>NC_063343.1:31485142-31617943 GCF_021869965.1 Rhincodon typus
CCACATTGATACCCTTGGGCTGCAGGGTTCCCAAGCGAAATATGAGAAGCTGTTCCTGCAGTTGCGAACCATTTCAACTCCCCCTCCCACTGCTTGGACGACATGTCCATCCTGGGCTTCCTGCAGTGCCACAACAATGCCACCCGAAGGTTGCAGGAGCAGCATCTCATATTTCGCTTGGGAACACTGCAGCCCAATGGTCTCAATGTGGACTTCACAAGCTTCAAAATCTCCCCTCCCCTGACCGCATCCCAAAACTAGCCCAGCTTGTCCCCGCCTCGCTAACCTGTCCTTCCTCCCACCTATCCACTCCTCCCACCTCAAGCCACACCCCCATCTCCTACCTACTGGCCTCATCCCACCTCCTTGACCTGTCCATCCTCCCTGGACTGACCTATCCCCTCCCTAACTCCCCACCTACACTCACCTTTACTGGCTCCAACCCCGCCTCCTTGACCTGTCTGTCTCCTCGCCACCTACCTTCTCCTTTATCCATCTTCTATCCACCTCCCCCTCTCTCCCTATTTATTTCAGAATCCCCTTCCCCTCCCCCATTTCAGAAGAAGGGTCTCGACCTGAAATGTCAGCTTTCCTACTCCTCTGATGCTGCTTGGCCTGCTGTGTTCATCCAGCTCTACACCTTGTTTATTCAGAAATAATTATGTTTTTATTTAAAGTGGGACAATTTTTAGTGGGCAAGCACAGGTGGCAATTAAACAATCAGCTGCTGTTTTAAAAATGAAGTCCAGGATGTTCTACCTCCCAGACTTCCTTACATCAAGACAGCTGACACCCAAACTATTCCAGCTGGGAAACAGCAGAAAACTGCAGTGACTTTACTCATGTCTTGGCCCCATGGTGAGTAAAAAATGTATTCTCATCCAACATCAATTCTCTTTGCCGCTGAGCAATGCTGGCAGGAAACTCACTAATGTGTTCCTCTCAGGCCAATAACTTGCACAGTGACGTTCAGTTTGGGTTCTGCCAGGGCTACTCTGTTCTTGTTCTCATGACAGGCTTGGTTCAAACATAGACAAAAGAACTGACTTTCAGAGATGAGGTGAGAGTGACTGTTCTTGACCATCAAGGCTACTTTGACCAAGTGTGGCATCAATGAGCCCTAGAAGACCTGGAATCAATGGGAATCAGTGTGTACTACATGCATTCTTCAAGGGAGTATCCTAGGCCCGTTCTTCTTCAGCTGTTTTATCAATGACCTTCTCTTCGTTATATTTTCTGTTCAGAGATTTTATTTCGCACCTCTGGGGCAGGTGGGTCTTAAACTCAGGCCTCCTGGTTTAGAGGTAGGGTCATTATCATTGCACCACAAGAGACCTTCGTAAGTTCAAAAGTTGGGATGTTTGCTGATGATTGAACAATGTTTAGGACCATTCACAAATCCTCAGGTACTGAAGTAGTCCACGTTTATATGTAGTAAGAGCTGGACAATATGCAGGTTTTAGTTGACAACTGGCAAGTAATGTTCACACCATACTACAGCCAGGTAAAACTCATCTCGAATAAGAGACAATCTAACCATTGCCCCTCGACATTCAATGGCCTTGTCATCATTGAATCTCCAACTATCATAACCGTGGAGGTTCCAGAAATGGAAATGGACTGGCCTTATAATTACTCTGACTACAAGAGCTGGTCAGAGACAAGGAATTCAACCATGAGTAACTCACCTCCTGATTCCCCAAAACCAGTCAACCATCTACTAGGCACACCACAGGAATGTGACAGAATTCTCCCCACTTACCTGGATGAGTGCAGTTCTAACAACACCGAAGAAGTTCTCACCACCCAGGACAATGCAGCCCACTTGATTGGAACCTTAAACACAAGCATCTACTCACGCCACCACTGACGTTCAGTAGTAGCAATACAAGATGCACTGCAAAAATTTCTAGATGCTCCTTAGATAGCATCTTCTGAAGCCACAACCACTCCTGCCTTGAAGGATAAGGCCAGCAGATACATGGGAATGCCGCCTTCTGCAGGTTTCCTTCCAAATCACTCCAGATTTGGAAATCTATTGCTGATCCTTCAAGGCTGTTGGATTAAAATTCTGAAATTCCCTTCCTAGCAACATTTTGGATCGATCTACACCACATGGACTGCAATGGTTCAAGCAGGCAACACACTGCCATCTTCTCTTGGGCAACCAGGGATGGGCAAAAAATGCTGGCCCAGCCAATGATGATCAGCTCACCTGAATTGATCAAAAAATACAGGAACTTTGCAGATATTGGCAGCAGTAGTGGGGATAAATAACTAGGACAGCATTACCTGCACATCTTCTATTAGAGCTAAAATCATACCTGGTACATGTAGTGATTGAAACAAGGTCAGCCAGGTGGACCTCATAGAATATGAGTTCCCTGATTAGGAGAATCAGGGATTCTGCTCACTTTAGGAGCCAGCTCTGTGCTAGCTGGGTCAATGCCAGGTACTAAGCACATGTAAGTAAATGGGGACTTGCTGACCAGTTACTGGCCTTTGTGGAGTTATTTCAGTATCAAATATTTGCTACTACTTTAGCTCTATCCATATTACAGATAATAGTCATATATTACCAACATTGCTGTTCATCATACCAGGTATGAGCTGTTGAATTGTTTTCTTGACAATAGGGAAATAATCTACATAAGCATTTTGAAGACTTCAGATAAGGGACTGTAACTATTTCCTTTGACAGCTTGTTTAATTGTGGGGTTATCCTTGGAAAGAAAGATTGTTGATCCATTGTTTTGTGATGAAACGGTCTTTAAAGCTTGTGACGATGGTTACCTTGTTTTTGTAAAAATCAAAAGAACTGCGGATGCTGTAAATCAGGAACAAAAACAAAGTTGCTGGAAAAGTTCAGCAGGTCTGGCTGCATCTGTGAAGGGAAAAACAGAGTTATCATTTCGGATCCGGTGACCCTTCCTCAGAACTTCCTCACAACTACCTTGTTTTTGTCATTGCCAGACAGAACCAGTTACGTGTTTCTGCACAACCAGTCCTTTGCAAATTTTATTGATTATGATCAGTCATTTTCTTTTATCTCCCCTTGACTCATAGTTGGATTATTTTGAAACAGTTTGGGAAGCTCATGCTCTGAGCACCACAATGACCAGTTTAGATTGACATTAACAAGGTATATTTCAGATAGCAAATACATGAATGGTAAAAGTGGGCATCTTCTGGAAACTTACAGACTCAGGCTCCAGCTCCAAGTAATTTGACATCAGTGTGACATTGTTTCTTACATGCATGTTCAGCAGCTATTTTTGAACAAAATGGGTAGGTGAACATTTATTCCACACTTACTGCATTCTGACATTGAGAAATAGCAGTGCTAGGAGCCCTGAAAAAATTTATTGGAACTGTTTGAAATAGTAATAGCAGTGTAAATGTTACTGTTGTAATTATTGGAGTTAAGTTCAGCAGGTGGTGATGATGGTGTGAATGGTACTAACCACCAGGGCCCATGTCCTCCCTCATTAGCTGCCTCATATTTAGGCCAGAATGCTCACAACTAAAGGAACAGAGAGCCCTCCCCTCTCCAACGCTTGGGTTTTTATTATCTTGAAGTGAGCCTGGTTCCATGGTGCCAATAGTTTTGGCAGGCCATGGTGCATTCTGGATGATGTTGTCCACATCTACCCTAGCCATCCTACTAAAGGCTCCTCATGCTGTTTTCAGGACACATTGCCCCCTATAGGCTATTGTCACATCTTCATCTGAGGCTGGTAGAATGAAGATGGCTGTAAAGACTTCTGAGTTTTTAAGCTCCTAATTGCCCTCCTGTATAATTGCCTCTGATTTATTATGATAGTTTTAGCACTATTCTAGTTTTATTTGTGCTAATAGTCCCACTACCATTGAACAATTATTCTTTCATTTCTCTCTTGCTCTCACTTAATTATTTCTCTATATTAACCACTAAAGTCAAGTAACATTAATATATACACAGAATGCTTTATATTTCTAGTTCAATTATCTGACTCATTTATAAATTACTTTCTTATTTGAACTGGTCATAAACATACTGTTTCAAAACAAATTAAAATTCAAAGAGAAAAATGACTTGCTTCTGGATTGTACGTGGTTAAGAGTGTGTGAGAGAGTGAATGTATCTGAGAGAGAGTGAGTGCATGCATGTGTGAGAGGAAGAGAATGTTAGGAAGAGTGAGTCGGTGTAAGGGAGAGAGTATGTGTGCTGGAGAAAGAGTATGTCTGAAATAGCGTCAAGAACAAAAACAGAAGCTGCTGGAAAAGCTCAGCAGGTCTAGCAGCATCCGTGAAAAGAAAATGAGAGTTAACGTTTCGGGTCCGGTGACCCTTCACCAGAACTAGTGAAATTGTGTGTTTGTGAGAATGAATGTATCTGAGAGAGTGAATGAGTCTGTGTGTCTCAGACATTGAGTGTATGAGAGTGATTGTGCACGAGAGTGATTATGTCTATGGGAATATGTGGGATTGAGTAAGATTGAGTGTAGAGAGAGAGTAGGTGTGAAAGAGAAAGTATGTCTGATGGAGAGTGAGTGTCTGATAGTGAATGTGTGTGAGTGATTGTGTGTCTGTCCAAGAGAATCAGTACGTGAGAAAGTGCATGTGTGAGAGTGGGTACAAGTGGTGAGGAAGGTCATGAGAAGGGCGAATAATTGGATGAGCTGGCCCTGGAGAGAAACCTAGCCCTTCCCCACCATGTCACTGTATTAGTCTATGTAGCTGATTTTCTATGTAGCTGAGGGTTCATTGCAGCCTCCAGCCTGTAAAGTTCCATTCACAGATTGACATCTGTGCTAAAATTAAGGAAAGAAAGGTGTTTATCTCAATAGCAGGTGGTAGGTGCCTGGAACTTGCTGCCAAGAGAGGGTGTAGAAGCAGATATGTTAGCAATTAAAGCTAGTAAGAGTCAGTAAATGGCCAATTAAGGGCCTCAATTTGGTCTTGACCTGATTACTTGTCTTGCTGGCAAGCAAGTAACTGGGGGCAGTTTAACCTGCTGAAAGTTTTGTTTTAAAAGTGTAGAAAAGTAGTTGGTTTCTTGACAGGCAAACCAGGACAATCTTCTGGGTGGGAAGGTGGTTAGGCCTCCATTTGTCCCAGTCCAGGGACAGTGAGTTGGGGAGATGGGATGAGTGCTAAAATCCATCCCCGCCCTTGCCTCCAATGCCCCAGAACCCCATCTCCCAGTAACCCTCAGCTCATGAACACAAAATAAATTGATATACCATATCACGACTGAATTTCCCGAAGACTAGGGCACCAGCAACAATCTCTAGAATGCAAAAGCTGCTGGCCTCTGTTCTGGCCTAGAGACTCATCAAGAAGCTTGATAGTTAGCTGACTGAGGATTGTTTTTGTAATCTTACCAGTTTGTTAGGGCAAAGAGTCAATTACCACTGAATATGTGTATCCCACAACCAAATTTGGCTGAACAGTTGTAAATCTTGGCAAATGAGTGTGCGTGCGACAGAATGTATGTGACCTGATATCATAAAGAATTGCGTGAAACCACGTTATGGCTTGATTGGCACTTGGTCATCCCTCAGATAAGAGTCAATGGAGCAAAGCACATTCAGCTGAATTAAACTGAGTGATGCCTCTGTCGGTGGGAGGTAACAGGGAGGAAGTGTTTCCACTTACACTTGCAGAGTTCAGAAGATCATTCATTTCTTTCCTGCACTGCTGTTTGTTGCTATCTGGGTGCAGATCAAACTGGTTTGATGGCATGGCCCAGAAAAAGGATGTGCATTCCCCCAGTGACTCTATCAACAGCAGTTTTAAGGAAAGGCCGGTGAATTGAGGAACCAGCTGCTGCTTCTTAGGAGGCATTCTGTCACTGTTGGAGGTGGCCACATAGCTCCTGGGATGCTCCTAGTTTGCAGCGAGCAAAATTGGGTCCAGCTAGCCTTTAAATATGGCAGCAACGACATGAAGGTCTTGCCAGGAGTGAGAATGTCCAGCTCCATGTGATTCACCAAGTCATTCACACAAAGTCTTGCATAGATAATGAGGTGAAAAGCACAACAACACATGAGATGACTCGCTCTGGGCATTGGCAGATGTAACATCTTCTAAAATACTGGCTGCCAAAATTAAACTCCAAATGCAAAAATCTTGGCCTGTGTATGAGATTGAGCATGTGTATGTGTGTGTTTATGTGTGTTTCTGAGAGTCAGTGAGTGAGAAAATGACTGTGTACGTGTGAGATCATGAGAATGAACGTATATGTGTGAAAAACAGTGTATGTGTGTTCAACTACATAGTGACTGTGGTTCTCAATACTGGGAACCCAAAGGATTGGGAGAAGGGGTAGGGCGGTGAATGAGGGTGGTGGACATAAGGGCCCCAGAAACAGGAGAAGGCATGTAATTAGAGTTGGTAGGAACTGCAGATGCTGGAAAATCTGAGATAACAAGGTGTAGAGCTGGATGAACACAGCAGGCCAAGTAGCCTTCCTGCTCCTATAATGCTGCTTGGCCTGCTGTGTTCATCCAGCTCTACACCTTGTTAAGGCATGTAATTACTCTCACTGGCCCTGATTTTCTATGTAGCTGAGGGTTCATTGCAGCCTCCAGCCTGTAAAGTTCCATTCACAGATTGACATCTGTGCTAAAATTAAGGAAAGAAAGGTGTTTATCTCAATAGCAGGTGGTAGGTGCCTGGAACTTGCTGCCAAGAGAGGGTGTAGAAGCAGATATGTTAGCAACATTTAAGAGGCATTCAGACAGGCACATGAACAGGCAAGGAATAGAGGCATATGGACCATGTGCAGCCAGATGGGATTAGTTTAGAATGACATTATGGTTGGTGCAGTCATGATGGGGTGAAAGGCCTGTTCTATGTTTTTTTGTTCTATGAATGCAGTATTATGTTCATAGAAGTTGTTACACCAATGTAGGTTAGGAGCCAATCTGAACCGTTTACATCTAATGTTATATTTATTGCTAAGATTTTCTAAAAATGCGGAGTTGTTATTTCTGCAATTGCCTTAACCACATTAAGTATGTAGCTTGAGATTGGAATCAGTGATGTTTATGTTAAACAAGTCATCATCATATAAATTGACACACCCACATCTTGCTAATAGTGTTTATTAACACAAGTTTAAGGCAGTAATTGCCAAATGTTCGGAAGTAACCTGATCTTATTAATAAATCAACAAAAAAAAACAGCTTTATTACCTCTCATTGAAATATTCATCCAAGCAGCTGATAACATTAAAAATGAGTTTTGGCAATACAGAGTGATTTAATGCAGATCTGTCCTGTGAACAGGGACATTGTGCATATCCTGTATTTGCAGGAAATGGTTATATTCAAAATAGCACTGAAAGTGTAGTTGTACCAAATTTACATGGAAATGCTCACAGACACTTCAGAATATTGCTCTGTTTGAAAAGGTTTTGTTACACAGCTTGTAAATTATGCATTATAGATGGTGCAAAAAAAGCTATAATGCCAATCTATAGAATCTTACAGCCACGCTTGTAATTCTAAAATCTTTTGTGTTTTGTAAATCTGATCTGCAATGTTGTTAATGAAATGTGACTTATTGTAGTATGATATAGAAAGACCATTTGTAGAGATCCTCAGTGAGACTGAATCTTTGTTTTTAACCAGCAAGATACAGGACAGTGCAGTTTATTTTTCTGTTGTGATTAGGTTATAATTCTTTGAACAATATTTTCTGTTCCACCAGGGATGCTATTGTTTTATAGAGTGCTTTCTTAATTAGAACATTGGGTTTTTTATTCAGAAAGGCTGCAAATAGCAAGCTGCATTACTTTCAAACACTGTGAAGGCACACAACATTTAGTAATTAATTTACAGATCCACAATAATTTGAGGTCCAAGGCACATCCAGCTTTCACTACTACTCAGGTAATCTGCTTCTGGGGATCTCTAGAGATGTTTTATATAACTCCTTAGATACTGAAACAGTATGTCCAAATGCAGCAAACCCTGTACTGAAAAGCATCACATAGCATTTGTGCCGCAAAAATGCCAGAAAATGACCATCTCCAATAAAACAGAATCCAAGTATTTCTCCTTGACATTCAATAGCATTATCATCACTGAATTCCCTCACTATCAACATCCTGGGTGTTACCATTAACTAGAAACTGAACTGGACTAGCCAAACAAATACTGTGGCTAAAAGAGCAGGTCACAGAGAAGGAATCCTGCAGCATGCAACTCAACTCCTGATTCCCCAGAGCATGTCCACCATACAGAAGGCACAAATCAGGAATGTATTTTCAATCTTTCAGGCAATGTGGGCGTCAGTGGCTGTGCCAACATCTATTGCTCATTCTTAGATCCTTTGAGATGTGGTGATCGTAGAATCCCTACAGTGTGGAAAAAGGCCCTTCAACCCAACAAGTCCACACTGACCCTCAGAGCATCCCACCCAGACCTATCCCCCTATAATCCATCTAATCTACACATCCCTGTACACTATGGGAAATTTAGCATGAGCAATCCACCAATCTTGCACATCTTTAGACTGTGCAAGGAAACTGGGGCATCCAGAGGAAGCCCACACAGACAAGAAGAATGTGCAAACTCCACACAGACAGTCACACAAGGGTAGAAATGAACCTAGGTCCCTGGTGCTATGAGGCAGCAGTACTAACCACTAAGCCACCATGTCGTGATGAGTTCTGATGGAATACTATCCACTTGCATGGATGAGTTCAGTTCCAATTACACTCAAGAAACTCAACACTATTCGGGTCAAAGTAGCTTGATTGATGACACTATATCAATAGACATTCAATCTTTTCACCATTGATGCTCAGTAGCAGCAGTGTGCACCATCTACCAAGATGCACTGCAGAAATTCACTGAGACTCCTGGAACAGCATCTTGAAAAACCACAACCACTACCATCCAGGAGTAGAAGGACAGCAAATAAATGGGAGCACCACCATCTGCAAGTTCCCCTCCAAACCACTCACAATCCTGACTTGGAAATATACCGATGTTTCTTTAGTGTTCCTTTAGGTTGCAATGCTGGAACTTTCTTCCTAATACATTTATATATAGATGGAAGAAGGCAGCTTACCATCACCTTCTCAAGAGCAATTAGGATGAGCAATAAATGCTGCCTGTGATGCCGTCAACCACTGAATTAATTAAAAACCGTTCAGTTATAAACTTGTCTGTGCTTAGTCACAAGTTCAGAATTTGTGTTCAGGAATTTCCAGATGACTTTTTTTTATTTTTGTAAGGTAATCAAGGCACTGCAAATAATTGTCTTAATATATCTTGTTGTTTAATTATCAGAAATTGCTGCTACATTTGGTGCAAAGTCAGCATCCTATCTCTGGGTCAAAAGTCCAGATTTTAGTTCACACTGGGACTGTTATTTGTGGAAGGTGCATTCCTAATCTGCCTAAATATGTTGATTGTTGGCCTGTAAACCACTCCATTATGCTGATGTCAGGTGACAAGAGTGGGAATTTTCTTGTCAGCTATTCTGCAGAAGGCAGTATTTTAGACATAGGTACAGACCAATTCAATGGAAGGTGGTCCAAACATAAGAAATTATGATGGGAGAAAATGTCGACAGACAAGTACTATACGTAAGTGGTGTTAAGCCTAATGATAACTATCACTGGTACAACTTAGACAACATATTACTGAGTTTCCCTTTTTGCTCACTGGCTACTTGTTTTTCACAAAATACACCAATCACAGGGGAAAAACAAAGTGTCAATCAAAATGCTTAAAGCGTTTTTGTGTGATGCAGATCATCAACATTATCTGACCATTTTTCTGAATGCATGCTCCCCTGCCATACGCATATAACATAAAATTGCTGCAATTCAAACCTGATTGAAGCATAAGATGAAAGCTGAATATTTAAAAGAAATTTTGACACATTTGCTTGCTACATTTTAAAAACATTTTAATTAAAAATGTAAGGTAAGGATATCCAATTAATTTTGGCTGATGATTCATGTCAAATTTCAGTTAACATTACTGTTGCCTGAACTTTAAGGCTTGCTTTGCTATCATAATCTTGTATTACATTCAAATTAACACAATTAATTTTCTCATTACTGGGAAATCTGTTTCGTTTTAAAGAAATCTTGCTAAACATTTCACTTGAATGTTCATACTAAAAATAACAAATGTTTTTCAGCAATTTTAAAATTAGTTTTAGTTTCACTTCAAGTCTACTTTTAAAATTATTTTGCCACACTTTTGAAATACATATATCATATATATATGGATAATATAGATAGTTAGTGTGGTGGTGGTAAGGTAGTGTTTACATTCTTGGTTGGGAAGGTGCGCATAAGAGACCATGGCAAGACTTTTAGAGATAACAAAGTGTAGAGCGGGATGAACACAGCAAGCCAAGCAGCATCAGAGGAGCAGGAAAGCTGACATTTCGGGCCTAGACCCTTCTTCAGAAATGGGGGAAGGGAAGGGTGTTCTGAAATAAATAGGGAGAGGGGGGAGGTGGATAGAAGATGGATAAAGGAGAAGATAGGTGGAGAGGAGACAGACAGGTCAAAGAGGTGGGGGTGGAACCAGTAAAGGTGAGTGTAGGTGGGGAGTTAGGGAGGGGATAGGTCAGTCCAGGGAGGACGGACAGGTCAAGGGGGTGGGATGAGGCTAGTAGGTAGGAGATGGGGGTGGGGCTTGAGGTGGGAGGAGCGGATAGGTGGGAGGAAGGACAGGTTAGGGAGGCGGGGACAAGCTGGGCTGGTTTTGGGATGTGGTTGGGTGATGGCAAGACTTTTACTGGCTCACCTCAAGTCATTTAATAGACTGTTAATTAGCATGAGGAAGGCCTTGCATTATCTTGGAATTCCCCTTTAGCTGCTAGCAATTCAAATGGATGACAGATCACTGATCCCAACAGTGTCATTGGGAGTCATGGCTACTGTGTTATTAACTGTTTATGCAAACTGGACAAACACTAGAACCAAAAAATCACGGTGTCGTAAAAATCGCTACCTGCTGATGAACAGTATTCAAATATCAAATAACACATTAATTTGCATCGTTTCCAATCATGACGACTACAAAATTATTTACACCTTCCACATTTTAATCCTTGGGTTAAGCTACATGCAACAACGCAACAGTGGTGCCTGAATCTGTATTCATCAAATGTACAAACATAGTAACTCATACAGTTGAGTTCAGCTTCAGTGACACCATTTATGTCCAAACAGACAGTGTTATCATGGAATCCTTTCTATACCAGCTCTTACTAACATTATTGTTTGTTACCATGAAAAGCACATCTTGCAGGAAATGACCACTATCGCTTACCTTTAGCATACTTTTGAAATGTAGATGATGTATTTGAGTCTGAAACTGCATCAAAGAATTTTTAAACATGGTTTAATAATCTTCATCCTATGCTCAGATTTACCATTGAAATGGAATAATTAAATAGTCCCAATCCTCAATGTATTAGTTGAGAAATTTGCCAATGGATTCTCTACTACAAGCTACTGAAAGCTTACATTCATTGGTCAACATAAGCATTGGGATTCCTACAGTTCCACGCACTACAACATCAATCTCATTGGCAATCTTCTTACAATGGCCCTAGCCATTTAGAGACTGTGTGAGCTTAATGCTGAGATAAGGTATGTCAAACCTATTCCTCCATCCTGATTAAATCATTATAGCTGGATAGTGCACAAACTCATGAAAGAATCTTCAGATCTTCTCAAATATTTTTTGGAAGGAGAAGGTATTTTTAAAAAATGATGAGAAGGTGAAACTAGCTGTCTCATGCTGCACTTTGCAGTAACCCACAAATGGCTTTCTCCACTAAAGGGTGTTACCATCATGCCAAAGACAAATTGCCTACAACACAAATAAGTACTGTGATATGAGTTTCAGTGTTGGTGTGATGCCAAATACAGGCCAACAGTCCTAACAGCTGGTAGCTTGTGTAAAATAACAAGATCCATTAGCCATTCTATGGGGAGCAAGCCAATCATGCACATCCAATCTGTGCTTTTAAGTCTCAGAACACTATATCCAACATTAGATGTGGTTCTGCTATTGGACAATAGTTATTAAGTATTCTGGACCGTGCTAAGAATTAAAGTGGGAAGCAATTTAAATTATCAGTAGAATTCCCAGAGTGATGGATTTACACATGCTAGGAGGTAAATATATTAATACACAGGTACCTGTTTTATGTTTGCAAGAACAAATGTACATAAATTGCATCCTTTTCATTGGGAATAAAAGGAGTAATGGAGATGTCAATCACAAATCCATGGCAACACTCTGACCAATTTTAGTCCACCTGTCTGTCTGAGAACTAAGACTAATAGTTAATTGTTCCTGTTGCATCTTCTTGCGAATGATGGCCCAACCAGTTCGGACCATCTTCTCAAGCATTGGAATTTACATCCCTAAGATTGTTCTTGCGTCCTAGTCCTCATGAGTACAAAATATAAAGCTTTGACTTTATGTCTCCTCATAGCAATGAATATAAACAAATAGTCTCAGTAATATGACCATGCAATTACTATATTGTCATAAAAAGCCCATCTGGTTGATTAATGCTCTTTAGGGGAGCAAAGATCCACTCCCTACCTGAATGTAATTTCAGCCCTGCTGCAATGTAGTTGATTTTTAAATACGTTCTGAAATAGCCCAGCCAAAAGTAAATTCAAGAGGTGGTTACCCAACAATTTATCAAGGGCACTTAAAGATGGGCAGCCATTGTAAGCAATAGCCACATCCTCAAATAATTAAAAAAAAAACAATTTCATTTCAAATTCCATTGGAAACATTCACACATTGGATGCTGTGCAGAGAAGAGTATTGAACTTAATGCCTTTCATATGATTTCAAATGTTTGAGTTAAGAAAAAAAGACTTGGGAGACTTAAGCTACACAATCTAGAAAGAATGCGTTAGGGAGGTAGTCTATTAGTGGTATATAAGATAGTTAAATAAATGGCAAAAGTAAACCGAGAATCATACTTTAAATTGAATTGCAAACATAGAACAAAGACATACAGATTAAAACCTGTAAAATAAAAAGTTATTTATGGACTCATACATAGAAACTTTTCTTTAAAGATAGATGGATTGAAATAGAGAATGCATTTCCACATAGAATGGTGGAAGCAATAAGACCATGGAATAATCTGATCATGATTTACATGCTTTAGTGAAGGGTGTTAGGATGCTTCTGGAAAGGTAAATTAAGACAGATTGGTTACAGCACAGGAGATAGTCTGTTGATTAAGCAAAACTGGAGTTCTTTATATATATGATGTAATAACGGTGTGTCAAATTTTGTAACAATTCTGATAAGTCAACTGTTGTCTATTATGGTAGACTTGTGTGCTTTTCACATTGGACAACACCCTAGTTTAGACCTTACGAATTCAATCCAGCTTTTTGTTTCTCATTCAAAGTCCGTATTTTTAATTTTTTCTAAAAATATTGTTAAACAATTTCAGCTAATTTAGTTTAACTGTTGCCTCCTTCTGGGCTTGCTTCTTCTGCTTATCACTCCTCCCCTACCTGCTTGTTTCCATCCCCCTTACTCACTGGTTCTCACAATAACCCACCAGGACTAATTTTTTTCTGCTTGAGGTGGAATTTCCCCTTTAGAAATTAAAGTATGGAGACAAGGGTGTTGGATGGCATAATACCCATATGTTCTAGGGATAATAAACTTCAAAGTTTATTATCAAGCTAAGCAAGATATTGTGCAAGTTACTCAATGGTTTGTGTGGTGAGCAAGCAGGAAGATCTCACCACTGGTGCCGCCTTTCAGCTCAACAGCTCTAGAACCATATTTAAAGGATAACTAGACACCAGTTCAGATCCTGCAAGCAAGGAGCCTGTGGTGAAAAATTGAGCTTATAGCTGCTAAGAAAACCAAACTGGTTCCAGGTGGAGCTGAATGTGGTCCCTGAGTGAAGGGATTTTCCTGGCTGACTGGATAAGAAGGCCATCTCATCAAAGCATTCCATGTTGGGGCAGAGATCACAACAATAGTCAGAACATTGAGCAAATTTGTTGCAGATATGTATCATTTCCATGCAAAGACTCACAGCCACATCATCCTGTCAAACTGCTAACGTTTCCCAACTACTTCACCCATTACTCACCGATTAGGCATGATCACAACTACTACTGCACCCATTCCTATGATAGCTAATACTTCCTTTTATCTCATTGCAGGAAGAACTGGCCTACAACTATGCTGAAAGAGCCACGACTAGCAGGGGATGGTGGACATCAGGATGTTCACCCCCTTGAGGAAAGAATCATGGACCTTGTTGCAGAAGACAATGGCCATTCCTGTGATAATGCAAGACAACAATGGGCCACCAATCCCATAAGCAACAGTGCGCTCTGCTCTACTTGGATCAACTCCAATAGTAACATATTGCCTGCAAAAGCTGTTCTCAATCTTCATCAACTCACTTCATCTCTTCTCTTCTGTAGACACTAATGCCACTCAGCACCAGGCATTAGCCTGAGTCCTTCTGCACTAGCATTGTCACAGAAGAAGAAACCTGTGAGCAGGATGCATAACCAAGTCATCAACCTTCACCTCCCACCAACTCACAAACAGTCATTGTACTGGGTTACATATCTAGATTAAACTCAGGGGCACAATCGGGGGAGCACCTCACTGGTACATGTCCAAAACCAGTGGAGATAAAATGCCTGGGATCTCTTATGCAGAGAGAGAAGTACCAGAGACCAAGTATCTAATCAGTCTCTACATTTTCACATGTGCGTAAGCAAAGTAACAGGCAGGGAGTTGGGTGGGGCTGAAGTCTGGGAGTGGGGCAGCCCGTTTCTCCTAGTCCAACAATGATAATTCCAAAAACCATTATTGGTCTTCTGATCATTCGATAATGGTTCTTTCCTGGACCACCAGGGAGTCTATTATACATCTAAGTATCTCTGAATTGCATCACGGTCCTGTGTGCTTCATTTGATTGCAATTAAGGCAACTAACTGAAGGACATGGTTTATCAGAGAAATCATACATTTGCAGACAATTAATTTTTGGCAGAATTAAAATAAACAGACTTTGAAATATAATACATAGCAATTCAGATGTGCTATTGTTGCTGCTGAACAATTCTATATTTGTGGCATTTAGAACATTAGATTAATAATGGGTTTATGAGTTACATGAAATATTTTTGTAAGTACTGAAATTGTGCCATGTTAGCATAGTGACTATGCTGTTGAAAGAAAAACCTATTAGATCTGCATACATGGGCTGAATTTTACAAGCCAATCACAATGGAAAGGTAAGTGTGTGGACCTTAATTAAGGGCATCATGTCATTTACAGCATCATGCCACCTACCCACAAATCCTCATCCTGATCACTCTTGCCCATGTTCAATCTGCCATGATTAAACTGACAACAATGACCATTAATTAATGAGTTCCAATTCCTTCATATTTCAGTCAAGAAATCAGACAGGGGTTCTCCACTACTGAGTACCACAAATATAACTTAATCAATCAATCTAAGCATTGGGATTCCTATGTTCCACACAGATTTGTCTTCTCAGCCACAGCAGGAAAGATTCTAAGAAAGGATAAAGCAACTATGGCTAACCAAGGAGATTATGGAGAGTATGAAGTTCAGAGAAAAAGGAGGCAAAAGTCAGTGGTAGCCTCGAAGAGTAGGATAAGCTTAGAATCAAGCAAAAGAGGACAAAAAATGTTAATATAGAGACAGAATATAAAGTATGAGAGCAAATTAGTGAGAAATATACAACTGATAAGAAGTTCTTCTTAAAATATATAAAAATGAAGAGAGAGGTCAAAATGAGGGTAGGTCCTTTAAAATCATAGAATCCCTACAGTGTGGAAGCAGGCCATTTGGCCCATCAGGTCCACACCAACCCTCTGAAGAGCATCCCTCCCACCTACTCTATCCCTGTAACCCTACATTTCCCATGGCTAATCCACCTAACCTGCACATCTTTGGACTGTGGGAGGAAACTGGAGCACCCAGAGGAAACCCTCACTGACATGTGGAGAATGTGTAAACTCCACACAGACAGTCACCCAATAGTGGAATCAAAACTGAGTCCCTGGTGCTGTGAGGCAGCACTGAGCCATCATGCAACCAATTTTTAGAATTTCCTTGGATTCTGGAGAAGTAGCAGGGGATTGAAAAACTACCAACATTACACCAATATTCAAAAAGGGATGCAGGCAAGTAGTGGGTAACTATAGGCAGACTAGACTAACATATATTGTTGTAAAAGTATTGGAGACAATTATTAAGGAAGTAATAACAGAACATTTGGAAAAACATAATCTAATCAAGAAGAGTCAGCATGAATTCCTGAAAGGGAAATTATACCTCACTAAATTATTAGAGTTTTTTGACAAAGTCTCAACCAGAGTGGATAGAGGGAACCAGAAAATGTATAGTATTTGGACTTGCAGAAGGCTTTTAGCAAGGTATCTCATAAAATGTTAAGTCACATGATAACAGCCCAAAGTTTTTAGAGGTGGTACATTGGCATGGATAGAGAATTGGCTAATGGGCAGGAAACAACAAGTGTGGATAAGGGTTTCTTTTTCAGATTGGTGACTTGTGGCCAGTGAAGTTTCACAGGGATCAATGCTGGGACTGCAACTATTTACAATATATATTAATGATTTGGAGGAAGGAAGCAAATGTACCGTGGCCAAATTTGTAGACAACACTAAAATAGGAGGCAAGACAAATTACAAGAGGAATAGGCACAGGAATATTGACAGGTTAGGTAAGTGGACAAAATGTTGACAAGTGGAGTATAATGTAGCAAAATATGAAGTTCTTCATTCTGGAAAGGAGAACAAAAGAATAGGGCACGATTTAAATAGAGAAAACTGCAGAAGCTACAACACGAGGAAACTTTGGGGTACTTGTGCATGAAATGCAGAAAGTCAGCGCATAGTTGCAGCAGGTAATCAGGAAGGCTAATGGAATGTTGACTCTTACTTCAACGGTGTTGGAGTATTAAAGTAGGGAAGTACTGCAACTGTACATGGTGCTGTGAGACCACATCTGGAGTACTGTGAGTAGTTTTGGTCTCCTTATTTAGGGAAAGATATTTTATTGGAGGCAGCTCAGAGAAGGTTCACTGATGATCTCCAGTATGTTTTTGAGCAAAGATTAAATGGGTTGGGACCCTACTCACTGGAGTTTAGAAGAATAAGAGGTGATCCTATTTAAACATGTAGGTTTCTTACGGGGCTTGACAAGGTCAATGCTGAAAGGACAGTTCCCCTGATGGGAGAGTTTAGGACTAATTGGCATAGTCTCAGAATAAAGGGGTGCCAATTAGGACTGAGATGAGAAGGAATTTCTTCTGTCAGAAAGTTATGAATCTTTGGAACAGCTTGCCACTGAAAGTTGTGGGGTCAAAGTACTTGTGTTTATTAAAGGCTGAAATAAATAGATTCTTGATCGATAGAGGAGACAAAGGTTATGGGGGAAATGCAGAAAAATGGAAATTAAGAGTGTCAAATCAGCCATGATCTTATTGAATGGCAGAGCAGATTTGAGGGGGCAAATGGCCCTTCTCCTATTTCTATTTCCAACCGTGTCATCATTGAAAAGGATGCTGCCATCAAACCAAAAAGAGATACTACCTCTCATACAAATAAGTAATATGGTATATGAATGTCAGTACCAGTACGATGCTAGGTACGCAGGCCATGCATCCTGAAGACTGGCAGATTGAATCAAACGGCTTGTCCCTTTGGCTGTTCACAACAAGTAAGTTCCTGATCATACCCAAGAACTTAAGATTACAAAACAAACAACACAATGTGCAACATTAGATGTGAAACTATGGTTGAAAAAAATTGCTAACCAAACCTAAGTGTGAAAAGTTATGCTGACAACGAATTTAGTGTCAACAATCAGACTCACAAATGTGCTGTACTCATGTGTACTGAAAGCTATATATGTTTATACATAGGACCCTGTACTTAGTACACAGAAAGAACATCTACATGCACTTTGCTTGTTTCAACTGAATGAAATTGATGACAGCCATACTCTTCATTTCTCAGAGCAATGTCTTGTCCAATCAGAGGTAATAATAAAAGCTTTTCACTGTATTTTATTGTATTCTTACTGTAAAATGCATGTGACAATAAAATCAAAATCAAAAATAAAATCAGTGAACCTAACCTTGACTGAATTAAAAGTAAAACAAAACACAGCAGTTAACTTGCAGTCATAAATAAATGGCAAATTCTCTATGCCAAAATCTCTGCCAATAAAAGCTCCCTTCCAACCAATCACCACTTTGCTCTCATACTGTATAAATGTGTAACTTTGGTATTTCTTGCAAATTGACCTGATGATTAAAAGACAAAAAGCTTTGACAAAATGTGTCCTTTTATCAGCAATGTTCAAGTTTTGTACTATCAAGTGACTAAAAGCCTGATTCTTTCTCTCGCTCAGAAGTCTAAACTCTTGTCTATAAGTTTATGGAACCTACTCATACACATTAAACATATCATAATCTGCAAGCTGTTTATCTTGAGAAACGAAATATCCTCCAATGCATTCCTTATCAAAATAATTTGTAATTGAATTTTCCAAATTTCTCTTGGCCGTTGGAACTTTGTATCAATTATTTCAACTGGGACAAAATACACTTCAACTCTCTTCACTGAATTTAAGCTGCGGGTGAATATTCCATGCCAAATTAAAATCAGGAATTAAATTTCTGGAATTTCTTCTCATTGCAATTCAAGATTTTCCTTTCTTTTTGAAGTTCAAATTAAAGTGTTCACATTTCCTTTACTTTTGCTCTGGTTACAGTCCAAGTATTTTCACTTCTCTTCCTTCTTCAAGTTTTTTTTTGTCCTTGCTGATTCCTATGCCAACTTTTACATTCAAGGTTAACCAACCTCATTGTGTTTTATTTCCAATATCTTTTTCTTATAGAAATTCCAATGTTGACTCAATACTGCATCTATTTCTGCCCTCCTAGCATCAACTTTACCTTTTTAGCTATTGCTTTCAAATGAACTTTTCTTAATTCTTACAAGGAACTGAAGACTATATTCTTTCTTTCAAGATATGCTTCAGCAAGAGATATAATCATTTTAACCTTTCAATAAATACTACAAAAGTCATTGTGACATCTACATTTATTCCAAATTCTGGCCAAACCCAGTGTACTCATTTTAGCCTATTGTTTCAAATTCACACAAGAGGTTTCGAATTGGTACGTTCCCCACGAAGACCCTCAGTGAAATTTAAGAAAAAATTCAAATGTTCAGTTGATAGTTGAAAGTATGATATGGCAACAAATCATATTTTAAGGGTTTTAAAACCATTGCCAACTAAACATCAATTATGTAGCAACTTGTACTTTGAACTACATAACGGAATTTTCCCAAAAACAAAATACTACTTCACAGGTGCAGATAACATTGTCTCTTCAGAAGTCATTCAATTTTTCCAGACACATTCTAAGCTCCAGAGGGTTTAATTCAATCCCTTTCCTTTCCTACATTGGTAATTTTTGATTCAGAGCTGTCTTTCATGGTGAGGATTTTTCCTGGTAATTTTTTCTCCAGTTTTGTATCAAATCCTCATGAATTTGATCTTTTGAATCCAAGCATGGGCTCTAGCAGAATCAACCATGGAGACATTCAACTTCTGATTGTTCTCCATCACCCAGGTTATGGCAAATTTCCAGTGTTCATGATTTTTAGGGATATCTTTGTAATCTTCCCTCTTTTCAAAGACTGTCACCATGGCAAAATGAATCACATGGTCCATGTATCCATTTGAAATACTGAATTGCTGTTCTTGAGACCCTGCTTCTTTTTTTCTTGGAAATAAATAGGCAGTTTAAAGCATCATTGCTTAAAACTTGACATGCTCAGCATGTGAACTTTGGAGATAAGTATAATAGTGTAAGCAGAGATGCTGTTGACATTGTCTTCAAATCTTACACCTTCTTTCCAACTAAACAACTCGAGACTCCAGATAAATCTCTAACAACAAGGTGACTCAGGCCTGTTGTTGGCCAGGCTTCAGAACAAGTCAGGCAACCTCTTCATTTTTCTTGTAAATTAAAGGCACAGACCCAAAACATAGCAAATGTAAAAAGCCTTGTAATTGCATTGACATTTAGTGGAAATTAAATGGTCTTTCTTTTTTATGATAGCATATGTTTATGTCAATTCATGATATTTTCTATAAGCTACTTATGAACCATCATCACCTACTTCTGAGAGGACAAATGTAAATTGTAAGTCTTATTTTTTGTAAGTTCATGATGCTTCATGGTTATTAATGTGTTGTACTTTGATTATGTGGTGTTGTTGATATAGCAACAGTTCAGGGAGCTGTCATGTTCATCCCTGGCTGCAAAAATCCAGCCTGATTCTTCAAATGTGGCCCAACAATGATTTATGTACAATTAGGATGATTTATTTTGGCTTCATAGTCAACTGCTCTCATCTTAAAATTCTTTGGTACTTTTCATCTAGATAATTTAGCTGGAGTAATATTCAAAACATATTTTCCAATTTCTTTATTGTTAGTTGCACTGTTGTAACCAAAGATACAAGGTTAAAGTTCAATGGTTTGTAATACTGTTGTTATTTTTCTCAGTGAGCACCTATTAGAGGAGATAATTTAAATTCTTGAACTTGCTTCTATACCATAGTACTCCCATTATTTGGGAAATCTTTTCATAACTTTCTTTTTTCCAAATATAATAAAAACATTTGTTTCTGCTCTGAAATGTTCCCCAATTATTTATAATTAGAATGCTTTATGCATTTAAGGTTGTCAGTTCATTGGAAGACCATTATTAATAGCTCTCAAAATATGATTTATATTGATGCTATAAGGCAGAAAAATCTTTTCTTTCAATTTTGTTACAGAGCAATGAGTAAAACAGATGAATATAACTATTTCAAATTGTTCATTTTTATAAGCAGTGTATGGAACGAGTACATTACTAAATATTTAATGGGGTTCAAGTGCATAAGAATCAGATAATAAATGTAAGCCTGCACTGTCTTGTTAAACTAAAAATAGGCTGATGGATGGGACCACAACTTTGGTCATCAATCTTTGAACATGTTTTTAATTTGGTAGACAGTGCTCCCAAAATATCTTGCTACTATTCAATTATTTTAGTTTGAAACAGAGGTTAGGGAAGGAATTTATTGAAATGATGCAGGTTCCAGTGCAGAGCTGAAAATAGGTGGCATTGCTGCTCGGAGCAGAAGCAGCCGGCAGATCCTGATCACATGACACCCGGCAATTAACGAGCTTGAGACATGGGGCTCGAGGAACGAAGTGACCAGAGTGGGCAATAAAGCAGGAATCCCAGTGTCAATTGATGATAGCACAGGGTCTGGCACCCATTTTCAAACACCAGCCAGACCTCCCCACTGTTGTTCCAATGGCTATTATGTTTTGACTGCAATGAAACAGAATTGAGTGAAAAGGGAAATCTGAATCCATCACTGACTACTACAGCATTGTGAATCTTCATTTCATGGAGCCTTCAGTGAAGAAAGTGAGGCAAAGGAACTCAGAGAAGGGGAACGTTGCAGGTCAAACAAGGGATGTCTACACATTTCTGCAATACTTTCTCTGGCAATTCTTCTTGAGGCAGCCAAGAAAAAGTGAAGGATATAGTCCCCAATCAATGGAACAATTAAATCATCCTGCCTGACCAATGAAGCCTGGACCAAACTGATAATGGAGGGTAAAGGTATTTGGATACATCAGAACAATGAGTCCAATGTTACCAAATATCAATGACTTTCTCCATACTGCCAGGGTTGGACTAAGTGAATAATGAGTTCGCTGTAGCTGCCAGGTGGGAAGCATGTGATTGACCTCCACATGGAGAGGGATTGCGTGGATGAGACAAAAGAATCCCAGCAGCATCCATCTCAGGACAAATGGCTGAATATTTGGTGATCTGTCCCTCAGGGTCACTATGCTCCAAGTCTGATGGAGTGTAAGTATAACAGAGACATCTACTATGGCCTACCTTGGGCCTGAGCAATACCGTGTAAGTGGGGTGTGGGGATGTCCGGTGCCTGGTTAAGCATATTACGTCACCATACCTTATGGAGTGTAGCTTATTATCTTTTTCTCCATCTGCACAAACCCTGCAGGCACCAGTCACTGGCAACTCAGATGGATAACTGTCACACATCTCAATGTTTCACTTAATGCAATAAATAGAGTTGTAGTTTGCAACTAAATTCTCTGAAATAACATTTTATACAAATCTGTCATGCAATTCATTCCATTAGCAGGTTTCAGTTCCTCTCTTCATGTTATGTTTGAGTCAAAAATTGCACAGAATAATAGACATACCTCTAAAGTTCTACATGCACCAAGCACTTTGTGCCAAATAAGCCTACCAACACATACACTCCTTAAACTAAACAATATAAATGGGCTGGACAGAGAAAAATTGGGCACTGATATAATAGATTTGTTAGTGTTGGTCAGGAGGAGCAAGTGTGTCTCTCTCCATGCCCCAAAACTCTCCCAATATCAATGCCTCACCTCAATGCAAAGAACATCGGGATTGTACCTACCTTTTCCTGCGCACTTCACTACAGGTCAAATAGGTGACATTTGGACTTTGAATCTATCAATACAAAAGATGCACGTTGTAGAAATAAAACTCTAGTTGTCCTGTCCAAAGCACCATTACCCGCTTTAATACCTGGGATAAAGTAAAAACAAAGCAGAAACAAGCATTTCAGAATAACGGAGAGGCCATTTAACATTTTGATGTAATTATATGTTTGACAAAAAATATTATTGTTAAGTTGCAGATAGAAAAGTTGCTGAATCAGGAAGGAATGCATCTGAAAGTTAAACTATGCAGATAAGGTCATTCCGACTCTGAAACCTGAAACAAAATACATTATTCCAAGTTCTGTTTTGACCGAACAACATGAAAGCCAAGATACACACGCATATTACCACGCAATAGAGATAGAATTCTTCAATAAATATGTTCATTAATTCTTCCCTACTCATCAATAGTAGCACAAGATTCTTATAATGCGCTGCTCCTAATCATTGATTACCACTATTTGTGAGGATTATGGCTCAGTATTGCTACAGTGCAATTGATAATGCCACTTCAGTCCTATCAATCAGCTGATATGCCATTTAACACAAAACTTAAAAGATTTTTTTATAGAAGTCTATCTTCATGAAAACGAAAGACCTATTGACCTTGAACTTATGTATAGATTCCTTAAACTTGTAACATCTGGATAGGATGATTAATCTTTGCTAGTCTATTGTAAAAATTAAATAAATTGTATAATATTGTTAATTTTCACTTGAATCCTTAACAATCATACAGCATTGTTCAGGAAGCAATGACCTAGTGGTATTATCACTGGACTATTAATCCAGAAACCCGGGTTCGAATCCCACCTCAGCAGATGGTGCAATTTGAATTTAATAAATATCTGGAATTAAGAATCTAATGATGACCATGAGCCCATTGCCGATTGTCGGAAAAACCCACCTGGTTCACTCATGCCCTTTAGGGAAGGAAACTGCCATCCTTACCTGGTCTGGCCTACCTGTGACTCCAGACCTACAGCAATGTGGTTGACTCTTAACTGCCCTCTGGGCAATTAGGAATGGGAAACAAATCTGCCTCGCTGTCTCATCCTGTGAATGATTTTAAAAAAAATTTAGAAATAAAATTAATTATGAAGGTGTTAACATGTATGCTCAGCATTAATGCCAGTGTGACCTAAGAAAGTAAAACTTACTTGTGTCCAGGTTGATAAACGTACATATTAAAAGAAAACTGCAGAGAAACAGAAATACAGAAGAGCAGAATAAAAACAGCATCTGCTGCACAAACCAAAGAAAAGCAAATTAATTAAAAAGTTACAGTTTGTGTCCATCCAAATTTTGATTTTAGTTGTGATCCTTCATTTTTGAACTCAGCACATCTGAAATAATGAGCGATTTTAACGATTGTAAAGGATGAATACTGTAATTAACATGAAATTTAAGAAAGACAATGATACTGAATGGTTTAATAATGTGCTGTAGGAAATATTAATGCGAAATGAGTACAAAACCACATTATTCGTCATATACAACAACAAGATTAAAATCGTGGATATCAAACTTTACCAAGATAGTTAATTTTACAATATCCAGTGACTTCACTGAATTGGAAAACATCTGGTACAAACTGTAACTGTTCGAAGCATTTCAATGAGATTATTTCAAACTTCATTAAATATCACAGTCAGGAGATGGTGCTGTTTAAGAAAAAAGTTCATAATAATCACTGAAATCATTGCACAATGCACATATCAATTTAGTTGCCATTTAATATCAGAAATGAAATGGCAAGTTTAATTACTCACCTACTGCATGTTGAGGGATATTGGGAATGATTCATAGTCCACTAAATACACATGAATTATCAGATTATCTAACTTGCATGGTAAAATTCACATCCAATTTTGTATTCTCTAAACAGTTGCCAATTAATAAACTGTTTTCATGGGACTGAATTTGGAGATTGAGGAGCGACCTGACTGAGATGGCTAAAATTATAAAATAATTAGTTGGATAAATGAGGGAATCGAGAATGAGAAGACACAATCTTAAAACTAGATTTTGGGCATTTAGTATTGAAATGGAGGGGTACTCTTTTTTCCACAAAATGGGCTGTATAAGCCCAGATTTAACTTGCCAAGAAAGTTGGTAGATTTTGTGACAAGTGGATCTTGCAATATTGATAGATTATTTCTAGATATGGGTACTAAGATATATGAATGAAAAGAGGCAGATAGAATTAAGTTACAGGTCAATTATCACATTCACCTAAGTTTAACAATCTCAATGTTTTCCTGGCTGTCTTTCCATTATCCACTCCCTGCCCAGCCGACACTGTAAAGTTCTTCTTATTGTCATCTGAGGTTTGTGTGTAACTGGAGAGTCAATCAACATCTAGCATCATCACAATCACTGAACCATATCTCATAGTCGAAGTCCCAGGAACTTCCATCTCATTTCATACATGTCCTGTCCCACTAGCAGGACCCAGCAAAGACAGGGGCATAACTGTATACAGTCAGAAGATTTGGATGCCCTCAAGATTGACTCCACATGAAGTCTTAAGACATCAGATTAAACAGGGGCACGGAAAAATCCTTTTGATTACTACCTACTGAATTTCCCTCAGCTGATGAATAAGTACTCCATGTTGACTACCACCTGGAAGAAGAACTGAGGGTAGCATGTATTCGGATGTACTTGAATGTACTTTTGAATGTAGTCTGGATATTAGACTTCAACATCCATCCTAAGAGTGAATCAGTAACACCACTGTTGACTTAGTTTGCCAAGACCTGAAGGTAGTACAGTAAAACTCATGCTATCTGGCACTTCACAAACTGGAATTCTCCAGCAACCAGCATTTCTGATCCAACGACCAAACCCAGTATCAAAATAGAGCCATAGTGATAGAATCATACAGCATGGAAACAGACCCTTCGGTCCAACCAGTCCATGCCAAACATAATCCCAAACTAAACTAGTCTCACCTGCCTGTTCCTGGCCCATATCCCTCCAAATGTTTCTTATTCTTGCACTTATCCAAATGTCTTTTAAATGTTTTAAACCCACATCCACCACTATAACTGGAAATGTTTTATTAATAACTCGAACCCAGCACTGACAGATAATATTCTGAAGATATTTTGAAGTAAGTCATAAAAGTAGATTTGGGGTAGTGTATTAACAACCCATCACGGAGAGACACTAATTGGGGACAATGGTCATTACTGAACATGAGAAGGCAAATGTATGGTGTGTTTCCTAATCATATTCACTAACTGACTTTTTGATTTATCAACCATGTCCGAGCAAATTTTTTAATATCTACTATACCGTTTCGGGTCTAGACCCTTCTTCAGAAATTCGCCATTTCTGAAAAAGGGTTAAGACCCGAAACATCAGCTTTCCTGCTCCTCTGATGCTGCCTGGCCTGCTGTGTTCATCCAGCTCCATACCTTGTTATCCCTGTATCCACTGTGTTGTGAAGTACCATAAACATACTAAGCAAGAGATAGTAGGAACTGCAGATGCTGGAGAATCTGAGATAACAAGGTGTAGAGCTGGATGAACACAGCAGGTCAAGCAGCATCATAGGAGCAGGAAAACTGACGTTTCGGGCCTAGACCCTTCTTCAGAAATGGCCTGCTGTGTTCATCCAGTTCTACACCTTGTTATCTAACATACTAAGCAAGATAGATTCAGAACACTTCCAGCTACTTAATGTTCTGTGTCTATTAAGTACTATAGGTCATTAAGAGCATCAGAATTGCATTCAATCATAATCTGTAATTTAATGGCCCATGATACTCCCCCACCATACAGTTACTATTGACATAGAAATATAGAAAAACAGGGGCAGGATCAGCCCTTCGCACCCGTACCATCCTTCAATATGATCATTGCTCATTATCCAACTCAGTACAATATTCTCACTTTCTTCTCATATCCTTGGATTCCTTATGCCTTAAGAAAAATATCTATCTCTTTCTTGAAAACATTCAATGCTTTGGCAAAATATACTGTTACGGCTACAGAGAAGGTGCAGAAAAAAGATACGAGAGATCCATTCATAAGACTGATAACAGCGGGGAAGAAATTGTCCTTGAATCTGTTGGTACTTATTTTCAATGTTTTGTATCTTCTGACTGCCGCAAGAAGGTGGAAAAGCATATAACCAGGGTTGGAGGGATCTTTGATGATGTTGGTTGCCTTCCCAAGGCAGCAGGATATATAGACGAAGTCAATGAATGGAAGGCTGGTTTGCATGATGAATGGGGCTACGTTCACAACTGTCTGTAATTTCTCACAGTTTTGGGCAGAGCAGTTGCCATACCAAGCTGTGTTGCGTCTGGATAGGACACTTTCTATGGTGAATCTATACAAATTGGTAAGAGTCATTGCGGACATGCTGAATTTCCTCAGACTTCTGAAGAAGTAAAGGTACTGGTGTGCTTTCTTGACCACAACATCGACGTGAATGGACCAGGACAGGCTGTTGGTGACATTTACTCCTAGGAACTTGAAGCTCTCAACTATCTCCACCTCACCACCATTGATACAGACAGGGGCATATCCTTCACTCTGCTTCCTGAATTCGATGACCAGCCCCTTCAATTTGCTGACATTGAGGGAGAGATTTTCATCTTTAAGCCATGCCACTAAGCTCCCTATCTCTTTCCTGTTCTCTGTTTTGTCATTGTTGCAACAGATGGAGCTAAGCATTCCTGCAAACAACAAATCAGATCAAAGCTCTGCAGTCCTACCACATCGACATGTGCATGGTGGCGCAATAATAAACAACTAACTGAAGGAAAAAGAAATTCCATAGCTATCTCCATTTTCAATGATGGTGTGGCCCCAGCACAAAAGACTGGAAGAACTTGCAACCGCCTTCAGTCAGAAATGTCAAATGGATGATTCATCTCAGCATTTTCCTGAAGTCCCCAGAACACAGATGCCTATCAGTTTTCATCCAACTCTATGTACTCCAAATAATATTAAGGAAGAGCATAGGATATTGAGGGATTAATTTATAGAGGTTTATAAAATCACCAGTGGCACAGATAAGATGAGTAACAAAGGTCTTTTCCCTAGGGTAGAGAAGTTCAAAACCAGAGGGCATATTTTTAAGGTGAGAAGTGAAATATTTAAAAGAGACCTGAGGAGCAAGTTTTTCCCACAGAGGGTGGTTCGTATGTGGAATGAACTGCCAGAGGAAGTGGTAGATGCAACATTTAAAAGACATTTAGATAGGTGCACGAATAGGAAGGCTTTAGAGGGATGTGGGCCAAAAACAAGCAAGTAGGATTAGTGAGATAGCAAGAACTGCAGATGCTGGAGTCAGAGAATAACACAGTATGGAGCTGGAGGCCAGGCAGCCTCCAGGCAGCAGGCCAGGCAGCATCACAGGAGCAGGAAAGTTGACGTTTTGGGTTGGGACCCTTCTTCAGAAATGGGGAGGGGGAGGGGAGGTCAGAAATAAATAGAGAGAGGAGGGGCTGGGGAAGGTAGGTGGTGTATTGATAGGTGAGTGCATGTAGGCAGTGGTCGGGATTGGTCAGTGAGGAGGGAGTGGCAGACAGGTGGGAGAGAAGATGGACAGATTGTGTCAGGTCAAGGTGGTGGGAATGAGAGAGAGGGTTGGTCATGGGATGAGGCTGGGATGGGGAGATTTTGAAACTGGTAAAATCCACAGTTAGGCCATAGGTTCCCAAGGTGGAATATGAGGTGCTACTCCTCCACTTTACGGATAGCATCATTGTGACACTGGAGGAGACCCAAGATGGACATGTCATCCAGGGAGTGGGAGGGAGAGTTAAAATGTTTCACGACAGGAAGTTGTTGTTGTTTGTCGCGAATAGAGCGCAGATGCTCTACAAAACGATCTCCGCTTGGTCTCACCGATGTAGTGGAGGCTCAGTTTGGGAAGGGTCTGTTCCTATGCTTTGTGACTCTATGACTCTAAATAACTCTAAATCATTAAAGACACTCGAAACAGTAAAGGGTTTGAGTCTTAATTGCATCCCACCTATAATGCTGAAGACTAGTGTTCCAATATTAGCTGTCTTCCAAGCCATGCCTTTGCAGTGTAGCTACAACATTGGTATCTACAAATAAAAGTAGAAAATTACCTTTTCTGATGAAGGGTCTACGCCCGAAACGTCAGCCTCTCTGCTCCTATGATGCTGCTTGGCCTGCTGTGTTCATCCAGCCCTGCACCTTGTTGTCTCGGATTCTCCAGCATCTGCAGTTCCTACTATCTCTAGAAAATTACCCAGGTGTGTTCTGTCTATACAAAGCAGGAGAAATCCAATCCTGCCAGTTATTGACCCATCAACCTCCTATCGATCAACAGTTCTATCGAATGGCACTTATGCATCAACAACCTGATTACTGATATTCTGTGTGTGTTCTTCCAGGACCACTCAGCTCCTGACCTCATTAGGACCTTTTGTCAACTATAGGAAGCTGCACACAAGGTGAGGTTAAGGGTGATTGCACTTGACATCAAAGCAGCATTCAACCAAGAGTGGTATCAAGGAGACCTATCAAAACTGAAGTCAATGAGAAATGATTGGGGGAGCCCCCATTTATCATCATATCTAGCATCAAAGACAATAGTTGCGGTTGTTGGAATATAATCATCTCAGTTCCAGGATATCTAGTACGCCGATGAAGAAGTAAAAAGATTGCTGCAAGGGTTCTTCATATTAGTAATTAATGTGGCCATTTGGTAAGATATGATGAGAAAACTCATTAGGCCTCATGACAAAGAACTCTAGAATAATGATTTGGCCCTCAATTTTAATCTCTGTTTTCACAAGCTATTATCTTATTATCAGTTTTCCATTCTTCTTGACTCCTTGAATGTGCTGTCTCTTTCTAAATCTATGTGTACATTTCCCCCTTTCCATGCGTTTGTCTTTCAAATTTCCTACGTATTAAAGCATCCTGTGCAATTGTCATGGCCTCTTACTCCTTGACCTCTTTGCAAACCTTTGATACAATTTAAACACACTATCCTCCTCCAACACATCTCCTTTATTGTTCATTTCAGTAGAACTCCCTGATTTAGTTCCACCTTTGCTTGTATAATCATAGTCAGAGCTGCTCGAGCAATGGCTTCTGTTCCTACCCATGTATGGCTAGCTCTAGAGTCCCTGAAAGATCTATTCTTGGCCACTTCACTTTGTCATCTCCATGCTGCACTTCAGGAGCAATAATCCAAGCCCTGGAGTCCGTTTTAATTGTATGTTAATAACACAAAAGTGCACCTATGGACCACCTGCCTTGGTCGCTCCATCACCTCTTTGTAGCCAGACTGCTTGCCTGGCATGGAGTCTTAGATTAAACATAATTTCCTTCAGGGATAACAAGGTGTAGAGCTGGATGAGCAGGCCAAGCAGCATCAGAGGAGCAGGAAGGCTGACGTTTCGGGCCTAGACCCTTCCTTCAGGTATAGTTTGGAAACCGTATTCATGAACCACTATCATAATCTATGTAGTCTTGCCTCAGATTCAATCCTTCTCCCAAGCCACTACCTCAGTGAATTATACTGTTCAAAATCTCAGCAAGTTACTCAATGTCAACTGAAGTTGAACAACAATTCTTCATCATAAAGACGACATCAGTTTTCATTTATTTTTCTTCCATGAACCATGGATATTGGAGGCAAGGCCAACTTTTGTGACCCATCCCTAACTGCCCATGAGAAGACGATAAATAAATCACTTTCTTGGGCCACTGCAGTTTGCATTGTGTAGGAAGAGCTACACTGTTGTCAGGGAGAGAATTCCTGGATTTTGACCCAGTTACAAAGGAGGAGTCCAAGTCAAGGTGGTTTATGGTTGTTCTTTATCTTCTGCTGTTCTTGTCCTTCAGCTGATGGAGTTCATAAGTTTGGAAGGTACTATTAAAGAAGGCTTGATGAGCTGCTGCAGTCTTTCTGGTAACTGGTACAGCATGATGCTAACGTACATTGCTGGTGAAGGAAGTGAATTTTCAAGGTGTTGAATGGTGTATGAATCAAGTTGGCTGCTTTGTCCTGAATGGTGTCATTTCTTTAAAAAAAAACTAATGCAAAAGATCACAAAAACACAATTTGTGCTTAGAATTCTGCAAACATTTTCAACTGACTATGCAAATTTCAGTCAAACTTTGTAAAAAGTAGTAAGGCAACTCAACAGAAATCTCAATATATTTATATCATTCAACAGTGTCGTTTTCAAATGTCATGGAAAATTTCATAGATCCATAATATTCAAAGGAAAGTACTAACTCAACTTGTTTTATTCCCACCTCTGCTCAAAGCAATGAACCAATGCAAAATTACATGATTCCTCAGCCAAGTCAATCCTGATGCTTTAGCTTAAATAATGAGTGGGAGTGAACTGTTTCTCAAGATAAGCATTGCAGCTAAATTTGCACTCCTGAACATCTATGCTTCCTTAACAAGAGTCTCAGGGTCATAAATCCTGGCTTATTCTCTCCTTTTTTCATGCAACAATGCCAAAGCAAAATGTCCGAGTCTGCCATTACTCCAGTGGATATCAACTGACTTCATAGACACCAGAACTTAAAGCTGGGAACTTGCTGGTACCTATGGTTCACTACAGCACCACATGTCAAGTTTATTCATTGAGTCACTGTAGGATACACTCAAATTAGGTATAAATGATAAGGTCATGAAATGGCAAGCTTCCTAAAATAATTTCAAAATGTCACTCACATAGTATGCTAACTTGTTTTGCAGAAGACAGGTAATTTTTAAAAAGCTCAATTTTGCTCTATTGCAGCATTAGCTGCACATTATTATTCAGTGTATTTCACAATTCTTGAGATTCAGGGCCAATCTGTCAAAAATATTTGTACCTGCATAAAAATATTTGTTGTATACAATTTTCATATATGTGTAAGAATGCAGAGTATTTGCAGTTACAGTGTATACTCAATCCAAAATTTACATCTGATATTCTGTTCAACAGGGTGTTATGCATGTGGTGCTGTCAAACCTCTTAAGATACTTCTGTGCAAATATGCCAAGTCTTCAACTACATTTCATAGCATTAGGCACTATGAGTGAAGTCAAGTTTTAAATGTTGTGGTGTCCGCATACATAATAGATGATGTTCAAGTAGAATTGACACTATTCCTGTCATTTGTGTGATTTCCCTGCAGTCTTCTGAGAGTGGCATCTGTTGATATGATGTCAGTAGAATTGTTAGAATGCAGCATTAAAATTCCACTCTCTGCACAATGATCATATATTTCTAAAACACAAATCACAATATAGAGATGCATTTCCCAAGGGAAGGCTGTGAGTGATTTATTGCTGATGGAATATCACATGTTGGTAGAATATTTCCTGCCAGTCAATTTTCAGGGCTGTCACTTGATTGCTACTTCAATGTGATTGGTAGTTTGTTATGCTGCAATGAGTGTTGCTTATGTTTATACATGCTTTAACCTTTTACAAATGAACAGACATTTCCTGATATTGGTTGCCAATCCAGCAATGCTTCAACTTTTAAAATCTCTTCCATGTTTTCCAATTCTTTTGAGGTCTCACTTCTACCTAATCCTCTAGCATCCTCCAGGCCTGCAGCCCAACGAGATCTCTGTGTTTCACCAATTTATGCTTCCTGGTTTTCTCTGCTATTAATTGTTTGATCGATTGAAGTCATGCTTTTATCAGCCTAGGCTCTGAACACTAAAATTCCCTCCCCAAGCCCATCTGGCTCTTTATTTCTTTCTTTCCTCCTCTAAGATGCTCCTCAAAACCTAGCTATTTGAAAGGTCCTCGGTCATTTGTATTAATATTGTCTCAGAGTCAATTTATGTCTGATAAGGCTCCCAAGAAGTGTTTATCAAGATATAAGTATAACTCAATTCATTCAGACAAAGAAAACATTTTATTGCTCAGCAATAGCAAGTTCACATCAAAATTATTGTCCATGTATTAGATTTCTCCTAGCAAGAATTGGCTTGCTAAAGTGCAATGAAATTTTATAAGAGAGAAATGTTGGGAGTGAACAAGAGTTATTTATTTTAGGTATGTTTAATACAGTAATGTACCAAACAGGAAGGAGGGGATAGCTCACAAATAAATGATGTCTATTAGAATTCCATTTTGTGACAATGACTTGTCAGTTGTCATTACCTGTTAAAGTTTATATTGTTACCTGCCCAGTTACTCAACACTTCTGCTTATTGTCACTTATTCATTGACAGTTTGTCTTTCATTAACCTCCCATGGGATACTTTGGCTGTGGGCTTATATGCAATTCAGTCACGGTGCGTGTAAAACTGAAAATGAGTATCACTGTTATTCATCCTTATTTTTAAACAACGTGATTTTTTTTAATGTACCTTTCTGAGGTTTGCACACTGTCATATTCCAACTGAAAATAATATTGGCAGCTTAATTTGTTCCAAATCATAACAGATGATGTCAGATATTTCCACAGACAATTGCTTTTCTGTTTACTGATTAGAGATCAAGGTGTAGGGAAAGGTGAACTTCACAAACATACGTTCACTTCCGTTGAAAATATTTTATTTTTCAAAAACAACTTCAAAAGATATTGAAACTGCGTGAAAGCAAAGGGTCCATTATTGATGCTGATTACCTTGTAGCTTTTCTGAATATTTCCCGTGAAGACTGTAACATTTCATTTTTATGTATTTTTGATTGTGGACTGTATTATAAACCAAAGTTTGCTGCACCTTTAAAAAGCAAGTCACCTGTTATGCATTGTGAATGCTGCTTACACTGCTGTTTGTTCAAACAGTGGGGAGGCTACTATGGATGAGCTGGAATTGGAGGTGGAGGGTGGGGAATATGTATGAAGGGTGATTCAGCTAGCAACAATTACCTGATTGGTCCAGGGATGAGTGACCCATTATCAAAAAAAGGGCTTTCTGCCTGCCAAAAACTCTGTGATTGACTGCAGGTAGCTGAACAGCTTGTGGGTGTGAATGTTTGGTCAGAAGCCATTGGATCTCTGAAAAGGAAGGAAGTCTTTTACTCCTGGTAATAAACAATACCTCCAGCCTGAAGAAAGTCAGTTTATTTTCTTTCATTGGTTGCCTAAACTGTGGCACATTACAAATAATTCAGAGACTTTATAAGTGTGAACCAGTTGTGTTATGCGTACTGCAAGCAAGTGAATGTATCCAAAGAAGGAAAATCAATGAGCAGCAGGACCTGACAAGCAATAAAGATCATCTTTGTGGACTGGGACTATTGAACTGCCTTCCTAGTCTTTCCCTCAATCTGTAACTAGTAACCTAGTGACTATTTGGCTCTGTTCATAGGGGGAGTATTATAAGGGGATTAGAGTTTTAACTAGCAGAGTTAATATATGTTAATCTTTAACGTGTATCATGACTCTGGGAATACCGGACTTGATGTCCTCTGTCCTATCCCAGTGAGCATAACATAGGACAAGTACATGCCAATTTTCAATGTCTTAGGGTTCAGATAGAATTTTACTTTTCAGGGACCAATGTAGGTTTGTGAGGGTGGGGGTGATGGTGAGGAGGATCTGGTGTTGGAATTAATATCAATAGTGAGGTTTGGACAAGCTGGAAATTATAAAAAGTGCTGATGAATGAAGATTGAGTAACTTAGGTGACAAAAGTCATTCAACTTGGAAGAACTATTTTTACTACTTTAATTACTTATTTTTCCAGCAGCCCTGTTTAAAAGTTTGATTTCCAAAATAAGAGACTATTCAGAGGAGTGGCTGCAAATTAAGTAGTTCAAAAGTATTTTCATTAATGTAACACTAGTGATGCACTCTGCCCTTGCCTTTGGCACAACCCTTATTTCTAGATAATTACAAAACAAAAAATCTAACTAACCTATCTTCCACCTTTTGTCAAGAACTTATAGTCATCTGTATTTAGTAGCTAGATTTTTGTTACTTAGTTCTTTCCTTTTTTTTTCTCTTTAGTGATTCATGAATGGATCTGTCAATAAAATTATATTTGTCTCCTCACTAATAGAATTTGGCTTAAGGAAAAATCTCCTTCAAATTTCTCCATTATTCCACATTTATTTATTTAATGTATTAATTATATATAATTAAACTGAAATTGTGGTTTGTTTATTTGGACTGAAAATGTATGCCAGTACTTCGACAATTTCCTTTCATATTTTCTTCAGGATTTTTGGATTCATTTAAACATGCTTATTTTGTGTAATATTTGCCCTGTATTCTGATGAGAAGAATGCAGCAATATAGACTGGTGTTGTGCACGGGGCTTATGCAGAGATCCTATACAGCTGACTCTATGGGAATTGCCCCGGAAGTCAAATGTACAATGGACAATTACTTGGCATCTGTACACTCCAAGGAAGTCCCCAACTTTGAGTTGGAAGTAAAGATGTCAGAGGGTTCTTAATCGTTAGCTTAATAGTTACCCAGGGAAAATCAGAGAAATTAAAACGTGTTCTAAGCCCTTTCTCTTGCACACTCTTTAAATGGTAGCCTTTATTTTATACTTTATTTCCATGTTCTTTACACTAAAATGTTGCACCTCACATCTCTTGACATTGAACTTCATCCTTCAAACTTCCATCCATTTCACAAACCTTCTTCCAGCAAAAATACCCATTAACCATTGCTTTCTATTTCCTATTTACCAGCCAGTTTGTATTCATATTGCAACTGTCCTTTTTATTCCATCACTTGTAGTCTGTCATATGGTATGGTATCAAACACTTTTTGGAAGTCCATGTATGCCAGATAAACAGCCTTGCCTTCATCAACACTCTCTATTACCTCTTAAAAAAAACACTAGCAAGTTAGTGAGATGTGATTTTCCCTTAACAAATCCATGCTGACTTTTTTCAAATCAACCCATAATTTTCCATGTGACTATTAATTCCATCCTGAATAATTATTTCTAGAAATTTCCTCACAAGGGAAGTTAAATTGACTATAACAAAAGAAAGAACTGTTGTTACTAAAGACTTGCAACAAACAAAAATAGGAATTGCTGGAGAAACTCAGCATGTTTCGCAGTATCTGGAGAGAGAAAATAAAGTTAATGTTTTAAGTCCAGTGACCCTTGTTCGGAGCTGACTGGAGTTAAAGTGATTGCTGAGTCAGCATTTACAACTTTGTCGAATAAGTGCATGATGTTTACAATCCTCCCCCAAATCAGGAGAGATCAGAAGATCATTACCAGTGCCTCTGCAATTTCTATTCTCATTTCCTTCAACATCCTTGGCTGCAGTGCATCCAGTCCCAATGTCTCAACAAATTTGAGTTCCCACAACTTGTCCTGCACCTCCTCCTTATCAACTGTAGACCCTTCTAGTGACCATGTTTCCTTTTCTGTCACCATGGACAGCAATATAGATAGGTAAAGGTAGGTGCAAAGCATTCATTTAACACCTCAGTTGTGCCTCTTTCCTCAAAGTAAATCCCCTTTATTGATCCCTAATTGACCTATCTCCTTTTGCCACCTTTTTTCTAATGAGGTACGTAAGAAGACTTAGGAATTTCATGTTTTGTTGGCTGCCAATCTTTTTTCATAATCCCTCTTAGCTTTTAGCATCTGATTTTTCACCTCCCATAAATTTAGAGATTCGTAGAAATTAGATAATATTTATCGTTACTAATAAATCAGCATTTTTCTCCCACATCTATAAATTCTTACTTTGCCTGCACTAAGTTAGAAATTTACAGTTTTCAAAATTGCTGGAGTTGAAACATAGCTCCCAAGACTAGGTATACACAACCAATTAATTCACTTTGCTTTCAAACTTTAGTTAGGCAACATTTGGAATATTGCATGCAGTTCTGGTTACCATGCTACCAGAAGGATGTGGATGCTTTGGAGAGGGTGCAAAGAAGGTTTACCAGGATACTGCCTGGTTTGGAGGGCTTTAGTTTTGAGGAGAAGTTTGATAAGCTCGGATTATTTTAACTGGAAAGACAAAGACTGAGGGGCAATCTAGTAGAGGTCTACAAAGTTATGAGAGGCAGAAATAGAGTGGATAGTCAAAGGCTTTTTCCAAAGATGGAAAGGTCAACTTCAAGAGGCCAAGTTTCAAGGTGAGAGGGGGAAAGTTTAAGGCAGAAGTGCGGGGAAAATTTTTCACACGGAGTGTGGTGGGTGTCTGGAACGCCTGCCAGTGGAGGTGGCAGAAGCAGACACATTAACGTTCAAGATGTGTCTTGATAATCACATAAATGTGTGGCAAACAGAGGGATAGAAAGCGTGCATGGACAGTAAATAGCAGGTCTAAATAAAGATTAGGAATCGGCACAGGCTTGGTGGGCCGAAGGGCCTATTCCGTGCTGTATTGTTTTATATTGTGTTGAATATAACACACGACTTTTCTGTAATTTCACTCTGAGACTTTTGTTTTCAACTCAGCCGAATAGCCCCAGAAATGAACAAATGGTAAATCCTGTTTTTGTAAGTGTTATTAGGTTCATACTTTCAGAATAATTCTCTATCATCTTTGAAAGCATTAAAGCCACACTTTACTTCAGGTTTAAAACATAAATGATTCGATGAAACAAATAATGTGACTCATTTAACTGATATATTTGTTATAAATTTATTTTAAAACAGTTTTTTATCTACCTGCATTAGATTAAATTAAAAAAATAAAGAATTAAACTATATTTCTGTAACTGTCTTTAACATGCATTTAAAATTTGATTTTAACTGTTTGCCCATGCTGAATGGTGCATGTGGAGGATTTAAGTTGTGGTTGAATACGTAGTTGTACAATGATGCTGCACTCCTGCTGATCTCTATTTTGAATTTATGCTTTCGAGAAGAATAGTTACCATTCAGAAGTGAAGTTGCAATGATGTCATTTGGACCCCCGCAGTGCTTTAATCCTGGCTTTGCAAGCCACATGTGGTGTCAACTGTGCCTTTCATGATATATATTCAGGGACAGAAGAAACTCAGGTAAGTAAAATATTTATAATATTTTTGAAGCTTTTCTTGTAACCTTAAAGGAACAAGAGCGCTCCTCTGGGTTAGACTAGAAATCTTTAAGCCTTCTTTTCCACTTCATTTGATTCCAATCCCTCTAAATCCTAATCATTACTCACCTTATATAAGGAATCTTTCTTTAGGCTTCGGGTAGCAGCTTCCTGACCCAGATTTCCTGCTCAAATCTCCCAACCAATTCATCATTCCCACCAGGCTCAAGCAGAGATGTTAATTTAAGAACTAAAATGGCTTATTGCTTGCCATTCTTGCGATACTAACCCAAAGTAAGAGCTACAATATTCATCACTCTCTTGTCAGCTTTTTTCAAACTGCTTCTTTATTGCTTTACTGAAAATTTCAAATAGCTCTTCTTTCGAAATTCTTTAAGTGTACCTTAGTGTTTCCAAATGATGACAATTCAAATTTAAACATAGAATTTAGGCTTGTACCTTGAAAAGAGATAACCAGCATTCCCTGGGTTTTGAATTTTTGATTTATCGAATTTAGCATGGGGCAGTCAGGGAATTAGAATTGAACAAATCTTCAAATAACTTATTTGAAAACATTGTGCAGAATGTTCACCTCCCTGATGTGGCACGAGCAATGGCAAGAAAGTTGACAAGATAGAGTGAGAATACAAAGCATCAGGTTCTCGCATCTCATCATAGCACCAATTCATTCTGTTTATATCCTACTCCCAATTCTTTCCCATTGAGAAACTGGATGTTCCCCACAGAGAAATAAGAGTGAGTACTTAAACGTTTTCGAGTGTGTGTGGACACATATTTCAAATCATCCTGAAATGTTTGGGCATCCTCTATGACAGCTTTGAACTTGCAAGAGGCAGCATTTTTGCAGTTTTTCTTGGCAGAATGCTGCACCATAATTGAAGGTGGGAAATACGCACTGCTCGTTGTACATCTCCAGACCTGAATAGCAGTGTGCTTCCTTGAAAAATTGTTGGATAGAATTAATCTTTTCTTGGCAGGGATGTATGGAGTCATCACTCGTTCCATACTCTCACTTAAAAGTTACATGTAGGTGTGAAATGATATGTGCAGGCCAGGCCCAAGCATATTTCCTGTGTCTACATTAAAGTGCAACACGTTGGCTGCAGTCCTCCAACTCACAGTTCAATGTTCCCTGCCATCTGAGGCAATCTGTAGTCAAGGGTGCTTGTGAGAAAAGAGCTTAGCAAAGAGAACTTATTTCACCGCTGGTATGTTTGAAAAGGCTGCTCATCTCTCACATGGGTGTAACTTAACTAAGTTCAACAATGAAAATTATACCAGAACAGACATTTCTGCACTACAAGTGAAAATATATTAACAAAACTGATAGGTCATTCACAATGAAGTTGGGTCCAGTAGAATACTTCACTAATTGCCATTCTGGATTAGATCATCAATGGGCTACCTATATTACCTCAGTACATTTCCTTCCTCCTTGTCTCTCACTACACCTTAGCACAGTTCTGATCTCTGCAGTTTTGAGGGGAGGGAGCCTAATCTGTGATTGTCAAGTGTCCTGAGAAGGAGTTTCTAGGGGTCTATTTGTCATTGCTCCTCCCTGTGGGTACCTGCCCACACCACCCTGTCTCCCTGAGAATCAGGTCAAGGTACCTCCTTATCCTTTAACCTTATCATTGACATCGAGCACGCATGACTAAAGTGATGGAGTGCAGGTCTGTGTGCATATTCAGCAGACACTGAGTTTTCTGGACCCAGGTCTCTACATTTGTCACTAACCTGTCCATTGAGGTAGCCAGATACACACATGCCAAAGTCAGCACAGTACTGATAACACTTGTGGACTCCTCCATCTTTTGTTCTGCTTTACCAAGTGCCTCAGGCTTGGTGTTCTGGTGCCTGTCTCTTCAGTTTGAAGAAAGCAGTGATACCCAAAGAGAGGGGATCATCTTCTGCCTGGAGCTGAGCTAATGGCTGGCAGAGTCAGAGACATAGGGCATTTTTTTTCTGGACAAGCTGTGGAGATGTGTTAGTGCTGTGCTCACTGGATTATGCCCTCAAATCTAACCTAGAGATACAAGTCTCCGAGCTGGTGGAGAATACAGTTGAAAGTCTTGCAAACGGCTTCACTAGCTACTTCCTTAGAAGTGGACATAGGGCTGAGAGTCTCTGGTACTACTTACTTCTCAGCAACTGTCCCCTTGGTGCCTCTAGAGCCTGAAAAAGCAAAGAGCGTGAATTGGTTGTAGAAGATGGATAAAAGCTCATGCAGGTCAGGGCTAGGTTTGCAAGGGTGGTAATGAAAAGCAGAGCAGAATAAAGAAGCTAACCTGGTTGTCCATTGCTGCTTCCTTGTCTCCAAATAAACAGTCCTGTTCTTCTCCACCTAAATCCAGTAATTTCTCCTTGTAGGGAGTCAGGAATCTGATGTCCACCACTCTCACCCCCAACCCTTGCCAGTCTTGGACCTCTCAGACTGTTTGTGGGCCGGTTTCTCTCGCAATATTATAAAGGAATGAATTGAGTACAGTGAAAGTGCACACAAGAACAGTTAGTGAATGTGGCTAAGCAGGAGATGTGAGAAGGTGGTGCCAGTGAGTGAGTAAGAAGTACAGAGGGCAGGACAAGTCAGCAGATTGGGAAAACGAAGTGGATGTGAGTGAACATCATGTAGTAAAGAGTGTCGCAGTCAGTTTGTCTTGTTGATAGTCATGCGTAATGACAGAGTTAGTGTCAGTATGAGGTAGCAGAGTGGAGATGGAGGCATTTACCCTTGCAGAGTATAAGAGATCAGTAACTTTCTTTCTGCACTGCTGGGCCTCTCTTTTCACTAAGGGCACTTGCCCGGTGCTAGTGCTGCTATTTGGTTCAGGCTTCCTGAGTCTGTTGGAGCGATCTCCTTTGACGGTGAGCGGGCCCTTCACAACTCTTCACACCACCATGTACACCAGCACCTCTGGGCCACTGTCCCAGGGGCAGGAGCTAGCCTACCTTTCCTCTGTGACAACTTCAAAGGTCAGCATCAAGCACCACAGTTTAAGCAGTAGTTTCTGACTTGCAGTGCTTGTGGTTATCACTGCAACCATATTTAACACCAGCAGCATACCACTCCACATGCTTCAGGTCAGGAACTGCCCCTCTCACTGCGGTTTTCCATCATTGTAACGGGAGACCACCTCTTCCCTTCACACTTCCAAAAGGATGCCATACTACAAGACACAGCCAGCCTTGATGGAGGGACAAGCCCAATCGTTCCAGCGTGAAACACAATGGCCAACTGTGCAGAAAGAAGGTTAATGACATTCTGCACTCCATAACAGAGAGTGTCACCATTTACCTCATAGTACCTCCAACTTACAGAGTCACTACTAACTCCAACTTTCACCAATGTTCATGAACTAGTCTGTCACCATTGTATGCAGCAAACACAAACCCTTGCCGTCCATTACATTTACAGGGATGAATTCACCAACTCTCCTGCCCTGACATCACTACTAACAACTCTTCTATCCACTTCCATCATACTAACTCCATCCCTTTGTCTCACTGAAGGAAAAACAACAAGTGTCATAAAAACAACAAGTGTCATAACCAGACATCAGTGGGGTGGACATTAGTAATCTAACTCCATGTGGGGAAAAGTGCTGGAGTCAGCTAGAGAAGAGTGTAATGTTCACATGAGTTCACTGAGTTCACCATGGATAAGAGATCAAGGTGTAGGGAAAGGTGAACTTCACAAACATACATTCACTTCCCTTGAAAATATTTTATTTTTCAAAAACAACTTCAAAAGATATTGAAACCACGTGAAAGCAAAGGGTCCATTATTGATGCTGATTATCTTGTAGCTTTTCTGAATATTTCCTGTAAAGACTGTAACATTTCATTTTTATGTATTTTTGATTGTGGACTGTATTATATATGGATAACTAACCCAAAAGGTTTTGTTGTGCTATGTTGCATGGTGTTGCTCTCCCATTATCACCACTGCACACTCATCCTTAACCGCATTCCTTTTACAAAGCTGATTCCCTCTGATCCCTTATGTAGACATTAGTGGGACTTTGCAAATTATCACCAGAATGAGAGCAGGGTTGCCTACCCCCAACTACACCTACCCCTCTGAGGAAGAAGACACTCAACCCTCAGATGATGCACCAGCAAAGCTATCACTACCTCAGAGGATTATAGAATCATACAGCACAGAAGGGATCCTTCAGACCATCAGGTCTGTACTACCAAAAATAACTACTCAACCTACATTTGTCTCACTTTCCAGCATTTCACCCAAAGCTTTGAATGCTTTGACATTTCAAGTGTCACCCAAGTATGTTTTAAAGGTGTGAGGTTTCCCAACTCAACTATCCTCCCAGGCAGAGCATTCCAGATTCCCACCACTCTCTGTTTCCTCAAATCCCTTCTAAACATCCTGTCTGCCACCTTAAAAATATGCCCCCTTGTTATTGACCCTTTAAAGAAGGGCAAATACTGCTTCCTATCCATCATGTTTGTAAACTTATATACCTCAATTAGGTGAACATCAAAATTTCTTCCCACACTCACCCTTCCCCTCCAAAAGAGAGTAAATAGGCAATAGGCATGAGAGAATGAAAATGCTATTCCAGAGGCAGTAATGCAAAGTGAAGACTATAGTTCTTGCAGTGTTTGCAGTTGTGTCAGACATCATTGGACAATGATTCCCTGACGTTTTCCACTGACATCATTGAATATTTCTGTTGCTGTGTCCTCTGAGAGCGAAAAAAATAAAGATAATTTGGTTGAGAAGTTGGACTTTCCAACTGGCAAATTGCCAGATAAAATCACACTACCATCAAGACTGAAATACCAATTGCTCACCACCACTAATATGAAAGTTTCAATCTCACAACACCAACAGTGCAGAAAATACAATCACACATTGGCATAATACAGGATTCCAGTATGATCCAAGATGCAGGGTCAGCGACCCTTGAATCCCACACATGTACCTTTTTAACTTGGCTTTGAGAAGAAGGAAAGAAGTCCTGGGAGCAAGCTTCCATTGCCAAGATTTGATCCAGTAGGAAACACTAATGGGACAATGACAAAGTGGGGCAGAAGAAAATCAGTGCTTCATTTGTCAACAATGATAGGGCCAAACACCACCTGAGACTCATGAGTTCAGAGCTCCCCTGTACAGTTTATGACATTTACCACAGTCTTGGCGGATAACGGCCATTGGGCATCTCGCTTTGAGACAGGGACCTAGAGATCCTGGTGAAGAGGGTGGTGTAGAGTGGGAATGTCCACTACCCCCACAGAGGCCACAATACCAGACCCTGCCAGCCTGGTCTAAGGATGTCACTCATGTCATTGTGGTCTCAACCAGCTGGAGAAATGCCCAGCGATGGAGGAAGAAGGTCAATTAATTTCCCTGCTCTACCAGAGGAAGTGCAATCACCATCTATCTGCAATCACACACTTGCTGTGCCCACACACCCCCTCAAGGCTCATGTTCTACCACTCTCATAACTGCATGTAATATTGTCCCTCATTCATTCTCACCACTTTCCCCACCAGCATCTGTACTATCAACTATGCCAGGTACTTTCATACCAATCAATCCCTTCCTTTCTCTCAGTGCAAGAGAAAATGGCTCTTAATTGGACAGAAAAAAAGCCAAGATAGGTGGTGGGGTGTCCAACATTTAGTGTCCGCCCTCCTCTGAGGAGAGACTCCTGACCATACCTGCTACAAGCACTTGCCTGACCATGTTCAAGTCCCCGGGCTGATATTGGAGGCTGCCCTTAAAATACAGTGTTTGGACCCCCATCTGAAGGGTGTTTCCCTTGACATAGCTGAGCACAACCCTCTCCAAATGTGAGATATTTTGTTGGAGCTAAAGCAGCTGCTGGTAAGTGGTGTGGGTGTAACACTGATGTAGCATGATGATGAGCAGCAACACATCCACCCCCTTTGACTGGTGACTGCTGGCAATCATGACGAGTTGCTTGGTTTTATGCCTGCACAAGGCAGGGCAAGGCAGGAGTGCTAAGAACATCCATGTAGGCACAAAATGAATGCAGATTAGGAGAGAAAGAGAGTGGCATTGTGATGCAGCCTTGTCCAATCTGTGAGCTGGGTGCCTATCTCAGTGTGCAAGGTGTCCTGGCAGTAGCAGTGCAATGAGGGGTGCTGGTGCACTCCAAACTTCGACACTGATGTGCAGAATCACACTGTGAAAGGATTAGGAATGTGCCATGGGGGTGTAGAAAGACTGCCATGTGCCAGATGCCAATGTTCATGGATACGGACTGCATGTGACCCACTGTTCTGCAGATGCCCAAGATGTTGTTGCCAGTTGGAGGCCCAGAGGAGCAAGCAGAAGTTGGAATCGCCAGGTACCTGCTCCAATATTCATTTTGGCGAATTCTCAGCCTCTGGTTTCTATCCATCCCAAGATACAATAGCAATTTGCATGTTGATGAGGGGAGATTTTGTGTTAATGAGGATGATAGCAAGCAGTAATCTCTGTTCATAGACTTCTTGTCACTCCCTAATAAGAATCCCGTCTTGATGCACATTGTGGAAAATATGACTTGTTGCTCCTGGCATTGAGAAAGGCCTTGCTACACCTCTCACATGATTCTCCCACATCATTCAAGGCCTTACAAGATTCCACCCAAAATCCTTTGAAGGTTGTGTGGAAGCTTCCAAGTAGTTATACTGTTTAACACCACTGACTGCACCAACTGAAATAGAAATGAGGAAATTGAGCATGACTAACAGGTAAGTGCAAATCATCTTTCATAAAGAAACTCCATTAGCATAACTCATTTAATGAGAATTCTCAGTCTTTATCCCTACAGACTTTAGTACCTGAGTGAACAGCAGAACCATTAGTGATTCAGTAACCTAAATAGTGAAGGACCAAACTTTGCAGATGTTCTTTAACTGAATTGTGGCATTAATATTTCACTTCTGGTGTGGATGAGGCTAGATTGATGACAAGATCCTGACATAATGTTACTGTCAAGGGATTTGCTTTCACATATTCCCCAAATTCCCCTACTTTGTCTGTAAAAATTCTATCCAATATTCTTTATATGAAGTAAAACCATTTTAATACAAATGTGAGCATTCCAAATGTGTGCAGCAGTACGGAGATGACTGCAATTAAATAGTGAATATTAAACTGTAATTACATCCTAAAAGTATCAAAGAAAATTACAGGTGATTTGTTGCAAAACCAGATTTGTTTTAACACATGAACACATACAATTTTCCAATTGGAAAGAGGAACAAGAATAAAGAATCTGTTCTTTTAAAGCCAATAATTTATAATAGGTATAACTGCAATAGCCAAGAAGGCACAACAATGCCTGTTCTTCCTCAGGCAGCTCAGGAAATTTGGCATGTCCGCAAGATCCCTCACCAATTTCTACAGATGCACCATTGAAAGCATATTGTCTGGGTGCATCATGGTCTGGTACGGCAAAAGCTCTGTCCAGGACTGTAAGAAACTAGACAAGGTCCTGTGCACAGCCCAGACCATCACAGAAGCCAACATTCCATCCATGGACTTCATTTACATGGCTGGTGCCACAAAAAGGCTGCCATCAACATCAAAGACCCATTGCACTCCAGTAATTATCACCTACAATCTCTTCCATCAGGCAGAAGATACAGAAGCCTGAACACATGTATGACCAAGTTCAGAAACAGCTTCTTCCTGGCCATTATTGCACTGATAAATGGACTCTCTAGCCTCAAATAACACTGATCTTGCTAATGTTGATCTCCCATTGTGCACTCCCTGCACAATATAACCTGTATACCTCTGTCTAATTATTTTTGATTTGTACATCCTTTGCTTACTATAATCTGCCCGTACCACTCTTAAACGAAACTTTTCACTGTATTTTGGTACATGTGACAATAAATCAATCGATTAACTAATCAACTGAGCTCATATAGATCAAGTGAGCTGTCAACTTTGGGTTGTCATTTTCAACTTCTCAGTCACTGTGCTCACCTCACATAGCAAATCCCATTCACTCTCCAGTACCTACTTGGCTTTTATCCATTGAAATCAACTGGATGGGAATTGAACAGTTTCTATACAGTTTGGCTAGTCTATTCTGGCAGGTTTCTGCCCACAAAATGAATTTAAAAATTACTCCACCAAATCCATTTATGCAGCTGATTAATATTCTCATAATTTTAAATATTCTAAATTAAAACAGTATTCAAAATGCCAAATTAACATGCTGGATCTAACAGCAACTCCATTCAGCCATGTGATTAATATTTTAATATTTTTCAGAGCTTACCACTTAAAAAAATACATTTAAAATGCCAAGCTAATACTTTGGAATTCAAATAGTCTACTTACCACATGTGGTACAAAAAAATGAACAAATAAAAGAAGCTAAGAATTGCAAAACATTTATTATGGACTAAACTGTATATCAGACTGTTATTAATGTGTTTAAGTTTAATGGTAATATACAAATTAAATATCATAGTCCAATACAAAGCAAAATACTGTGGATGCTGGAAATCTGAAATAAGAATGGGAGACTTCGGAAATATTTTGTAAGTTTCACAGTTTTTGTGGAGTGTGTCATTGATCTGCAAGATCAATCCTGTTTCTTGATCCATAGATGCTACCTGTTGAGTTTTTGTTTTCCTTGAAGTTAATGCCTGTCATCACGTTCAGTGAAAAATTTTAATGTGCTTAGAAGGCTTGACATAAAAAATCAGATAATTCTTTCAATAATTGTTAAAGCACCAGAACAAGGTATCAGAAGTTCAAGGCAATTGCTGCATACTTGACATTTATGCCTTGTGGCACCTTAGATAAAAAGTATGATCTGTAGTTAATATTTCATAGAATCCTTACAGTGTGGAAGCAAGCAATCCAAACCATCAGGTCTACACTGACCATCCAAAGTGCATCCCATCCAGATCAACCCTATTACTCTAACCCCGCATTCTAAAATAACTGCAGAGGCTGGTATCCTGTCACCAAGCCACCCTTTATTTACATGTGCACAGTACACTGGTTGTGGCCAGCCAGCTCAGAGTCAGTCACCTAAACTGAGGAGATTCAAAATCTCCTGTTTATTTTGGTCAGCCAGGTTAACAATCCCAATCAAGGATCTTGGAGTCAACAAAATCCACCTGGATCCAATCATCACAATTTCCTATGGCTAATCCACCTAACCTACATATCCCTGGTCACTATGGGGAATTTAGCATGGCCAATCCACCTAAATTGCACATCTTTGGACTGTGTGAAGAAACCGGAGCACCCGGAGGAAACCCACACAGACACGGGAGAAAGTACAAACTCCACACAGTCACCTGAGGGTGCCCTGGCGCTGTGAGGCAGCAGTTCCAACCACTGAGCCACCATGCCATCCCATGTGAATGAATAACTTGTTTTCTTTATTTTTATGCCATCACAATGTATCATTCTACTTTTCATGGATTTGAAAGAAACTGTTTGTAGAGGCTTGGCGAGTTACTATTGTGCATCCTGTAATACTGCTGCCATTGCGTGCTCGTGGCGGAGGGAGTGAATGTTTAAGTTGTGCATGAGAAGTCAATCAAGGTTCTGATTTGCTCTGAAAGGTGTCAAACATCTTGGGTGTTGTTGGAGCTGTACTTATTCAGGTAAGTGAGGCGTATTCCATCATTTTCCTGACTTTTGTCTTACTGATGTTGGACAAGACTTTGGGAGTCAGGAAATGAATCACTCTCCATGTATTCCAAGCCACCAGCTTGCTCATTTGGGCATAATATTTGTGCTTTACAGTTCAGTTTCTGATCAATGGTAGACCCCCTCAACCTGATATTGATGGTGCAGGATTTTGTGATGGTAAGATCATTGAATTTTAAGAGTTGGTGGTTGGAGATGACCATTGCCAAGCATTGACTTGGCATGAATGTTATTGCCTGGATGCTGTGCAACTCTTGCTGTATTTGAACACAGGCTGCTTCAGTATTTGAGGAGTTGCAAATGATACTGATTGCTGTATAATCATCCCTAATTCTCATCTTATGATGAATGGAAGAAAGTGTCTGAAGAAGGTTGGGCTACTTGATGCCACAACTGGTCAGATGCGACTCCAGTATTGAAGACAGTCTCTCTAAGCTCATCTCTTGAATTCACTTTTAACCGTGTTTGGATGAAGGCTGTAATGAGAACCAGAGCTGAATGGTCTTGAGTTGAGCATCAGTGACCAGGTTATTGCGGAGTCAGGATATTGGGACCCTGGAACAACCTAGTGTTGTTGTTACAGGGCTGCACACCACCGAGTATTAATGGAACAAAGTGGGAAAAGATGGAACATTCCGGAAAAACACTATCCGACTGCAACCTAGAAGGTATTGAAAGCACATGGAAAAAAACACATGAAGACGATAAAATAGCCCTTAACTAATCTAATGTTAAGTCAGACTCTGGCACAACTATGATTACCAAGTGTAGCTGTATTCAGTATTAATATATTTTGTTATGAATGTCATTTTGAAGTCGAAGCCTGAAGACAGATCATGACTTTGCCTTCTCCTTGGCCAGTCTGCTTTGAACCCAAACACATCAAATGTGACATCAAATCACACACTAAGAGATAAATACCAATCAATATTATAGTTAGACACACCTTTCCATTACTTTGTTCATGATTGAGAGTGAGCTGACAGGGCAGTCAGTGGCTGGGTTGAATTTGACCTGCTTTCTAAGGACAAGTTTAAAAGTTCATAAGGATGGCTGGACTTAAGTTTAAAATTGAAAAGATGTAGCTGAAGTTGATATTTATCACTGTTGGGAATTTAGGTCTATACTGTACTGTGTGCTATGATATGTTGGCAGTAGACTAGTAATCCAGAACTCCAGGCTAATGTTCTCTCTGCGGACGCTGCCTAACCCATGGTGATCTGCAGCATTTGTTGCTTTCAGCACAGATTCCAGCATCTGCAGTAATTTGTTCCTATAATGTTCCCGGGGTATGAGTTTGAATTCCACCTTATCAAATGGTGAATTTTGGATTCAGTAAGAATCTTGAATGAAAAGCTACACTTCATGGCAACTATGTGACTACTATCAAGTGTTTAAAGTTCCATTTGGTTTGCGCATGTCCTTTTGGGGAAGGAAATCTACCATTCTTACCTCATCTCACTCCAGAGCAATGTAGTTGAGTTTTAAATGCCTTCTGGACAATTAGTCATTGGCAATAAATGCTGGCCTAGCCAGTGATGAATGAACAAAAGAAAAGAATTGTTACCACAAATATCTCAAAGATGACTAATAAGGTACTACCATGGAATTATTCTATGATAGTTTATTGAATATTCTTTGATTATTAATATTTTTCAGTTATATGCTCTTTTCTTTTATCCATGCAGGGGCTGTGGGCTTTGCAGGCTGGGCAAAAATTTACTACCGTACATGTTTGCCCTTGATTGGGCTGGTGCTAAGCTGCTTTCTTAAACTGCTGCTCCCCATTTCATGCGGATACACCCATAATTCTGTTAGAAAGGAAGTTCCAGAATTTGACCCAATGACACTAAAGAAACAGTGACATATTTCCAAGGGAGGATGGTAAGTGTTGGTCAGCAATATGTCTTCCAATTACAGAAGCCTACTATTTTTCTTTTTTTTTATTTGTTCTGTATATGCACAAATTTCTTTTAGGTTATAGCCAAAAAGTTCAGATTTTGGGGATCTTAAATGAAAACAAAAAGTGCATAATAAATGCAGTGGGTCTACTGGCATCTGTGAAGTGAGAAACAAATTTAATATTTCTAGCCCGACGTGACACTGCTGAAGAACTGAAGAGAGATGGAAATGGGGGCTTGCATGTGATGGTTTTTATGTTGTTGGGAAAAAGGGGATAGTCAAGTGCAATAAAAGAGATGGTAAGTGATAGGTTAAAAGGAGCGTGAGATCAAATACCAAGGATGTGAATGAACAAAAGGCAAAGAGAGTGATAATGGAAGAAACAAAGCGATGGTTCTGAGTAGTTTTACTAGCAGAATAATGATCAGTTCTTTATGGAAGCAAAAGTATGAGAACAGGTTTCAGACTGATTTCTGATGTGTATTGGATGCAACTCTAATTAGTCTCCCAAATACTGCTCCTTGCCACAAAGGTACTTTCTTCAAGAACTCTTTACTTACAGTTTATTAGTTGCAGACATTATCTCAAGACTCTGGGAGAGTTTCTGCTTCCTTTTAGAATGATGTGGAGTTGGCAGTGTTGGACTGGGGTGGGCAAGGTCAGAAATCGCCCGATACCAGGTTATAGTCCAACAGGTTTATTTCAAAACACAGGCTTTCGGAGCCTCAGTTAGTGAGTCACTGACACCTGAAGAAGAACTGAGGTTCCAAAAGCCTGTGTTTTCAAATAAACCTGTTGGACTATAACCTGCTGTCGTGTAATTTCTGACCTTCTGGAATGCTCTACACAACCATGTGACGCTGACATCGTAATTACATCGTATACATATCATCATTATAAATTCTATTGATGTCTAAATTCTCTACATAAACTGGTACTTGGAAAAACATAACTTAAAATTGAAGACAGAGTTCATGGCCAGGAATTGACATTCCTTTAGACATTCGTCAGTAAGACTTGATTAGGAGTGGAACTTTTGCAGGTTCATTTGTGAATATATTTATTCATGTTGACACGGTCCATTAAGTACTAATAGCATAATTTAGGTATTGTCATGCCAATTTTTATCTAACAGCCTTTATAGAATGTTACTATATTAATTGTCACGACGTCCATGACAATAAATGTATCATCAGCTGGTCGTTGCATCACAGCTCAATCAATTCTCATTTAGCACTGATAGAACATTTTCAATATTAATAATAAAAGGGGTTCAAGTGCTTTGACAGTTTTCCATGGAAGTATTGAAGGTGACAGAAAAAAAACATGTGGCATATTCTCATTCAGTGGACAACTTACAATATCTTTTGAATGGCAGAGAATAAGAGAAAGTATGGCAGCTTACAATGAACCAGATGGATTGCAAACAGCTAGAGTATACTCTCAATAGTACATGCAGTACCAAACAGTTCTGTCACATCTTTGCCAGTTTCTTATTCAAAATATTCAAGTAACCTGTGAAGACTATCAAATCAATAATGTCCATGAAGGAGCATTTCACTGCTTACAGCTTTAAATGCCACTTTTTGGGGATTGTGAATGAAGAGCAACCACTTGTCAAAATGCATCCCAGTGCAGGCTTTCATATCTGGCTGACAATGAGACTTTTATGTTGTTAGAAAGTTAAGTGAAAGTGAAATTAAGGCTGATGGAAAGACTTCAAACCAAATGGCATTAGAAACAGGGGGATCAAAAAGTTGTGGGATTGCATTAGGTTACACATCAATTATCTTCATGCCAGGGTTACATTTTACCACAGACAAACAGGAAACCAGACAGGAACAGCATTTTTTTATTGCAAAATAGGTAATGTATAGGTCATTTAGATAGCCAGTCTGAAAAGTTAAAAATGCCCCAAATGGAAAACCAGAGCTGTGCAGAATCAGGCTGTCTTAAGGAAGAATATCACAAGATAAGTAGATATATGGAATGAGTTTTCTGGTGAGTTTTTAATTTAATTAAATTTAATTTAAGGTAGTCAAATATAAACTAGAGCCAAATTGATTGATTAATTAGTACATTTACTAAAAACTGAATCCAATTTTACACTTTATTTAATAAGTTATAATTAAATAATCAGTGCTCAATCAATTAAACAGGTCCAGAACAGAAAGCTGTAATTAATTAACTATGGGTAGTAACACTAAAGGATTTTGATTTATTTTTTGGTAAATTAAAGTCTAAGGCATTTAGATAATAGAAGTTAAGTAAATCATTACAATTAACCTCTTTGTGAAAGAAAATGATGTCAGCAGAAGTCACATAAAAATATGATCTTGTGATGATAGAGGCTTGGTTCAAACAAGGGCAGGACTGGATATTAAATATTCATGGTTCCAAGCTATTCAGGAAAGACAGAGAAGGAAAGAAATGGGAGTGGTTGCAGTATAGATTAAGGACAAGATTACATTGTTGAAAAGAGACTATTTCCCAGAGGGATCAAGTACAAAATCTGTTTGATTAATCCTAAGAAACAATACAGCTTCCTATACATTCTAACCTATAGGTCACAAACAAGTAAGAAAGATGTAGAGGAACAAAGTTACAGACAAGTATGAGAATTATAATCATAATGGGGTTCTTCAATTATCCATATATCGATTGGGGTAATCGTAGTGTAAATGGTAGAGAGGGGCAAAAATTCCTAGAGTACAGAATTCTCAACAGAATTTTCTCGATAAGGATGTTTCCTGTTCAATATGAAAGGAGGCGTTGCTGGATCTGGTTCTAGGAAATGAAATGGACTAAGTAGATTAAGTATTAGTCAGAGACCGCTTACGATTCCCCTGACGTTATTATTGAACAAGTCAGATCCCAGAATGCAATATTTTTCCTTTTACTAATTGTATGTGGTGGTCTTTCACTGAAACATAAATACACAAAGCTGTAGTTTTGGTTTTAATAATAAAAGTAGAAGCTTATTACACCAATGAAATAATAACAAAATAAAATAAACCAAGCTATCTACATAGTTTACATATAGTTTATAGTATCTACACAGTTTAAATGGTTACAAACAAAGTCCCATTTATTCCCTGACACCACCACTTTGATGTTAATCAAAATCCAGAGAAATTTTCCTTCCCTAACAAATTTGTAGATTGACTTCAATTATGGCCCTACAAACTGTACAGCCTTTCCTTGACTTACACAACTAAGATCCTTACATTGTGATAACTTATTCCTTTAACTCTCTGAGCAAACTCTTTCATTCCAGGAGAAACTATTCTTACATCTGACTTCAGTCAGATCTCTTTCAAACTGAATCCAAAAGCTTTCTCATCTCTGGGTTTTTCTAATCAATGCAATCCTCGATTATTCTAAGCTCATATATTTCAATGTTTTCACTCTGCTGTCATAAAACCCTACATTATAACCAAATTTCCATTAACCATTCAGGAGCCCTTCAGTATTTGACACAAACTGGTTTACCATCATCATTCCAAAACCAAAGGAGATAGACACATGGGGGCAAGTGGATGCCTAAAATACTAAATGAGTACTTTCCATATGTCATTACAATGAAGAAGATGTTGTATATGTCACAATGAAAGAATAGATAGTTGGCCTACTTAGTGGGTCTAAAACTGATGAGGAGAAAGTATTAGATAATTTGGTTATACTTAAAGACGATAGGTCACAAGACCAGGTGAGAGGCATCAAAGCGTACTGAACAAGTTGGGGATGGATATTGCAGAGGCACTCACCATAATTTCCAAATCCTCCTTAGATTTAGAGATGGTGTGAAAGTACTGGGGAGTGAAATACACTTGTTTAAAAGAGGGATAAGGATATTCCAACAAGCCTCTCAGTTTAATCTTCTTGGTATGGAAGCTTTTAGAAATGATAATTCACGACAAAATGAATAGCCACTTGATTAAATGCAGGTTAATTTAGGAAACCAGCACAGAACTGACAAAGGAAAATCATCTTAAATAACTTTTTTTTTCTCTGAGGTGTAAATGAGAGTAAATGAATTAAAAATAGTGTATATAGACTTCCAAAAGACTTTTATGTTCCACATAACGCACTTGTGCGCAATGCCAGAGCTCATGGAATAAGAGATTGCAAAATGGATATGAAATTAAAGGAGTGACAGGAAATAGAGTCGTGGGGAACTTTATTAAACTGGAGGAAGGTTTATAGTGGAATTCCTTGGAGTCAGCGTTTGGACTCTTGCTTTTCATATTATATATTAATAACCAAAACTTTGGCGTACATAGCAAAATTTTAAAATAGAACGTGGAACTTGGAAGTGTCATGAATTTTAAGGTACATTGATAACTGGTGGAATGAACAGACAAGTGACTGAATGCAGAGAAGTGTGAAGTGATTAATTTTGGGTGAAAGAAAAGGCAGAGGCAGTATAAAATAAAGGCCACAATTCTAAAGGCAGTCCAGGAGGAATGGAACCTGGAAGTACATATGCTCAAATCATTGAAAGTGATAGGGCAGGTACAGAGATTAAGAAAGCATACCATTATTCAAGAAGGGTGGTAAAGATAAACCAGGAAACTGCAGGCCAGTGAGTCTAACATCCGTGGTAGGGAAACTATTGTGAAAAATTCTGAGGGACATAAATAATCTCTGTTTGGAAAGGCAAGGCTGACTGAAGAATAGTCAATATGGCTTGGTAAGGGAGAGATCATGTCTAACAAATTTGGTTGAATTTTTTGGGCCAGGTGACTAGGTGTGTTGATAAGGGAAGCACAACTGATACAGTCTACATGAACTTCAGTAACACTGACTGGTTAAGAGGTTAAGAACCCACGGGATCCAGACCAATTTAGCAAATTTGATCCAAATTGGCTTAGTGGCAGGAAGTAGAGGTTGATTATCAAATAAATGATCTATACATGGATGTGGGAGATTTAATTGATAAGTTCACAGATAATACAAAAATTAGTAGTGTGATAAATAGTGAGGAGGAAAGCCTCAGACTACAGGACAATATAGATAGGCTGGTCAGATGGGCTGAACAGTGGAAAATGGAATTCAATCCTAAAAAGTGTGAGGTGATGCATTTTAGGAGGAATAATAAGGCAAGGGAGTACATATCGTACACTAGGATCCTTGGAAATGCAAAGGATCAGAAGGACGTTGTTGTGCACATACATAGATCCTTGAATTGAGCAAACACCTAGGTGAGGAGTTTAAGAAGACAAATGCTCATGAGAGTGGTAAAGGTGGGTATCCTCAAGACATTTAAAAATTATTTAGACAAACACTTGAAGTGTCATTACAAACAAAGTTATGGACCAAGTGCTGGAAAATGGAATGAGAGTACATGGATGTTTTATGACTGGCATGGACTTAATAATTCTATGATTATGACTCTGTAGTATCCTAGGACTTATTGGTAAGGGTTTAGGATAAAAAATAGATTAGGGCAGTTATGATAAACATGTATAAAATACTGTTCCAGTGCTGGACATCGCACTTTGAGCAGGATGTGAAGGCAATCAAGTGGGTGCAGAAAAGATTCATAAGAATAGTTTCAGGGATGAGCAACTACTCTTACTTAGTTAAATTAGCGAAGTTGTGATCTTCTCATTACAAACGAGAAGGCTGAGATGAGGTTTTATAATTGTATTCAAAATCGTGAAGCATCTCTGCACACTATGCAGGGAGAAACTGTTCCTACTGGGTGAAGGAATTGAGAACCATAGGTCACTGATTTAAGTTAATTTGCAAAAGAAACAACAGGAACACGAGGTAATTTTGTTTATGTTGTGACTGCCTAAGATCTATAATGCTCTGCCTGAGTATGAGGTGGAAGCAGATTTAGTCATGACTTACAAAAGACAGTTTTATCATGATCTGATGAGGAGAAAACTTAAGGACTACAGGGAAGTTACATGATGTTATGTATTTATGGACTTCCAAAAGACATTCCATGAAGTGTTGCACAATAGACTTATGAGAAGGTGAAGTGCTCTTTCAGCAAGCACAACAGACCAAACGGTCTCCTTGTGTGCTGTAACCATTTTAAGATTCTATGATTCTTAAGAAGCCAAATTCAGCAAGGCTGTTCCTACAACTCTTCTTGTCCAGTTTACTTTAATGTGAAGTTCAGGCTATGGTTGAAATCTTGTGGTTGGAAAATGGGAAGTCCATTGGGATTCTTTGATCCAAATTTTTGAAATGAGATTGCATGTACAATAGGAAAAGTTCACCATAAATTACCTATCAGAAAACTGGAAATTTGATTTTCCAACCTACTTTCACTGCCTGCAAATCCTAAACCATGAGATTTCACAGTTTTGAGGTTAACTGTCAACACTGATGTTAAATGAATATTTCAAGTAACTATCTTAACCACCTGCATATCCTCACCTTGACATAGAGGAGAGCTTTGGGTGTTCTGACAATCCCATGAGTGATATCGTCAAGAGCTTCATGCTTACACTGAGAGGTACCAACTGGCAAAGCAAGACTGTGTGACTCACCAGCAGTGAGTGCAGAGGAAAGTTTTGGTGGCAAGGTGCTCTCGGTCACCAAAAGTCCAGCAAGATGCTCTCTGCCGTTGTGATCCTAAATCTGACTGCAAATCTGGTCAATGATAACACCCCAAGAACCCCACATTAAAGAAGGTCACACTAAGGCTTCTGCCAGCGTCCACATTCCAGGTCCTTTGGTTATGGAGACTTGGAATTAGGGACAGAAGATGCTAAGTATAAATTATATTATGAATTTGATGAAATCTTCACTGACATCCAAAAGAAGAAAAGATCATCCTTTTGGGACTTTAACACCAGAGCTGACCATGATTCCGATGTCTGAAGAGGAACCATTCGGACAAACAATTTGGGAAAAAAACAATACAAATGGTATCCTCAAGTTGATAAAGTGGGCGCAGGATAGCTTTGTAACTACAATCACCATCTTCCATCAGAAGAACATGTAAAAGGTAAAATCACCATAATCATACCAGACTATAATGCTGCTGTCTCATTTGAAAGAGATGACTGTTGGTGTTTTAAATTGAGAGTCATCACATCTCAGGTGGGGGGAGAGGTTGAGAAGGCGAATCCTTCATGTTAACCTCAGCAAGTGTGAGAATTGAACGCACCCTGTTGGTATTACTCTGCATTGCAAGCTATCCCAGCAACTGATCTAGATGGCCTCAGAAGAACGTACAAAATCTCATGGAGCTATCCTAGATCAAAGCTCTCTTCCTTCAGCTCTAAAACCATCTGACCAAAATAAAATGGAATTCCAAATGCAGCTCAGAAAAATTCTGGAAAATCTTCACACACCCAACTCAAATTAAGACCATTGGAATCAAATAAAGTTAACTGTACCGGACACTTGAGTCCAGACCATTGGCTTTGAACATCATCGTTACTTAGACTGGTTTGATGAAAATAATGGCCTTCTGAAACAAAATCAGGCAACTTTCATTGCCTGGTAGATCAACTCAATGTTGCAAAACAAGAAGACAACATTCCTACAGTTTTAAAGCTGTTGTCGAAAATCAAACTCACAGTATAAAAGACGTATTGCAGGAAGAGAGAATCTGAGAAATCCAACAGTATGCTGACAGTCATGGAATACAAATAAATTAGACTGTGAGAAACAGATTCCATTGGTTGGGAAGATTACAACTATAAAGCAGAGGGTGAACAGTGGCTCAGTGGTAGGAACTGCTGCCTCATAATACCGGGGACCTGGGCTTGATTCCAACCTCATGTGACTGTTAGCATGTGGAGTTTGCATGCCCTCCCCATGTCTGTGTGGGTTTCTTTCAGGTGCCCTGGTTTCCTCCCACAGTCCAAAGATATGCAGATTAGTGGATTGGCCATGCTAAATTGTCCCATAGTGTCAAGGATTGTGCTGGCTAGGTGGATTAGCCATGGGAAATGCAGGGTTACAGGAATGGGGTGGGTCTGCATAGGATGCTCTTCAGAGTGGCAGTGTGGACTCAAGGGTGAATGCCTTGCTTCCACCTTGTGGGGATTTTATGATTAAGACTGCCAAAAATGAACTATGATTTCTTTTTTTCCAACATTTACTAGAAAGGGACGTTAAATCACACCGGGACTGGAGTTTGCTCTATATAGCTGCTTTCCCTTTTGACAATGTTAGTTGATTTTATACCTGATAATGAAGCTCATTAGGGCTCAATGTCTTTTTCCAAATTTGTTTTTTAATTGGAAATAGCTTCCATCTGGCAATATTGAAATATGTTCTAAGGTTCAATATTTTATATCATGTAGTAATATGAAATAAGTGCTCAAAATGTAAATACACCTTACATCAAGTGAGTGAAAGATGTTTTCTATTTTTGATACATTTTCTTCTAGTTTTCATTCTATGGTTTTATGTTATTGACGTATGTTAAATATGTGCCTCATTCCAACCGGAAAGGATAAAAGATGCAAAAAGAAATCAATGAGGTCAGTCAACATTTGCTACATATAGAGGCTTTTGAGCAGAGACGAGATTTACTGGAATTTTTAAAAATCATGGGTTTTTTTTACGTAGTTAATTGAACCAATTCTTTCTTGTGGCAGAAAATTGGATAACCAATGAACGCTATATTCTCTCCACAGATGCTGCCAGACTTGTTGTGTTTCTCCAGCAGTTTCTGTTTTTGTTACAGTTTGAAGGTAATTGATAAAGAACCAGAAGCAAGACGGGGATTTTCTTTTAAAGATAGTTTGCTATGATATGGAGGCAAAGATTGAAAGGATGATGGGAACATGTTCAGTGATAACTTCCAAAAGGATGAAATGCATGAAGAGGATAAATTGGCTGTGCTGGGGGAAAAGGGCAGAGAAAAGGCAACTAGTTAGACAGCTGCTTTAAGGGGGAATTATGAGGCAAATGGCTTCTTTTGTGCCAGATTATGATTCTATGATATAATTCTTTAACTATTTCATTAACACATTGTCAATTTCTAGCAGTCCTTTATGTTTAATTCTGTCATGGATGTGGGATGCGCGTGACACTCTTCCTACCTACAAACATGACAACACTTCATTGGCTGTAAATATTGTTGAGACACATGTTGTCCATGAAAGGTGTTACATAATTGTGAATCTTTCTTTCTTTTTCCCATGCTTTCCACTGCCAAGATCCTAAGGTCTGGAACTTCCTCCCTAAATATTTTTGCATCGTTTCAGTATCTGCCTTTCTTTCTGTTTTAAGATGCTCCTTGGAACACGTAAAGAACTCAGAAAATGAAATAATACCTTACGTCGCTCAGTGTCAAGTTTTTGTTTGATAATGTTCCTGTGAAGTTCCCATAGTTTTCATATGGCAGCTATTCTATACACATGCAGTTAGCTGTGCTTGTTTTAATTCATCAATAGGGATGATGGCATCACTGACTGGACCAGCATTTGTTGTCCATCCCGGACGCTCTTGAACTTAGCGGCTTGTTACACCATGTCAGAGGGCAGTTAAGAGTCAACCACATCACTGTTGGTTTGGACTCACACATAAACCTGACTAGGTAGGGATGGCACATTTTCTTCCCTCAAGGATATTAGTGGATGAAATAGGTTTTTCTGACAATTGATGGTGGTTACGTGGTTGTCATTAGGCCAGCTTTTAATTCCAAATTTCACTGAATTCAAATTTCACCGTTTGCCATGGAGGATCAAGCTTGTGTAGTGTCAATGCAGGCAACAAAAAAATTGAAAAATCTTCGATATATGTAAATACATGAAGAAGTTACATTTAACTAATGTAATTTAGTCTACTTAGAAAATGTTAATAATATGTTTGCTATTAAGAATTAATAACTAATAAATTGAAATAACAAAAATATATAAATGCGCAGGGTAAGATAATGAAAGAAGATACAACATTACTAATATTATACTGTTATTCTGTAACATAAATATATAAATTGAAAAATCAGAAGCAGAAGTAGGTAATTTAGTCCCCTTGAACCTGCTCCACCATTCAGTAAGATCATGGCTGATCTAATTGTGATCCCAACTCCACATTCCCACCTATCACGGATAACCTTTGACTCCCTTATTAGTCAAGTAGCCATCTACCTTTGCCTAAAATTTATTTTAGTATGTATCAATTTGAAAACAGATACCCAGAGCAGGATTTTCGCATGTCATTTCCCATTAGTGGTACGGACAATGACAAGAAAGTTGGGAAAAAAACAGCAAGAGTGAAAAAATCAGATTCAAATGTCAAAAAGAAAAAATCCAATACTCCCTTACAGGGTTAAGCAGTGAATTTTGAAATTTTTTAATGAGTGGCACCAATCTTATTTCCGTGGGATTACATTTCATTAAAAGCTAATTTTCCCCTTTTCCCATGCAATTCCCTGTTCTCCCCTTCTTCCCTGTGAAAATAAATGGTGCCAATTACCAATTGAGCTTTTGAAAGGACAAGCAGGAAGGAAAGGGTGGACTAGCTTTGTTTGGACGAGATGGATAGATATAGAATCCATATGGGTAGAGGTAAGAAATAACACAGGGAAGAAACCATTGATAAGAGTAGTGAGTAGGCCCAATAAAACTAATTATACTGTAGGACAGAAAATAATTGAGGAGATATTGAGGGTATATAACAATGACAGTGCATTAATCATGGAGCACTTTAATCTTCATAGACATTCAGAAAATCAAATTGACAGATGTTGCCTTAAAGAAGAATTCATATAATGCATTCGAGACAGTTTCACAGAATATTATGCCGTGGATTCAACCAGGGATCAGGCTTTTTTGAATCTGGTGAATTGTAATGAGGCAGGTTTAATAAATTATCTCAGAGAAAAGATCACATAAGAAGCAGCAACCATAACATTTCAGAATTTACAATGCAGTTTCAGAGGGAGAAAATTGCAAACAATTGTGCAAAATATAAATAAGGGTAATTACAAATGAATGATGGCAGAGTTGGCTGGGACGGACTGGGAAGGGAGTTTATCGGAAAAGTTCGTTGAGAAACAATGGCAGGTGCTTAAGAAAATAGTTATGACTCACAACAAAGATATATCTCAGTGGAGAAGAAGGATTCTAGGATGGCAATAAACCAACCATAGTTAAGCAAGGAAGTTAAGGATAGCCTCAAATTGATAGAAAAAAAAACATACAAGGTGCGAAAGATTAGTGGCAAATCAGAGGATTTGAAAAGTTTTAAAAGCCATCAAAAAAGATGGCCAAAAATAATAAAGAGGGAGAAATTAAACCATAAGGGTAATCTACAAGTATTTAAAAATGGACAGTAAAAGCTTCTTTAAATATTCAAAGGGAAGAGCGAGGCCAAAATGAACATAGGCACCTTGGAGATGAAGGCTGGGAAAATGATATTGAGGAACCAGGAGAAAGAAGTTGAATAAAAACGTTACATCATTCTTTGTGGTAGAGGATATTAATACCATTCCAAAAAAAATTGAGTTAAGGGGAAAATAGTTAGGAGGAGATAAATACAATAGCTACATCAGAGTAAAAGTACTAGTGAAATTAATGGGGCTAAAGGTTGATACATCCACTGGACCTGACAGGTTTCATCCCAGGAATTAAAAGTAGCTACAGAGATATAGAATTATAGAGTTTCATAGCATGGAAACAGACCTTTTGGTCCAACTTGTCCAGGCCAACCGGATATCCTAAACTGATCTAGTCCTATTTGCCAGCACTTGTCCCATATCCATCTAAACACTTCTTACTCATGTATCCAGCCAGATGTCTTTTAAATATTTATATTATTTATATATAATTAAATAATTATACCCACTTTCACCACTTCCTCTGGCAGCTCATTCCATACACATACCACCCTCTGTGTAAAAACATTGCCCCTTAGGTCCCTATTAAATCTTTCCCCTTTCACCTTACCCTATGTAAAATACCTTGGCTATTTGCCCTATCCATGCCCCCCATGATTTTATAAACCTCTATAAGATTGCCCCTCAGCCTCTGAGGTCCAGGGGAAAAAGAATCCACAGCCTATTCAACCTCTCCATAAAGCTGAAACCTTCGAATCCCAGTAACATTCTTGTAAATCGTTTCTGAACCATCTCAAGTTTAACAACATCTTTTCTATAGCAGGGAAACCAGAATGGAATGCAATATTCTAAAAGTGGCCTCACCAATGTCCTGTACAGTCACAGTGTGACAACCCAACTCCTATACTCAATGCACTGACTAAGGAAGGCAATTGTGCTCAAATGCCTTCTTCACCATCCTCTCTACCTGCAACTCCATCTTGAAGGAAATATGCACGTGTACCCCTAGGTCTCTCTGTTCAGCAACACTTCCTAGAGCCAAACCATTAACTGACGAATTCCTGCCCTGATTTGCCTTACCAAAATGCAACACCTCACATTTATCAAATTAAACTCCATCTGCCGCTCCTCAGTCCATCAGCCCATCTGATCAAGGTCGCGTTGTACTCTGAGATAACTTTCTTCACTGTCCACTACACCACCTTCAAACATGAGATAACAAGAGTTCAGAGACAGTATGTTCCAATTAGGGCGAAGGGCAAAGCTGGTAGCTGTGGGGAATGCTCGATGACTAGAGAAATTGGGGTTCTAGTCAAAAAAGGGGGCATATGTCACTCTTGACAGCGAGAATCAAGTGAATCCCTAGAGGAATATAAGGGCAGTAGCATCATGCTTAAGACAGAAAGCAGGAGGACAAAAAGGAGGCACGAGATATCTTTGGCAAATAGGGTTAAGGAGAATCCAAGGAGATTATACAAATACGTTAAGGGCAAAAACGTAACTATGGAAAGAAAAGGACCCCTTAAAGATCAACAAGGCCATCTATGTGCGGAACCACAAGGATGGATAAGATACTAAACAATTATTTCATGTTAGCATTTGCTTTGGAGAAGGACATAGAAGCTAGAGAACTTGGGGAAATAAATAGTGATGTCTTGAAAAGTGTCCATATTACAGAAGAGGAGATGAAGGACATTGCTAGCAATTTCTATGAATTCAACAATAAATAAAGGGGAACCAGTAGATGTAATGCATTTATATTTATTAAAATACCCTTGATAATATTTCACATGTCAGGCTACTTCATGAGGTAAAATCTCATGATATTGTGGGAAGTAATATTAGTATGGATAGAAAGTTAGCTTACTAATGGACAATAGTTGAGATAAAGGTATATAATGATAACCTATAACTAGTGAGTGTGACAGGTATCAGTGCTGGGTCACAATTATTTACAATATATATCAATGACTTGGATGATAAAAATGCATGTAATGAAGCCACGTTTGCAGATGACAGAAAAAATCGATGGACAGTTAAGTGCTGAGGCGACACAAAGTATCCATACAGGGACATAAACAGGTTAAGTGAGTGGGCAAAAACTTGGCAATGGAATAGCATGCAGGAAAATGTGATATTTTACACTTTGACAGAAAGAATAGAACAGCTGCTGATCAGTCCACAGTCCATGTGGACTTGGTGATTTCTGTACTCCTTATTACCCATATTACTGTATGCTTGGCAACTTCAGCTGATCCCACTTTAAAGTACCTGCACTTCACAGGTCTTTCTCACCAGTCAGGAGAAGGAAGCAGTCAGAGAGACAGGACTTAACATGGTGAGGTTTAAAGCTTCAGTCATTATGTGGTGTCTGAATGTTTGTGAAGTGCAGTCCATCATGTTAGTCACCAGGTTGAGGCCCCTCCAGTTCACCATCAGGACTTCTGTGTTTCTGTCAACGAAATTGCTGCTGGCTTCCCCTTCTGGGTCCTTTTTTTTCTATTCCAGTGGTGCAGGACCACAGTGTGAAGGGCAGTTCCTAGTTTGTAAAACCTGAAAGGCTGTGGGGTTAGGCTTTAATTAGGACTCAATGAATGTTGTAAAGTCCAGCAGTGGTGAGAACATCCGCCAATCATGCCTCACGATTAGATGAGCTGAGCATCACAGAGGCCAGTTACTTAATTAATGAGCCGAATAGCAGATGTAAGAAAAGTTGCTCCAAGCCATGGCGGACCAACTGCCACGAATCACCTCTATAAAAACAGTTTGCCTGAAAACAGGAAAATTAAGCCCACGGTGTCAATAATGTGCAAAGCCCTCACCTCTAATCATTGTCTACTCCAATTTACATTACCCAGGACCTGTCAAATCTAACAGAGTTCAGAACAAAGAATTTTTTTCTTTGGTTGTTGACATCTTTCTGGATGTTGACAGTGATGAAATTTGCCCTGCCAGAACCAGCACACTTGTTGAAACTGCTGGTGGAACAGTGACTGCTGACTCAACAAGTCAAAGTGAAACATTGACACCAAGGGCTTTATTAAAGAAGTGTCCCTTTGACAAAATATATACTGAAATTGGATTTACTTGAATTAGATCATCCTAATACCATCAGCTAAAGTATGCAGTCACGTGCTGTCAAATTACATTCAAAATCCACATTTTCAAAACAAACAAATGTAATTAAGAGAAGGATAAACTGTCTGAATTTTTCAGGAGAACATCAACACAGAGATTCACATTCCAGGCATTTTTGTACTTTGCTGATTGCCATAATAAAATCCTTTGAAGCCTTGGTTAGTTACAGCAAAATCAGAAAAGGCTCTGAGGAATCATATTCCACACATCTGCAGATATAGTGAGCATGATGCTTGGAGAGAGAGTCAGGAAATAAATTGTTGGTCTCATTATCAAAAAATACAATGTCATGTTAAATTAATGACATGGCCAATGATAACTGAATGAGTGAACTGTATCATTAGAAGGTTATATTTGCTGCATGGCTGGACAACTGCACAGACATGGAGAGCTCAGCTTACACTCTTGTCCTTGTATGGTTTTACAAATGTGCAATGCAGGAGGACATTTTGTTTTACCAGTGATTACCTTCCAGAAAATCAACTGATGAGTTTTTCTAGTTTCTTGACAGCTTATTAAATCATTATGATATCATCTGGTCACATTTATTGGCATGTTCACTGATGGAGCAGATTCACTAGGCAGACACCTTAAAGCAGTGTGATGCATTTCAGTATATACAGGGAAGCACTTATTGCTAAAAGTGAGCATACAAACTTAAAGGAGGTGTACTATACAGTTGATAAGTTTTACAAAAGAATGATGCTTCAATTCCAAAATATTTTTCACTCTATGTGATGACACGATATGGTGTAAAAGGTTGATATGTATATGTAAATAAGGTACCTTCCATCATCATTGGGAAGTGATGTAAGATCACATGTCTGTTAGGTAGTAATTCTCTCAAGAAGAACAATGGTAGAGGCAGAATCTTGTCCTGTAAACTGTTAGTACTGAGCAATTTTAAACAAAATGTAATATTTTCTAACAGCCAAGACTTCTGCTTTCTTTACCAACTCCACTCCAGGCACATCCAAACTGAAATTATGGAATTGTAAGCAAGCACATCAAACAATTGCTCCACTTAGAGTTTCATGTGGTATGTTCTTGGCAAATGTTGGTAAGCTTTGCTCCCAGGTCATTTTAATCTTCATTGACAGCCTTATCCCATTCACTCACCATCCGTATGATGAGACTTAGCTCTCATGACTGAACTACTTGGCAAATATACACTATAATCTGAGAGACTGAGCTAAATGTAGAACTTCAAGATCTGAGCATGTACATATTTAATGCCCAGGACAAAATTAAGTCAACACTAATGGAAGTGAGCCCAGTCACGGGCTGAAGGGCCAGTGAAAAACTCACTTCAGACATTCTGAGGCCACTCGATCTAACTTAAAGTTAGGGGCACTGATTGGAAAGTGTTGGAGAAACTAAGCAGGTCTGAACCAGAGTCAAATTAATAGAACTCAAAGTTAACTTTGTTTTATTCTCTGCAGAAGCTGCCACTCTGCTGAGTTTGTCTAGCACTTTGTCTTTTTTGTTTCTGATCTCTAGGTCCACAGTAATTTGCCTTTGCTTCCCTGATTGGCAACTGGAACTTTGTCCTGGTCAGGAGTAATTTCCTATTTCCTGGATCTGCCGGACAAACAGAAGCTAACCGTGTCACCAGAAACTATGGCTTCTGTCTGATTTACAGGAAGTTCCAGTGGCAGGGTCACCACTGGAGTGAACTAAAGTGAAGTGAGGTGAATCAGGGTCACCAAGGTCAGTCCAGGAACCAGACAGAGAAACTTAGTTTGAAAGGCAGATGGAGGTCTTCATGCATGGGTGACAGGTCATTGTGTTGAACAGGAGTTTCCTGAACAGGAGGCACCCCTTCGCACCAAGTGAGAGGCCACAGATAGGGCTGAAATATTAGGTTGACCACATAACATAGCAGTGACAAGATGATGTTTTGAATTGGCCATTTAAGGGCCTCAATTGATTCTGGTTAGGCCATTATTTCTCAACCCCTACCACTTCAGACTTAATCATGGGTAAGTCAAAGAAATGGGATCTGCTTCCAGTCTGATTATGTGTACCTCTTCTTCTCCCAGCTCATCTCCACAGTGAGCATTAAATTCTGTTGAAGATGAAAAAGCTGGAATTTTGCTCTGGCTTTATGGAAGCAAACACTGATGTTTTCAAGAACATGTTTGAATTCTATTCAAAAAATAAATTAAAGCTTCAAAACCGTGTTCAAGATGGCATAATTACTTCCAAAGGGAAACACAACAGCTGGGTCTACTGCACTGTCACATATGTCTGGAAAAGAACAAATGAATAGATATTATAACTGAAAGCAGACTCAAGATTGAGTTCCAGCATAAGCATTTAGTTGAGTTTTGTGCCTAAATGCTCAGAATTCTCTGAATTGTGAGGTAGGGCTGTCATGGTTTTGAGACTATTTTGTACAAGTTACGTTTATGAGGTTGGATTTTTATGACTGGAATGATACAGAATCACCAATGTCATTGTGTAGAAAACAACTCTGATCCCTATTATTCCAAACGTTATATGTTAAATTACTGATGAGTAGTGCTATTGAGCCATCATACATGGGTGTTGTAACTCACACATTTTGTTCAATATTTGAGCTTTAAAGGAGTTAAAATAGTAACCCCATATAGAAATCTATTAGGAATACTGTGGTCAACTTGTAGATTTGAAAGAGGCCATGCAAGTTTGGAAAGATCTGGTTTATACTGGCAAATGTGCTAAATGAAGAGTCACGGTAGTTCCTTTTGTGTTGAATTTAACAAACATCTGGAAGAGCAACGTATACCTATTTATCATTGAAAAAATTGTATAATGTGCTTGTGAAAAAGAACCTATTCAGTTGTTTTGCATTATGAAAGCCATTTTGTAAAGTAAGCAAAGTATATTTTTGCCACTCCTTTCCAATGAAAGACTTCAGTTTGTGCCAAAATAAAATATCAATGTGCACAAAATGGGTAGGAAAGATTTGATGGGTGGGTGGGGAGAATTTTATTTTTAACAATTTTAAAAGTATCTCCAACCTGTTATGCACATGTCCCTTGTCATTCTCAGTGTCAGGTTTCATGGTGAGAGCATGCTGTACTGTGGTAAGCCAGGCAGGTCATTAGAACATTGAAATTAGGCTGTCACAATGCCACGGGGATCCTGATTAAATGCTTAAAAATTTATCATTGTTGTTTATTCATAGAATTTGGGCGTCACTAGCCAGGTCAGTATTTATTGCCCATTCCTTCTTACTAGGGGTTAGGTAAAAGTCAATCACATTGCTATGAGTCTAGAATCACATGTAGCTCAGAGCAGGTAAGGATGACAGATTTCATTCCTTAAAGGAGTGTGAATCAGGTGGGCTTTTACAACAATCGTCATGGATTTCATTTTCATTTCAAAACCGAAAATCCTATTTCCAGGTTTAATTGAATTTTGCCTCAGTCGAATTTGAACCTATACCCACACAATATTAGATTAGCTTTGGGCTATGGATTGCTGGACTAGTGACGTTACCCCAATGCCACTATGTGGGAATTCTCTGCAGTTGGGAAATCTAGCAGAAAGGTAGAGTCAGGAGTCGCTGGGTCAATTTGATATATAGAATTTTTACTGCATTCCTGAAGAATCAAAATGGGGAAAGGGGGAATGTGTATCAATAGGTTCTCAACCACTAGGCCCTCAGGAAAGCTTCAGCCTGCCCTCTGAAATCAGCAGTGTCTTTCTATAAAACCTTCACTCTTTCTCCCTACCCTATCATACTCACTTATCTTCCTGCACTCATTCCTGGAATATCCAGACAATGAAGACACCTATGTCAGACTCCTGCTCGTTGACTACAGCTCCGCCTTCAACACCATTATCCCCTCCAGATTGATCTCAAAACTACGTGACTTTGATCTCGGGTCCACCGTCTGCAACTGGAAGGGCTTGGTGACGTGGCACAATGAAAATAACCTCTCTCTCAACATCAGCAAAACTAAAGAACTGATCATCGACTTCAGAAAGAAAGGAGGAGAACATGCCCCCATCTATATCAACGGAACTGAGATTGCGAGAGTGAAGAACATCAAGTTCCTCGGAGTGACGATAACCGACGACCTGTAATGGATTTCACACGTAAATGCAACAGTCAAGAAGGCACAACAATGCCTCTTCTTCCTCAGATGGCTTAGGAAATTTGGCATGTCCATAAGATCCATCACCAACTCCTACAGATGCACCATACAAAGCATACTGTCTGGGTGCATAACGGCCTGGTATGGCAACTGCTCTGCCCAGGACCGTAAGAAAATACAGAAGGTTGTGTGCTCAGCCCAGACCATCACGGAAGCCAACCTTCCATCCATGGACTCTATTTACACAGCCTGCTGCTGCAGAAAGGCAGCCAATATTATCAAAGATTCATTGCACCCTGGTAATGATCTCCAACAACCTCTTCCATCAGGCAGAAGATATAGAATCCTCAACACACACACGAGCAGGTTCAGGAATAGCTTCTTTCTGACCGTTATCAGACTGTTGAATGGACTCTAGCCTCAAATAATATAACCTGCAAAGTAACCTGTATGCCTCTAAGTCTTTTTGATCTGTACATCCTTTGCTTGCTGTGAGCTGCCTGTACCACTCGTAAACAAAGCTTTTCACTGTATTTCAGTACACGTGACAATAAAATCAAAATCCAATTAAAACATCATCAAAGACATCCTGATAATGATCTCTTACAACCTCTTCCGTCAGGCAGAAGATACAGAAGCCTGAATACAGGCAGCAGCAGGTTCAGGAACAGCTTCTTCCCGGCCATTATCAGACTTTTGAATGGATTCCCTAGCCTCAAATAATGCTGATCTTGCTAACATTGATCTCGCCGAGCGCACACAATGTAACCTGTACACCTCGAAGTCTTTTGATCTGTACATCCTTTGCTTACTATGATCTGCCTGTACCGCTCATAAACAAAGCTTTTCACTGTATTTCAGTACATTTGGCAATAAATCAATCAATCAATCAAAAAACCCCCAGCCCTGATTTCTACTCCATACTTCATTCATGGCTGACTTCTTCATCCATCTCGATCCAAACCATCACCAGGCCCTAGTCCTTCTCTTGGCCAATCACCTGTTTACTGCACCAGCACCAACAGTGTGGTTTTACTTCCCTGATTGCCAGGAATCATCGCTAAAGGGTCCTGACTGTAACTCCTGCCATTGGTTTTCTACCCAGAAAATGTCAAATTTGGCCAGTTGTTGAGTAGCAAATGAAAACATATAATGCAGTCCTGCTAATAATTTTGATAGGATTTCCAGGTTCTGAGCCTACATGCACATCCCAGCTATTTCACCAGTTGAAGAGTGTCAGAAATCCTGTCATTAAAATACTTTTTGAAGTGAAACTATCATTCTAATTTAGGAAACACAGCTGCTAATCTGTACACAGCAAATTCCCACAACAGCAATGAGAGAAATTACTGAACAGTAATTCTGTTCAGTAATTTGTTTAGGTGTATCACCAAAGAAGATGTTATCTCGACATGTTAGAGAAATGTCATAGTGTCACAGGAGACTGCACCTATCCTGACAAATAATTTATGATATTGCTGTGCCATTAAGAAGGATATCAGAGCTTGCAGGATTGGTAACCATGCCCTGTCAGTCATCATGAAAGTCACAATGGCTTTGAATATCTTCATTTTTGGACTATTTCAATTATCAATTGCAGATTTTTATAACATCTCTCTAACAGCACACGACAACAAAAGGCAGGTCACTGATGCCCTGTTAAAACTGAACAGTATATTAACTTCCAAATGGATGGGGCTTTGTAGATACAAAGCACAACTGGATATACCTCTAAGGCTGGATTCCCCCAAATAAAAGGAAAAGCCAGGAAAATTGCATTGTGTATCTATTTATAATTGGTTATAAGGTCAGGGCTGAGAAGATCTCCCAGCATTAGTTTCCAGATTCAAGATGTAAAACCCCACCAACATATCTAACAATGCAGCCCTCTCCCAGTACTGTGTTGAAGTGCATATCTCGATCCTATTTAATAGTCTCCAGAGTGAGATTTGAACTCCAGAAACAGCACAGAAAAAAATAGCCTTGACAGAGTTTGAAACGTGATTTTTCATTTCAAACAGCTTTAAAATGATCACAAAGGTATATTCTAATTGATGAGAATACCTTTCTTATTATTTACTTATTTTCTCAACTCATCAAACCTTTATTACATGAAAGTGAGATAGTGAAAAGACAGGATGAAACTGTGGAAAACAAGTACAGTTATATTGGAAGGAAATCATTAAAGGAAAATTACTGTAGATCATCAGGGAGAAGGCTGCATTAACGTGAATTGAAAGAATATAAAATGATCCTTAAGGCAAAGTGATCTTGTTAGCTATAATAGAAGCATTTCTGTGTTTTCCTTCTTAAACTGTTAGATAATAGAGGTGAAATACTGAAGAAAAGCAATGAATTAAATTCTTATTTATGTGATGAATTTTACTATAATTTCCCTTTGGTAAGGAATTATTTTTTAGCTTTCTTTCATTTTTTCTTTTCCTTGGCTCTGCAATTGAATTGATTCCATCTTCAGATACAGGCAATTCTAAGAGAATGCTTTATATTTTTCAGAGGAAAGAGCCTCAATTGCACTTTCTCTTCTTCCTAGCCCAGTGACACTGATGTCAACTGCACCCCCACTTTTTATGATCCCAGTAGAGATTGTAACATTTCTCTTTAGAATCTGAATACTCAAGTATAATTCCTAAAAGAATAAAGTGACAAGTTTCATGGCCTGAACAAAATTAATTTTAGTACATAAAAATCAAAGGACATGAATACTAATAGTGATGATCTATCTTAAATAATATTGTTAATGATATCTAGCTGTCACTCTCTCGCTCTCACTCATTCCTTGTTCTCTCTGATCATGATCCTATTTAACAAGGCAAGAACAAAAAAAACCAAAGGTGGTATTAATGACATAATTGGAAGGCCATTTTGTAAGCTTTGCAGTTAAACCTCCTCATTGTCATGTTTTATAAGTCACTTAAATGGAACAGTCTTTCGATACACTAGCATCATCCAGAAAACCTATCGAGTTGCCCCTCTAGTTGTGAATAAGTGTGTAATTTGCTTATATCAGAAAATTGAGTGCCACTTGTATTTGAGATTCAGGTAAGTTGTAGAACTGACTGACATCGGAAGACAAACATTAGCCCCAAAGCATTTAATTATTAAGATACTGAAGGAAACAGATGCTGATATATTGGGAAATCTGGCATGATCAAGATCTATCCAACAAAAAGCACAGTAAAGTAACAGCAGCAAGTTTGTGATGCTAAACATATTTCCATCTGCATAATTAAATTTTTTGCAGTTAGCCCACGCTCATATTTTCACTCCAAAGCATTGTATCAAGTAGACCTGATCAAGTGTATCCCAGTACGTCGTGGGAACATAGAAATAGAACATAGAACATTACAGCGCAGTACAGGCCCTTCGGCCCTCGATGTTGCGCCGACCTGTGAAACCAATCTGAAGCCCATCTAACCTAAACTATTCCATTATCATCCATATGTTTATCCAATGACCATTTAAATGCCCTTAAAGTGGGCGAGTCTACTATTTTTGCAGGCAGGGCATTCCACACCCTTACTACTCTCTGAGTAAAGAACCTACCTCTGACATCTGTCCTATATCTATCATCCCTCAATTTAAACCTATGTCCCCTCGTGCTAGCCATCACCATCCAAGGAAAAAGGCTCCCACTGTCCACCCTATCTAATCCTCTGATCATCTTGTATGTCTCTATCAAGTCACCTCTTAACCTTCTTCTCTCTAACGAAAACAGCCTCAAGACCCTCAGCCTTTCCTCACAAGACCTTCCCTCCATACCAGGCAACATCCTGGTAAATCTCCTCTGCACCCTTTCCAATGCTTCCACATCCTTCCTATAATGCGGTGACCAGAACTGTACGCAATACTCCAAATGTGGCCGCACCAGAGTTTTGTACAGCTGCAACATGACCTCATGGCTCTGAAACTCAATCCCTCTACCAATAAAACCTAACATACTGTACGCCTTCTTAACAATGCTATCAACCTGGGTGGCAACTTTCAGTGATCTATGCACATGGACACCGAGATCTTTCTGCTCATCCACACTACCAAGAATCTTACCATTAGCCCAGTACTCTGTATTCCTGTTACTCCTTCCAAAGTGAATCACCTCACACTTTTCCGCATTAAACTCCATTTGCCACCTCTCAGCCCAGCTCTGCAGCTTATCTATGTCCCTCTGTAACCTGCAACATCCTGCCGCGCTATCCACAACTCCACCAACTTTGGTGTCATCCGCAAATTTACTAACCCATCCTTCTACGCCCTCATCCAGGTCATTTATAAAAATGACAAACAGCAGTGGCCCCAAAACAGATCCTTGAGGTACACCACTAGTAACTGAACTCCAGGATGAACATTTCCCATCAACCACCACCCTCTGTCTTCTTACAGCTAGCCAATTTCTGATCCAAACCGCTAAATCACCCTCAATCCCATGCCTCCGTATTTTCTGCAATAGCCTACCATGGGGAACCTTATCAAACGCTTTACTGAAATCCAAATACACCACATCAACCGCTTTACCCTCATCCACCTGTTTGGTCACCTTCTCAAAGAACTCAATAAGGTTTGTGAGGCATGACCTACCCTTCACAAAACCGTGTTGACTATCCCTAATCAAATTATTCCTTTCTAGATGATTATAAATCCTATCTTTTATAATCCTTTCCAACACTTTACCCACAACCGAAGTAAGGCTCACTGGTCTATAATTACCAGGGTTGTCTCTACTCCCCTTCTTGAACAAGGGCACAACATTTGCTCGTCTCCAGTCTTCTGGCACTATTCCTGAAGACAATGACGACATAAAGATCAAAGCCAAAGGCTCTGCAATCTCCTCTCTAGCTTCCCAGAGAATCCTAGGATAAATCCCATCCGGCCCAGGGGACTTATCAATTTTCACACCTTCCAGAATTGCTAACACCTCCTCCTTATGAACCTCAATCCCCTCTAGTCTAATAGACTGTATCTCAGTATTCTCCTCGATTACATTGTCTTTTTCCTGTGTGAATACTGACGAAAAAAATTCATTTAGCACCTCTCCTATCTCTTCGGACTCCACGCACAACTTCCCACTACTGTCCTTGACCGGCCCCAATCTTACTCTAGTCATTCCTTTATTCCTGACATACCTATAGAAAGCTTTAGAGTTTTCCTTGATCCTACCTGCTAAAGACTTCTCATGTCCCCCCCGGCTCTTCTCAGCTCTCTCTTTAGGTTCTTCCTGGCTAACTTGTAACTCTCAAGCGCCCTAACTGAGCCTTCACGCCTCATCTCTACATAAGCCTCCTTCTTCCTCTTGACAAGAGATTCAACTTCTTTAGTAAACCACGGTTCCCTCGCTTGACCACTTCCTCCCTGCCTGACAGGTACATACTTCTCAAGGACACGCAGTAGCTGTTCCTTGAACAAGCTCCACATTTCAATTGTGCCCAGCCCCTGCAGTTTCCTTCTCCATCCTATGCATCCTAAATCTTGCCTCATCGCCTCATAATTGCCTTTCCCCCAGCTATAACTCTTGCCCTGCGGTATATACCGATCCCTTTCCATCGCTAAAGTAAACGTAACCGAATTGTGGTCACTATCACCAAAGTGCTCACCTACCTCCAAATCTAACACCTGGCCTGGTTCATTACCCAGTACCAAATCCAATGTGGCCTCGCCTCTTGTTGGCCTATCTGCATACTGTGTCAGGAAACCCTCCTGCACACATTGGACAAAAACTGACCCATCTGAAGTACTCGAACTATAGCGTTTCCAGTCAATATTTGGAAAGTTAAAGTCCCCCATAACAACTACCCTGTTACTTTCGCTCCTATCCAGAATCATCTTTGCAATCTTTTCCTCTACATCTCTGGAACTTTTCGGAGGCCTATAGAAAACTCCCAACAGGGTGACCTCTCCTTTCCTGGTTCTAACCTCAGCCCATACTACCTCAGTAGACGAGTTGTCATCAAATGTCCTTTCTGCCACCGTAATACTGTCCTTCACTAACAATGCCACACCTCCCCCTCTTTTACCACCTTCCCTGATCTTACTGAAACATCTAAACCCCGGAACCTGCAACAACCATTCCTGTACCTGCTTTATCCATGTCTCCGAAATGGCCACAACATCGAAGTCCCAGGTACCAACCCATGCTGCAAGTTCACCCACCTTATTCCGGATGCTCCTGGCATTGAAGTAGACACACTTCAAACCACCTTCCTGCCTGCCGGTACACTCCTGCAACCTTGAAACCTTATTCATGACCTCACTACTCTCAACCGCCTGTACACTGGAGCTACAATTCAGGTTCCCATCCTCCTGTTGAATTAGTTTAAACCCTCCCGAAGAGCATTAGCAAATTTCCCCCCCAGGATATTGGTACCCCTCTGGTTCAGGTGTAGACCATCCCGTTTGTAGAGGTCCCACCTACCCCGGAATGAGCCCCAATTATCCAGGTATCTGAATCCCTCCCTCCTGCACCATCCCTGTAGCCACGTGTTCAACTGCTCTCTCTCCCTATTCCTCGCCTCGCTAGCACGTGGCACGGGTAACAAACCAGAGATAACAACTCTGTTTGTTCTAGCTCTAAGCTTCCACCCTAGCTCCTTGAATTTCTGCCTTACGTCCCCATCCCTTTTCCTACCTATGTCGTTGGTGCCTATGTGGAACACGACTTGGGGCTGCTCCCCCTCCCCCTTAAGGATCCCGAAAACACAATCCGAGACATCACGGACCCTGGCACCTGGGAGGCAACACACCAACCGTGAGTCTCTCTCGTTCCCACAGAATCTCCTATCTGTCCCCCTAACTATGGAGTCCCCAATGACTAATGCTCTCCTCCTCTCCCCCCTTCCCTTCTGAGCAACAGGGACAGACTCTGTGCCAGAGACCTGTACCCTATGGCTTACCCCTGGTAAGTCGTCCCCCCCAACAGTGTCCAAAACGGTATACTTGTTTTTGAGGGGAATGGCCACAGGGGATCCCTGCACTGTCTGCCTGTTCCCTTTCCGTCCCCTGACTGTAACCCATCTACTTTTTTCCTGTACCTGAGGTGTGACTACCTCCCCATAACTCCTCTCAATTACCCCCTCAGCCTCCCGAATGATCCGAAGTTCATCCAGCTCCAGCTCCAGCTCCCTAACACAGTTTCCGAGGAGCTGGAGTTGGGTGCACTTCCTGCAGATGAAGTCAGTGGGGACACTGGTGGGGACCCTTACCTCCCACGTTCTACAGGAGGAGCATACAACTGCCCTAACATCCATTCCCACTGTTCTGAATTCCCAAACAGACAAATTGAAAAAAAATACTAGTAGCCTTACCAAATCAGCGCTCAGAACCTTTTTTTTTGGTTAGAGGAGGAGGATGGGTGGGAGACACTACCTCGGTAGTGTTTCGGGTAAAGCAACCGCCCAAATATATTACCTCACTTACTCCAAAAATGGAGTCACGCGAGGTAAGACTTTTATAATCGAAAAGCTCACCTTCCCAGGCTGCCCTCGCGCTTCCTCCCGGACTCCCGCCGCTGAAACAACTGGGAAGCTAGGGAAGAAATTGTGGGACCGTGGTGGAGATGATATTTGTATCATCACAGCCATAGCTGAGGAGCTGGAAGACTAGACAGTGGATAATGTTGTACCATTATTTAAGAAAAGCTGCAAGGAAAAACCAGGGAACCACAGACCGGTGAGCCTAACGTTAGTGGTGGGTAAGTTGGAGGGGATTCTGCGAGACAGGATCTATATGCATTTGGAAAGGCAAGGACTGTTTAGGGATAGTCAACATAGCTTTGTGTGTTGGAAATCATGTCTCATAAATTTGACTGAGCTTTTTCAAGAGACAACCAAGAAAACTAGATGAGGGCGGTGTGATAGATGTTGTCTACATGGACTTTACCAAGGCCTTCGACAAGGTAAACTGGTTATAACGTTAGAACACATAGGATCCAGGGAGAGCTAGCCAATTGGATACAAAATTGGAGATAGAGGGTGGTGGTAAAGGGTTATTTTTCAGACTGGAGGCCTGTCACCAGTGGTGTTCTTGAGGAATGGTGCTGGGTCCACTTTTATTTGTCATTTGCATAAAGGATTTGGATGACAATATTGGAGGCATAGTTAATAAGTTTGCTGATGATACCAAAGTTGGAGGTATAGTGAACAGTTGATCAACTGGGCCACTGGGCTGAGGAATGGCAGATGTGGTTTAATGCAGATAAATGTGAACTTTTGCATTTTGGTAAAACAAGTAATGGAATGGCCCTGGCGAGTTTACAATTACAGCATTTAAAAGACATTTGGGCAGGAGCATGGATAGGACAGGTTTAGAGGGTTCTGGGCCAAACACAGGCAAATGGGTCTAGTTCAGTTTAGGAAAGCTGATCGGCATGGATGAGTTGGGCTGAAGGGCATGTTTTCATGCTGTTTGACTCTGTGGTTTTAGAACTCTATCTGAAAACATGCCCTCAGATACATCGAGCAGTGTCACAGAGGCATGGTGTATACATGGTTAGCAGCAGAGAATTGTATGAGATAATTCATTATAACTTATGGACAGATATCTTCTATGAAACTCCTCCAAAATCACATTTAGCGAATAAAATCTAGTTCAATGATTCATAAAGGTGGTGTCGCAGTGACCTGTAAGACTGTGTGATCACAAACATAATAATTGAAATTATTGAATAATTGAAATTACCATTTAAAAACAACTAACAATCATATTGCATTTCTTTGTAGGACATTTTATTCACAATTTTACATTTGATCCCATTGGCAGATATTCTCCACTGCAATCTGGAAACTGCAGCCTTTCTTTTTCATGATCAATAATCTGATTAATGGTTCAAACGTCACAATTTTTTTTATCACACTCACTTTAAATTAGTAGATGTGGAATACAAATCAACTATATCTGGATTATAATAGCTATATATTTACTTTCAGGGAAAAAAATGTATATTTGAAGTGCAAAACTGTGTTTAAACATTAAAGACAGTACAAAACAAATAAAGTGAGAAATGTTCACCCAGATATAAACAAATATTCTGACAGTCTAGTGTTTTGATCCTATCAGATCAAAGCATTCTGAATGTGAGCTCTACCTGAAGGAATCACTACATCAAGAGAATAAATTCAATACTTTTTTTTCTCAAATCTATTTGAAAATACTTCATTCATTGACGTGATGTCATTTGTCAGAATGAAATAGCTACGCTAAACAATATAAATATCTTCTCCTGCAATACTATGTAAACATCACATCATCAGTGAAACAGCTGCTTCTGTCTGCAAAAATGCACACAATACACATGCTTACAAACAACTGAGGTTTTAGTAAGATTTGCAATCGAATATAAATTAGTTTGTCCACAAATAAAGGAAAATTATTTTAGTGCAGTCATTAGCAAACAAAAGCAATGACTCAGTCAGATCTAGGTTTGAAACACCCATGTTCTGATTGTAAAATAAAATGCAACAAGGAAAAGCTGTAATTAATGGGTTGCATTACTGTTTCAAAAAGTATTGTTTTTCATCTAACCTTTTTGTTTGTGATCACACAGTCTTACAAGTCACTGTGACACCACCTTTATGAATCATTGATCTAGATTTTATTCGCTAAATGTGAATTTTGGAGGAGTTTCATAGAAGATATCTGTCCATGAGTTATAATGAATTATCTCATACAATTCTCTGCTGCTAACCATGTATACACCATGCCTCTGTGACACTGCTCGAAAAACTTTCTTGTGCTCACTAGCAGCAGAAAGACTTGTCACTGTTGGGACCATTTGGATTCCCTCCTTTCTTCCACTATCACCGGTACCATACTTAAAGCCCATCTGTGCACGAGGTCAAACTCTGCAAGCTAGAAACTGCCATTCACAACTCCATTGTAGAAAAAATTGCCCTAGAGATGGCCATCAGGTGCAAGTTGGCACCCTGACTTTGAGACATGACTACTTGTTTGAAGTGCATGCAGTGCTTTTGCTGCAAAAACTGCTGGCACATGCTGGGTGGTAAAACATTGATGTAGCATAGCTCAGTACAGCAACACATCTGACTCCTTGATTGATCATTGCTAACAACCATGACATGCTGTCTGGCATTATTTCTGTACTAAAAGTCAGGGCAGAAATACTGCGAGCATTTAAGGTCTGGCTAAGGGGGGGAAGGGCAAAACAGCAAGGCAAGGCAGAGATACCATGAGTATCCAAGTTGACATAAAGTAAATAAACATTAAGAAATCAAGCTCAGAGCACTAAGATAAGTGGAGCCTGCAGATGTGTCATGGTAATACAGTGAGGCTGGTGCTTGTCCAACGCCAGCCTCCAGAGATGCGGTCAGGGAATAGGGGGCAGGCAGCAGCTGTCCATGGACCAGCCCCTGAGATGTTCAGGGCTGTTAGCCAAGATGGAAACCCAGAGAGGACCAAGCAGCAAGCTGGAGCTGTCAGGTATCTGCTCTCACTTTCATACCAGAAATTGTCATCATTAGTATCGGGCACATGGGAGAATGGAAACGGCATATAAATGAGATGAGATTAGGGAATAATGAGATGTAATTCCACATAAATAAGGCTCTCATTGCTCATCTCTCTGTTCATTCCTTGAGTGGAAAATCAGATTTTTTTTTGATGTTGATCATCTCAATTTTCCAATCTCACCTTTGCCCTGGCCATTCAGAGGCTCAGAATTTTTTTCTAGAAAGGATATAAAACATCTGAATGAAAGAAAAATATTCAGAAGCAAAATCATTTTAACTTCTTTAGTAGCCATATGCATGGTTAATTAAACAAGAGTAAAAGTAACACTGGGGAACTTGGTCAGCGTGGATGAGTTGGACCAAAGGGTCTTTTTTCTGTGCTGTATGACTCTGTGACTCTATGTTATGCAGGACACTAAGACCAAATAATTTTTGCATAGGTTTTGATGTAATTTGCTGACTTAGGAAAACTTCAGTAGATTACATTAGCTATTGGAACTTGTTGTCTATTTTTATGTAGTTACCTTGCAGGCTACTTGAAGATAAATCACAGTTTGCTGAAATATACCAAAGACTGAGCGTGTCCAAGTATCCAGCTTCTGTTTAAATATTACCAAAGAATAACAACAAAATATGAAGTTGCAAAAGGTGCTGGCATGACTTATATCATTTTGTGGTTAGTTTTGTGAAAACATAATTTCACCCTTTAACCCCTTCATTTTCTTTAATTGTGTTAGGAAAAAATTGCACCCCAAGTCATGCTGTTTTGAAAAATAATTATTGAGGGTCCATTCAAATATGTTTGCATTGTGACTCGCACAAAATCTACCAAGATCCCATACAGTGAGGCTATGTTTAAAACGTAATTTTTTTAAAATTCCACTAAAAAAAATTGTTATATTATGTAGGATAATTAGGTTCAGTTTGATGTAATACAACTAAAAATAAGTATTTTTAATCAGTGTCAGTATTGTATGTATCCAATTTTAAAAGTTTGGAACTAACATTTCAAAATAAGCAGAACAACTTCCTACTTATAATATTGTACAATGGTCAGTTCTTCATTAAAGAAAATATTTTGATTAATGTTCTTACACATACAGGTTTCAGCTTATGTTTTGGAACCTTCTCAAAGCCCTGAAAACATTACAACAACAACTCTCAAAGATGATGAATTCACCCTGGCGATCTGGCCACTTTTGTGGGAATGTGGAGGTGGACAGACATGGTGTTGGTTCTGCTTCTAGCTGAATGTTAATAAACTAATGGAAAAGATCATGGAAACTCGAGTTGCTCTGAATGTAATTCACGCTTAAAATAATTCAATCTTTTGCACCAGATATTTAAATTTCAACCTAATTATGTCAAAAAATGTCAGTGAAATCAAGTGGAAACTCCAGGTCTTGCTGTACATGCTCATTAATTCCCATCAAACAGATGACAGAAAGTTAATTCTTGTCATTACCCATGTAACAATGGGATAAATGTTAATGCCTGCCAATCAACCTCTCTGGTGAAACATTCATTCAGGTTTTCAATTTTCAGGAAGATTTTAAAAACACCAAATTTACATTAAGCTTATTTTTCCTCTCTGTTTCTCTTTCTCCTCTCTGTCTTAAGCCAATTTTCTTCCTCTTTATTTGTACCAGTTTTCATAAGAACATAAGACATTTGAGCAGGTAATACCATATGGCCCATCCGCCATTCAATATGATCACAGCTAGTTCCTTTGACTTTAAAATACAAATATATGGAATACCACCACCTGTAAGTTCCCCATCCAGTTAGTCACCATCATGAATTGGAGATCTATTGCTATTCCTTCATTGTGGGTCAACCTACAGCACATACACTGCACCAGTTCAAGAAGGCAGCTCACCATGACCACCTCAAGGGTAACTAGTGATGGGCAATAAATGCTGGTCCAGCCAGCGACACCCAAATCCCATGAATGAATTTCAAAAAACTGCACTTTCCCATATGTCCCTTCCATCCCTTGATTCCCTGAAAGGCTAAAACTCTGTATAACTCAGACTCAAAGGTATGCAAGCATACAAGGCTATGGGCCAAGTGCTGGAAAATGGGATTAGAATAGTTAGGTGATGATTTTTTTTTTTCTGCCTTGCACAGTTTCGAAGGTTCAAAGGTCCTTTTTCTATGCCATTGACTTTAATGACTCTATTGACAAATCTCAGTGGTAGAGAATTCCAAAGATGCACAACCTTTTGTGTGAAGAAATTACTTATCATCTCTATCCTCAATGGTTGGTTCTTTAACTGGCATCTGTGCCCCTGTGTTTTAGATTCCCGGCCAAGGAAACAACCTCTGGCCCTACTTTGTCAAACTCCTTCAGAATCCCATATTTCCAATCACAGGGAGGAACATTCCATTCTCTGAAGGGAAGTGAGCAATGGTGAGAAAGTGGGAAAATACCATGAGAATGAAAAAGAAAGTCAGAGTCTCAATGTTGAGAAAGGTTTTATTTTCTCCAATTCTCCATTTAAGCTTTTAATAATGACCTCAGAATCTTGCTATTGAACAGCGATTGTCTTTTTTCATTCTTTTGTATCTCATTAATAGTTTAGCTCTCCTTATGTGTATGCCAATTGCAATTTTCCTCCCCTTCTCCAAGAAATTAGACTGTGCAAATTCCCAACATGTGCAAATTCCCAACAGAGCGGATACGGCTCACCAACTGCTGTCTTGACAAAGTAGGGCCAGAGGTTGTTTCCACGTCCCCGCCACATGATCCCATAAGAGATCTACCAAAGATAGTGAAGATGGGAGTCAGAGAGGTGTTTACAGAATCAGCTTCCAAACTTTTGAGGAAAACCTCCTGGACTTCTTTATGGACAAGTTCCGCTGAAAAGGTGCTTAGCTTATAGATCCATGCTTTTTGCCCTTCCCAAGGTCTGAGAAACACTACTATCTTGAGTTTAAAACGTCGTCATGCTACAATGAAGGACTAAGGTTCCTTACAAGATTTATGCACTTTGGCATGAAGAATAAAAGAGCTAAATATTATTTAAAAGAGGAAAGCCTGCAAAAAGCTGCAGCGAAAAAGTGATTTAGGTGTCATAAAGCATGAATCACAAAATGCTACCGTTCAAGTTCGGCCGGTCATAAGACAGACAAATGGAATGTTGGATTTTATTTAAAAAATAGGGAGATCTTGATAAAACTACACAAGGCACTGGTCAGACGACCACTGGGATACTGTGAACAGTTCTAGGCAGCTTTATTAAGGAAAAATATACTGGCATTGGGGACCATCCAGAGAAGGGTTGAGGGTATGGAGGCATTTTCTTGTGAGGAGAGGTTGAGTAGCTTGGTCTTGTATTCATTGGAGTTCAGGAGAATGAGAGGAGATTGTATTGAAACAAAAAAGATTCTTAAAGGGCTTTACAGGGTAGATGCTTTGCATCCCCTTGCGGGATAGTCTAATGTCAGACGGCAATAATCTCATGATAAGGAGTCACCCATTTAAAACAGAGATGAGCAGATTTCTTTTTCTTTCAGATGGCAGTGAATCTGTGGAATTCTTTACCACTGAGAGCTGGAGAGTCTAGATTGCTGAATATATTCAAGTCTGAGATACACAGATTTTTAATGAGTTAAGGGAATCAAGGGTTATGGAGAAAAGGCAGGAAAGTGAGGATTATCAGATCAGCCAGGACCTCATTAAAAGGCAGAGTGAATTTGATGGGCTGAATGGCCTGATTCTGCCGTTATGTTTCAAGGTCTTTTGGTATAAGTATTGACTTGCCTCATAAGAACAGATTAATCATCTGTTCCTCATCGTGCCTCAATTGACACTACAATTTGTTGAATTTAAAGTTCTTCTAACATGAAGCTTCTACTGATTTTTATTCTGCACTGACTCAAACACATCTGTCTCGGGGATTTAAATTACCCCCATTATTTCTCTTTATATACCTGATTTCATAATAAATTCAATCTTTTTAATTTACACTCCTCACTCCTGCACCATTTTATTACCCAATCATTAAATTTCTTCAATTAAAAAATATGCCCCAGTGATTGCCCTGTTCAATTTGATTAATTGTCACACTATCAGCTCACATTTTCTGCAAACTTGTGGGAAAATGTTTTCTGAGCTGAAGGTGACAAGAACAAATCTATCAAAGTCTACCCTTAAGTAGTGTCCATTTGATCTATACCGTTATTATATCTTACATTCTTGAGATTAGAAGTTATCAAAATAGTGGCCTGGATTTTGTTGTAGTAATAATGTTGAAATGGTTAGCATTTGCAGTCACTATTCCTCTGAAACCGCCAACAACTTCTGGAGTACACACATTAAAAGAATAGTGCAGAAATCTAGAAGCTATTGCCAGTGATAATATGCTTTGTTATAATATCTGCCAATATAAATAATTCGCTAAAAAGTGCTTTGGAATGTCTCAAAATCATATAAACTGCTATCTAAATTAAATCTTTTTTGTAATTTTGCTAAGGACTGAATGATGAGAACGTCCCCTTTTATGTCATAATATCATCATCAAAACTGCTGGAAGATTTGCAGCTTGTTAATGAAATGGGGTTTTAATGATGTGCTAAATTGTAATGACAGTTGAAGTGCTCCTCTAGGCCTAGAAAACTAACTTTATATTTGTGTAACTCAGTTCCATTCATAAAAATTCCATAATATCATAATCTAATTATTTTTCAAAGTTTGTTTAAGGTGGCATAATTGGTCAGTGATTAACACTGTTGCTTCACTGTGCCAGGGACCCAGGTCGAGTCCAGCCTAAGGTGACTGTCTGTGTGGAATTTGTGCATTCTACCCGTGTCTGCGTGGGGTTTCTGCTGAGTGCTCCGATTGCCTCCCACAGTCCAAAAATGTGCAGATTAGGTGGGTTGGCCATGTTAAATGTGGGTTTACAGGTGTAGGGCAGGGGGCTGGGTCTGGCAGGGATGCTCCTCAGCAGACTCAATGGGCTGAATGGCCTCTTTTCTGCACTGTAGATATTCTATAATGTTTCATCTATGAATTTTTATATACCAGTCTTGATTCCTCTTTCTGTAAAGTTTATAATAATTAATCCACATTTCACTTCCCAGTTTACTGTTTGTGACAATTCTTCAATGCTTATCCTGCACGATAACATCACTGGAGCTGAACATATGGAGAATGTCTCTTCTTCATTCCAGTTTCAAACTAATATCAGGAAAATGTAAATCCAGTCCACAGAGTTTGTTACATCTTTAAGGGCAACTTTCTTCAGGTCAGTAATGAATGTTATTGCTTCACAGTTAACAATGAAATTTGGGCCTGAATCATCCCACTGTTGTGAGAGTTTTTCTTTTTTCTTGACAGGATGTGGGCATCGCTGGCTAGGCCAGCATTTATTGCCAATCCCTAACTGCCAAGAGGACAGATAAGACTGAACAACATTGGAATCACATTCAGGCTAGACAGATAAGTATTGTAGTTTCCTTTGTTATAATGCAGAAGTTGACCCTCCCCCTTTCTCTGTGAATTAAAACCAAAATACCCAAAGAGGAGCACCTTGCCCTATAATCTGTAAAAGGAGTGTGAAAAATGGTGTAACCTGCCTTTCAGCAACTTTTAGTGGTTAAATAAAATAAACCCCTGACACTCACTTTATAATCAACAAGTAACAATTTATTTATCTAACTCTAACAGTGAACAAATTAACTAAACTATTAACAAACCGAATAAACCTTTCTAACTACTAACTATTCCTGAATAAAAGAAGATTCTAATAGTATACTGTTCCAATAAATACAAGTCCCATCTTTATAAAATTTTTAAAAAGTAGAATTTAGTTTCTTGGAATTACAGCCTGATTACATGTCTTCCAGAATGGTCTGTGCCTTTTCCATCGAATGTTCTGTCAGGAACGCCTCTTCTGTCGACTCTTCTGTCAGGATTATTAAATAGTTGTACCATTGGTACCTTAGATATTTTTGGTGTTTTCTCTAAGACTTATAGGAATCTGTGAGAGCCGGTAACTCTCTCTTGAGAGCTGAGAGCTGTTAACTCCAGCAGGTGGCAGTTTGTCCAACTGCTCTCTTCTTTTATACCCCTGATGACATATCAATTTCTTACAATCGGGTTGATCATAGTTTGTCAAAACCATCAGATTTAAATTTGATAGGTTTTTGGTGTCTAAGTGCCTGGTTCAAATTAATTGGCTAAATTCAAAAACTGTTGTCTTGGTAAAAATGCTGCTTGGCCTGTTAACAGTATGGCCTTTAAAAACAAATGTTTCAATTCGGATGCTCTCTCTACTTGCAAACTTTCAAGCTGCTCACAGACATTTCCAGGCGTAGAAAAAGCACAATCTCTTGAAGGTAACATGCAATGCTTTCTTCCCTAGCATTTTACAAACACCAATATTTTACACACACCAAATACTAATGTCCTGCCTCCCAATCCACCAATACTCTACTCAACTTTGCTACTCTTTCCCTAAAGTGCATTAGTGAACCAGTTAGATTTTTCCCGACAATGGTCTAATTAATTTTTTAATTCCAGATTTTTATTCAATTCAAATTCCAACATTTGCCATGAAGGGCTTCACTTCCAGGCCATCAGGGCATTTCCTGGGTCTCTGGATTAATATCACTAGGTCGTCATCTCCTGAACATTGGACAACACAGTATTCTGTTTCTCACAGATTCACAATAGGGCACCCTCACAACCTTACCAGGGAAATCTAATATAATTTACAAATTATTGATGTTGGAATGATAATGTGCATTTGTTATCAATTCAGATAATTTTTTTCTTTCATTCATTAGATCTGGGAATTGCTGGCTATGACAACTTTTATTACCCGTATCAAAATGCCCTTGAAAATGTGCTGTTGAGCTGTGTTCTTGAATATCTGCAGTCCATGTGGTATCAGTACACCCACAGTGCAGTTAGGGAGGGAGATTCTGGATTTTGACTCCAGTGAAGGGCCAGCAATATAGTTTCAAGGTAGGATGGTGTGTGGCTTGGAGGGAAACTTACAGGTGGTGTTGTCCCCATGAATATGTTGCTTTTGTCCTTCTAAATGGTGAAAGTAACAGAATTGGGCTTTGGAAGGTGCTGTCTAATGAGCTTTGGTATGTTGTTGGAGCTGCATTGATCCATACAAGTGGACAGTATTCTAATACACAACTGACTTGTGCTCTGGAGATGGTACACTGGCCTTGAGGAATCAGGAATCAAGTTACTTGCTTCAGAATTCCTTGTTTCTGTCTGATTGTTGTAATATTTATATAGCTGATAAAGTTGAGTTTCTGGGTAATGATAATCCTCAGAATGTTGATAGTGGGAATTCAGTAACAATAACACCATTGAATGTCAGAGAGTGATGGTTGTATACTCTTTTATTGGGGACAATAATTGTCTGGCACCTGCTTAGTTATCGATACTTAACAATCCAAGATAGAATTCTGACCATGTCTTGCTGCATTTGAACACAAACTGCTTCGATATCTGAGGAGTGAATGGTGCTGAACATTGTACACTCATCGTTGGATATCCCATTCTGACCTAATGATGGAGGTAAGGTTTTTGATGAAACAGCTGAAGATGTTTGGGCCTAGGATGCTACCCTGAGGGAATTCTGCAGAGATGCCCTGTAGCTGAGATGATTGACTTCCAAAATCCATGATCATCCTTCTTTCTGCTGGGTAAGACTCCAGCCAGTGGAGAACTTCCCCCAATTTGTATTGACTCCTGTTTAGCTAGAGCTCCTTGATGACATACTTGGTCAAACATTGCCTTGATACCACTCTCACTTTCCCTCTTGAGTTCAGCTCTTTTATTGATGGTTGGACCAAGGATGCAATGAAATCAAAAAGTGAGTGAGCCTGACAGATCCCAAACTGAACGTCATGCAGCAGGTTATTGTCGATTAAGTGTCGATGTCACCTTCCATCACTTAGCTAACTTACTATGATATTGTCTTTATTTAATACATCAGTTGATTTGATTAATGAAGATTGTGTCACAGTCCATGATTCCAAAATGTGCTTAATCTGATTTGCATCTGAAAAATTTCTGATTTATGTCTGAACAGCCATCAATGTATTTCTATAACAAAACCAGAAGTTGCTGGAAAAGGTCAGCAGGTCTGGTAGCATCTGTGAAGAGAAATCAGAATGTGCATTTCAGGTCCAGTGACCCTTCCTCAGAACTTCCTCAGTTCTGAGGAAGAATCACTGGACCTGAAATGTTAACTCTGATTTCTCTTCACAGATGCTGCCAGACCTGCTGAGCTTTTCCAGCAACTTCTGTTTTTTGTTTCTGGTTTACAGCATCTACAGTTTTTTCAGTTTTTATATTGTATTTCAATATTTTGTTTTTAGTCTCTCTCTTAAAATTCTGTTGTATTTTTATGCCTGATGGTGTAATCCATAGAGGTTCAGAATAGCAATATGTCTTAATTGTGATTTACCCTTCAAATTTGAGGTTAGAATCTGCAGATTTTATTTTGAGAAAGTATAATTCTTACATATTGACCTACACTTAGCAAATTTCAATTTGTAGCTGTTGAGTCCTTGAAGGATATCTCAGCAGCTGAGTTCAATAATCTATTGATGAATAAATCCAGGACAAGTTTTTTGGCTGTAATTAATGTAAACAGCCCTAATAAATAGCTGTTTCTGACTGCAGCACAGAGCTTTCTTTAACGTTAAAGTGTTCTGAAAAGAATTAAATGTGACAGGTACCTTTGTGGATAAATCTGCAAGTCCTTCATCATATCCTATAGGCACCATGACAAGCATCAAATCCACAAAAGTTTGGAATATCATTAACAAACCTCACAAAAATCTCAGATCAGGAAATCACAGTAGGAATGGTTTTTCAATATATCTATACATGTCCTTTTTAGCCAACAGCATTGGTACTTCATTTTCCATTAGATGGGGAAGAACTGCAATGATAGCAATAACACAGTTTCACAGTTATTGTCAGTTGGGTGATACAATTTACACTGAAGGAAGAATTCCTGGCAATGCAGTTTATGAGAGCAGGTACAGAACATTTGACAGAAAATGCAACATAAATATATTTGTTGCTTTGGCAACCTAAAAGCACTTTTTTTCTCAACAGACAGCTAATATTGTATCTCATTTTCTCTCTGGTCACTCAATTGCAGGTTATGTGTAACACTTGCTGTAATCTAACATAATAAACTAACAATAATTATCATTCTGTAAATTTATTCAGTACATAAGATATGCCATTGAAAACAACTTTATTTCAATCTCAGTTATTTTCCATTGTTTTCCTACACCAACTGAAACTAAGACAAGAGATTAAATGTCTCGCTTTTTCCATTATTGCCGTAGGTTAAATCTTATGTCCGACTATTGTCAGGTCAGTTTGATATAACTATCTATGGCACATTTTCTGTCGCTTAACAATAAAGCTGCTGTGTGCTGCTTCTAACTGCATATGACACTGGAGTATGCTTTAGAAATTCAGCACTTTTAGCCAGTTTTTGACCTCCTAATTACAAAATGCCCTCCATTTTGTTTTGCCAAAACTAATTGCCATAGAAATTCAATGCAAAAATATTCATAAACTGGTTTGATTTGAGAGTATGTTCATATAGGAATAAATATCCCACCTGATGGATGTTTTGAATATCCAGGAATCAAAATGAGCAGATATTTTTCTGGTTTTGTGCAAATATTCATATCATACGTTTTAACGTGGATTTACAGAGTGACTTTCAAGTGTTATGAGAGCTTATTTACAATCTCATGAAAATACATTTGTGAGTATTTTCACAATACAAATCTTAACCCAGTATAAATATTCCATCCTTTCAGAAAGTACTTGTTTAAAGGAGAACTAGTTGAATTTCAATCTGTTTTCTTTTGAAAGTGCAAAACATGAGAAGAGGGGTGCCCACATGTTCAACTGTGTAGAAGGAAGGTCAGCTCATAGACAGCATTATTCTCCAACGCTGTTCTCTGAGACTGTCAGAAGTTGTCTTCACAGGCTAAAGTTCACCAAAGAGGCAGTAATGAAGTTGTGCCATCTGCTACAGTGGCATTAAGGTCACAAACTTCTCCAATGCCTATGACTGCGGTTTCAATTGGACTGTCAAAGGAGATATCTCAAATTTATTCGATCAGCTCTAATAATTCAATTTTAATTAATACTTTTCCCCAGTGATGGTATCTTTTCAAGATAGAGACCATTAGTTCAACTGATTGATGATTTTCTCCCTTCCTTTGTCTGTTGTTACCCCTTCACCAGCCACCCTCTCCTTGCTAAGTTCAATGTTTTATCACCTCATAGCCTCTTCTTCTTCTTGTGAATGACATCTTGTATCTTTGCAAGTCTAAGTGGACAGCAAAGTCACAGTGTGCTGGTAGCTAGAATTCTGCAGCAAAACTTCATAGACCATAATCATATCACAATGTGGTGAACACATGATCAGGGTGGCCACACTAAACTCGAAGGTCCTTGAAATACCACTTGTGGAGGAGGGTTCTGGCATGGAGAATATAGATCCTGTTAAGTATAGGGCATTGTTTTGAGGGAAGTTGAACCCTGAAAGTTCTGTTGTCAGATCACTCACCAGTTGGCACTAATGGTGTCAGTACAATTAATGCACCACTTGGCATTTTTGTCAAAATCTTCATAGAACTTCAGACAGGTTTGCGCAGTTCGAATTCAGTAAGTTCTGAAGGGCTACGTGAATTGGTATTTCTGGGTTGGTTTCATTGCAGAACTCTTTGTGTTTTTGCCTTCTGGATCACATTAGTAGGTGCAATATCAGATAGACCTGGGAACAATTTAATGGGCATTGTGAATTTCAGTGCACCATTGATTATCCACAATGATTCAATGAGATAAGTGTCAACGCATTTTGTATGGATGTTCACAGCCCACATTAAGCAGCAATATTCTGCTTAAGAGCACAGAAAAGTAAGGCCAGATATACAAAAGACATTGGATCCCCAGCTGGTGTAAATTTCCAATGATGTTCACTCTGGTCCAAGTGAAATCCGTGACAATTTCTAACGTTCACTATATATGAATGCATGTACCAGACTGACTCCCAAATATATGGGGCATGGTTTATTTGTGACCAGTTGCTGCAAATAAAGAGTTTGGTATTAACTGTTACTTTGTCATTTCACTCAAAACATATTTACTAATCATACATATTGGTTGGTGAAACACTAATGTGTTTTTATTTTGTTTGAAGATAAATATAAACAGATAATGTTCACTAGGAGGTAATTGTAGTGATTGAAACAAGGTCAGCCAGCTGGAACTCATAGAATATGAATTCCCTGATTGGGGCCGTTAATCTGGTCCAATCAGGGAGCCCAGGCTGACAGATATAAACAGGAGTGTCGAAGTTTCTGATCACTCTAGGAGCCAGCTCTGAACTAGGTGTGTCTGTGTCATTTACTATGCACGTGTAATTAAAGGATGACTTGGTAACGGAATATTGGCTTTCATGGAGTTATTTGAGTAAACATATCTGATCTGCATCACTGTTGATCACAGACCACCTACAAGTCATCAGCCATCACATCCTATTGAGATAGAAATATTTACTGTAGTTCAAGATATCCTCTCTTAAAGGTATCTGCAAATAACATCACAACACACCTTTTTTCTAACATAAGGTTTACCTTTACAGACTCAAATGGTTTACAGAAAACCTAAAGAATGAAGGAGTGATTGTTCTCATTTTTTGGTAAAAAGTGGTTTTCGTTGGTGTTATTCATACTGGAAAATCTGCCACAGCTCACAGTAATTTTTCTGACATAATTGTCTGCTCCTCAGCTCATGAATTAGGCAACAGGACCTCACGGCACCGATTCAGCAACTGTGTAGCAGGAGAAGCAGAAATACTCACTACTAACAGGAATTTGTAACATTCACACTGCTAGCGCCATATTTAAGCCAGCTCCACTGTATGTCAGGCACTGCCAGGTACAGATTGCTCCACACACTCTGGGCCTGCACTGTTATCCTGGAGGACATTGCCCAGAAAGGCAAGTTAGCTCCTCAATTTCCTGACAGGGACCTGAAGATGCTCGAGGATGGAGGGGTAAAAAGAAGGGCAGTGATTTTTGATCACACTGCTGCAGGCACGAACACCACCATCAGATACTGTTAGCCTCAACTGAGACAGCAGCCCAGATCAGTGCAGCGTCCACAATTAAAAGAAAAGCCCAGAAACACAGAAAGAAGGTGAATGAATCTCTGCGCTCTGCATGGGTAAGTGCCACTATCCTCCCTCTGCTACATTTTACTCACAGGACCACCACTCTCTCCAACTCTGTCACCACAAAAAAATCTTACCAAGGTTCATGGACTGCAACTCTCACTATTGCATGCAGCATATCCAGTTAAGTGATCCTCCCTAACCTTTCCTCAGTGCTTTGTCCTCCGACTACTGTATCACCAGTAACACCTCTTCCATCACTTCCAATGTACTTAATCCCTCCCTTAGGATTGTTGCAAGAAAATTTGTCTCGTGATCAGCTGGCAGGGGTGAAGGCCTATGGTGGGTGAAAAAGATTAGGTTTCTCATCCCACATGAAGAAAATGTGCTGAGGAGACAATGTCTGCTCACACTGAGATGCAGAGACCTCGATGAACATGAGTGAACTTCATTGCGCTGTGATGTTCCCTCATTAATACCAGTGATCACTCATTCTTATTCTGAACACACATTTAGCCTTCTCCAAAACAAATTCTCTCTTCTTTTCTTTACAGTCACTAATAGGACTCAACAAAACTTGAGGAGGGGCCAGCACCAGACACGCACAGCTCCACCTTCATTTCTGAGGAGGAAGACCTCAATCCTCAGATGATGCACTGGTAAAGTTTTCACCTTGCACTCTCCACCAGCCAAGAGACGTCCACCTCACTGTGTTCTTTTTCTAGTTCCAACATGGGAGCACAAACACGCCAGCACACTGCTGACACATCTCCACATTTGGTTCAGAATGAAATGATCTGGTTCACTAGCATTGAGAGGACTTCCAGAGCCTAGGCACCTGCTGTCCTCAGCCCTGGGTAGAAGACAATCCCATAGTTTAGCCATTATTGACTTCAGCAAAATGCTCAACAGTGGCATGCAAGTTAGTCAGAGATGATTGGTAAACTGGACCAAAGTTTGGAGAAGTCCTCCGACATTGTCAGTGCTATGCTGGCTCCAGCATGCATACATTTGGCTGCCTCTCTGGGCAGGACAGTCGTGGAGAACCAAGACCAGCTCATTCAGGTCAGCTGTCTGTCTCTCTAGCCAATGATGTTTAGCATCAATGGAACAACAAGAAAGGAGGTGAAGGGACCTTGATCTCATGCCAAGTGTCCCTCCTGTCAGGGAGACAGAGTGTTGAGAGCCGTCACTCATAGGAAGGATGGAGCACACATACATGAGACCACCATAAACTTCCTCACAGAAGAAGTCACTACTAATATGCCTAGACTCTCCAAATTCCCGTTGCCTTGCTGCTGAAGCCTACAGAAACCCAAGCCGAGGACGGTGAACATGCACCTGGGCAGCACACCTCCAGTGAGCCTGGGCCCTCTAGGCCCAAACACCCCTTGGCTGTCCAACCAAGTCTTCCAGGTAAATAGGGCCAACTACGGAACAGGCTTCCTTCAGCCGAGGTGTGGAAATTGGGACTGCACTTGTACAGTGGGAGGGGAAAGGAAGGAAGCATCTTACTAAGAACACATAGGCTGGCTCTTCATCATAATTAATCTTGAGTTTTTGTTCACTTACATTCTCAAAATGTTTGTTCTACTGTCTTTGTCACTAGTGAACCCACTGACACCTCACCCATTCCTGATATGAGCATAATTTCAGACATCGAAAGGGTGAAAGAAGCTGTGGTTACGAAGCATTACTTATCTCTCACAAACAACCAATCCCTTGATTATAGATAGCTTCAGACATCACTCATCCTTGATCTATCACATTACTGATTGCAGCCAAGATGATGCATTTTAATTCGGACAACAGTGGGACTAAAAGCAAAATGCAGGGATAGTGGTAGTGGCTACCCTGCATAGATCATCCTCACGTACACACAACCTATGAGTAACACACAGAGTTAATGATGGATGATTCGACACACCTCTGGAGTCAATACTTTATTTTACCTTTTAGCTTTTCAAGGGAGCACATTGTCATTCAAACCTGGTATTTGTACACATGTACGTCTTCACTCTCCCTCATAACTCAATGGCCCGCTGAGAGAAATTATACATATCTTTACAGGATGTTCAAGCAATCCAGGACAATTTAGCAGATTATGTGAATTCTGGAACATTGAAGACAAAACAATAATGGGAAAGGAGATGACTTAGGATTGATACCAATCTATTGCCTATCATGAGTGACCGCACAACACTTGAATATCATTTATTGAATGAAGCCTTAGGAGTCACCTAGTTTTAGTGCCGCGTGATACCAGTACCGTGTCTCACCCTCTGCTGTTTTCTCCTGAACTGTAAGGAAGAGGACCTGTAAAGTGCTACTACTTTAGTGTGGGATCAGACAAAGATACCATGCATACAATCATATAGATAAGCAAATATTTGTTCAGCGACAGAAACGTTCAAGGATTGCAGAAATAACCAGGCCCAAAAAGTACTTTGGATTGATCAGGGACTGCTTGCTATATAACCAACAGAAGTTAACACCATTAATGGAAGACCAAATCCAACTCATTCATCCTGGAAATGGGTTTTAATTAGGCTTTGTCTGGCCTCTCATGTCTGACAATGTCTATTTCTATCATGGTTCCTTAGATGTCCCTCCTGGTAAATGCCCTGATCCTCATTCTCAAAGGGCTGCTCTTGATCTTCTACCTCCTCAGCATCCAGGACATCCTTTGTTTCTCCACTCCAGTTGTGAACAACTCAGCATCCCACAGTGATGTAGTAGTCCCTTTCTGGGCTACAGTGCTAAGCCCTGCTACTATGATCTAGTCTGATCCACTACGGACATGATGAAAAATGGGCAGCATTTTATCCCAATTTTGCATTAATCTGAGGATTTAATAAAGGTGTCTGCAGCCACATTTGAAGAGGATAGCCCTTTTTTTGGCCGCAATCTTGAACGTCCTAAGGACCTTGGAAAGAGGCAGGAACTTTTGAGTTCTCCAGTATGTGCGCATTAAAGCAGCTCCCAGAATATTTGGCAGACAAGCCTAAAATCTAGCATGATGGGGAAGCTGAATGTTGATGAAGTGGAAGCTTTTAGTGTTGACAAACTTTGCAGGTTGGTGTTGAGGTGTTCTGAAAGCAATGTGAGTGCCCTGCACATAGTGGAAGGCAACACTGATGGAGAATCACACTACCTGGGCTGCTTGACTCTCTTATACACTGGTATAATCTGGAGACAATAGCATCAGTGAGATCCAGGATGCATTTGTAGACCGAGGGCTGGCTGATAACATAAAGGTCGCAGTTGCTCCTTAGAGGCTTAACACTAGACGCTAAAGTTAAACTTCAGACCAGATGTAATCTTTATTTCTCAAACAGGATGGCCACCCGTTCCTTCCAAGCAGAAGTCCTGTTCCAGCAGATGACACTGTTCGGTCTATGATGGTCTGAGGTATCCTTAGTTTTCACCTGCACTGGGATTCCTAGAGCTGTCGATCATTACAGCGAGTTTGGTAGTTTTAGGGTCTGGTCACTCTCCTTTGGGGATCTTCATCAACTGCTTCTTCCTCTTGAGGCAATGAGTGAGGCTACTAGTTCTTGCTGAACTTAGTGATAACATTATAATTGTGATCTCCTTTAATGCTGTCATTGTATGCTTAGCCAGGCTATAAGAAATTTTCAAAAAGTGGATCCAATCTCAGATGCATGAGGTGATAATCCACACGGAATGTCAAAATTGAACAGTATATCAGTAATGGTACTCCTGATGTCTCACATCAATCACAATGAAGTGACATGTTTAGCCCTGAACAACACAGCATGCCACAATGATGTAATAGCCCCTTTCTGGGCTAGAGTGCAAAGCTCTGCTAGTATGATCTAATCTGATCCATTTTGGACATGGTAAAAACAGCCCGAGGGAGGTCTATGCCATGCCTTCATATCGAGCTCTTACCTATACCACCTTATTGAGAAATGTATTTCTGATTTGAGGTGCTTATGATATATTGGATAAGTAAAATTCAGACATGTATTCACCTTAATAGCACCCTCTCCTCAAAAATGCGATGCTTGAACACATCACTCCATACTTACAATGCTGCAGGCCGATGTGGCAGTACCAAAGTATTACCTTCCAGAAAGATGATATACAAATGTAAATCCCAGGTGAGACTTTTAAGTTCACTTCTGCATTACTTTTGCATATCTGATGTGACGGGACCAAATTAAGCAAAGTATGTAACAGTCCTGACTACATGAGGCTATACCTTTTAATGTTCATTGTTACAAAAAGAAGACCTTTCAATGAAATCTAATTTGATGTCAGAATGCATGATTAATATAATTGCCTGTAGCAGGGTCTTACATTATGAGAACATTATAGTACAAGAATTGCAATACATACAATATCCTTATATTGCTACATGTGCTCCATCATAGGAGTACAGTGAAAAACTTTTACAGTGTCTGCCTTCTCATGGTGACATCTCAGGTACAAATACCTAGGTACAAATCTTGGATACAGCAGAGTAATTGAAGTAGTTGCTTAATTAGAGAGCTGAAAATAAATTAAAAATAGGAAAATATTAAGGGTTAAAATTAAGAATGAAAAATAATAATTAGGAATTAATGATAATAATAGGAATTGATAATATAGTAATAATATGATAATTTGATAATAGGAAAATATTAAGGGGTTCTACGGTAAGGATTGTCCCCTTACGCCATCCAGGACTCACTGCCTGCACCCTGCTCCAGGGCTGCTTCCCATGTCCTGCCACAGGGCTTCTTCCCCGTGCTGCTCTGGGCTCACAGTTCGCAGTGTTCTGGGGCTCACGGGACATGCCTGCAGGCCCCTGAGTGCAAGGCCATGCTGTCCGTGCTGGTTCCACTGCGGGACTCGGCCCGTACTCTCTTCCATCTGCCGCGGGACTCGGTCTGCTCGCTGCAGTTCATTGCAGGACTCGGCCCGTGCCCGCTCTGACCTACCACAGGACTTGGCCCGCTATCTCCACAACTCCACTCTCTTGGGGTGGGGGGTAATGGTGAGGGAGTGTTGTGGGTGGGGGCAGAAAGGGAAAACCACAAGAGGAGAGAAACAAAAAGAGAGAAAAAAGGTAAAGGGACTGGCAAGCAGATGAGCTCTGACCAGAGTGTCCTATTCTGCTGCCATCTTGCCGCACCTGAGGAAAAATACTGTAACTTACCCTGCCCACTCTGTGATAGCAGCCATTTTGGTTTTTTTTCTGCTGTGCAGTTAAGCTTGGTGCAAAATGCTAGGGTTTTTACTTAGTGTCCTTGTGAGTGAGTTATAGGCTCCATTTTGAAGGAATGATGATTTTCCCTTTCTCTCAGTGAGTGAATGCTAAGAAAGTAAGCTACAAATCATAACATTCATCTCAAATAAATGAATGTGACACATATACGTGCCCCTGTGCTCAAAGCAAACTGGCACAAGCTTACAAGTTATAAGTGTCCTTGAGCTTCAGTGTGAAGTCCTGAAGTGTGTGTGAGCTGGTCTGAAAGCAGCCATGTTGACATGGTGAGGCTGATGGTTTGGTGATGCCCACTTGTGTGGAGAAAGGACAGAAGAGGATCGCATCCATGATACATGCAGGGAAGTGGTCATGATGCAGGCCTAGTGAAACAAGCAGCGAGCTGTTACCATCAGATAACTGCTCTGAATTTCATTTCAGGAAATGGCACCCTCTTCGTTCTTGGGTAAGAAGGGCAGAATAGGAAACTGCAAAGAATTGAGGCAAGGTTAGTTAATAATGAAATGGAAATGAAATGTAAAAAGGTAAGAACTGTGGACTAACAAGCTTCAGAACTCACTGTTAAAAGCCAAGGGGAAACCTGGAGTATTTTTCCCAACATTGAGAATCTAAGTTTTCCATTTTTCCTGAATGTTTCCAAATATCTCATCAGTGCAAATACCAATTAATGGAGCAGAAAATTCTGCCCATTCTATTAGTAGGCTTATGATCATTATTCCTGTAAAATAATTTAGATGCCCAGGATGAGTTGTTATAGCAACACTTAAGTGTAAAGGATTCCAAGAATGAAATATCCGAGCTTTTGTACACAATAAATTGGACAGTGGCTTATTGAATCATCATTTGCTTTTTTCTGTGGACGGATACATTTCAGTGTACAAAGTAGAAGGATATCTGCATCTGCTCATATCCAGTTTTGCACACAGCTTATGCTTGTGTGTTAATCTGTGAGTATGCAATCTGGATGTTGTTAAAGTCTTCTGTTGATATTGCAATGCCAATACATTCTTTGACATTCATGATGATGAATGTCTATTCAATGTTATAGCTTTGTGAACTTGTTATCCTCATCACCTGACCGTGACACTTGACTGTACATTTCATTAGAACTTGTCTTGATCCTGTTTGTTATGCTCTCTTAGTTGTTTAGCATGCTACATCTGTATGGCTTTTGGGTGTGGTATCTCAGGAACCACTTGTTTTCTGCATTGGCACTTCCAATATACCCTGATACAACATGTCTTGCATACACCATTAAAAGCTTGGTAATTTCTGGGTGCATGCCTGAGATATTACTATATATGTTAATTACCATGCTCTTTTGTATAGCTTATCATCCAAAGCTGACTGCATTACAGAAAGCCTCTAAAGTATAGTTCAGGATACATCCACTTAGGTACGTGCAAACTATAGCAAAACGTTAGCCAGTGGAAAGTGAGGTGGAAAGAAATAGCTGTGGTTTTTTTGTTGGACTTGAGCAGGGACACCAGTGATTAAAATAATGCTGCATTCCTAAGATAAGATACTGTTGGTATCCCTCAGAGTTGTAGCATGGATCAGATCACCTGATCTTCCTTGAGGTGGTAGGAAGTACATCCCTCAGACACATATTGAAGAGGATTGGAATTAAGTCAGAGACATAGGAAGTCTATTATTGAATGTTTTTTGGAACTTACTTGGTATGCAAGTGAAACCCTTTATTTTCAACTGCTAAGCTTTGAGAGATGACAACCAACAGTGAGGTGCTGCACTTTGGGAGATCAAATGTTGAGGAAAAATATACAGTTAATGACAGAACCCTGAGCAGCATTGATGTAAGCAGGGCTCTTGAGGTTCAAGTCAATAGCTCCCTGAAAGTGGCCATGTCAGTAGATGGGGTTATAAAAAAGCCATATGGAATGCTTGCCTTTATTGGTAGGGGAATTGAGCATAAGAGTCAGGATTTCATTTTGCATATTTATAAGACTTTGGTCAGGCCATAATGCAATCAGTTCTGGTCACCACATTACAGGAAGGTTATGGAGGTTTTGGAGAGGGTGCAGAAGAGGTCTATCAGGATGCTGCCTTTATTAGAGGGCATGAGCTATAAGGAGAGGCTGGAAAAACTCAGGAGGGCAGAGGCTGAGGGAATAATTGATAGAAGTCTATAAAATTATGAGATGCATAGAAGCAGTTGATAGTTAGTATCTTTTTTCCCAGAGTTGAAATATCTAATACAACGGGACATGCATTTAAGGTGAGAGGGGGAAAGTTCAAAGGAAATGTGAGAAGCACTTTTTTTGCACAGTGGTAGGAGTCCAGAAGGTGCAGCCAGGGGTGGTGGTGGAGGCAGATATGATAGGTGCATTTAAGATGCTTTTAGATACGCACATGAATATGCAAAGAATGGAGAGATATGGACCAAGGGCAGGCAGAAAGCATTAGTTTAATTTGGTGTCATGTTTGGCACAACATCATAGGCCAAAGGACCTGTTCCTGTGCTGTACAGTTCTATGTTCCATGTTCTATGCTCTATGTTCTATGTTCTATGTTCTATGTTCTATGTTCTATCCATTGTAGCTGCCACTGGAATATTCTGTTTGCTTTCAACAGAAGACCATGTCACCATGTATTAAATGCTGATGAAAGTTCAATGAGTGTTCTACCCACTTTGAGCATGCATTGGTACCTTGTCTCAAAGTGTGCGCTTGGTGTGAAAATTTGGACAACACAGCATTTGCCTCATCTGAAACTGACTTGCTTCTTTGGCTATACCAATGGAAAGAGCTTACCCATGAGTAAATGCTCAAACAATTTGTAACAGGTCATTTGCATTGATACAGATTAATAACTACTTAGATTAGCAGCAGAATTTCAAGGCTTGAGGATGATGATAACTTAAATTCCTTTCTAATATGATGGAAACAACATCAGTTTCATGAATGCTAGCAAAACAAAAAGCAAAACTTAAAAGTAGTTGTCAAGTCTTTCAACTTGTGTGTGTGAAATTGACCTCCACTACAGGTTCCTCAATTGTCTGGACCTACCAGATATTCCAAGAGCTCAATGGCAATATCTAAGTCTGCAGATAGTGGAGGAGTTCCTCAGATTCAGATTGTCAGAAAACATTTAGTACATATGGAAACCCCATGGAATGTATTTTTTGGCTGCATCTTTCATAGTCTGGTTGAATTAACTGTTGCATCAAGATTCAGGGTTAGAATCTGATATGAATACATCACAGTTAATTTTACGGTTGTACCAGTTAGGCTGTGGTTGGACTTAATTCGAATACTCTAATTTAATATGAATAAAGGCTGGTCAATGTTAGTTGAGTGGGAAGTGAGGAAGGATCATCAGCAGTGTGGAAGAGGGCACCGATCAGAATGTCATCTGTACTCCATCTTCACAAGTGTGCTGTATCTAGATGTTACATATCATGCTGGAGATAGAATTGATCAGAGGCCCAGGCCATTAGTTGTTCACCTACTTTGTTTTCCGAATCATACTCCCATGACATGTAATTGCTGTTGAAATTGTCAACATGGATCTCAGGAGCATTGGTAATAGGTTATCCTGAAAGGGGCTGCTTAACACAATAGGTGATTTCTATACTTTAGTGATTGTTGTGCCCCCAGTTTTCATAGTGGCCTCGCTGACTCTATTAATTCCCATAGGAGAGAAAGGTCTGTCTGATTCTCTCATTAGTAGGTTGCAATACCTTGCATAGTGCACTGCTGTAATTAACTTAGAGTGAAAAATGCAGAGCTTGGAGAAACTGGATTCATCATCATTGTGTGTTTCCTGGAGGACAAGGTCAATGCCATTTTCTTTGGCTGTTCTTAACATGTAGTCACCCTTTGCTCATGACATGGCCTCCACATTTATTGGTAACTGCAAAGAACTTTGTCTGCACTATGAATCAAGTAATAGTTGAACTGCACATACTGATGTAATGACACACTCTTCTATACGAGCCTACCTATATAATACTGCCTGACCTAATCCTACATTAGCCTTCATTATTTCTAGAATCTGTGACTCTAATGATCTCCTGGTTGGCGTTCCATTTTTCACCCTCTGTAAAATATATCTTATTCAAATCTCTGAAGTTTGCTTCTGATTGCACAGTTTGTTCCATCTTTACCAAACTATGTTGGATCCTACCTCTCAGCAATGAAAATTTTGGTCTGTTATTGTGTTCAGTCCCTTGCACTACCTTGCCCCTCTGACTTTGTAATCTCCTCTAATCTTACAATCTTTTCTGAACCCACTGCTTTTCTAACACTGCCATTTGTCCATACCCACTATTCTTAACAAACCACGAGCAAATATGGCCACAGCTGCTGGAATCTCATTCATGAAATTTGTCTCCTTAAATCTATCTGCAACTGCACCTCTCTATGCCTTTAATATTCTTCCTAAAATTCACATATTTGACTATAAGTGTAGTTATTCCTCCCAGTCTTTAGCTCAACTTTCCATTTACTACTTGCTACTGATAAATACCATGTGTCAGTTTTCGATATTGAAGTTAATATTTAATAGAATTAACATTGTGATAGTACTAGTAGGACTAATGGAAAGTAACTGACTGTTGGATATGGTATGCTCTGCTAGAGAGAAAGGAGGAACTGCAACAAAAGACAAGAAAGATCAAACATGAATGCGCAAAACTGGAGAGTTTTATAACATTTCTCTGGAACAAGCAAGAAAGGTAAGACAGACTAGCTTTTGGAGACATTTTGAAGAGGAGGAGTATTAGGACTGAATGAATCAGTCATGGAATAAAGGGTTTTATGTTTGGGGCACAGAGCTAGAGAAAGTCATAGAGTCAGAGAGTCATATAGTGTGGACACAGACCTTTCGGTCCAACTTGTCCATGTCAATCAAGTTTCCTAAACTAAGTTAGTCTCACTTGCCTGTACTTGGCCCATATCATAGAATTCTTACAGTGTGGAAGCAGGCCCATCGAGTCCACACTGACCCTCTGAAGAACATCCCACCCAGACCCAATTTCCTACCCTGTCTCCATAACCCTGCATTTCCAATGGCTAATCCACCTAATGTACACATCCCTGGACATTATGGGTAATTTTTAGCATGGCCAATCCACCTTACCTGCAAATATTTGGTCTGTGGGAGGAAGCCAGAACATCCAGAGAAAACCCATGCAGACACAGAAAGAATGTGCAAATTTGACACAGATAGTCACCCAAGGCTGGAATCAAACCCAGATCCTGCGTTCTGTGAGGCAGCAGTACTAATCTCTGAGCCAATGTACCACCCTGCACCTTCTGGTATCCTTCTAAACTTTTCCTATTCAGGTACTTGTCCAAATATCTTTTAAATATTGTAACTGTGTCTGCACCTAACACTTCCTCTGGCAGTTAAATTCACATACGAACTCTGTGTGAAAATGTTGCCCTGCAGGTCCCTTTTAAACCTTCCTCCTTTCACCTAAAAAATTATGCCCTCTAGTTTTGAACTGCGCGATTCTTGGGAAAAGCCTTTGCTATTCAACTTGCCTATGCCACTCATGATTTTATAAAGCTCTGTAACGTCAACCCTCAACCTCCTACACTCCGGTGACTAAAGTCCCAGCTTATGCAGCCTCTCCTTATAACTCAGACCCTCCAATCCCAGTAACATTCTTGTAAATCTTTTTTGCACCCCCTCCAATTTAATAATATGCTTCCTGTAGCAGGGCGACCAGAACTGTACACAGTACTCCAAAAGTGACCTCAGCAACATCCTGTACAACTGCAGCATTATGTCCCAACACCTAAACACAATAGTCTGAGCAATGAAGGTAAGGGTTCCAAATGTCTTTTTTACTACTCTCTCCACCTGTGATGCAACTTTCAATGAACCATATACCTGAATCTGTAGGTCTCTCTGTTCCACAACACTCCCCAGGACCCTACCATTTAGTTTGTCAGTCCTACCCTTGTTCGTCTTACCAAATGCAACACCTGACATTTATCTAAATTAAAATCCTTCTGCCACACCTTAGTCCATTGATTCAATTGATCAAGATCCCCTTGTAACTTAGATATCATTACTCACTGTCTACTATAGCACCAACATTCACCTGCACTTTTGTTTTATGTTCTCAAATACCTGTACAGTGTCTTCAGCCTCCCAATTCATCATGGGCCAGAGACATGTATGTGTTGCTATAGCAGCCATACAGTTTTTGCACAATTCACTCAATTTTTCCTCTCTTTGGCATTAACTGAGATTAAATTTTCAATCTAATGCAGCATTAAATTGCAGAATGTGTATTTTACTCACAATCACTGCCATTATGCTATGTCCGCTGGGTTCCCATAGAAATAATCAGTTTGGACTCAAAATACCAAATGCAGCTCTGCTCATCATTTGTGGCTTAAAAAAACTCATTGTTACCCAGCACATGACTGCAGTGCAGCAATAAAATATGGCACTCCAGGTATGCATTCTCTTTACAGTTAGTTCCTATTTCTTTACAAATAATATTCTTGCTTTGTCTATCTTTTTCCATTAGGAAGTATTTGAATTATGAAATCCCTGGGATAAGATCGCAAATGATCTTATTTTTTTCCAATTTGAACGCCTGACCAGTGTGGCAAACACCACTTGCTGTTCAGGGCTAACTGTATCTGATACAGTCAATGTACTTTTCCTGGTGGAATTGGGTTAAAAATTCTGAGTCAGCGCTTGCTACATTTTTTTCACTAATTCCTGGTCAGAGTGCAGCTGCTTGAGGTACTAACAGTCAGTGAAGTCTCGGGAGTTACTTCTTGACCTGTAGGCCTTGCTGAGTAGAGATGATCCTGTGTAGAAAAGATGCTCTCTGCGAAGCATGACTGAGGCAATTCAAGCTCACCTTTCCAAGTCGTCATTCTCCTCTTCCCTTTTTCACAGGAATAGACAATTCCCATCAGGAAATCCACAAATCCAGTGCACATAATATTGAACATAAATACTGATACCAGCAACAGAAATGTTTTGACTTATCCACCCAATAATACGAGATCTAATTGTAGGAAGAGTAACAGTAACTTCTGTGTACCATACACAAAATGCTCTCCTCAACATAATAATTGTCTCAGGAGTTCCCTCCAGGGGCTCTTACTTTAAAAAAAATCATGTGATGTGGGTGTCACTCCAGCATTTGTTGCCGATCCCTAACTGCCTTTTAACTGAATGACCTGCTTGGCTATTTCAGGGGGAGTTAAGATTCAACCTACCACTGCAAATTATTTGAGGCAGAGGTTGGGTCAATGAGCTGTGACATTGAAAGAGACAAGTATTTTGCCAGAATAATTCAGGTGCAGATTATTTGCAGCAGATTTAAGACTTTAACCTCCAACTGAAAATTTCCCATGTGATGTATTCCATGAGAAAAGGTTACATTCTCAGTGTTACTCGCCTGTCCTGATATGAAAATGTGAATTAATGGAAATAGTCAACAAGTCTGGCAGAAAGAAAAATAAAATCTGAAAGAGCCTGAATTAGCATAAGGTGGAGTTATGCCAGCCTCCAAGAAAGTGAGTATACACAGAAAACTCTGTGTTTATGGACCACCCAGATATCAAGTGAATAGAAAGCTTGCTTGTTGATGAATCTCACTGGTTATTCACAGGGTCCCTTGCTGGCCACATGGATACAATTGATGATAGCCTGTATCTAGGGAAATGCAGCAACAGAGGCAAAACCCACTTCCCTCTGTCTCTGCAAGGTTGTGTTATTCCTCAACTGCCTTACAGCTCTGGAAAACAGGACACCACCGACCTCCAGGATGTGATGCTGTATAACTGATTGCAAGATGCCAAGTCCCACAACTGATTCTTGGAAAGAGCTACAACTAAAGATGGTCAAGGCCACACTCATTTTGATGGTCATGATGGTGGAGTATGGGGACCAGTTCTACAAGATACAAGATATTCAGTGATGAGGGCATAGATGTCAATGATTGTCTGGCTGTAAGTGTGCATTTTTCATGACATTTTCCATGGCATTTTCCAGGATATTCCCAAGTTGCCCCACTTTTGGCAGAAAATACTCTTTAGAAGCAGGGCATCTATTGCCTTCCTGTATCTTGTCCATCGCTATGTCCCCCGGTGCCTAAGGTTTGTCCTTCCTGCAAATGCTTCCCATCACCTCTGGGCCTAAGATATGATAGTCAGATCCCTACTACTAATTGTGGCCCTCCTTTTAGAAAGGTAGTTGTCCTATTGTGCTTGATAGCTTTTACACATGCACTTCTGCCACCATGATACCAGGAACAACAACCCTGTTCAATATCTGAGCACTGAGTATCCACTCTCCTGCTCACTTTACAAGTCGAGGACATCTACCTACCAAGTTTTAAGTCCTATTTTGCCTTACTCACCCACTCATAGGGTAAATGAAAGTCCCTGAGTCAGCCATGATGGGTTCCTCTGCCCTTCATCTCTTTTAAAAATGATAGCTTCTGAAACCCATGTAGCTCCTTCAATATTATACTCTTTTCCCTTCTAACAAGCTCTTAATTAGGTCAACAAGCTTATTTGGTCTCAATGGAGAGGAGATGGGATTTCTTTTCCATACCTCCCCAAGTCCTGTACTGCCACACACTTCCAGTCCGGATGCCTTTAGGGAACCTGAAAAATTCAGCCTAAGTTTAATATCTTGAAACATTAACCTTACTTCTCTCTCTGGAGATGTTGCCAGATCTGCTGGATATTTCCAGATTTTGTTTTAAACTCTACGTGCCATTGACTGGTCATTTAGAATGGAGGGGTAACATGAATGAAAAAGCTTGCGGTAACACAGATGAAAAGGTATGGATGGAGATGCTTTGTGCCAGCTAGGTTTATATATTATTGTTGCCAGTATTTTATTGTTCAGTGTGTAACTATCCCAGTTCTTCTTTTTCTCAAAATGGGAAAAAAATTTGAACCTTTTCTGAACAGAAGTTTCACATTAAAAGCTTACTTTCTTTTCCAAGAAATAAAACTTGTAGCTGACTCAACTGAAAATATGCTTGGTAATTGGCTGCCAGCACTCGTCCCCTCCAGATTGTCTTTTCTGTCCCTTGGAACACTCCTTTCAATCTCAGTCTCGATTCAAGGCAGCCAATCATGGTATCTCATGGGGCCATTGAGCCACACAAACAAATGAAGCCAATAGACCAATACTCCATGATCCCTTCAGTTCTGGATAGTGTGCACTGCAATGAGATTAGATACCAATTCAAATGAGATCCACACTCTACAAATGTTTCACGAACTAGCAGAGGAAGAGATGAGAATGATTCACTTCATCTCCAGTAAAACAGTCATGTGCTTACTTTTAAGGCAGCCCATAATCTTTAGCAATTTTGTAGTAAGTGAAAATGTCACAGTATTTATCTGTACCTGTTGGATTACATTGGTTCTGCATGCACAAAATTGATCATCCCATCTAACCTTTTTCAACAGCTTTTGATAGAGTCATTTGAATAGGGTGAGAGAAGACAGTAGAAAAATGTTAACAGATGCCAATGTTTGACAAGTCATTTTTGCTTTTGTGATACTTCCCATTTATTTAAATCTAAAAATGAAAAATTCACAACAGATCATTTGCATGACAAGCTGTTTAAAAGCTTGAGATCTTCAGTAGTTCTGACAAGTAGGACATTATATTTTTAAACAGTCTGATGTGAGGAGATTATTTCTATCTGTTAATGTAATTATGCTGTCTGGTATGCATGAGAAGCTGGTAGGTCTTGAGGAAAAACAAAATATTTTGAAGTGCAGTAATGAATATCAATACTGCAGTTAAGTTATGCAGGTCTATTAACAATAGTAGAACCAACTGTTAGACTGTTATAAACACTTACTCTTGCTTGCATGCTTAGAAGTATCACCCACAGTCTTTAATCAATAATAGTTGCAAATCAACACAAATCAATTTGCAGTTACAATAAAATTAAATTCTACTGTTAAGATTTTAATTAAAACTGTTAGACTTCTGAGTACTATTGCAGTTTTTAGGTAAATTTTAGGAAACGATTTGACATTTATATATTTTCGTAATATTAGAGCTTCAGCAAGTTGGAAGAATTGCTGCACTCAATTTCATGCTTTATGTATTCCAGCTATTAGTTTCAGTTCATAACTCCACATCACTCATTGCTAATGTATTTCACTGTTACTTTGGGATAACTTGTACTATTTACAATATGTTAACTCTATGTACTGTGACTGTACTAAAGCAAGTGGTTAGCTCCACAAACTGCTTGTAAAACATTGTTCTGAACTTTTACAAATGTTGGAATGTTGTCAATAGGTTAAAGTGTAATGCAAACTTTAAACTTAATTTGAATTAGCAATAAAAATGCAATGTTTTGACTGGCTGCTGTGCCAATAATTACTATAATGCAATACAGTATTTTTTTACTATGATTGTGATGTTTCAAATGCAGATAAAGCTTGTGATCTAAAAAGAAGCATATTGTAACTGAGAACATTTTCAACTAACATTGGACACATTAAGAAATGGTTGATGAAGAGATATTAGTACTAATATCTTCCAATTAGCCCAGGAACAAATACATTTTATGTCTATCTTGTTTTCTCCAGTAAGCGGCAATATTCAATGCGATAGAGAGCTACTATATGCCCCAGCAAGGATCATTCATAACATTATCATCTTCTCTGCTCTACACAAACTGGCATTGCAGAAGAGAGAAACCTTACATCAGGAGGATTTTGATAAGCATCACTTCTAATTTCATGAGACAGATGTGAGAAGAAAACACAAACTGTTATTGAGCTTCCTGTGCTAAAGGTAAGAAAATTGAGAGATAAAAAGAGTTCAAGATAATCTAATTCATGCATATGCCTTGCACCAATGATTTTTTTTTTCAAATTCTTGTTTAATGAAGACATTGCCTCCCTCATATTGCTCCATCACCTAGTGCCCAGTCTCTCCACACGCACACTAACTCCACTCATCAGCAGAGAGGAACAGACTTGGCATGCCCCTATACAAGTAGGAAACTGAGTCTGCAAGGTTTTAGGTGATATTTGGCAAAGCACTAAAACTCCGTAAAAAGCCCACTATAGTCACTCTGACATCACAGTAAAATTTGTTTGCAGACGTAGATGTTGGGAAGATTATATTCATTGGTTATAGATCCCACTGGTGACTCATCAGACCTATCTTTAGAACTTCCAGTTATCTGCAAGATGAGATTTTCAGGTTGCTGACTCAAAATGGGTTGTCCCCAAGTCTGTTCTTGGTCTTTGGCTTGAAACAGAATTTTAACTTTGTGTAAACATGTCCGTGGGCTGTATCACAGTTAGCTTTGGATTTGACTGTCATGTGCAGGCATCTTTAAAGACATAATTGTGGCATTTATTAAACTACACCATCAGTCCTCAAGATGGGACATGACCCTTGCATGTCTGGGTGTTTTTATTAATGTATGCTGGATTAATCTGGATGCTTCTATCAAGTACACCCCAGCATTTGTTGTTGTGGTCGAGGTCTGTTGTTGATCTGGCTACTCCCAATGTTCTTGCTGCCAGAAGCCTGTACTTCACTGGCGTGTCAAGGAGCTCCTGCAAAAACCTCTCTCTGGCATTATGGCTACTGAAGCAATTAAAGTCACTGTCAAATTCACTGAGTAGCCACTATCATAACATGGATTGCGCTGAAAAGAGACCCCAGCTCGGTTGGTTGCTGGTCTCCCTCCCTTGTTGATTAGAGATCGAGGAACATGTGGAGGAGACTCCAGCAGCCTCATATCCATCTCCCCTTACCAGTGCTGCATTGTGATCATGGCTAACATGTTGGCATGCAGGTCTCTCCGTGCACATCCCTGGCATCCGATAACTGGACTGCTGGATCCACTCGATGTGAGGATCACCAACCTCTCAATGGAAGAAGCCAAGCACACACCTCCAGAGACATGTCAACATTCATGGTCTAGATGGACTAGTCCATTGTGCCGCATGACAATGCATAGCCTAACCTTACCTCTCACTACAACTCCAACAGGTTTCATGTGGCCGACAGCAGAGACCTGTGATAAGCCCAGTGTTGAACTTGGACCTGGCCTCCCACAGCCCACTGAATGAGTGACCTCAGCTGTCATAGCCATCTTTTTTTGTAGCTATTCTGGTGCCTTAGTGATGCGGTCACCAGAGTGTGAGCCAGAATATAATTCTGAGTGTGTACATGTTGATGTGAGAGTCTCTATGCTGGTTGATGGGGAATTGTGCACCCTTTGAGGATTCTTCCTTTTGCTGCTTTCGACTTTTGGCTGTATTTTGGTCTCTGCCTATTCTTCAGTGTGTGAAAACTTGCATGAGAGAACATAAATAGTTAGGATCTTCCTCTCCCCAAATATGCCTGCTGTGAATCTCTGTTTAATATCCGCTCATGGAGTACAAAGCCTCCTCACTCTTTTCACTCATGACTCCAGTTTTTTCATTAGTGATTGCCTAGATACTTTCAACTCTGTCAGTTTGAGGTGCAGGTGTCATTGTGTGAATGTTAGCCGCTCCACCAGCTCTTGTTCCTCTCCTTGGAGCTGTGGATCCATTTCTCCTGCAGGCAAAAGGAGCAGCACAGCATCTCCCCACAGAGATCAACAGAATACATAATATGTATATAGGATGTAACCTGCAGGAGTGGAGAAAGGCATTAAGCTCTTTGCAGCACTTCACTCAGGTGGGATATCTTCAACTTGCTGTCACTGCAGCCTGGGATGAGAACCTGCAGAAAGCATTGTTGAAACGTTAGGATACCCGGTGTCTTCCCTCTGGCACATTGCCTGCACCTTCCAGACCATTTAAGCAGCAATTCTTGGTCTTGAATCATTAGCAGCCATCTTTCAGGTTTCTCCAATTCCCATGGTTTCTCCAATTTCGCCAGCAGGGTTAAGGAGAATCCTGAGGTATTTTATATATCTATTAGGAGCAAAAGGAGTAGCTAGGTAAAGAGTAGGCTGACTCAAGGATAAAGGAGGGAGCTTATGTATGTAGTCAAAAGAAACAAGTGAGATCCATAATGAGTATTTTATATCGGTATTCACCAAAGAGAGGGAAAGTGGCAATACAGATATAAGGTAGTCATAAAGGCATACTGTAAATTTGCAATCATTGGCTGGGACATCAAATATAAAAGTTGGCAAGTTATGTATAAAACTTTAGTAAGGCCACGTTTGGAATATTGCATGCAGTTCTTGTCATGACAACCTACCCTTTTGGCAGACTACCCACCTGGTATCCTAAACTTATGTACTTCTCTTTCACCGGAGCTGCCAAAGTGGCTGTCTTTGATGCTGGACATTTAATTCACCAAATATAGCTACTGGCTGCCATGAAAAAGAAACATGGTTTGCTTTAAACTGATTATCCTGTACTTCAAGGAATTTGTCAAAATTAATGTGCCCTCCAATTTTCTGAAGCAGACCTGATTGGAATGTCCTGTCAGAAATATGGAGCTCTCAAGGACAAAGGAGAGAATTTATGCGTGGAGTTGGAGGAAGTGAGAGAGGTCCTAAATGAATACTTTCCACCAGTTTTCACCAAATGGAAGGATACGGTAGAGGGGGAGTTTAGAGATGGGTATGTCAATATTCTAGAGTATGTCAATATAAAAATGGAGATATTGGGTATTCTGAAAAGCATTAAGATAGACAAGTCCACAGGACCCAATGGGATCTATCCCAGAATATGGAGGGAGGTGAGGGAGGAAATTGCTGGGACCTTGTATGAAATCTTTGTATCGTTTTTAGTCACAGGAAAGTTTCCAGAGGACTGGAGAATAGCCAACGATGTTCCTTTATTTAAGAGGGGCAACAGGCATGATCTGGGAAATTACAGGCTAGTGAGCCTTATGTCAGTGGTAGAGAAGTTATTGAAGAATATTCTTATGGAAAGAGTTTCTCCAAAGTGGAAAAATATGGACTTATTAGTAACAGGCAGTGTAGCTCTGTGCAGGAGAGGTCATGTCTCACAAAGTTGATTTTTTTTTTGAGAAAATGACAAAGATAATTGATGACTGCAGAGTGTGGTGTATTGTCTACATGGACTTTAGCAATCTTTTGAAAAGGTCCGTTATGGCAGGCTGATACAAAGGAGGAAGTCATTTAGGATCCACAGTGAGCTGGTAAGATGGATACAGAACTGACTTGGTCATAGAAGATAGGGAGTAGTGGTGGAAGGGTGTTTTCTCTGACTGGAGATCTGTGATCAGTGATGTTCCACAGGGATCAATGCCGAGACAGTGTTGCATGTAATATGTATAAATGATTTCAAGAAAAATGTAGGTAGTACAGTTAGCAAGTTTTCAGACAACACAAAGACTGAGGGAGCTGTGGATAGTGAAGAGGATTGCTAAAGAATACAGCTGGGTACAGATAGGCTGGAGACTTGGGTGGAGAAATGGCAAACAGAATTTAATCCAGACATTGTGAGGTGATGCATCTTGGAAGGTCTAATGCTGGAGGGAAGTATACAGCAAATGGAAGAACCCTTGGAAGCATGAGCATAGAGATAGTTCTAGGCATACAGGTCCACAGTTCCCTGAAAGTGGCAATGAAAGTGAATAACGTGATTTAGAAAGTGTATGGCATGCTTACCTTCATCGGTTGGGGCACTGAATTGCCAAGTCATGTTGCAGCTGTATAGAACTTTAGTTATGCCACATTTGGAATATTGTGTACAGTTGTGGTCGTCACACTACTAAAAGGATGTGGAAGCTTTGGAGAGGATCCAGAAATGTATTACCAGGGTGTGCCTGGTTTGGAGGGTATTAGTTATGATGAGAGATTGGACAATATTGGTTTGTTTTCACTTGAATTTGGGAGGCTCAGGGGTGACCTGATAGAAGTTTACAAAATTTTGAGAGGCATGGATAGAGTGGAGTTTTTCTCCCAGGGAGAAATGTCAATTACTGGGAGACATAGGCTTAAGGTAAAAGGGGGAAAGTTTAAAAGGAGATGTGACAGGCAAGTTTTTTATACAGAAGGTGGTAAGCACCTGGAATGCGCTGTAAGAAGAGATGGTAGAAGTAGATACAATAGCAGTATTTAAGAGGCAGCTTGACTGATACATGAAGAGGAAGGGAATAGAGGATTACAGAGCAAATAGAAACAAAAGATTTTCAGTTCAGAAAGGTGTCATGTGTTGGCACAGTCATCATGGGCCAGAGGACCTGTTCCTGTACCGTTCTATTCTTTTTTTTTCTTTTGTTCTTAAAAGGAGCGAAGGCATAAACTGAGTAAGATTACCACTCCTCAGAAAGTTCTGTCCCTTTGCTCCTAAAACTATGAGGGAGACCTTCATGCTAGTCCTTACTCCTTTGAGATTCAAAGCTTTTTCTCTGCCTGTCTCCAGGTGACATCATCACATAGGAGTGTGCTTAATGCACCCCTCACCATCAAACCATTCAGACCATTATGCCTTTATACATCTCCCCTAAGCTTTTATTCCCATTCTTAACATTATATATTTGTGCATATAATTACATTTACCACTACACCATCCTCCCACACATTTCTAACTATATAAATTTAGTTGGTATGAAGATTTCACTATTCTCGTTATTTTCTCTGTTTTCCCAGAATGTGTTTTCATCAGTCTTGGAAGATTGGTAGACTTCAGGATTGAAGACTATAAACTGTGATTCTGTTCTTGTAGTGTGGAGTCTGTCTGTCTCTTTAAACTGGAAGACTATTATCTTTCGGATTTCCTTCATGGAGGACAACTGAAACAGATAATTTCTTGTTTGCAAAATCCTGGATCTCTGGAACATGCAATTGTTTTAGCAATTTTGAGTTCTTTGAGCCAAGCAATTCCTTCTCGGCCATGGATATTGGTTGGCACATTTCAATGGTGACTTCCATGGAGTTGTGTAGATCACATGTTAAATACATGATCAAATTTTACTCTCAATCTGCTGTCAAATCTGTATTGAAGCATGTCAACGTGTAGCTACAATTGTTCATTCAGTTGGATGTTTTGATTGACCCAATAATTGCATCACTGGTGAAACCAAAGTGACACTAAGATGAATGGCAGAGCAAAGTGTGCAGAGGACTGTGAAACTTTGCAGAGGAACATAGATACATTGAGTGAGTGGGCAAAGGTCTGGCAGATGGAATACAATGTAAATAAATGTGAAGTCATACATTTTGGTAGGAGTAATAGTAAAAAGGATTATTACTTGAATGGTAAAAAGTTGCAGCATGCTGCTATGCAGAGGGACCTGGGTGTCCTTGTGCATGAATCACAGAAGGTAGGTCTGCAGGTACAACAAGTCATTAGGAAGGCAAATGGAATTTTGTCCTTCATTGCTAAAGGGATTGAAATAAAAAGCAGAGAGGTTATGTTGCAGCTGTACAAGGTGCTGGTGAGGCCACACCTGGAGTACTGTGTGCAGTTTTGGTCTCCTTACTTGAGAAAGGATGTACTGGCACTGGAGGGGATGCAAAGGAGGTTCACTAGGTTGATTCTGGAGTTGAGGGGGTTTGCTTATGAGGAGAGACTGAGTAGATTGGGATTATATTCATTGGAATTCAAAAGATTGAGGGGGGATCTTATAGAAACATATAAAATTATGAAGGGAATAGATAAGATAGAAGTAGAGAGGATGTTTCCACTGGCAGGTGAAGCTAGGACAAGAGGGCATAGCCTCAAGATTAGAGGGAGCAGATTTAGGACTGAACTGAGAAGGAATTTCTTCACCCAGAGGGTTGTTAATCTATGGAATTCCTTGCCCAGTGAAGTAGTTGACTCTACTTCAGTAAATGCTTTTAAAAAAAAGGTAGATTTTTTTAAACAATAAAGGAATTAAGGGATACGGTGAGAACGCGGGTAAGTGGATCTGAGTCCACGAAAGGATCAGCCATGATCTTATTGAATGGCGGAGCAGGCTCGAAGGGCCAGACGGCCTAATCCTGCTCCTAGTTCTTATGTTCTTATGTTCTCAGTCATACTGCTTGAGGATTACTTCTTGTATGGCGTGATCTCTGTCACTGGGACTGATTATTCTTCCTTTGAAAATACAAGATTTTTTTTTGTTTGGACTTGCATCTTCTCAGCATCTGACAGCGGGATTGAAACTGCTATCACTGTCTGCTCGCCAAACTGTGTTGCAGTCTGCATTTCATCAGTAGCAAATTTATCAATGAGATCAAGTTCCGTCTTATTATTTGTGTTTCCTTGCAATTCTCCCATATCCTTGCTGCTTGAACTCGCTTCAGTGTTGATCTGCAAATAAAATATTTCTGTCAACCCTACATAGCTATAGATTTCCATCTTGCCGACAGCATGAAACAAATTTCTTATGCCTACATAACTAATCTCATTGTATCCCATCTGTCTGCCACCATGAGTCTAGGAGGCTGTATGAACTGTGTTACTGTTTTGATCCTTGACTGGTTCTTCAGTAACCAGTTGACCAGTTGTCCCCTGACTGGCTGTTTGGCTGTTCCTTGACCTGATGTTCCATAACAACCCGTACTTGAAGAGTGGTTTTGTGATTTTAACCAATCTGGTTCCTTTTGCAGTTTGAAGATGATTCCATCGAATTACACATTCTTACACTGAATTACATTTATGTTTACTACTGTCTACCACACCCTGAGTTGCAGAGTTGTATATCTTTATTCTTAAGTGTTATATCTATTAGAGCATATAGTTGTACTGCTGTTAACTGTAGACAGTGTTTTTTTAACCAACTCGTCAGCTTCCATCACATTCTCTCTTCATCTGTTTCAGTTGTGCAGAGCACAGCATACTATAATTACATGGAACAATCTGTCTGAACTGTCATGCAAGGCCATCCAAATCTGATCCAGGCATTGGAACTTTAACTTTAGCAGGTCTATTGATTGCTCCACGGTAACACTGGTGGAAGTATGGGACTGTGTTGTATCTACACTCAGCCTCAGTCAGGGGATTGCAGAAAGGAGTCATCAGCTATGGTTGCAAAGTTTAGCCTTTGTTTCCAAGTAACCATCTTTGTAAGTCATCCAACCCCTGGAACAAAGCAGAAACATGAGCGTTCTCATGGATATAGGCATAATGGCAGTTTCTAGTGCATCTTTTGCTGATTTCCATGACGTGGTATTGATGATCACAGATAACTTGTATATTGATGGAATGGAACCCATTCCCATTGAAGTCAGTTGTGATATGATACAGTGCCCACCTGCGAGGTGTCTACAGGCTATTGTGCTCTGCATATGAGGCAAGTCGGCTATGTTGCTAAATCCTACTGCTCCAGCTATTGCACTGACCTCATCAGGGAGAATTGAGTTGTATGTGGTGTGATCATACTGAATAATGAAGCAGGCTCAAAGGACCGAATGGTCTACACTTATTCCTATTTTATATGTTTCTATGTTTCTCTTCCAGCAAATAATAACATTTTATTAGCTTTCCTATTTACTTGCCACACCAGCATATTAAACTTGTGCAATTCGTATACTAGGATACCCAGATCTCTCTGCATTTCACAGTCTGCAATCTCTCACTATTTAGATAATATAATCCTGTTTTATTCTTCCTGTTAAAATGGATAATTTCACATTTTCCTATATTAAACTCTAGTTTAAACTCTAGACCTCACCGTACTGTTCTGTATCAGTCAAATCTTCCTTACTGTCCTGTTTTGACACCATCACCTTGATAACTTGTTATGATCTCTCTACCTTAATTGGTTTGTACAGTTTTGGATTACTTGCTGCTTTGGTTAGACCCCTGGCATGTGACTCTTATACCTACCATGTTATTCCAGTCATTTGGTTTGTCTCCAGCACCACCTTATTTTTATTTTTATATAATTATCTCTCTAACTAAATTAATCAGATTTTAGATCATCCCTTTGTATGTTATTCAGTTGTTGACACACCATCTGACACCCTTGATCATCTGCAGAGACCTATAATTCAGCCTGTCAACACTCCATTCACACCTTTTGTATAATCTTTTGTTATCTCTAATTAGAAAGTCTGTGCCTGGGTGCTCTCCTTACTTCACCAGATGAAGGGGCAGCGCTCTAAAAGCTTATGATTTCAAATAAACCTTTTGGACTATAACCTGGCATCATGTGACTTTTGACCTTGTGCACCCTGGTCCAAACCCGGCACCTCCACAATATAACATTTTGTCTCAATCTAATATTCAATTATTATTTAACTTTTGGCCTTTCTTTGCTTTGTTTTATGTTTTGTCCAACCTTCTGACCTGCTACCCTTCTTTGTGTTTATATATATTATATGTTTTTTTTTTCTTTTTTATGTTTCTATGTTCTTTTACTTGTAAGTCTTCTAATTTTTTAAGTCAACCATGGATGATGAATCCTCCCCTGGATTGTTTTAGTTCTCATTGTAATCTACCTATTCTGTGTATTTTGAAATATCTCCTTAAATATACACACTGTACTTCTGAGGATTTATCGTTTAATCCAATTTGCCAGTTCATTTTGGCCAAATTTACTTTTATGGTGTCATAACGACAATCTTCACTCTGGATCCAGAAGATGACATGAATCACGTAGAAGATGACGAAGAAGGAGTAGGTCTCCAACATCAGCTCTGGTGCATCCTCCATTGCTGCTTACCATGGCCACTTGCAGTATCATTTTGGCCACCACTCCCAGGTGGGGCGACTGGCAATGAAATGTCCACTGGTCCTGATACCAGATTTTAATTGCCTTGGAATAATGAATGTAAAACTATGGTGGACCTCCTGGAAATGGCTGCAGCAAGCTTGCCCTCAGCTTTCGAGCACAGCATCAGAGATGCCACTGTCACCATTAAATCCAATTTAAAGACTGCAAAATAAAATGTATCTTTTCCCCAAAGGCTGCACTCGAGATTCTTGTAGTTCTGCTGTAGTTCAGCTACTTTCAACAAAAGTTTCACAAAAGTTTGACATCAATGGGAATACAACTGAGTATACCCAAAGAACCCATGTGTAATTCTCTCTGTAGGTCACCACATGGGCACTTTATTTATTTGATGGGCAGCAGCGACATGACCTAGTTAAAGAATTTTTCAGCCTTCTTTAAAGAAGCAGGAGGTGCATGGTTACACATCTGCAGCACAGACATCATAACAGCTTACTAGCTGAAAGCGAAGTGGAATTTGCAAAGGTGAATTTGGAAGGATCATACTGTCATCCTCAATTGCTTCAGCTCTGCTGCTGGCCACTGATTCACTGAAGGACCGCTCCAATTATTCTGTTTCCACAGTTTCCTTGCTGGGGAGGGGGTCAGTACATGCAGCTGCACCTGAAAGGTGGTTGCTGCTCCCTCTACTGGTGCATGGGCTAGTTTATCCTGCCCTCGCTGTTTCATGAGTTTCAATGATAAAGTCATAGTCGTCGAGGTTTTGCAACACAGAAATAGGCCCTTTAGCACATTGTGGCTATGCAGGTCATCAAGCGTCCATCTATTCCAATTCCATTTTCCAGCACTTGGCTCATACCTTTGTGCGCTATGACATTTTAAGTGTTCATCTAAATTATTCTTAAATGTCTTGAGGGTTTCTGCTTCCAACATCCTTTTAAGCAATGAGGTCCAGACCCCCACAACCTGCCAGGTGATTATTTTTTCCTCTAAGCATTAAAACTGTGCCCTCTGGTTATTGACTCCTCTTCTATGGGGGAATGTTTCTCACTGTCTGCCCTACCTATGCTCCTCAGAACTTTGTATATTTCAATCAAACCTTTCCTCAGGCTTTTCTGCTCAAAGGAAGATAATTCCAGCCTATTCAGTCTCTCTTCATAGGTGAATTGCTCCACCCCAACAACATCCTGGTGAATCTCTTCTGCACAATCTCTAGCCCATTCAGGTCATTTCTCCAGCTCATGCAACAATACCTCATCTACTTTACAACATACCAGACTCAACATAGTATACAAAAGTTTCAAATCATAACCTCTGCCCCCACTTCTTTTGGATAGTTATTGATAATGATACTGCAATTTCCATTTACACCTTCTCTAAACCAATCTTTCATTCGTTACTTGTTACATTATTATCTCCTTTCACTTTGTACCATCATTCGATTTGACCTTTTAATCTATACTCCCTTCTGCTTTATCATAGATCTTGTATAAGGGGTTTCCTCTTCCTATCTTTTCCTGTCTCTGTTAGAGCTCAAATTGTGTTTTTGTTACCTTTCCCCAAAAAGTTCATTGACCTGAAATGTTGAGTGGAATATTTCCAGGCCTTGAATGACATGAGCATTGGTGAAAAATTTGGGAAAATCAGTGGAGATGTCAAGGGAGGCCCTTTTCATTGCTGAATCAAAAAGTCACATTTCCAGCCAAGTCCTGCAAGTGTCCTTACTCATACACGGAGAGAGGCCTATTAACACAGACTATCACCCATTATCACCCTCACTATTATGCAATCTCTCCTCATTCATATACAGGCTCCAGTTCTCTGATGGGCCAGATGGAAACTAGACACAGAAAGTTTGCGACAAGACTGTCTGAGTGGATACTGGGGTCTCTAGCTCATCGCTTCCACCTTCATACCTCTACCTTGGACACCTAACACCAAAATCTCAGGACACAATCTTTGGGCAGCAGCCACTCACACCTTATTCCCATTGTCCTTGGCCTCCGACATGTACCAGCCTCACTGCATCATCATGGCACATCTCCAAACCACTTATAGTATGTTTCTGCATATCAATGCTGCACTTCAGAGAGCTCTGGCATTTTTCATTGCAAATACTGCTACTCAACGCTTTGCTGTAATGTTCTACTGCTACTCAACACTTTGCTGCCCAGAATCACCCATCTCACAGATTGGACAGGCAACATTTCAGGACAGTTTGCTCACTCTGTCAGTGTACACACTCACTTTGTACATAAGTGGATACTCACAGCTTTCCTGACTTGCCTTGCCTTGGTCTTTTGTGCTTTGCCCTTTCAGACAGGCATTAAAAGTCGCACAGTGTTTCCGTCTTATCTTGCCTTTTAGTGCAGGCACAAAGTCATGTTTGTTAGCAATAATCAATCCAGGGAGGTGGATATGTTACTGTTTGTTTATTGGTATGTCAATTATACATCTACAGCATATGACAACAGTCCATGCGGCCAGCACACTGCATGTGCATCAGCCAAGTTGTCATGTCCCAATGTCAAAAGGGAGTAGTCTTCAGTCAAGTCAATAGAGGGATGTAGAGTTAATGTCAGTCAGAAGGTCCAATAACTTCAGTCAAGGGCAGCATCTGCTCATAATCCAGAGGCTTGGCATAGTCAGTCATTGGCTTGGGATGGTCAGAATTGGGGGCTCCATCTGACTATAATCTGTGAAGGTAGCTACAGTCAGTCCTGCAGGCCCAGTGAAAGTGGTCAGCAGATTCACGGATCGTCAGTGAGGAATCTGTATGGAGAATCACTAGTTGGTTATCAGTTCGGGCTGTTAGTCAAGTCAGTCAGGGGGTTGACCAAGGAAAGTCCTACAGCTCTGCTCACTGAGCATAAAGGCATGCTGGGAGAGATTTTGGGATACTGTTGTTGTTTTAGGGAAGTGGGAGGACTCAATGCAAAGGTTTGGAGGCAACACCTGGAATGGAAATGGGGGTAAGGACAGTGAAGGAGGGAAATTCGACAGAACAGGAGAAAACCGATAGTGCATGGGACTACCCCAGCAGTGGTGAGCCCTTCTGCCTATGGGGCATGGGAGAATCTAGCTCGCATTGGACAAGACGGGCAACATGTAGACATTTTACCTAGGTAAGGAAGTGAGTTTGCATCAGTAATGTGAAAAAAATGGTTAGCCCTAATGGAGAGAAGTCTACCATGAAACTTGATGAAACTGACCCTTAGTTGATTCCTGGTAAAATTCAACCTGTTTATTCTGTTTCTCTCTACACAGATGCTGCCTGGTTTACTGCATATAAGTAATATATAATCATTTTTTATTTCAGCTTTCTAACATCTGTCATATTTTGAATTAGTAACCCAAAGGCCTGCAATAATGATCTGGAGGCATGATTTTGGTTCCTACCCAGCATCTGGAGAATGTATATTCAGTTAAATGAGTAAATCGTAAATTTGAAAAATAACTGATATCACTTATGATGATCATGTTGTTACCAGATTGTCATCTAGTTCACTGATGTCTTTCAGGCAAGAAAACTTGTCATCCATACATGGACAGATCCATATATGGTGCCGGACAGCAATGTGTTTGACTCTTGGAAGCCCTCTGAAATGGCCTCGCAAGCCATTCAGTTGTATTCAAGAAGTTCACTCATTGCCACCATTAAAAATGTAGTCTGTAGGTGATGAGGTAGAGATCAGAATCCAATGGAAACTATAGACTATAAAGAACATCTCACTTATAAAGGGCCATTACAGGCGATTTGTTTGTGTTAATATGAACAGAACATCTATGGTAAAACATTATTGTTCTTGGCTAACAGTGGCAATATTCAAATCTATCCAGTCAAACCCATTCACATTTCTGACTTAAGTTCAGCTATTCTGAATAATTTAACGCAATTGAAGGAAATTGCTTCAGTAAAAATCGACATTCCTAACGATGCAGCTTTCTTTAATCATCCAACTATATATGTTTGCAGCAGTGGATGTGGAGGAAATAAAGGTTTCATATATGCACTACACGTAAAATAATCATAATGATGTTAATAAACAATGAGTTCATAACTGTACTTAGTGCACTGGGAAAATTTTTCCCAAGGATTGTAATTCTCACTTTCCCATGCATTTGAAATATTTTCACAATTTCAGGGCTGCATACATTAACCATCATTTATCTCCAATTTCAAAAATGTTTGCATATGAACATTATTTTAATCATTAGTTGAAGACCATATAATTTATCAGCTATTTGCCACAAGAATACCCTTTTTTTAACACAAAGAAGGAAGTCAGCTATCTCAATTATATCCTGCATCTTCTCTATGCCTGTTGAGTACCAATTTGTACAAAATCTACTGGAATCACAAGGATTCATCCGCTTACATTTCTGTAGACGTATATAATATGCAATTAAATTAGAAGTGTTTGCAAAACATTTAAAATGACATTTTTGGTTCTTATAAATAAATCTATTTTTTTCTCAATGACGTCTATAGATAAACAAAAATTGCTTGGTTCATTTGTAGGGTTCATAGATAAATGGGACTGGTGATTTAACTATAAATCTGCAAATATAATAATGTAAAATAAATTTATGCTTTACTAAATAATGACGGTCATGATAACACAAAACATTTTAAATTCACGAAAATATCAACTAAGATGTATTCAATCTCAAGGATCAATTTAGTTTTGCTTGTTTGGTTCCACTGCTTGAATTTATATTAAAAACTTCAGTACGTTAAACTGAGAAATAGACTCGCAAGTTGTAAGATCTGGGGTTTGCTATTTCAACACAATATATATTTGGAAATAGGTCTTTGGTGTAACAGTGTTCAAAAATATAAATTTCTATTTGTCACCTCCACATTTTAATAAGTTGTCTGCATGTACCTATCTTTCTTAACAATTAATTGTGCCATTTTATTCTCCTCAAATCAGAGTCAAATATGAAAAATAGGTCCACAAAGATGTTCAGTAGCCAGCTATACCATAATAAATAGCTTCTCAAACAAAACAGGTAAGATAATACAAAATATGAGTGAGTGATAACCACACAAGATATAGTTTATATATTTACTCTTGAAACATGTCTTGAAATGAAAAATAAATAAGCTAGCTTTTCTGTAGCCCACACAAATCACTTAAAACCACTTTTGTAACATTACTTTATTATTATGAAGTTATAACCGCGGAAATATGATTGTTGTTGCCATTGGTATTTCTCTGCATGAATATTTATACACAAGTTTATTGTTTTCCTTAATGATATTTTTTTCACAGTTGGACATTCTAACTGATTTATCGCTACTCTGTAGGCAATGGCAATATTTTTATTTTAAAGCAATAAGCACAGAGATGGAACAAATACACATTTCAAAATATTCAGATTATATTTTATACTATGAAACAGTATAGAATTGAAAATATGTATTTGCAAAATACAATAATCTTCAAATAGGAAAAAAAATACAAACATCATAGTTGAAAGTGCTCAAAATGAAATCCATCAGGAGGACACAGTCACAAGTATGCTTCATAAGACGAGTATACATTGAACCTTGGTACATAACAAGAATGTGAGTTGTACCTTGCCAGTGGAGGATGTCTTTTAGATTCATTTTTACAAACCCACTTTCTTAATCTGGAGTAGGAAATTTTAATTTGAGCATTCTTAGTTCATAGAAATAGTATCACAGTTCACATCAAGAGAGTTGTTTAAAATAATTACGATACAAATTGACCAGGATATGTTCAATTTCCAGTCCAGAAATTGATCAGTCCTAAGCCTCTGCGTGCATTGACAGATCCAATGCACTTCACAGTGCATAATCCATTTGTGCATTACAACTATAACAGATCAGACATATGGGACATAGTAGTGCTGTAGAAATAGAAAAGTTATTTTCTATTGAGATATATGGATTGCAACTTCCCAAACACCATTCTACCAGTGAATGGTCAGTCAAATTTCATACAAACTATAGGTTAGATTTTGCAGCCTTCACTAGTGGTTAGGGAGCAGAGAGTGGGTGCTGTCACCCCTTGCCACAATTTAGCATTGGAGGCCATGGGGCTGCACAAGTCAATTGAGGCCAATCACTGAGGCAAGAGGCAAAAATCAAAAAATGATGGCCATGATAGAGGTAGACATTTGCAGTTATTGATCATGAGACTTCATTGATATTTTCAAAACCCTAATAATACTTAATTTAACAATAGTTTAGAAATATATCTGAGCATTAATACGTTGTAACTTTTTTAACAAACAGTGTTTGTATATTTATTATCTATGTAGGAAGAACCATTGTACTAGTTTTCAGCACACCACAATTGGAATTATCATTAGAATCTATACTCTTTTTGCAGAGATTTGACCATTAAATTGTATTACAATATACATGAATCTAATAAAAAGAATTAGTTGCCAATTATTTAAAAAACTGATAATGCTCATGGAAATTTTTCCTGAAATACCCTCAGGAAATTCAGAAATCACCCTATTGTAGATTCCGACACTACTAAGTTGAACAAGTCACATTTAGAATATCTGAAGGTCTCAGTTCAATTACTTACTTTCAATAGTTTCGTATACTTATTACATTACACAAGAATCTGCTCAGATCTTGAACTTTTGTCCTGAAAGTTACTTGGGCAAAAAAAATGCAAGAGCATTCAAACTGAACTGTGCTCTTTGCTTTGATTCCAGCTAGTGGGAGTTGGGTCTCATTTAAAACAAAAATGAGACAAGTTTTATTCTCACAGAGGATTGTGAGTATTTGGAACTCTCTTCATTAAAAAAGAGGAAGCAGAGTCTTTGAATAAGACCTTAAGATCATAGGATTTAGAAGGAGAAGTAAGCCATTCAGCCCATCAAGACTGCACCAACATTCAATGAGATGATGCTGACCTAAGAACCCTCAACTCCACTTTCCTGCCTTTTCCCTATAACTCTTGATTACTTTACTGATTAAAAATCTGTCAAACTCAGCCATGTGTATAATTAATGCCCAAGTCTTGACATCCTCTACAATAAAAGATGCACTACACTCCAAGAGAAGAAATATCCCCACATTTCTATCTTAAATCTGTGACCCCTTATTCTGAGATTATGCCCTCAGGTCTTAGACTTTCCCACAAGGGGAACTAACCTCTCCAAATCTGCCCTGTCCAGTCCCCTAAGAACATATACATTTCTAAAAGGATGCCTTTCATTCTTCTAAATTTCAATGAGTACATGTCCTATCTACTCAAACTGACTTCATAAGAAACATTCTCTAATCCTGGGATCAACCTGGTGAAGCTTTTACGGACTGCCTGTTTTGTCAGAATACACTTGTTTAGATAAGGGGACCAAAACTGTTTACAGTACTCTCGGTGTAATCTGACGAATGCTGTGTATAGCTTTAGCAAGAGTTCTCTACCTTTATACACCATCCCCTTTGAAATAAAGGGACGCATTTTTATTTGACACTCTTATTACCTGCTGAATGTGTTTGCTTACTTTTTTGTGACTTCTGCACAATGACCCCATAATTGTAGCTTTCAGCAGTCTTTTTCCATTTAAATAGTATTCAGCTCTTCCATGTTTTCTGCCAAAGTGCATGAGGTCACATTTTCTCACATGACATTTTTAAGTGATGAAGTTTTATCCACTCACTTGATCTGCCCATATCCTTTTGTGGGTTCTTCATACACATAAGGCAGAGAAGTAGGATTAATGTGTCTTTTTCAGGTTGGAAAGACGTAAGTAGTTGAATGCTGCAAAGGTCAGCCCTACGGTCTGAATTATTGCTATCTATATTAATAACTTAGAGGAGGAGGCAGAGTGTAATGTATGAAATTTACTGATGATGCCAAAATTATTTGGGAGGATGGAATGTGATGAGGCCATTCAGAATTTGCCAAGGGACAGAGATAGGTTGATTGAGTGCGCAATAACTTGCCAGGCAGAGTTTAAAGTAGGAAAGTGTGAGGTCATGCACTCTAGTAAGAAGACAGATGAATTTAAATGGAGAACGATTCCAAAAGAATCCAGCACAGAGGGATTGGGCATTCTTGTGCATGGAGCACAAAATTATTAGCATGCAGGTGCAGCAAGAAGGCAAATTAAATGTTGGCCATTATTGCTAAAGGGGTTGAATACGCACTGTGTGGCACACCGGAATACCATGTACAGTTTGATCCCCATAATTGAAAAAAATATATTGGCATTGGAGGCCTTTCATGGCTCACCTCAGTATTTTAACAGCTTTATTTAAATGCATATAAACAGATTTGCAGCCAACTTCACCACTCAGATCACAAATCTAAGATAAAATCAAAGCTATATCTTTGCCACCTTAATACATACGATGTAGAAATTCAAGTAAAAGGTAAAGCTATACATGATTCAATTTAGAAACCACATTTCCAAATAATATTAATATATCATGTAGCTGCATCACACATTTCCAATTATGCTGCTAAGTTTCCTGCAGGTATTCATAATGGGAAAAAAAGAACAAAGACAAATATAACTTTCATCATTATATGCACAAGCTACTTGGTTGGGAGCATCGTTACACATTGCTGAGCACAGCCCTGGAGGACCATAAGGTTCAAACTGGACAAGGCTTAAAGTCCTTTGGGGGAGGAGTCACTGTTCCCCATTGAAATCCTTGTGTGGTGGTCATCTCAATTTGATTCAAGAGAGAGGCTTTCATTTTTTTTAGTGCATGCTGCTGATCACTTCATCATGCATATTAAAGCCAACTATTTAGGAAGCCGTCAAGGTGTTTTGATAATATGATCATTCAATGTACCAGCCTGCGATGATTATGAACTTGTGTCAAAATGTTTGTTCACTGATAACCAATCTCATCTTGTGTAACCTATTTTGAATCCAGAACAGTGTCTGCTGGCAGTCAGGCAGGCTCAATATAATAAGGAACAAAATCGGAAATTGCTGGAAAAGCTCAGCAGGTCTGACAGCATCTGTGCAGCGAAATCAGAGTTAATGATTCAGGTCGAGTGGCCCTTCAGTATTGACTCTGATTTCTGTCCACAGATGCTGCCAGACCTGCTGAGATTTTCCAGCAATTTCTGTTTTTGCTTCTGATTTGCATCATCTGCAGTTCTTTTGGTTTTTATTCGATATAATGAGGACCTGGAACTACAGAAACTTTAATAAAGCAAATCATAGGCATATTACAGTAGTGTGTCAAGAATCAGAGTAAACCGAGTTTTGCACACCAGTTTAACAAAACACTTTCTTCATTCCACATGACATTGTTGTACAGAAAATACCTTGTGAAGCTAAAAAGAATAATGAATGATGCCTTTGTTATAAATCAGGTTGCCTGAAATGGATTTTCAAACATTGTCAATATTTTTTCAATACTGTTCCAGGGTATCTCACAGCAATAACGTACCCTTAAATTTTTATTTTGTTCACAATGACATTTTGACATATTAATTGGTTCTGCAAAAGTCAGATTATGAAACAAACTTAGGCATGTATGGAACATCAGCGCAAATGAGTATGGCCAAATGACCTGTTAGTGTGTTATGGAACCTTTTGAAAAGGAGAAGGTCCTCCTATTTCATCAGGAGCAACATATACAGTAAAGGCAGGGTGTAGAATTTATCCAGCATTGAGTGACACTGACAATGGCAAGAAAGTTGAAAAAAATGAGGTTATCAACATCTGACAGACATTTGATTTTCCAGTTAAGGTTTCAAGGGCTACATGAGAATCTTGTTATTAAGTAATGAAGGCCGTATTTGCATGCATTAATATTTCATTTTCACCTAGTCATTACCATTCCCCCAGCTACTAGTGAAAAGCTGGACATTGTCAATTCCTGACTTGAAAGTCAGAGTGGGTTTTCTGGCATCATCTCCAGACTTCCTTCTTGGCCAGCATTTTCCAACTACTCAGAACACAATCTATGGGCAGTGAGAGCCTGCACCCTTCATCCAATGCTTTAACATTGGCAAAGAACCATCCTCACCACATCATCATGGCACATCTCAGACTAATTCATGTTAGAGTTTAGCACTTAATACTGTACACTGGAGATCACTCTGCAATGCTGCTGCCAGGCCCGTTTGTGCAGGGACAGATACCCATCTTATGCATTGGTGCAAGGTGCATCACTGGAATCCTAGCTTGCTTTCTTGGCACTCGCTCAGTTTGCACAGCATCTCTGCCATGCCTTACCTTGCCTGTTGCCATTTTATTCAGTTCTTGCAGACTCACAGTAGTTTGATCTTGCCTTGAGTCTTAGCACGGACAGATTACCAAGCAGCTTGTCATGCTTGCCAGTCAATGAGCTGGTCTTGTTACTGTAAGGCTATCTTTATGTCACACCTACGACATGTATCAGCAACTTCCATGGCAAACATACTGCCTGTGCTTTAACTAAATGGCTGAAAGTCTAAGGGATATAGTCCTTAGCCCAGGCTAGGAGGTCTATGGTTAGTCAGAGACTGCTGGCACAATCAATCAAGTGCATTGTCTGCTCTCAATCCAGGATATTGATCATAGTTAATCAGGCATTTAATTTGATCAGGGCCCAGGGATTCATATCCTTTACCTTCTAGAGATTGTGCTATGGTAAGCTCAGCAGGTCAAATCCAACCAGGGTGTGCATTATCGGTAAATCAGACAGGGACCTGCACAGAAATCTCTCAGAACGCTGGGCTGTCCTCAGTCCGGCTGTCCTCCTTAATCAGTCCTGAGAGTAAGCTGGGGTCTCTCCTGAGGTTTGGACAGGAAACATCAAGGTGGGTTATTGAGAGCAGTGCAGTGTTGGGGCAAGTGGGGAACACAAGTGTGGAGATTACAGCCAGCAGGCTGGGAAGCAGAGGAGACAGTCACTGCAAAAGCGATCAACTTTAGATATAGCTAACATAATATGGGAGATCATGGGGTACAGCAGGAGAGATGGCTTCATTGAGAGTGACCGCTAAATTCAATAATAGGTACAGGTTCTGTTTGGACAATATCCAAGTCATCTGTGATCATCATTACCTCAACTCAGAGTTCTGCACCATGTACCCCGGAAGCTGCCGTAATATCCATATTTTTGATAACTGTCATGTTCCTGCCTAATTCCATACCTTGCAAGCATGGTTATTGGAGACAAGGGCTCCCTCTCCAAACAATGCTGAAGGCTCCATTATGCAACGTCTTGACTGAGGCCGAGTGTAGACACGGTAATGTCCATTGTTCTACTAGGATCATGATAGAGCAGATGATAGACTTCCTGAAGATGAGGTTCTGAGGCTTTGATTGACTTTCAGGGGGGCTTGCTGAACACTTAAAACAGAGCATGCTGCATAATCCTGGCATGCCATGCTCTGCGCAACTGGAGCAGACAGAAGTGATGTGATTGATATGTAAAATAGCAGCGGCTGTCTTCTAAGGAGGAAGATGGGGAAATTGAATAGGTGGAACAATAACTGCTAGAGTGGTGTCACTTTAGGCATCACAAACCAGAAAGGGCTTAATTGACACTCACTTCCAATACATCTGATTTAAGTAAAGACATCATTCATTAACTGTAAATATATTGCTGCTCCTAAGAGAAGCACTCCATATTTAGTGCCAAAAGCTTTTTGTTTGTATTTTCTTTCTTCATTTTTCCTGTTGTGTGAAAAACATTGATGTTAAAAGCTATTTGACAACTTCACAATATCTGATACTCCTACGTTCAAAAAATGACAAGATGCTACATTCCAATGGGAGCTAGGGAAAGCGTAGCATTCATTCAGACAGGGTTCAGACATCATGTAGCTCGACAGGATAGCTTTGGTCACATGACTCTTGGTCCCACAGCTAAAATGACAGTCAATCGGAAAGGTGTTGATTTAAAGTGTAAATGTAATTATATATGAGATATCCTATTCCAATGAGGTGTCTTTCATGTGCCCTCAGAAGGTTGTCTTTATCCTTGTCTTCCCAGTACATCTAGGCATGTTCCTGAGATCTGTAGCTGGGGTGGAGGAAGCCTGTCCTTCGGTGGAGCCTGCTTGCCTTAAATGTTTGAGTGGATAACCCTGGGATTTTGTGGCTAGAGGGCCTAGACATGCTGAGAGTGTCCTGCCAAGATGCAGGTTCAGCACCCACCCCTTGCACACCCCCTCACCCCCCTGCTTCAACTTCCTCAGGGTTGGGGCTTGCAGGCATGGTGACTTTGAAGGGCCAGGCATCTGTGTCCTGAAAGGAGACTTCCAGGAGGCCCGTATGTGGTTCATTTTTTGTCTGGTTGTCTACTGTTTCCTTGAGAGGGTGGGCCACCTGGAGAAGGGCCATGGTCCCTCATCCCTTCACCATCCCGTTCCCGCACCCCACCCCCCACCTCATTGCCTAGTTACTGATGCTAAACAACAATGGCTAGAACAATGGAGCACAGGCTTGAAGGCATTTCCAGCAGCCATCGAGCATTCTGCTTGACCTGGCTGTCCATGGCAGTCAGCCACCATATCCATAGAGATAACCAGATACACTCATGCTGCAGCTAGCACAGACTGACAATGGTTGGACTCTTCCAACTTTCGATCTGTTTACTGAATGTCTCTGACAAAGCTGCCAACTGCTGTTGTTTCTGTCTATGTTTTGGCATGAAGACATTAATGGCTGACACCATGAGTCCTCTTCTGACTTGGGCTGCTGAACGGGTGCCTGCTTTGCAGAGGTCTTCCGAGTGCCAGGCATCTGGGGCTTTCCAGATGTAGGGACATGTCAGTGATATGCTTGCTAGATTAGACTTTAGACATATTCTAAATTAAATACCCACAGAGTATCTGAGTAGGTGAAGGGTGCAGGAGAAAGCTTTACCAATGCATCCTCTGAAGGTTCTGCAGCTTCTTACTCTGACGTGTTGGAGGAGCTGATGTCTAGAGGGATTGGTCTCTTGTGGGTAGAAATGCTGTGCACAATAGTGGATACAGGGTGAGTGTGAGGTAACAGAGGGAAGATGACGGCACTTAACCTTGTGTAATGTAGAAGATCATTAACCTTTTAGCAGCATTGATACGTGTTCCTCCAGACCATGGACAATGCACAAGACCCAGGTGATCTCCTGCCATTTCATTTGTTAGTCCTGTGGCAAGAGGAAAGCCCTCCTCCCCACAACGCCATCCATGACAACCTCCAGATCCCTGTTAGCAAAGTGAGGTGGCAACTTATTCCTTGCAACCAAGTCATTTGGAATTGTAGAGCAACACACAGCTTACAGCCTGTAGTGTTTGAAATGGTGAGCAATGTGGTTTAAATATGGTACCTGCAGCTTGAATGCCTGAAGGTCCCAGTGTGGGCAAGTTCTTCTACATCTTCTGAGTGCAGGTTTTTATGAGAATGGCACCATAGAGGCAGGATGCATAATTGATAAGGTAAGCAATTGAGAATTCTGTAAGAAAATATGACAAGATCACTGAGGGAAACCATCCAAGAAACTCTCCAAAATCGACATTGAACCAATATCAGGGAAAATTCAAAATAGATTGAGTTTTATGATTCCAGCTGATGCAAAACATGGACAATCAAATCCCAGAATGGTCAAGATGGTTTGCAGCAAGCTTGCCTTCATTGGTCAGGGAATTGAGTATAAAAATTGGCAAGTCATAATGCAGCTATGTAGAACTTTAGTTAGACCACATTTGGAATATTGCATACATTTCTGGTCACCAAACGGCCAGAGACTGTGGAAGCTTTGGAGAAGGTACAGAAAAGATTTACCAGGATGTTACCTGGTTTGGAGAGTATTTGTTACGAGGAGACATTAGACAAACCTAGTTTGTTTTCACTTGAACATCAGATGCTGAACAGTGACGTGATAGAATTTTACAAAACGATGAGAGCTTGGATAAAATGGATAGTCAGAGTCTTTTCCCCAGTGTAGAAATGTCAATTACTAGGGGGTGTAAGTTTAAGGTAATTGTGGGAAAGTTTAAAAGGATGTGAGAAGCAAGTTTGTTACGTAGAGGATGGTAAGTGCCTGGAATGCACTGGCAGAGAAGGTGGTGGACATTGGCAGATGCATGAATGGACAGGGAATAAAGGGATACAGACTGCATAGAGGCAAAAGGTTTTTAGTTTAAAAGGGTGTCATGTGTCAGTGCAGGCTTCGTGGGCTGAAGGGCCTATTCCTGCACTGTACTGTTCTTTGTTCAGAGTGATACCTGCTCTGATAGAGCATAAGTTTTATTTTGTTTTGTTTACTGCAATCATCAGTCACTGAAAATATTCAGAAGAGTGTGCAAAAGTATGTTTAACAAGAGAACGTAAAGTCAATTGCACAAGAGAAAAGCATGGACTATAATACACCAGCTGAGAGCTATTGGAATGATCTCATTATAAACATCAGAAAGAAAGATTCACCCTCTTAACGTCAGCAACACCTTTACTGATTCTGAATTCTCAGTGATGTGTCACCCGATCTCCACACTTAAAGCTGTTATTCAACCAGCACGGCTGTAATCAGTTTCAGAGAAACAAAGAAAATCAGACCAAGTGCAGACTATTCAACCCATTGAGCCTGCTCTACTGTTCAACATGATCATGGCTAGTCCTCTATCTCAACATATCCCCTCACCCCTTGATGCCTTTAGCGTCTAGAAATCCATCCATTTCTTTTTAAAATATATTCATTGACTTGGCCTCCATAGTCTTTTGTGGTAGAGAATTCCACATGCTCACCACCCAGTGAGTGAACAAATTCTCCTCATCTCTGTCCTCAATGACCTACTACACATCCTGAGACTGTTCCTGCTTTGTTCTAGAGAGCCCCAACCACAGGAAACTTCATCCTTACATCCAGTCTGACCAATCCTCTTAGAATTTCATGCATAAGATCCTCTCTCTGTTTTCTAAACTCAAGTGAATAAAGTTCTTGTTGACTCAATCTCTCTTCATATGATAACTCTTCCACTTCAGGAATCAGTCTGATGGATCTTCACTGCACTATGTCAATGGCAAGTGTATATTTTCTCGGATAAGTAAGAAAAACTGCACACCTCTACTTGACGTATGGTCAAGGCCAGCTGCAGCAATTCACATTGTCCCACAGTATGGCCCAAGAAACTACTTTTGTTTTTGCAAATTTGTTTTTGGTCAAGTTTATCACTGAACAGGCTCTTTGTATCTGATCAAACAATTTGCTCAAATAATCTAAATGTTCCTTCCACGTTTGGCTGAACAGAACCAAATCACCAATGTATGCAACACAGTTATGTAATATTTTAATTATTTTGTGTTTAGTTAGCAAATGTTGCTAGTGCGTTTTTCATTCTAAGCAGTATGATTTAATGTTGATGACATACACCTGGATTACAAAAGTTGATACTCCTTCACCAAGTAAGTGACTAGACCTTGTCAATATCCCTTTAATAAATGAACTTATGTAATTAATCGTGCCTATCCAATCCTGTCAAAACAATCCTTCCATCACGGAAGTGGATATGAATCTGACTTTGTTATTGCAATACCTCTGCTGTAATCTACATACAGCCATTGTGATCTGTCTGTTTGATGCACCATCACAATAGCTGAGCTCCAGTTACTATGATTCAGATCAATAATGTCATTTTCCACCATGAAACAGATCTCCTCTCTCACTTGAGCTACATTCTCTAGGTTGAATCTGTGAGATGTAGCTTTTTGAGTAACACATCCACTGCACTTACACCATGTACAGCCAAAGGCATTTTCCCTAGCCTATTTATACAAATCAATTTATGATTCTAAGAGGCTTTGTAAGTCACCTCAATAGTTTTCTGGAAGATGCGCATAATGTTCCATTGAAATTTTCAAAGCAGCATTGTATTATCCAATCCGATTACTGGAGAGTCAACATTAGAATTTTCAATTTTTGATACATGTTCACCTTGTTCTGATAGTTTTATTTCACTCCCTATTTCTTTCACCGCTGTAAACATAATTCTCTCCAGACTATCTTCCCTGCCATGGTATGGCTTTAACACATTAACACAGCAGTACACATTACACAATTCACTTTATTGATAAGATCCAGTGAATCTCTCTTATATAGCTCCTTAGAGATGGGTGATTTGACCTGACAGGTGACATTTAATTCATTCAAATAACTAACCCTTATGGCCCTCTGCTGTTCCCACTCACTCAATGATAACAAATTATCAACTCTCCTGCTCATGCATCACCACTAACTTTTCTTCCACGCATTATCAAAAAATTCAGTCCCTCTCTTTGCTTCACTGCAGGAAAAATTGCCCCATGCCTCCAAACTGATTTAGGTACAGCACCCTAACTGATCTACCTGCAATTCTGGATGGATGTACCTGACATGTGGGACCAAACATGGCCAACCCTCTGGACTGGAATCAGACAGCCCCTTAATTGATTATGGTGGCATGCCTGACTAGCTTTTCACCCTTTCACCCTATTTTCTCTTCATTAATGACTGTAACCCTACCCCATGCCACTTTGACTTTCAGAGGCAGTCATTTGATTGAGCAGTTGGCACATGTTGCAGGTTTGACATTGACTTACCATAGTTCCATATTACAAAATGTTCACCTCCTGAACTGTTTAGTGCTCCGAGCCATGACAAGCTGCCACCTCTCCTTACATGCCCAAAAACACAATGCAAACCTTGCAAACAATACAAGGTTGGCAGCCTCCATGTAAATGCAAAGTGAGCGAGCACTAAAGACATAAGTTAAAAGTCTTAATGTGCATTGATGTAAATGTATAAGAACATAAGAACATAAGAACTAGGAGCAGGAGTAGGCCATCCGGCCCTTTGAGCCTGCTCCGCCATTCAATAAGATCATGGCTGATCCTTTCGTGGACTCAGATCCACTTACCCGCGTTCTCACCGTATCCCTTAATTCCTTTATTGTTTAAAAAAAATCTACCATTTTTTTAAAAACATTTACTGAAGTAGAGTCAACTACTTCACTGGGCAAGGAATTCCTTGGATTAACAACCCTCTGGGTGAAGAAATTCCTTCTCAGTTCAGTCCTAAATCTGCTCCCTCTAATCTTGAGGCTATGCCCTCTTGTCCTAGCTTCACCTGCCAGTGGAAACATCCTCTCTACTTCTATCTTACCTATTCTCTTCATAATTTTGTATGTTTCTATAAGATCCCCCCTCAATCTTTTGAATTCCAATGAATATAATCCCCATCTACTCAGTCTCTCCTCATAAGCCAATTCCCTCAACTCTGGAATCAACCTAGTGAACCTCCTTTGCACTCCCTCCAGTGCCAGTACATCCTTTCTCAAGTAAGGAGACCAAAACTGCACACAGTACTCCAGGTGTGGCCTCACCAGCACCTTGTACAGCTGCAACATAACCTCTCTGCTTTTTATTTCAATCCCTTTAGCAATGAAGGACAAAATTCCATTTGCCTTCCTAATTACTTGTTGTACCTGCAGACCTACCTTCTGTGATTCATGCACAAGGACACCCAGGTCCCTCTGCATAGCAGCATGCTGCAACTTTTTACCATTCAATTAATAATCCTTTTTCCTACCAATCCTACCAAAATGTATGACTTCACATTTATTTACATTGTATTCCATCTGCCAGACCTTTGCCCACTCACTCAATGTATCTATGTTCCTCTGCAAAGTTTCACAGTCCTCTGCACACTTTGCTTTGCCACTCATCTTAGTGTCATCTGCAAACTTTGACACCCTACACGTGGTCCCCA
>NC_063343.1:31618043-31671209 GCF_021869965.1 Rhincodon typus
TTGTATTCCATCTGCCAGACCTTTGCCCACTCACTCAGTGTATCTATGTTCCTCTGTAAAGTTTCACAGTCCTCTGCACACTTTGCTTTGCCACTCATCTTAGTGTCATCTGCAAACTTTGGCACCCTACACGTGGTCCCCAACTCCAAATCATCTATATAAATTGTAAATAATTGCGGTCCCAACACCGATCCCTGAGGCACACCACTAGTCACTGTAGTCTGTATGTATATATCCCTGGCTGCAAAGAACCTGGTAGAAAGTCATAAGTAATCCTGAGCTTCACAAAAAGTCTTGAAGGGCTTAAATGGTGTGTCGTGAGAAAGCAGGCACAGTGACTTGGTGAAGCTGGTGGCTAGTCAATGCCAACTTATTTGGACACAGGGTGAAAGATGACGGTATCCACGGAACATGCAAGGAAATGATAATCGAGAGAGCATTGTCTGAGGGCCTGAAGAAGTGAGAGGCAATTGGAAAAACCAAAGAACTGCAGATGCTAGAATTCAGAAACACAAACAGAAATTGCTGGAAACCTCCGCAGGTCTGGCAGGATCTGTGGAGAGAAAGCAGTGTAAACATTTCAGGTCCAGTGCTCTTTTTACAGAACTGTTTGTATTCAAGAAAATGTTAGTAACTATGCTGAAGATGAGGTGGGGAGAGGGGGGAAGAGCAAACAATACCAGAGAGAGAAAGAAAAACAGTTGGGCAGACAATGGAGTGGCTAAAGGTCAGCCTGGGAGAATCAATAGTTGCTAATGGGGACCATTAGTAGCTGACAATGGGATGGTTGTGGTAGAAGCCCATGTGATGACAAGTCCTGGTGTTGCGGGGTTGGGGTAAGGAAAGGGGAGAAGACCCTCAGGCCCTAAAATTATTGAACTCCATTAAGTCCCGAAGGATGCAGGGTCACCAAGCAGAAAATGAGCTGCTGCTCTTCCAGCTTGCGCTGAGCTTCACTGGACCACTTCAGCAAGCCCAAGACAGAGACATTGGCCAGCGAACACAGTGGTGTGTTGAAGCGGCAGGCAACAAGAAGTTCAGAGTCATTTTTGTGGGAGGAACATAAGTTTCTGCAAAGTGGTTGCCCAGTCTGCATTCCATCTCCCTTATGTAGAGGAGACCTCATCTACAATACAGTAGATTAGATTGAATGAATTGCAGACAAATCGCAGCTTCACCTGGAAGATGTATCTGGCACCATGGATAGTGAGGAGGGAGAAAGTAAACAGACAGGTTCTGTGTTTCCAAGGGAAGATGCTGTGGGGCTGTGCGGAGGTGACTACGGCAAACTGACTTCCATAGTGGGACCTGAGACGAGCAGCCTTCCCTCCATCATAATGTCAGAAGTGAGAATGTTTGCTCATAGTAGGTGATCCACCATTGTTCACGATTCCACAGATTCTGAAGCAGTAAATGTCCAAATGCAGCAAGACCTGAAAAATGGGCTGAGAAGCGGCAAGTAACATTCAAGCCACACAAGTGTCAAAAAATGACCATTTCCAACAAGAGAGAATTGAAACTTCGCCCCTTGACATTCAATGATATCATCATCACTGAATCAATATCCTGCAACCAGACACTGAATTAGACTAGCCATGTAAATACGACGGCTGCAACAGCAGGTCAGATGCTAGGCATCCTGCAGTGAGGAAGTCTCCTGCTTACTCCACAAAGTCTGTTCATCATCTAAAAGACTCAAGTCAGGAGTGAGATGGAATATTCTCCACTTTGCCTGGATAAAGCGCAGCTCCAAAAAGAGTCAAGAAGCTTGACACCATCAGAATAAAACATCCCATTTGATTGACACTATATCTAAAAACAATAACTTCCTCTACCACCAACTCTCAAAAGCAGTAATCTGTACCATCAACCAGATGCGCTGCAGAAATTCACCAGGACTTCTTAGACAGCACCTACCAAACTCACGACCACTATCATCTATGATAAGCACAGATACATTGCAATACCACAGAGTGCAAGTTCCCCTGTAAGCCACACGCCCTTCTGACTTAGCCATAAATCGCTGTTGCTGGATCAAAATCCTGGAGCCTGGAACTCGGTCTATAATTGCTTTGTAGGTCTACCTACACCAAATGGACTGCAGTGGATCAAAGCAGTTCACCACCGCCTTCGCAAGGGCAACTAGGGATGGGCAATAAGTGCTGGATCTGCCAGCAATATCCCCATCTTATGAATGAATAAAAGGTGCTTCCCAGGAAAAGCCAGGAAAAGCTCATGCTTTGTAGAAATGAGGTGAGTTTAGCAAATAAAAAAATGAAAATGCATGGAAATAAGATAGATTTTACTCATTAACAAGATTCTAAACTTGCTATTTGAACCTTAAGAGGAAAGTCCCAACATTTTCTCAGTAACTCAAATCAGATTTTACTATTTTTGCCATATATTTCCCCTTTCTCACCATTGCCCAATCTGCTCAAGGGGGTGCGAAACTCCACACATCATTTAAATAGAGGCAATCTTCAAAGATTTTATGAACTGATCAGCCTCCAGATAGTGAAATGATCTGCTGATACTCAGCCATAAGTTGATTATTTGGGTTTGGATCCAGCTTCTTTTAACATTGATCTTGTCACTTAAGATAAACACATTCATTTCTGTGCCTTAAGATTTCCTTCACCCATTTCTGAATCATGTTCAGGCACAAATTATCGATGAGAAATCATGGTAAGTGCCACTTCACGACCCACAATGGGAAAGAAGCCTGGGGTCAAACCAGCTATTGACTCAAACACAAATAAAAGGAAAAAGTCAGTCAATTAGTCGGCCAGATCTGTAGAGGAAAACTAGTCTAGCAAAAAAATATTGCTCACCTAAATCCCAGAATCAGTCATAATCAGCAGATTGATTAGGAAAGCCAGAACAAACCCAGTCATGGGGGTGGTACAGTGTGCTTATTTTTACAATGTCCCTTGTTCACATGGAAAATTAGGTATTTAGTTATAGCTGTTACACTGTGATTTTGCTTCCTGTTAATATAATAAATCAATTCCAAGAACAAATCTGACTACCTCTCTGAATTCTTTCAGTATGCATTCAGAAAACAAGAAAACTCCATGAGAAGACATGTCAGAAAGAAACAAGGTAGATTTTCAACCTGCTGCATTGCAGTGCAGCCACCCATTAGAGAAACCATCCAATGCTGATTTCTACTGATAGCAATAGAAATTAATATCAGATGGTTTATATAACCAACAGCTGATCCATTACACCAAACATATACTTAGGAGTAATTTTAAAATCAATGCCATAAAATCCCAGATCAGAACATATAATGTTGCAGCCAGAGGCTAATCTATTGGATAAGGACAGTGCTGCAGAAATTCAGCATAACTGAGAGCATCTGTGGAGAGAGAAACAGTTTTAACATTGCAAGTCCAGTATCACCATTTAATTAGTTTCAAATGTTGTATCCTATGACGCTGACCCCAATCTACTGTATTATGAGATAGTGGGCTATTTGGGCACACTTCTGAACATGAGACACCAAAAATATTTACAGAGTTCCTATCATTACTGAGCCTGAGAGGATATTAGAGGGTGGGCAGGTATTTTTAACCTGCATCAAAATACTGAGAATGCAATGCTTAAGATTATTAAAATGAAATGAAATTTCTCTTTTTAGCTTATATTCTATGTTATGATGGAACCAATGGTTTCAAATATTGAACTGAAAAGGGAAACAGAGAAAGAAATTGACTCTGCCAGTTTCGATTGGAAACACAACTTCTAGGTAGACTAAGCGTGGCTTAAAGCATTTAGAAAGACACAGATCAATCCCAGACTTGTCAAAATTGATGGGTCCAGTGATGCAGTACAAGCAAATTGATGAAGACCTAGTTTACATCTGGAAACTGACGGTAAGCAAACATATAGGTGATGTAGCTGTTTCTGTTACTTGAAGGTAACATTGGTGGATCTACAAGTTGAGGAAGCTCTGCTGATATGTTCCATTTTTGGTGATCATGCTGCAGGAACTGAGATTGGTTTATGTGCTGCTGTTGGCTGGTGATCAGGGAAGCTCCCAGAAGAAGAGCTGAAATTATTCATGAGGAAAGCAGAGTTTTCAGGGCTCTTATGATTATATGTTGAATAGATTGTCGAGCTAATTTGTAAGATCTTTTTAGTTCTATCTGTTACTTAATGTGTAGTTTATAGGTAACAATTGATTACAAGTTGCCTGTTAATTCATATTTAGTATAAGTTGATTTTGGGTTTTATATTATGGGCAGTTAGTTAAGATGTGTAGTTTTCATACCTCTCATTTATACCTACTTTACATCTCTATCTTTCTTTTACCACTATGAACACACTCTTTATTTTTTGCTCTGGACCCTTCACAATCTCATCCACTCACCCCTCCTCCCCCTCTGTCAATAGCAAAAAAACTATCATTTTTCATCCCTTTTCAGTTTGGAAGAATAGTCATGTTAGACTCTTTCTCTGTCCACAGATGCTGCCAGATCTGCTGAGTTTCTCCAGCGTTTTCTGTTTTTATTTCACATTTTCAGCACCAACAGTATTTTGACTTTATTTGAATGATTTATTTACTGAGACTTCTCTTCCAGGTATGTCCACCTTGAAGAAGTTCCCTTCTCACTGGCGAGATTTCCATTATCATTTCTTGGCTTTCTCACCTTCTTTGCTTTCTGTTTCCTTCTAATGTTGAATAAAGTGTTTAGCAAACCATACTTTCAAGCTGCATCTCTTTCCCCAGTCACTGTCTCCAGCTCTGTGTTACACAAAACAGATTCAATCTACCCAGGCTTACAAGTATTTCTGAGACAAATAGTGCTCCTCAGACAGGTGTTTTTGCTGCATCTCGAGAGCCGCTCTCAGTGCCATGCATTGCCACACACTCTTGAACACTCCCTCCCTCAGTACCACTTCACACTATCTCAAAGCTGTCCCAGTTCTCAGTTCCATTTTATTCTTCACCTCATTCAGCACTTTAGCAAGAGACTTATTCTTATAGTTTCAAGAAGCTGAACTTATTTCTTCCTATTTTTTTTCTATATTTTCCACCTTGATCAGTCTTTTCCCATTGACATTTATGAATTCTCTGATGCTTTACATCAGTTCCACATTTATCTATTTTCCTGACCCTGACCACTTTCTCTTCACCGCAGATATGCAATCTCTCTACACATCCATCTCCCATCAGGATGGTCTGAAAGTTGTCTGTTCCTTCCTTGAAAAGTGGCCTGAATAGTCCCATCCACAATCACCCTTCTTCGCCTGGCTGAGCTCATTCTCATGTTGAAGAGGTTCTCTTTTAACTCGTTTCAATTTCTCCCCATTTGAAGGTAGGGTTATGAATATTTGCATGTGTCCCTGTTGCACATGTCTGTTTGTGGGATACATAGATCATTCCTTGTTCCAAACCTACTCAGGCCCACACACACAACTCTTACTCTGATACACCAATAATGTCATCAGTGCTGCTTCCTGTTCTCTTCCAGAACTGGAAAAATTCACCAAATTTGCTTCCAATATTCAGCCTTTTTCACCTTCACCTGATTCATCTTTGATTCATCCCTTCCCTTCCTTGACTTCACTGTTTCCATTTCTGGGGATAGGCTACACACCAATAAGACCCACCACACCCACAATTGTCTTGACTGCACTTCCTCAAATTCTGCTTCCTGCAAGGACTCCATTCCATTCTCCCAGTTTCTCATATCCATCACATCTGTTCTGATGACGTCACCTTCCACCACAATGCGTCATCATGTCCTCCATTTTCCTCAACCAAGGACCCCCCTTCCCACCACCCCAGGTATCATCCTTATAAACATACATTGTGTCCCCTCCAAGGTTGATGCATGTTTCCTAAGGTATAGTGATCTCCTCACAGTACTCCAAGTGAGGTCTAGCCAGGGTTTTGTATAACATTTGCATTCCAGTCCTCTAGATATTAAGGCCAGCACTCCATTAGATTTCTTGATTATTTTGTGCACCTATTTGTGACATTTAAAGATCTATGCACCTGAACCCTCAAAGCTATTTGGATATCCATTGAATGAAGTTTAATATCATCCAGAAAGTGCCCAGGTCTATTCTTTTTTGGTCCAAAAGAGATAAGCTCATTACATTGAACACCATCTGCCATAGTTTTGCCCATTTACTTAGCCTATCAACATCCCTTTGTAATTTTATGCTATCACCTTCACTACCTGCCTAACTGCCTAACTGCTGCCTAATTTTGTATCATCAGTAATTTTGGTTATATGACTCTCTATGCCATTAGCAAGCCCTCCCCTCACTTGTGAGCTTTCTGCAGAGACCATTACTCCACGTCACTCAGAACCACTCCTCCATCACTCCTAACACTATTTCCTCACTACATCCCCCCTCTCTCTCCCATCCCCAGCATCCTCCCATGTAAGTGAGTAAATTGTAATACTTGCCTTTCTCCTCCTCTCTCCTCACTGTCCAAACACACCTTCCATGTGATGCAACCTTTTACTTATATTTCTTTTAACCCTGTCTACTGTATTCATTACTCATAATGCGACAAGTTCAAACATTGACTGGTTGACCACTTTGCAGAACATCTCCATTCTGTCTGTAACAAGACACTGACCTTCCAGTTGCTTACCATTTCAGTCAATCATCTAGCTCCCATACTAACAATTTCCATCCTGGGCCTCATGCTGTGTTCCAACAAAGCTCAGCACAAGCTGGAGGAACAGCAATTTAATTTTTACAGACATTCTGTCTTCTTTGTGTCTTGTTGGCTTTGATCTCAACAGAGCGGACCCATTTTTGCATTTTCACGCCAACACAGTAACACCTATTATACATCCCTATTCACACTTTATCACCATTATCATTCTCTTTGTCTTCGCTCTGGACACCTTCACCATCTGCTCCATTCGTTCTTCCTCCCCATCTGTCAACAGCCAACAGTAACAATGCCATTTTCCAGCACTTTTTAATTCCAAAAAAGACAAGACTCAAAATATTAATTCTATTTCTCTCTCCTCAGGTGCTGCCAGACTTGCTGAGTTTCTCCAGTAACCAGATTTCCGGTATTCACAGTACTTTACTTGGCATGTGACATGTAGTTGCTTCGGTTGACTATTGCACAGCAAAGAAAATATTTGTTTTGAAGAAGGGAATCTTGTGACTTCATTCTTTTAGGGCATAACTGAGATTTCAAATTTTAAAAATTTTATTGCAACCTCTGCTGAGATTGTAATAAAATATAGTATCAGAGACAGGTATTTTTAAGTTGCAATATTGTATACAGGCATCATGAATTTATAGCTAACATCTATTTCAGATTACTGTAAACTGAAGACATAACAGAATTTTTTCACTACTTAAAGAAAGCCAAAGGCAGCTGAGTTGTTTCATCATTAGGAAAGATACAGTGGTACAAACCAATGCGTAGAATGCTGATGAGCATATTCACCCATACTCAGAGACAACAAGGTGCAGAGCTGGATGAACACAGCAGGCCAAGCAGCATCATAGGAGCAGAAAGGATCCTATGATGCTTCACCCATACTATAGACATTTCAAATCTCTGCTAAATGCCTCACCTACGTATAATTCAAATTGTGACTAAAACAAACCCCTTATTTAATTTCCTGGGCCCATTTGATATTTACCTCTGCCAGCCTCCATTTTTAGATTTGATAAGGAAAGACAGGTTTTATTTTTATTCTACCTAATTTAAAACAGAAATAAACATCATGGCTTACCACTGTGATCGTCAATTGCTGTCAATTTAATGAGGCTGATTATTTTGCATATCATTTGCCATCATGACGTATTCAAAGAAAATATGTTAGTACAGTTTTAGAAACCTTTCACTTTCATTATGGAGTGAGGATTGCACCTTTCATTTTCCAAGATCTGAATCTCTCACGCTATCTCTGATAAATTTAATTTATTTTGGTTGCTTAGGTTCTTTTTTATTAATTTAAAGAATACTGTAGCACTAATTCGGCACTTTTCTCAACAGTAATAGGTTGTAAGTTTGTTTAGCTCACAATGCTATTTCCAAATAATACAATGTAATGGAAGAGTAAGATTGTTATGTATGATCTCAAACATTTTGACCTATCGTGAGGAGCTCACACTTTGGCCATTATGCACTGGAGGTTTCATCATCTGGATAAATGTGGGTCCCAAGCCCTTGTGAGCGAATGATGGGACCGCACAGAGAACTTTCCTAATAGTGGCTGCCACTGTGAATGCGTCCCGTTAAGGGCCCTCTCAAAGCCGCAAATCCAATCAGAAGGCTTTGCAACCTTGAACATAGAGTTGTTGAGATTGTGAGAAGAAGGAGAGGGCAGCTTAATGTTCATGCACTATCAAAGGACTGGAAAGAAGTTTTGTGCTGGAACCAGGGAGTTATGTCTTGATGATTGTACAAGTAGTAAACTCCTGAGATGATATCAGAGTCATAACAACACTTATTGCTGTAGGGTAGGTGCTGCTCCAAAGAACTTGGAGTCTCCTAGGAGGAAGCGCCATCTCTTCCTAGCCCTTAGTGGATTAATGGGCCACTTGATTTTGCATTGGGCAACTGTGCCATTGACCTTCCAACTTTTAGAAATATCCTGTAGCAGCAGGGAAATGTTGAGAATTCTTCCTGACCCTTCCAGCAATATTTTCCCAGTCCTCTAGCTTGCCAGCATGATATCAACAGATTGGAAAAATCATGGCCTTTGTCACATCCTGCAATCTAAACATAATTTGCTCCATTAGTGCATGGTGTTGAAATTAAAACTGGGGAGATTATAATCCTAGATTAATTAATAGGAGGTAGTTTCAAGGTAGTAACTGTGATTGACAATTTGGAAGGCTCATCTTTCATCAAATCACCTGAGAGCAAAGATGGTTAGCGCAGCACGCTCTCAGAGACCAGGGTCTGAATTTCCAATGCCCATGCCTGAACAGATTCTCAGAGACAACAGTTATTCCTCCACAAGATGGACTGATTGACAGTGGTAACACAACTGAAGGAATATCTTCAACAAGCAACCACTGAGCAGGCCATCTGACTTTTCAAGGTACAATCCCTGAGCTTACATTCATTAGGTAAGACCCTCCTGGAAAATTCTTGTTAGTGTAGTGTTCTGTTGTGCTTTCCATAACATGATCTCTAGAAAGATGTGGACTTTGAAAATCATGAAACCCTGGAAAGGGACAGCAAAATGGCAGAAAAGCATGTACAAGAGGTATGAGAGGACGAGGAATTGGAGGTGGGGGAGGCGATGCCGAACATACAGTTGGCCTTCCTGTATGATAAGATGGCCTCCCCTGCCACTCAGTTAGAAAAGAACCTCCCAGTTCTCCCTTATGGTCTCAAAAGCCTTCAGCATTACATTCATATTGGCATCAATGAAGCAAGGGTCTGATCTGAACAAGGCTTCTCCATTATCAGTAGTATTTTGCTTCTCTCTAGTGCAGTTGAAGATTTTGACACAAACCACACAGGACAATCCATCTCCATATCAATTATGAGGAGGTTTGTTTCTGACACTGACTCCAGTATTCCATGCCAAAAATTGAGCCCAGGTCTTAATTAAAAAACTTTGTTTAAAAAAAAGCATGCTAGGTTGAGTCCTTAAGGAGTAAATATGTTGCATCTCTTTTTTCTTTTTATAACCGAGGAATGATGGAAAATTGATTATTCTCTGTGAAAACTGTATGCCTTCAATTCTCCATATAGTTCTTCTAGAATATTTAATAGTTTAATGCTGAAGCTTACCTTGACAGAATGCTTTCAGACTGTATCCATAAAAAGTGGAGAATTATGTTGTGGCACTGATCATATTTCTATAGCCAGTATGAGGTGGAAGGCGTTTTCATTTCCAAGCCTGGGTTATTCTGTAGTTTAGTGAGATACTGAACACTTTCAAAGAATGCAAAGTACACCCGAGGGATTAACTGTTAATGCTGGACTCTACTATTAAAACAAACCCAAAAACTGTGACACTGGTACATTAAGATATGTTTATAGTCCAAATTAAAACGTGCAAGTTACACAATTTCCATTTTTACATTACAGTGATAGATGCAGTGTTATATTTGGGCCCACTTTGAGTTTCTAAACCTGCATTTTTCTCTCTGGACCTGAAAAATGTTTTCATGGACTCATCATAAAGTAATCTGAGGGGCAAATGTTGTGAATTTAAACTACCTGCAGGCATCAACTTTGCTTTAGCAATATTAGGAAGACTAAGTTGACTTACACATATCCTCCTTCAATCTGTCTTTTCTTTAATAAACTATTTTTCCAACCAACCTGTTCAGAGATTTTCTTACATACCTCTGGAGCAGATGGGGCGTGAACCCAAGCCTTCTGGTCAGGCGGTAGGGACACTAACATTGCACCATAAGAGCGCCTATATGCTAATAAGTACATGGCAATGCCTTAACCATTTGTGTACTGTAAAGCCTCTAAGGCCCTTTCCATCCTTATCAAGGACAGTGCTAACTTTCTCTCCTCTCAATCTATCTAAAGGGAGGCCAAATCAACACTAGAGGAGAATCATTATGTCAATTCATAGTCTTTTTTTTAACTGTAAGAGAAGATTAAAACCTGAATTTTACTAATTGGGTGGATGCCTGACATTAGCAAGAAATAATTGATGCTGCCATACAAACAGACAGCCAGCAGGTGTGCCCTCCAAACTTTCAGTGGGGTGGTGGGATGACAGCAGGGTGGTGGGGCCAATTAAGAAGCTGCAAAAACTAGCCTATTTGGGACAGTAGCCCACCCTGAGAGAGGGTTAGCAATTCACCAGGAGTAATGGCCACAGCTGAAGCAGCCAGGTCCAGTAGTCTATAACAGGTAGGCAAGAAAGTGTTTTTCTTTATAAGTTTAGCGCTGGGTCCACCATCTGTTTTAGTTGCTTCTCTCCTCCCATCAATAACATATAAAAAAGAAATTCCAGTCCTTTTCAGTTCTGAAGCAGAGTGGACTCAAAAGTGTTAACTGTGTTTATCTCTCCACAGATGAGGCCAGACTCCTGAATTTCTCCAACGCTCTGTGTTTTTACTTCAGATTTCCTGCATTTGTAGTAATTTGCTTTTATCTGTTTCAGTGACGTTGTTTGACTCTTAAATGTTAACAGGACGCTATAATAACATCACAGTTGGAATCTTAAATAAGGGTTATAGTGAGATTTGCAGCTGAACTGGATGAGAAGTCCGGCAAGGCCTATCGCAACATCAGGAGCAACTCATTTCATCCGTTATGCTTTTGCCAAGTGACAATGTAAACTTCTCACTAGGCAGTAGTTAGTTGCCAATTAAGGAGACTGTAGCTCATTAAACATGTTATAAATACAACAACTCATCTGATTAATATTCAGCTTTCTTTCTTCCCAAATGCATTTGCAACTAGCATTGAAAGATTGCTGCAAGGACACCAATGGTTAGACGTCTGAGGTCTTGGAGGCTACAGGACAGGGAGTTTTGGCAGTGACCATCACTGCGGGCTCCTCAGGGGAGCGTAGAGGATTAGAGAGGACATCATTTGGGTGTAATGTTGCCACTCAGGGTGCAGGCAAGGTAGTTGGAAGTAGAGTTCAATGTTGTGGGTCTCCACATGGGGGAGATGAGCAGAAGTGGCCTGTTGAGATAAGACGAGGTAATAGTCATCCTTTGCATTCTGGATATACCTGCAATGAGGAGAAGCTGGTGCTGATGGTGTCCACTGTGAGCTGCATTCCCTGCTATCATTTACCGTTCTTTGGAGATGAAATTCAATTGGAAAAGGGCTGGGACAACATCCACAATAGGCAGAGTAAGTTTTATGTTGATGGACATAAGCTTGGGATCCATGTCTGCTCGACACTAGGATAGTTAAGTGGCAAATACACAAAGGAAATATTACAAACTACAGCCATATTTCATTTGCAAAGATTTCATTGCTCATTTGAAATGCATGCAGGGTGAAAGTACTTAGGGTTTAAATGCTGGTCAAAGATGATTTATCCTTGTAAGCTGAACGCTGACATCTCAATGATGCTGATGTTAGCAGCAATGAGTTAAATGGAGGGGAATGATGGCCAAAGACAATTTATTGCTTGTGCAATGAGTGCTGTGGAAGGCAAACACTGTCACATCATTGGCTGTCATGAGGGAAGGCATTGGCAGTAGTACTGTCACTGAGCTAATAATCCACAACATCTGCCTAATATCCTACAGGTGCTTAGTCAAATCACACCATGCCAATAGTGAAATTTGAATCCAGTTTTAAAAATTTGCAATTAAGGAAGTAAAATGTTGACATGTAACAACTGTCAATTGTTATAAAAATCTATTTGGTTCATTCATGCCCTTTAGGAAAGAATATCTGCCATCCTTAACTGGTCTGAACAAGATGTGACTCCAGACCCACAATATGGTTGACTCTTAACTGCCGTCTGGGGTTACCCAGCAATGCTCACATCACTTGCCTTTTTTTCTTAAAATGTAATTTTAATAATGGTTTGTACATGAATGTAAAGAAATGTTGAATGATTGATGTGGGTCCAGGGCTCTTGCCTGGTACTGCCCCTGCCTCTGAGGCAGGAGGCCTAGGTTCAGTCTACCGCTCCTGAGGTCTGTTAAAATATCTCTGAACAATTTGACTATAAAATATCTTGAAGTGGGCCTGGAGTGGACAGTGAGTTACAGCCAGCCCTTAATTTTTTATGTAATGTGTTGTTCACTCAACTGGTACAGAACCTTCACTAAGTTGGTGTGCATGCTGAGGCTGAAGCTGAATAAGTGATGGAGACATGCCTTTTGTAAATGGTGTCCAGTATGTCTTAGTGTATGGAGGAGTATGCACAGCCATCAACTGTAAGATGTGCCACCACTGACCTAAGAAATTCTTTCACTCCTTATGTTTCCATAACAGATCATTTCCAATGAGAACCATGACGCCAGCCACTGTGAGACATTGGTCAATGTGTCTGTCTCCCTGAAAAGGTAAGGGTGGTTGCAGGGGGCAGATGGCAAGCCTAAGAGCACTTGCCTGACATCCTTTCTCTCACTATGTTTCAAGATACGTCTAGAGAGAGAGCTTCGGTTGTTCTGCTGTCAACAGCTACTCCAGTTTTATGACAGTCTAGATGATTGCAAATTCATATTCTTTGTAATAACGATGGACATGGGGTTTACCACATGTCTGACAAGGATTGAATCAATATCAGAAAAAGTATCAATGTCCTTGGAGCAAATTTGACATTAGTAAGTATGAAATTTCTCTGTATTGTTCATGTACATCCTTTTGTAATCCACTTTGGAAACTTGCAGTGAATTAAGCTTGAAGTTGCAAAAACCTTTGATTGCAAAGTACATCCATATTGTTTACTTTTTAAAGAAGTATTCATGTTACACGAACCAATGAAATTAAGGATTAGCATTTGTCATAACACCTCTGTGTGCTTTACTGATGGATAAAACTAGTGTTAACAATCTTTTATTAAATAACCCCATAAAAATTAAAACATGATGGACATATTCCTGGCTGGAAAGGCAGCAGTTAATCGTGCATGAAGGTTTATACATTGGCCATTGTTTGGAATCTGCGGTACATAACTGCCAATCCAATATCTAAATCTTCACCTCTCTGCCTATAGACAGCCAAATCCCTTCTCCTTCTTCTTCCTAGACAGTCCCGCAGGAGTTAGACTGACTTGCGGAGTTGCAGGTCCTGAGGAGACTACATCATTCATCACCGGATACACAACCCTTGCAACTTGTGGAATAGGTGGTGTTTTCTGGAATAGGTGGGAATCTCAGGTCTTTGCACACTTCTTCCACTTTGTATGTTTATCCCCTCCATCTGTGCCTGAAGGATCAAGATGGTCAAAATGGATGATTCTTTGTTAGATGCTACTACTCCAAATTATGTGGTCTTGGATTAGTGCTTCCCATGAACTATGGAGTTATAGCATTTTATCAGGGAGTACTTAAAGAAGTTCTTGTGGCATTTCTTCTACCCTTTGCTAACCACTCACCATAATGAATCTCAGAGAAGAGAGCTTATTTCAGAAGTCTTGTTGATAATGTGAACCACCCTACTCAGCTGATTTACTATAACCAATGCCTTGATGTTAGCCTGAGAAAGGATACAGTTGTTTAGTCTATTTACAATTAGAGTGCTTATCCTGACAGTGGATTGGCAAGAGTTTACAGAGGCATCACTGGTGACACTTCTTAAGGAATTTGAAGTATCTGCTGGCCATATCCTCGCACATGTGCTGTCTAGAGTAACTGTGCCATTTCATAGAATCCCTACTGTGCAGAAGCAGGCCATTCAACCCATTGAGTCTACACCAACCCTCCAAAGAGCATCTCACCCAGACTCATCCCCTACACCATCCCTGCATTTCCCACCCTAGACACCAAGTGCAATTTGGCATGGCCAATCCACCTCGCCTGCACATCTTTGGACTGTGTGGCCACAGGGAGAATGTACAAACTCCACACAGTAAGGCGACCAAGGCTGGAGTCGAACCCAGGTCCCTGTGGCCGTGAGGCAATAGTGCTAACCACTGTGCCGTCCCATATACTTTTGCCCAAAACCCATGATAGAACTGTTTATTCGTTTATGTTCAAAGCTTTTTGTAGAAGAATGGCCAAAATATTCTGACAGCAACCAATGCAGTCAGATATTCTGATTTCCTCCTTGCAAAGCTTTACTTTGAGATTATTGACAAAAAAAAGTAAAACCATTTTAAGGTAATCACTTAAGTAGTCTAAAAATAGGCATGAGTAACAGGTTTTTCAGATAAAATTGTGAATTTATGAGGCATAGGGTTGAATTTTCCCCACACCTGAACAGCAATAGCGAGTCAGTCAGGAAAATGCAGTGAAATCAGAAAAATCAGATTCATAACATTAAGAAAAAAAGGCAGATTTTGCAATTAATTTTTGCATAGCAAGATATGAATCTCAGTAGTGGGTGGGGAGAGGTCAGTTTGCATTTATTTACATATTATGAGTACCAAATCTCACCTCATTGATATTCAGTTTCCACCGGATAGAAACTACACAGTGACAATTCCAGATGTGAATGTCAGAATGGGTAGTGATGGCTCAACTCGCTGCTTGCTTTTCTGGGGCTCTATTTTGGAGAGTAGCCTCAAAATCTTAGGTTACGCTTTATGGGCAGTAAATGCCTGTGTCCTCACATCAGCATGGCACATCTCCTAGTCTTGGAATGCAGTTTTCTACATCAATGTTACGCTTTGATGCACCCTGACATCCCCCATTGTAATTCTGCAGGCAGGCCACTCTGCAGGCAGGGACAAGTACTCACCTCATCGACTGGAACAGGGTGCAGTACAGGGCTCCTCACTGGCTCTCTCAATACTCACTTGTCATGGTTATCAGCATTAATCAGACAAGTGAGTAGACATATTGCTATATACATTGTTGTGTCAATGTCACACCTACACTATATACCAACAGATTACACACTGTAAGCACATTGCATAGGCTTCAGACCAATGGCCATATCTCAAAGTTTAAGTGGTGTAATCCTCAGTCAAATCAAATGGAGTATTGCAGTAGGGAAGATCGGGAAGTTAATTTGTGGAATTGGAGGCAGCATGCCAAAATGCTGAGGGGGAGTAATTATGGAGGGGGATAAATCAGCACATATATGGGGTGAGACAATTGTGCCTTGGAGGACATGGGATTACAACAGGAGGACATGGTCATACGCATATATACATATGAACAAGCTGAGCCTGTGACACACTCTGCCAAACACGGTCTTTCATTCTCATGCCAATTATAAATGCACAATAGAAATGGAAAATAGCTGCAACCACACCTGGAGATGGTGGAGTTTTTTTTTGTCCAAGCATGCAGGCATGTGAAGCACATGCAACGTCCAAATGTATAGGGTACAAATCCTGGTCTCAAGCAATCTTAACCATATCATTGGTCATTATAAATTGAGCACAGTTATTTAAAAGCCTCACCAGCAGGCTACAATTCACAATTACAACCCAAAATCTCATAAGATACACAAGCAGTTTTCTCTCACCCTGAACTGTTAAGTATTTGCAGACATGCTTTTATATGCAATGCTGCCTTCTGTGGGTGATGTGGGTGGGGGCGGACGGTAGAGGCCTCAGTAACTGAACTGCACTTACAATCTCGACAGTATTTGTGCACCATGGCTTGCACTGCATGTTTTGGAAAAAGATCCACAATGTCAATGATCCATTTAGAGACATTACCATTGACCAGCAGGATGTGGGAGAGACCTCTTCTGGAGTACTGTATGCAGTTTTGGTGGCCCCATTATCGGAAGGATATTATTAAACTGGACAGGGGTCAGAAAAGATTTATAAGACCATAAGACATAGGAGCAGAAATTAGGCCATTCGGCCCATCGAGTCTGCTCCACCATTCAATCATGGCTGATAAGTTCCTTAACCCCATTCTCCTGCTTTCTCCCCATAACCCTTGATCCCCTTGATAATCAAGAGCATGTCTGTCTCAGTCTTAAATGTACTCAATGACCTGGCCTCCACAGCCTTCTGTGGCAGTGAATTCCATTGATTCACCACTCTCTGGCTGAAAAAGCTTCTCCCTATCTCCGCTCTAAAAGATCTTCCCTTTACTCTAAAGCTGTCCCCTCGGGTCCTAATCTCCCCCACCAATGGAAGCATCTTCCCAACATCCACTCTGTCCAGGCCGTTCAGTATTCTGTAAGTTTCAATTAGATCCCCCCTCATCCTTCTAAACTCCAATGAATACAGTCACAGAGTCCTCAAACGTTCCAAATTTACCATGATGTTGCTGGGAATGGAAGGTTTGAGATATAAGAATAGACTGGAAAGTCTGGGACCTTTTTCATTGAAGGATAGGAGGTTGATGGGTGACCTTATTGAGGTTTATAAAATCATGAGGGGTGTAGGTAAGGCAAATGACAAGAGTCAACTTCAAAGGGAGTTCAGAACTCGGGGACATTTTTTTAAGATGAGCCGAGAAAGATTTAAAAAGGACATGAGGGGCAACATTTTGCACAGAGAGTGGTTCATCTGTGGAATGACCTGCCAGAGGAAGTGGCAAATGCAGTACAATTACAATGTTTAAAAGACATTTGAATAAGTTCATGAATAAGAAGGGTTTGGAGGGATATGGGCCTAGCGCAGACAGGTGGGAAGACTTTAGTTTGGGAACATGGTTGGTGTGAACTAATTGGGCCAAAGAATCTGTTTCTACGCTGTGTGACTCTATGCAGTCCTCTATGTGCCACTGTATGAAGGAGTATGCTAAACCATCATTTATGTGATGTAAATACTAACCGTTCACATTGCTAAGGAACTGTTTTGATTCTGATAGTCCCCTCGCAGACTGATTGGAACTATGACCAATGGATTGCAGTGGCTGTGGTGCAATGAAAGCATAGAGAACTTGAGGAGAAACCAATAGGTCCTCTGTGCCCATGGCTAATGACTTTGTTGTGCAACCTCCTGTTTGATGCTGAGTATGAATACAATTCAGTCCATTCTTGGATGAGGACCATCATTGAGCAGAAAATAGGCCAGCTGAAGATGAGGTTGTGATGCTTAATTTGGTTTGGGGTCCTGGCAGTCCAGTATAGACAGTGTGTACTGTATAATTCCATCATGCTGTGCTCTGCATGTCTAATCAGGTAAAGAGGGGAAATAATGGACTCTGCAGAGCTGGGAAACCAGCAGCAATCTTCTAATAAGGAATGAGAACATTGAGCAGTAGGAACATTTTCTTCAACATGATTGAGCATTGGGTACTACAAGCCAGACAGGACTAATTGACATCTGGTTCCAATCGAACTGATCTGGGTACAGTGATCAGTCATTGACTGTAAATTTGTTGTTGTTCAAAGGACAAGTGGTCCCTATTTGTTCGCAGAAGCAATTGCAGACACTTTTGCTTGTTTTTCTTCACTTTCTCTGTTGTTGTATATAAATGGATGTTTTCAATCATTTGAAGGCTTTCCACTATGTGATGCACCCACATTGACCAATAAGAAGATGGCATGCTATGTTGCGTGTTAGAGAAAGATTAGCACCCCCTTGAACAGGGTTCAAAGATGGATGGCACTAAAGATGGACAATTCTTGTAGCGGCAGGATATGTTCTAGTATTTTCAACGAAGTGACACATATGTACTCTCAGAAATATTGCATTTTGTTCCCCTCCCACTACATGCACTGTGAAAGGCAGCTCCTGGCTGGCAGCACTTGGTGTGACCTATGGCTGGGTTTCAAATATGGAGCCTATAGTGGGAATGCCAGGAGGTCCTGGCAATGGCAAGTACTTTGGCATCGCTGAGAAGGGTGCTATAGAAGTGTGGTGCATGGATAATGATGCACACTGAGAGAATTGTGAGTTAACTCAATTGAGCCCATGGAAAGAAACCCTCATGAAACTCCCTGAAATTGACATGTAACCAAATTTTGGTCAAATTCAACCATAAATCTGAATAGAGCAAAACCAGAGCACTTCTCATTATCATTACCTGGTACCATTCAGATCAGAAAAAAAAGTTACAATTTTGAAATGAAAAATATGCCTTTTAATAACAATCTTGAAACACCAATATTTTGATGCAATCAGTTCATACGTTGCTCACATTATTGTCGACAGTAAACAGTTTTTATTTCTATTGAATAATTGTAATAAAGGTACAATTATATGTTTGGCTACAAAGTGAAACCGCACTTGTTCATGTTATGTTATTGAATATAGGTAGCATTTTGAATGAAACTCATTCTATGTAGCTAAAAGGAAACCTAAATATATAATTCTAAAAATGCTGTTTGCATTTAACTACAAAATATTCAGGAGAGTATCATCCATTTTTACTTCCTAACTGAAATTGGTCAGTTTATAACAAAGAACAAAGAAAAAATTTGGACAACAATGCCTCCTGCAACTTCATTATGCCAATGAGATTTCCCTTACTGAGACCAATATTAGCATTTCTTTCCCACCCCTTGCATTTTTCTCCAATGCACTTCCTCTCCTGCTGCCCCTTACTATTGCTTTTCAGAACTGCTACAATGAAAGTGGTGACAAGTTTCAGGAAACAGTAAATTTCCCCAATAGGATGAGAAAATCTTGTGGCTACATATCTCTTATGCTTAGACCTGAACATTGCTCCCAAAAGTTTGTGGAGGATCTCAGGGTGTTATGACTCTGATGTTAGATAATATATCAAGGCTCCTCTACTTCTGGTCTCTTGACATCAATCATTTCAATCACTCCACAAATACAGGTTAAGCCTTCAACTGCCAAGGGCATGTGCTCTGAAATTTCCACCAAAAAGCAGGAATACTCTCTCATTGCTGATCCAGAACTCCCAATAAAATGCTAATGGCCCAATTAGCAGCCACTAGCTGAGTTGCTGTTCAGCAACTGTTGGAGAAGATGGACTGATTACTCAATGGACCATAAAGGGTGGTGAAAGCATAGTGTAGTGATAATGTTACTAGAATAGTAATCCTAAGGCCCAGACCAAATCTCTGGGGCATGGGTTTAAATCCCATGACAGCAACTAGGGGAATTTGAATTCAGTTAATAATTCTGGAACTAGAAGTTAGTCTCACTCGTCGCAACTGTGAAAATAGCATTAATAGTGTAAGGGGCCATGTATTTTACCTTTTGGACATTAAAACTGAAATGAAAATTGCACATTTTTATAATGCTAAAATATTAGGAGAAATTTGCAGCTTGAAAATCAAGTAGTGCATGTTTTTAATTATAAATGACTAAGTTGTTTTTGGATCAGTGAGGTTTTTACGTTATTGCCACACAGTGGCACCAAAAGACTCTGGGTTAACGAACAACATGACTGGTACTGGTACCTCAAAATACAGGAGTTATAACTACTGCTCAGGTACTAGACACATACTTGCAGAATTTGTTGCTGATGGTTACGCATCAATTATACATTTATTGAAAGATAGCCCTTCCTGTTGATAAATATGTAGGGCTGCCCTGCTGGTGTCTTGATGGCAGTCAATCATATCCCAAACATTTGAGAAGCCCACTTTTGTCACAAAATCTCTGGTTCTTTCTGTCTGGCAGTGTGGTCCCTAGCAAAGGCTACATATCACCCAACTCATCTAAACATTGCATCAGTAAAGACCTGTATACAGCAGAAAGGATCAAATCATAAAGACATTCAAGGCAACTATTACCTTCATGGTTATTATTATTGAATGCCACTCTCATATAGTTGGTTACAATCTCTCCAATGAGCATGCCATGTGACTGTGGATCTTAAGAGCCTGAGTCTCCTCTGGCACTGTCTACAACACCTCTGAGTAAGACATTGTGACTTTGTAGACATGATTAGGTGCTTGGAGTCTCCTAGCATTCCTCTGTTGTATCTTGCCCTCAGCACTTCTTCATTCTGTGCAGGTTGAGCAATATCTGTCAAATCAGATGGCTCTTGTTCCCAATCATTTGGCCTTCTCTTTCTCTTCATTCTCCTCCTCCTCCTCTTCCACCTGATTGAACATAGTGTTTTCCACTGAGACCGCTATCTCCATCTTGCTGCAAACACACACTGAAGTGCAGGTGAAGCGGCCATTTAATGAATGTGCCTGCAACCTCTAGGTCTGTAACACTTACAGGTGACTATGAAATCAAATCTTACACTAAGGGCAACTCCCAAACCTCTGAATGGCTTGAACTGCTAAAGTCTGATCCTGAACTCAGCTGCAGCCTTTAAACCTGCCCTGACGAGGAAACAATAAAAAAAAGAGTAACCCACCAAGCATTTTATTGATGTTCAAGCCAAATTATTGTAGTCATTAGACTACTGAGATTTAAATTGCCAATTTAAATATGATGAGCAGTCCTCATAATTTTGAGTACTGTAGTCTCATATGTTGATGTTGGGAAAGCAACCTAACAGACTCCAAACCAGATATTACATTGCAGACAGAGAGTTGTCTCATTTTTAAAACATATTTTTCAGCCCATGTTTATTTTTTTCTCCCTGTTAAAAAAGCTGTTCACGTTTGATTAGAGTCAACAAGTATCTATAATCCTCTCTTACTGAAACCAAGCATGACTGTAACTTCAAATCTGGAATGCTTGGGACCAAATCCTTGATGGATTTTGAAATATTTTTGGATTATGGATTAATGATAGTATGCATATCTACAAATCTATGAAGCAGTAAACACTGTAGATATGAGTATTTACCGAAACATGAAACAGTAATATGCTGATATCCATTATTTTACTAAACCAAATTCTCTATCTTCCATGTTTCTATTCCAAGAGCTAGAGAGAAGTTAAGAAGGAGGGCAATACAGAAAATAAAAACACAGTGAGATACTGAGAGAAACACCAATAGTAAGGGATGGCAAAAGAGATTGAGAGCAAGAGACACAGACAGAGGTGGAAAAGTAGGCCACCAGACAGATGGAGAGAAAAATCGAATGGTTTTATTGCCAATGCTATTCAGACTCTACAACCCTCTGATTATATTCTACACTTAGTCCAAAGATCAGATAAGCATATGTCTCTTCAATTTAATGAAACTAATAACTGTGGATACTGGAAATCTGAAACAAAGCCAGAATTGCTGGTGAAACTCAGCAGGTCTGGTGGCATCTATAAGAAGAAAGTAGAGTTATTGTTTCAAGTGGGTGACTCTTTATAAGTTCTGAAGGTAAATATCTGTCCCAACTTATCTTCCTCAATGCCCTTATCTAACTGGCCATGACAGTTTACCACTTTTATTAAGAATTCAATCTGGAATGCTCTAACCCTATATTTCTGAATTGCACAGAAAATGGTGTTTACCATTGCACCAGTGGTTGGTGTTGATGCAACAGTTCTCACTTAAAGTCTTATTTTCTCTTTAGTTTTCACTTCCAACATGCATAGAAGGTTGTTTATTTAGACAAGTTAACCTGATATTTATTGTGTGTATAGGAGTGAGGAAAAAAAGATAGATTTAAGATAATCTGAGAGACAGTAGTACAATAATATCCTTGACATGGCTGAGCTGGGTTTTAAATAATCAAGTCAGATGCAACATATCAATAACTGTTGTCATTATGACGAAGATGGGTAGAAACCAATTTTCTATTTAAAACATTACTGAGCTATAATTTTGCATGAATGATTAGCATTAAATTGCAGATAAGTTTAGTGCATGCTTTCCTAGTTATTTCCTTGCAGTTTACTTTACGAGATGGCTAATTTAAATAGTTCGCTCACAAACAGAATCCTAATCCTTCAGTATCCTGAAAGTGTGTTGCTGCATTCTGAAGAGATTCAGCAATATTGTCCGTCAGATATCATTGCTTTAACTTTATTTAATGTATTCGGGATAAATGTTTGGCTATGGAGTTTATAATAATGATACATACTTTTACACTGGACTTTTATGCAAGCCATCTTTGTTTAACTGTTCCAAAATAATATGAACCTGTTACACGTTAGGGAAAAAATGCTTCCAAAATACATGCCCAATTAAACTTACTTTCCTTTCTCCTCTTCAACAACTCTAAGTGGCCTTCTTATTCACTTTCTGTGAAATTCCCTACAATTGCTCTTGGCACTGGTTTGCTCTTTCTGTTCTTTTAACCCCAACTGAAGATTTAATTTCCAATTAATAAAATCTACAGGACCTATGAGTTCTAAAAGCAGCACGGTGAAAAGATGAGAAATTGAAATAAAATGTTCAATTACTGTAACTACTTGTCTTTAAGTTGTTCGCATCTGAGTGTTTTGATATTTCTCTAAAGAAAACCTTATTTGGTGCAATGGTAAACCACTCATGAATTAGAATGATGATCTTTTGTAGAATCACAGAATCCCTGTAGGGTGGAAAGAGGTCATTTCGCCCGTTGAGTCTGCACCAACCCTGTGAAGGACATCCCACCCAGACTGCACCGCCCCCCCTCCCCACTCTATCCTCATAATCCACATTTGTCATGGTTAATCCACCGAGCCTGCATATCCCTGGACACTACAGGGCAATTTAATATGACTAATCCATCTAACCTGCATATCTTTGGGAGAGGAAACCAACACAGACACAGGGAGAATGTCCAAACCCCACACAGTCACCCAAGGCTGGAACTGAACTTGGGTCTCAGGTGCTGTGAGGCAGTATTGCTAACCACTGAGCCACTACGCTACCTTTTTTTTAAGTCCCCTCAGCTGGATCTTCTAGAAAGGACCCTTACATTTAAGTAGTTCAGCCTCCATATTCTCCACTTCTAGCTGCATCCCTGAAATGGTCATCACCTCTGGATATTTCAATTAGCTGGTTTACAATGCAGAATAATGTCAAAAGTGTGGGTTCAATTCCTGCACTGACTGAAATTGCCATGAAGGACTTTCCTTCTCGATCCTTCCTCTTGCTTGAGGCATGGTGATGCTCAGGTTAAATTACCCTGTAATGAGAAAGCAGACCAATGGTCGAGTAAAACTGTAGCTACTTTACCTATTTTAATTGAACATTGCTCACAAAATGTTCAGTTTGTATTTACCACCCAAGCAAACATTTTATTTATTATTTTGTCAGTATAAGTTCAATTGATTTTGGAATGTACTGAACAGAGGTCCACTTGTTATTGAGCAAGCTTTATTTTATAAGGAAGGCCATTTTCAGTCATTATTACATTGAATCGCCTGTTACAACTAATGCAATTAAGCCATGGTTTTGGAATCAAGCCTACAACAGACTTGATAAGTATTTTCGATCAGCCTTTTCAGACATGTTTTGACACACGTCTGGTGCAGGTGGGATTATGAACCTGCACCCTCTGGACCAGAGGTAGCGCCAGAGACCTCCTTAAAAGTGGACTTGATAACTTTGTCTATGTTGTCCCCTCAATAAGGTACTGAGTGTTTTTTTTAAATAACGGTACAGAGAGAATATGTTCGAATGAGACAGAAAACAAACAAGAGAATTCCACCACTGCTTTCTCAGTTATCTTCCTGCAACCAACACCACCAAAAATGCAGTTTGCTTTTTGATTGTCACTTTGGAGCTTCAGAATGTGGTAGTAGATATGTAAAAGCGGATTCGATCTTTTGTCAGTTCAAACCGCTATTTTCCCCTCTATCATAATGTTCGCTTATCAGGGGCGTGGCAGAAATTATTAAGAGTTTGAGGTTCTCTACGAAGCAACCACTAAGTATTGGTCAACATCTGCTGAGCTCGTTAAGAGTATTTGTACACACGGGAAGAGGTGCTTAACGGGGTAGATGTTTGGACCAATGTCTTCAGAGCTTTAAATTACCTTTGCGGTTCAAGTTCAAAAAACATTAAGCGCCGTGTCTATTTTGTTTTAAACTCAATGAATAAATGGTGTCCGTCAGACAATTTGTTCGGTGGAAACATAAACATTTCGCTGGCATTTAAAGTTTAATTTATGCTTACAAATTGTTGTTATTGTGCAAGTCCCTGAAGACTGCTTTATATCGTGACAAGCAGTATGAGAGATGAAATGAATGTCAGTTTTTAAGTCACGGTTTTACCCGCACTTTCCATATAGGGTTTTTAAACGTAAATAGTTTTTGAACTGCATTCTCTTTTCACAAATTGGGCTGAGAAACGTCTGTCACATTTAGTCATTAATCTGGAAACAGTCTATTCTTTAAATGCATCATTAATCCCAGCCCTCTGTTGATTTACTAGCGAAGTTGCGACTTGGCTTTTGCACTCCAAATCCGTCTCTGAATCGAACACTAAATTCGACTTAATAAAATCCGAAAGAACTGCGGATGCTGTAAATCAGAAACAAAAGCAGGATTTGCTGGAAAAGCTCAGCAGGTCCGGCAGCATCTGTGGAGAAATAAATCAGAGTTAATGTTTCGAGTCCAGGGAGCCTTCCTCAGAACTGGGAAAGGGTCACTGGACCCGAAACATTAGCTCTGATGTTTTTCTTCACAGATGCTGCCAGACCTGCTGAGCTTTTCCAGCAACTTCTGCTTTTGTTACTAAATCCGACTTCGTCTCCGGTATTGTTACAGCTCCATGCGCGATAACTAACCGCAACCTGGACATTATTTGGGTGTAGCTTAACCTGAAACATGTTGCTTTCGTCCCAGGGTATTGTTAAACTGAGACCAGGTGACCAAATAAAGTTGGACATTATTTGGGTCTAAGAGATCATCTTTCATCTATTTTGTTTAAGAAGGGTTGAATTTTGGCAGCGTCGTTGATATACACTTGCTGTTTCCAGTCGTATCTCCCAATTCTGACTGCAAAAGTATCTGGTAAACATTAAGGAGCGGAGCGGCTTATCAAAGGTGGAAGATACTTTCCAGTCACTGCCCAATACAGATATTTGAATACCCTTCAGTTGGTACCCACTTCCAGCAACATAACACAATCATGCTTTCTGGTGACTTCTGCCAATTATGCCATTTAAGAACGCCATGAGTGGAAGGAAAAAGCCTATAATCAACAGAGTGCAAAGGTGCGGTCCGAAGATTCTGTGCCAGGTTTTGCGAGATACCTCGTTAATAGCTCTGCAATGAGCACCAGCACTCGCGGTATCTAATAAACGGAGAATCTAGTCGCAGAACAGCAATATATGCGAAAGAGTAGCGAGCGATCGCTCGGACTCGTTTATATTCTGTCTAAAAAAACCCACATTTTCCTCGTGTAGTACTGGGGCGGTTAAGCGTGAATCTGTGCGGCTCTGTTCTGACAAGCTGCTGAATGTGTTATACGTGTGTTGCCTGATGGTGGTAAGGTGGGCAGGACAGTTTTATTTGCCGAGATTGTCCAGAAATTACACTCCACACAGGAGAGTGCAGTTTAAATTGTGGAGCACTGGGCGCGGATACAACACTCAAACGGAATGCCATTGCCACGGGTTTTATGCAATAGCCTGGGAATGATAAACTTTATCATCTCATCCACACTCTATTTGCAAGCCGTCTGTCAAGGTAAGGAAACAAAGACAATACTACTGGATTAACGTTTAAGGGAGAAAAGGTAACTTTGCTTTACAATTGTTTTCGCGGTGACTCCTATAATCGCAATGGTGAGAAATGACTGCTTTAATGATGCTGCCAGGTTAATTAGTACATCTCCCTGCCAGTTTTATTTTGGATGCCCCGCGGGTTGTTGCTTCTAGGGGAGGGTAAGCCTGGCTACCTACACAGGTTCAGTGTTTGAAACACCGTTGTTTTTTTTCCTGCACGTAGTCTATAATTCGATAACTTCGAGAAGAAGTTAAAACCGTGCAAACTGACCTTGTGAAAACGTTTCTTATCTGCAGCTACGGCCCATAACACTTTTATTAAAGCGGGGATTACTGATGATTTCCCTCGCCCCACCGGGTGTGGGTATACATCTATGTCTAATCAAGGACCTGAACTTATTCTATCAACCGGGTTGTGACTACACACCCATATATACGTAGATTTATTCGGCATGTGCTATGTGAGTAGGTCTAACTGGTTAGCGATTAAGAACATCTATTCAGAAAAAATACCATTTCATCTTCTACCGACATTGATCCGTTCCATTCTTTTCCCCATGTTAAACTTTGCTAGCTCAATTGGAATGAGCGTTGGAAAGCAGAAAAGGCACAGATCCGGATCATCAGACCGCAAACAGTGGCGATGTATGATGGTTGAACAAACGGTTGATTTTTTTAATTTTATTATTTGTTGGTTTGTACTGGGGCTTGGCTTCTGTTGTAGTCCTTTACGTAATTTGAGCTCAATATCAGATATGAGCGCAAGAGGGGAGATGGAGTGAGCCGAGGCCGCAATAGAAACGCCAAGAGGGTGATGACTAGATATAACCTGATAAGTTGAGTTTTTGGAAACATTTGAAGAAATGTTTTCTGTATCGTTACTACCTTTTGTAACGGATGTCATTTATCATACATATCTCCGTTTACACTATTAATTTGCGTAATAGTGATAATATCGAGTAAGTGCCTTTAGTGTTGGCAGTGTACAAATCCCATTTAGATTATTCCACTGGGCTGCTCCGTGACAGGCGGGGAGGGGAACGGGAGATGCGTGCCCCTGGACAAATTCCTACTTCGGGAGTATTTGCTTACGCAAGGATGGGTGAAATGCCACTTTCTCACAGACTGAAAGACAAGTTCTTAAACCCAAGTCGAATTGATTTATTGGAAAAGCATAGAGGGACTCCTTTTTGACCGCAGTTGGCTAATGTGAAAACCACCCATTGAGGCTTGTTTAAAGCGGAGATTTGGTTTGAACATGAATTCGTTTTGTGGTGGTAAAACCTTTACCGACCAGGTTTTATTGATGATCTCGAAAATGTCATCAAATCTATGGCTGGAGCCCTTCTAATTTTTTTATGTCTCTGAATTCTTTAGGAATACTGGTTAGATTTTCTAGAAACTGGCCAACAGACAGAAATCCCTCAACCTGGCCGCCAGTGTTTCTCCTTTTCTTGACTTTTTTTCCTCCCGAGAAATGGACGACTGAGGTTGTCCATTCAAGGAGATTGAAATGCCCTGTTCAGTTTGTTTAATTGTCACCGCTTAGAAATTTTGTTATCGTGGTCTCTAATAGTTGGATACATTTCGTCCAGGGTGATATTGGGCTGTGTGTATGTATGAATGTGTCACGTCGATCGCACGTCGAAAGTTCGACTAGGATTGTAAAACTGAGAGCTCGAACTCTTGCAGTTCACATAGGAAAAGGTATATACCTGTTTCAATGGCACAATGCCATTCACTTTTTGTATTCTTTACACCGCATGTGACAAAACTGTGTAGCTTTCACATTACTCGCCAAAAAGAACTAGCTGTGGCAGAGGTAGTTCAGTTGACTTATAAACATACGTATCACTGTTCTATGACAACTCTTCTTTATAAAAAAACTTTTGTTTTGAACCAAAGCTGTGTATCTTTGAAAATATAGCCTTGTGTTTTAGCAGTATTATTGTTTTCCATGTTCCACTTGGTGTTCCATTTTAAATATTGACGTCAGTTTCATTTTCCTATCACATGTTTTGAAAGCTTAGCCATGTCAACCAGTTCTGCATGATTTTATTGTAGGGAAATCTGAAAGTTTGAGCTGCAGCATTTATTTAAATGCAAGTGAAATGAATGATTTACCAGTGTGTGGTATGTCAGTCTTCTGTATAAAGTGAGATGTATTTTTGCTGTAGAAGTCCAGTTTAAATTAGGTTTGAAGGGTATCTATTGTGCACCTCCTAAAATGGGATTTGGAAATGTCTCTAACGTGTTTCCTCTGGACTGCGTATTAAACAAAGAATTAATACAGCTTAATTGTTTTTTTAAAAAAAAAAATGTACTCTTGGAATTTTGAGCTTATTACACATTTAAAATCTTCCTGCTACATTTATAATATTGCAAATATATCTTGGGCGGTGTGGAATCATCCCCCAACACCCTCCCCCCCCGTAATTTTCTGCATCACATGCTTCTTTCAATGGTACCAAATCGTCTGTTTAACATTGAGACTGAAATGGTGCTTATGCATTTTTGAATTTAATTGAAGTCTTTGATCATGCAAATCACCTATAAGCTATGAAGTATATTCCATACTAAAAATAGAATGATTAAGATCACTTAAATGTTTTTTTTGGCAAATGTGAGTTTGAAGATCGTGCTTGGTCAGAATGACCAGACTTGGTGTTATATTAGTTACTTGAACTTTTGTTTCACACAATGTAAACCAAATCAAATTCTAACTTTCTGCACAGAGGTCTTCCTGTTGTATAACACAATATCACATTAGATGGAACACCACCCCTCAGCGTGATCAGGAGGCTTGTGGAGGCACTTTCGATTGTTCTTTTGTGATTAATAGGTGAAAATTTAGTTTCCATAATAGGGGCATTCCTTCATATAGCCTCTGAATAACATGTTAGTAGCCTTTGAACATAAGCAAGCAATTATATCTTCATCACACACAAAGCATAAGACGATTTAAGGAGGAAGAGAGGAAAGACCACTTGGGTCATCACTTTCCTAAACAGAAGGATGTCAGTAATATCTGTGGAGCAGTAATCTAGAGGCTTAAAGTTTTGTTCTCAGCATGGCATGAATTAAGTTAGTGCGAACTAAATTTCAAAATCTGAAATGTAAATTAGTTACTATAAATGAGAAATGTTCATTGTTTTTAATTAGTTCCTAATCTTTTAAGGAAAGAAATCTGCCATTCTTACCTAATCTGGCCTATGGGCTCTCTGGCCTCTTGGGTCCTTTTCAGTTCTGTTAGTGATGGGCAACAAATACTGGACGTGCCAAAGATGTTCATGTCCCATGGAAGATTTACAAAAAAAGTCATTCTGCTTTTTAATGAACGCCATCACACCCATTTCATATCTTTTGGGGGTGGAAGGAAAAGAGAAGAGATCCCCTGCTTTCTTGTTAAATCATTTAAGTGTTACATGCAATGAACAGAGGAAATATGTACAGTCTAAATCCACTTAGCCCCCTGCGCTCTTTTGTCCTCTCCCCAACCTCCCTAAATACAATTAATAGAAGTGCTTACCCCAGTGGCAAATATTATAGAACCATGTTCATACCAATTATGTCCTTGTCCTTGTCTTTGTCTTTTTGAAGAAAGCACAATTTACGTGTTCAAATATATTTGATGGCAACTGAGTCTTTATCATTATCACTATTTTATGATTTATTCAGGTATGGACACTTAAAGTTGCATATTTGTAAAGTAGCCACCTCTAACCACTTACAAAAGTGACAGCATAATTTCTGAATCATGTCTCACTGACTGCAGAATGTATGAAAATCTAAACCATGTGAGACCTCCTTTTGAGACCACTCTGCTCTGCTTGGGCTTGGCAGCATGGGTGTGCAGTTTAATGTCTATGCCATCAGGGTAGCAGCATATAAATAATATTGCTCTCCATACATTCTCAAAGCCAATGTCCATCTGTAGTCCTAAATAACGTTTGATTCTGATTAATGGTCAAAAGGAAGATGTTTCTGAGGGTGCCATACATTACAGCATATGCTGATTTTTATTTATTTTTTTTTTGAAGCCTGCTTGTTCTCTAGAGGATAACACTGGATTCTGTTCCCAGACTAGTCCACTCTTACACAGCAGCTAAAAGGCTGTGAAATACATCCTTCTTTTTATCTATAAAAATCCTTTTTTTTTAAATGACCCTTAAGATCTATTTGGGTCTGGCAGCATCTGTGAAGGAGAAAAGAGTTAACATTTCAGGTCCAGTGACCCTTCCTCAGAATACTTCCTCTGAGGAATGGTCACTGGACCTGAAACGTGAACTGTTTTTTTTCCTTCACAGATGCTGCCAGGCCTGCTGAGGTTATCCAGCACTTTTGTTTTTGTTCCTGATTTACAGCATCCGCAGTTCTCTGGGTTTTTACTTAAGATTGACTTCCCTGGAAACAAACCATTGGTGTTTTCTTAGTCTTTGCCCAATAACATCTGATTCTAATGTAAATTCAACTACTGTTTTTGCACTTTGAGACTCCCCATTTGAAATTCCCTCATCTAAAGCATCATGCTGAATCACATATATTCACCATGAGAATGCGAGAAGGCAGGGGGCTGTTGCCTCTCTACAGCACTTTTTAAATTACTTATCAATATTTCATGACATGAGATGGCAAAACCAGTTTTTGTTTCCCATCCCTAATTTGCTGTGAAGGTACTGATAAAGACAGCTTTTTGCACTGCTGCACTCCATCGAGTGTAAGTACGCCCACAGTACTATTTGGGAATGGTGATCCAAGTTTCTGAACCAGCAAGGTGGGGGAAATAACTGATCATAGTTCCAAGTCCGGGTAGTATGTAATTCAGTGGAGGGGAACTTTGTGCTGGTGTTCTCTCGATAGATGCAGATAGGCCTTCATTATTTCTTTTTGAGTTCAGTGCTGCTTTTTTTTTCTTTTGAATGGTGAGATGAAAATAAAGGCTCTATTTCATCTGTCACTTTACTCATCTTGCACTGCAGTTCCAGTGATCAGTTCTACAGGTGTTCTTTGTTTTCATAATCAAAGTATTTGATAAACTGATGTAATTGTTATAAATGGAGTGCTGTGGACTTCCAACTCCTCCATCTGTCATATGTTTTAGAAGAATTGCTCTTCAAGATAGTTTTGGTCAGTTCCTTCTACTTAATTGAGATCTATGACTTCATAGTGCTGCCACTTACTGGGGCAGTGCACTGGAAATTAAACACTCTATTCCTGGAGTAATCACAGAAGTTAACTTTTTTTTTGAAGAAACATCTAACATCCCCAAACTAATTTTACAGACCTAGTTGATAGAAAGCATAGACTATATTTCTCAGTTTATTTGAAATAAATTGTAATTTTTTAAGCCTAGGTGCAAGTAAACAATACTAAATTAAACAAATCCTACAAATTAAAACCAATCTTTTAAACTCACCCCCCTCAAGCACAAATTTAAACAAAGTAAAAGCTAAAATGTGGATTGAAGGAAAACTAGGGAAACCATTTCATAGTCATCCACACAATCTATTGGGTTGGTTCTTGTTTCTTGACCTTTTTCCCAAATACTTCCACTGGTTTGTAAGAAGCACAAGGGTGGCTATGACTTATCCATTTCAATGTCACAACTTGCATCATCTACTGGAGGAAAATTTTAAAATGGCTTAATGCAGAGAACTAAAAGTTTTTGATAGCAGATTTGGTTTCTCTGATCTAAACTAGCTTCTGTGTTCACAATCCAAGTTGTTCCACCACCTGATAATCAATCATAATGGCAGACAAAGAGCTTTATCTAATTACACTTCGTTTTCAAGCCTTAGCAACACAATAAACCAATTACAACATGACATTCCATGAGTAAGTCACTTGCCCTGAACCTTTATGACATTGGTTAGGTTCAGTTTGTGGTATTTTGTGTACATTCTTAGATAAGCTGATCAACACTGTTGGTCATGTGCACTCACAGATGTCCCTTATTAACAGCAGAAACAAATTTAACTGTTATACAACATTTGGCTCAATCACTGTTTTCTTATATCCCCACATCATGATTAATTGGCCTATAATCAGTTTCACGTTTTAAACAATGCCTTGACGCTAGTTTGTCTGCACATGACTGGAAACAGCAGCTACACAAACAGGATTCACAATAGGTATCAAATTCCTCACTTTCAAAACTGTCATCCTTGTAAATGCTTGAGTTTCAAAACTGTTCTTTCTCATTGTACATCTTGAGACTAAAAAGCACAACGATACTTAAAATAAATCTTCACAATAGTGTGCCAGTAGTTTTATGCAAGAATTCATAATTGTGAAATAACATGGAGTTCTCAGCTGCTTAACTGAAGGATGGCATGAAAGGTCTGCAATTCAAGTAAGTAAAATGTTGATTTGAAAATGCTTGAATAAGAGATGCACTATATAATGGAGAACAGATGGAACGTTTTGATTTTTAAGTATAAGTGCAAAGAAGACCCACAGACTGATTTGCCACTTCTGAGTCCATAGCATGCATAATGGAATAGATGGATTAAGCTATTGGCTGAATAATAACAGGTGCAGTTCAACACTTAAAGCAATAGATTTTCTACTCTGTATTAGTTTTTTATATCTGGACATTGTAACTCATCATAGAAATGGCTTGATTTTTGTTTCAAAATGGGAATAACTGAATGAGGGTTATTTTCAAGGTACTACACACTTAAATACAAGTGATAAAACTCAAAGGAACAAAAAACAAAGTGCTACTGTTATTGTACATGTACAACGAGACTGAGTAAATTAGGCATTTGCTAAATATGACTTTTTAAAGTAATTGTTTTCTAGATTCTGGAAGTAATTCACTGGTTAGTTGACACTCCATATTTTTATCCAATTGAGAGTGAATGCATTTTTAAAAAATTCAAACAAGGCCTGTTAAAATTGAATCCGGAAAGGTTTCTTTTCACAAAAGATTGTGGAATAGAAAGTAGCTGCCGAATCAATGTCACTTTTAAACATGTTGTTTGATACTTGTACCTGCCAAGTATCAAAAGCTAATTGAAAAAGGTGAACAATTGGGTTTACAAAAATAGATCTGCTGTGGTTAACAAAATAATGGTTTAGACACAATGGGTGGATGATCTAATCTTGGTTTGGGACTGAAATCATCTCTGTCGCTGCACCCATGGTTCAATGAATTCCAAATACAGAGAGAAGTGATTTATTTTGGATTAATACTGTCATCCCTGTTAACGTCAAGAATTCACCATCTGCATGATTAGCACCAAATATAAAAAGAGACTTTCCTGGTATATTGAAAGTTTTGAGTACATACAATGTGTAGGTGCAGATTCCTGAAATGGCAGCTGAACTTTGAATTTTGGAAGTGGACAGTGTCTGCTGTGCTCCTTGTTGAGATGAGGAACAAATCCATTTTTAGCCAAGGGTCAGGAATCCACTTTAGAATAGAAATTTCACAATTCTGTGGTAATGGTGGATAGATAGCCACCTGAATTTTAAATCCTCAGTCCAGAGTTGCATGTGAAAACTGTACAGGTAATAATGTAGCAAAAAAGCAAGTAGAACTTACAATATTTCACCTAAACTTGAATTATCATTCAGTAGAGGAAGACAAGGAAATTAAATGTGTGGTGGGACAGAGGAAGTCAAAAAGAAGTAAAATGTATGTGTGGTGTGTGGCAAGTATAAAAGCTGTCCACAACTGGAAAATTACGTAGTGAGATGAAGTCAATCTTAGAACCTTATTTAAATTACAACACTATTTAAAGATGGTGAAAATTGCATTGTTTTCCTGTGCCTTCATTATATAGATATAGTAGCTAATTGGTAACCATATGGCAGTGTTTGCTTGAGCAATGAGCAGCTGTTGGATTGCATTTGGGTTCGTCGTTGTTGGGGGCAGGGGCGCAAGAACACATTATACTGATAATTCATTAGCTCCTCTTTGTGATGTTGCTTTGTTTGTATGGGAACTTGAACTAAATTCTAATCAATTGATTTGAATTTAATTTGACCTAATTTAGTACTTCCACTGCACACTCTCCCTAAAACAGACTTTGCCTTAGCATCAACCAGGAGCAACACATGGTTCATGAGAATCTAGAAGTAATGGGGATTTTGTTTTATAGTCAGCTTGATTTTAATTATTTGGAATTGCAGCTGATTTTAAAACCGCTAGTCCAATATTGTGTTTCACTTTACAGGAGTGGGAAGACTCATTTGCACAACTTTAGTGTATCTGATTTGGATGGATATGCATTAAGCTTAAACTGAGTTTGCAGCTGTTGTGTAGCTGGGCATAAATCAACTGGTTACGAATTTATGCTTGGAGAAGAGAATTTGAAACACCTTTCACCTCCAGGCAAGTGATTTCACACTTGTGTTGCGCTTGTGGCACTGAGGTAATCTGGAGCATGTCTTCTCCACTTCTAACGAAAGATCTCAATTTTAACTCTAGCCAAGCAATAGTCAAAGGCTTCGCTGGCTTTCATTCAACAGCAGTTGGATAGTGTGCGGTTTTTTTTTTATTTGCATTGAATCTCAACACTTTAACGGAAGGAAACATTCTTTTTTGAGGGTTAAAAGAAGTCTGAAGACGGGAAGGAAATATGACACAACTTGGATAATTGTTATTATGAACATAAGTTTTCTCAAGTGTTTAGTGATTTATTTTGAATACTTTTCACTGAAACGATCTACTGCAGAAAATATTTGTATAACATTAAGCTCTACAGTTAGTACTAGGTTGAAAGTGGAAAATAGGGCAAGTGTGATGATGGATCAGAACCCCAAAGTGTATATTGAAATATTTTTGCTTTTTAATTCTGAGAGGAGATCTTCAGCGAAGGAAAGCTGCAGATTTAACTTCACTGATTGGATACGGCCTGTGTGAAACCCACGAAGTGTCGCATGTGTATGTTGTCAGGAAAACTTCAACGGAGAGAGAATGAGGAGGCATTATATCCTCCCTCATTGTCACCTCTTGCAGATATGTTTATTTAACCCTCTAGGAATAAAAGGGGAAAAGACAGACTTCTTTTTGAAACAAAGTTTTTGACACTACTGTAGTAGATGTGGTGAGACTGATTGCTCTTCTATGTATCAGCCTGCATTCAAATTATAGCATGCTGTGAAGGTCAAAAAATATCCCTCTAGTTATCCCTACGTTGTATGTAAAGACCACAATCTGAGTGCTGCAAACCAGTTTTTTTTTAGAAAACAGTAGGATGAAGGAACTTTAGTCAACCTACAAAAATATGAAAAATGACCATTTTTCAATATCAAAGTTACTGGTACTGTCATTTCAGTGGTGGCAATTATCCATGGTTAATGAAAAATTCAGAGACTTTTTTTGTATATCAATTTCTTACCTTCTATGTATTATAATGCACTCTTCTCATTTATAATAGTTACTAATTCTAGTTAATTATCTCTTTGTTAATTCAAGAATGCCTGGTTAAGTGGCTGTTTTTAAACGCATTCATTTGGATTTGGGGAGAGGTATCCACAAGGCAGGGAATCTTTGTTACAAACTGAGAGGGTGGACACAAAGGAGCAGAGCTGTTTCAGCCCTTCTGTCCAATCTGGGAGTTTAAGTTTGGGGTATCCTATGTGGAACTATAATGCTTTGGGAGGCCTCTTTTGGGATCTGGTTGTCATAAATGTGTTGTTAGCACTTTATAAATTGCTCAACACAGTTGAAAACTGTACACAAGGATATGCAGGTCACTACAGAATGTTCCCTTCATACTGTAACTTTAAGATGAAGATTGATTTTTAATTGCTGAATTTTCTGGGTGAACAATTTGTGCTTTGTATAACTACATAGTAGCCTGGTTATTGCAGTCACTTGTGAAAGAATGGTGTTACCATTCAGCTCTCTTACAGTTCTGAGAATTTTTAAGAATAAAATGGAGACTCGTTCTAACCCATTGTGGACACCCTTCACCCTTCGGTGAGGTTCTCCAAGCTGGCTGGGGCACACTTACTGCTGTACAGGTTAGCATTGTCCAGTTGCTGTTCAAAGTGTATGCTATTTGATGGCGAAACCAATTGTTGAAGGAATGTGCTCTTCTGACGGTCCTTGAATGAGACACAATATTTGTGGTCAGGAAACCCAGAAATAGACTAATCAGTGGAGTGGGATAATGTTTTGTCCAGTGAAGGATTTTGAATGACCCTCTGCTTGGCTTACAAAGGCTCATGAATATTTTGAATTTCTGAAGCTGCAGCAACCGCGAGTAAGACCATGGAAGGCTGTCCCCTAGGTTTCTAACTCCTGCCTGGAGGAAGTGTTGGAGTGTTTGAGGGGCTGCAGTGAGATGACTTTTTACTAAAGTTAAATGGGTGTTTGTTCAGTTATTGGACTCTCCCAGTTCCACAAATGTATGTAAATATAGTCTTGTATGGGTAAGAGATGTCTTTGTTTTGTTGGATGGAGTCTAAGTCCAATGTTTGTTTCCTTGATTTGCTACTGTACAAAACTGAACTGTGTTTGTGACTATATATGTACAAAGATTTTTTTCATGAATAAAGATATGATTTTTAAATTAAAAATACTTTTCTCATGAAAATGTTTGGAAACGGCGACCCTGCCCTTTCAACATACTGGAAGATCCACATTTCAGAATGGTGGGAAAAGTGGTGCAATTTTACGTGACAAAATGTCACACTTTTGGCTCCTCCAGCATTCTTTTACATAGCCTTTGGAACCGGAAACCTTATTGGTACTTGACTAACTTCTTCAAACACCTCATCTTTAACTGACAAGGCAGTAGTCATTCTGGTTGAAGTTGTGGACATGTTCACTGAACCAGTGGGTTTGGCTGAAAATGTTTCATCACCCTACTAGGTAACATCATCAGTGTGCCTCTGAATTGTTGGTGTTCTGTCCCACTTGTTATTTATATGCCTCCGTTTGTTGGGATGTTTGGTACCACTTCTGCTTGTGTTTCTCAGTGGTTTGTACACAGGGTCTAATTCAATGTATTTGTTGATGGAGTTCTGGTTAGAATACCAGGCCTCCAGGAATTCCCTGGTGTGTCCCTTTTTTGGCTTGTGCGATTATGTTTGTGTTGTCCCAGTCAAATTCTTGTCCCTCATTGTCTGTGTAGTGAGGCAAGTGAGAACTGGTTGTGTCTCTTGGTGGCTAGTTGGTGCTCGCGTACTGTATTATCAGTTTTCTTCCAGTTTGGCCTCTGTAGTGTTTATCTCCAAGTCCTTGCACGGTACACTTTATATTACACCGGTTTTGCTGGTTTTGGGTATGGGGATCCTTTACATTCCTCAGTAGCTGTTTGTAGGGTGGTTGAGTACTTGTTCTAAACCAACTTGCTCCCATGCCTGAAGTCACCCACCTCACTAACGTTGTCTTTCTGCTGTCCACAAAGCAGTTGCCAACACTTAGCCTTCTCTACTTCAATGAAAAGAGAGCACATGAACTTGAAGTAGGGACCTACAGTTCCTAGGAGATGGGGTGGCCCCTCGCATGGTAGATTTATTGACAGCTGTTGGCAGTACATGTCCATCAGATATGCTGGGAAGGAGCTTGTATTGTAAGGGGCTGCAGTTTCTTAATGACCTGTTCTGAGATTCTAAGATACATAATGCACTGGTGCAAGGTGATGTAGCACCTAAGATCCAACAGAGCTTTCAGGAAATTATAACTCCCTGCATGCATCCGTCCTGGCACCTCCTGGGAAGATTCTGCTCGGGAAGTATAAAGCGGGAAATACAAATTTAGATTTTTTTTTTTAAGAGTTAAATAAAAATTTTGGAAGAGTTCAGAATGTTTTAATGAGGCTTCATGCTTTATACTTCCAACCCTGAGAACTTACTTTTATCATTCCTCGCTGTTTAAAAAATCACTTGCATAGTCAAGTTCTCTACGTTCATGCCGTAAGACTGATTTCGGTGCTGGGTGTATTGAGGGCTGTAAGACGTGCTTTTGTGGATGAACATGGCATCTCTTTTTGCCAGAACATTTTTTTTTTTTGCTTGTGATGTGGGTGCAGTTGGCTGGGCCAGTGTTTATTGTTCATGAATAAAATTGCCACTTAACTTCCCCAGTAAGACAGGCAGCTTGTGTCATCCATGATCATTGATAGCCACAGGTGATGTGCAGGTAGACTGGAGGTTGGCACCACATCTGCCTTTATTTGAGGCTGTAAGGAAAAGATAGTGAACAATAGACCAATGACCCTCGCATTAGTGGTGGGCAAGTTGTTGGAGGGGATCCTGAGGGGCAGGATATACACTAATTTGGAAAGGCAAGGACTGATTAGGGATAGTTTACATGGTTGTGTGCATGGGAAATCATGTCTTGCTAACTTGATTCAGTTTTTTTGAAGAGGTGACCAAGAAGATTGAAGGCAGAACAGTGAATGTTGTCTACGTGGACTTCAGCAAAGCATTCAACAAGATTCCCCTTGGCAGACTGGCGAGCAAGGTTGGATCACGCATCCAGGGAGAGCTAGCCAATTGGATACAAAATTGGCTTGAAGGTAGGAAACAAGGGTGCTTTTCAGACTGGAGGCCTATGACCAGCAGTGTACCACAAAGATTGGTGCTGGGTCCTTGAGTTTCCAAGGAAGGGTTGCCGGACCTGAAACATTAACTCTGATTTCCCTTTACTTGAACACCTCATGTAGGTCTCAAAACCCAAATTAGAGCCTCCATGCGTCAGGAGATCTTTATCCCGGGATAAAGGACCAGCAAGATGGCAGCAAAATAGGACATCCGGTTGGAGCTCCTCTGCTTCGCCTGTTCTTTTTCCTCCTTTACTTTTCCATTGCTTTTTTTCACTCTTCTCTCCCCTCAGCACCAGAGCTGACAGCAAGTCTAGAGCAGTGCGGAGAAGAGCCCTGCAGCAGCCTGTGGGGAAGCAGTCCCGGACCATCACTCAGGCAGCCCGAAGGGGTGACGGAGGGGCTGTGTCCCCAGTGTATTGTGGGGCTGGGGCCTAGAGAGATGGAGGGGCCGAGTTACGAATCCCAGCACAGTGCGACTTACCTGGTTGTTGCTGAGCGTCGCTGAGGAGTGGACTGGAGGTTGGAGTGATGCATGACAATTGCTGGACTTGGGCCTGGCACAACATGTTGAGCTTCCGTTATCGGACTGTAATTTAAAATCTTTTCATGATGTTGTAACTACCTCTGTGGGTAATGCTTATGCTTTCTTTAATCCATTCTGTGTAAGACCATTAGTTATTTTTGTTTTTTAAACTCTTATAAGATTTGTACCTAGGTACTAATACCTAAGATGGCACCATTAAAAGGTGGCCAGTGTAAAAACTTTTTTCACTGTACTCCTGTACTTCTGTATTGTGGTATAAGTGACAATTAAAGGATATTCTATGCTAGATGCTGCCAGACCTGCTGAGCCTTTCCAGCAACTTCCAATTTTCTAAATAATTTTAGATATGAATATAGGAGCCATGGTTAAAGCTTGCAGATGACACCAAAATAAGTGGTGTAGTGGACTGCAAATAAGGTTAACTTGGTACAATGGGACCTTTTTGATCAGGTGGGTTAATGGGCTGAGTGGCAGATGGAATTTAATTTGGATAAATGTGAGATGTTGCATTTTGGTAAGGCGAACAGGGCAGGGCTTGTACACTTAATGGCAGGGCCTGGGGGTGTCTTTTTGCCAAATGAAAAGACCTAGGGATGCAGGTGTATAGCTCTTTGAAAGTGGAGTCACAGGTAGACAGGGTGGTGCACTTTGGCACTCTTGCCTTTGTTTGTCAGAACATTGCGTATAGGAATTGGGATATCATGTTACGGCTGTACAGGACAGTGGTGAGGCCATGTTTTAAAATATCTTGTACAATTATGGTCGTCCTTCTATAGAAAAGATGTTAAATTTGAGAAGGTGCAGAAAAGATTTACAATGATGTTGCCAGATTGGAGGGTTTGACTTAGAGCTGAATAGGCTGGGGCTTTCTTCCCTGGAGTGTAGAAGGCAAGGGGTGACCTTTTAAATAGGTTTATAAAAATTGAGGAAAATGGATGGGGTGAATAACTAATGTCTTTCTCCTAGGGTGTGGGAGTCCAAAACTAGAGTGCATAAGTTTATGGTAGGACGGGAAAGGTTTTGAAAACTGACGTGAAGGGCAATGTTTTCACTCAGTGATGTGTGCATGAAACAAGCTGCCAGAGGAAGTGGAGGTGGGTACAATTACAACATTTAAAAGGCATTTGGATGGGTAATGAAAAGGAAGAGTTTAAAGGAAAATGGGCCAAATGCTTGCAATTGGGACTAGGTCAGATTGGCATGGTCCAGTTGGTGCAGACGAGTTGGACTGAGGACTCTGTTTCTGTGCTGTATGAATCTGATTGTTACTGCAATCTAGGCCAAACTGGGTAAGTGTGACATTTTTTTTCAGATGTGTTGTTTTGTAAGTAGGTTGGCTTTTAATTCCAGATTTTCATTTGATTCAGATTTTACCATCTTCTATGGTCGCATCCAAACCCATGTTTCCTGAGTACTATTCCAGTCTCAATAGCTTTACACCACTAACTCTCTGGCACATTTTCACTGCCCACATGTAGATGTTATTCAATTTAATCCATTACAATGATGGATTTATGCAAAATCCAGGCCAATAAGGGTACAACTGCATTTCCATTGCTATATGGCCTGATACATCATTATACAACCAAAATATACTTTAAGGTTCAGTTGCATGCCACACAGTACAAACTATTTGTGTCACATTCAATACGTTTCTATAATAGTAACTGTTTACCATACAATTGATGTTCATACAGGTTAGACTGGATAAGGGCAATACTTCTTCTAAAGAAACCAATGAACCAATTTTTTTTATGCCAATTTGACAGCCACATTATTACACTGCTGCTTTCCAGGTGTTTGTTCTTTTTTTTTTCTCTCGATTGTCAGTTTCAGGATTTGAATTCAATGTGGGATTTGTCCTCCCTTCCTTTCTGTTAGCCTAGTCACTTAGCAACTAAACTGGTGTAGTGGTTATGGATTAAATTTTTGGCATTAAACGTTGAATGTCATTCATTGGGTGCACTACTAAAGCTTTTTAAATAACAATTCCAATTGGTCAAAGCTTTTGCTATCTTCCTCTGATGTAATTAGGTACATTGGCTGGTACTGAATTGCTAGCTGATGCGTAACAACAGGAGTATAATGTAGGTGCTCAAGTAGAATGAAGTTTTCACTTCCATAGCAACACTGAGTTTTGTTGAGTAATGGTAATTGTTTGTAACTTTCAAGCACTTCCCTTCAGTTTGAATTTTGGTCAATTTTGTTCCATCTATATTCCTTTTTGTCTTTAAAATCAATTGAATAATTTCTGGCATTTCGAGCAACCTTGCTTGCTGGTTATTATCTAATACCCCCCCCGCCCAGAAACATTGTACCTGATACAGTTTTCATTTATTAGGGTGGGAGGAAATCACAGTAAAAGCCTTATCCTGTCTTTACATGATGTGTGCTCCTATGAGGAATTCCTATGATACTCCTCAGCAGTGGGAATTTTTTAAAATCTTGAGGTGCTAGAGACAATTAATTGCAATTGTTCTGCCCTGAGTAGCCTAGGCACATTCTGGACAAGATCAGCTAACTTCCGGATCAGAACTGCAACCTCGTCATTGATTGTCTAACTTTGAGCCATGAATGAGGCCCAAAGCTGATAGCTGACTAACCCTTGAAGATGTTAGTTTTAACATTTACACAGAAATATGAAGAATTCGGAGACTTTTTTTTGTGACAGTACATGGATGCATCTGATCTAGTTAGATTTAAAAGATCTGGAAACTTCCAGTTGGGCACATGGTAGATGTTAGCCTGAAGATACGGTATAAAATACTCTTCAGGGAATCCTTGGGTTTTTATTCAGTGAGTATTAAGCATTCCCATCATAACTGTCTGGACGCTGTGTGACATGCTGATTACCTGAATTTTATGCTTTTATTTAAGAGTTGCGTCATCTGTAATATTCTCCTTTGCAATTTAGTCTTATTCAACACTGTCTAATGGTTCTTGAACTTGTGTAATTTTAAAAGTTACTTCTATGTAGCAGTACCAAGGTGAGAATTGAATATTTTGAGCTATAGATATGTAATCATTGACTAAATTGAGATAACTTGACCTCATTATCTATAAAACTTGTATAGCTAACTGATACATTTATTTTTCTGATTTGAACTGTTCAAATCTAGTTTCAGAATTAAAAGGATGGAACTAGTTTCCTGACCCTTTTTTTTTTGTAACTTCTTTTCAAAATAGTTGTGATAAATGTTATTCTCATAACACTAGTTAATCAAGTTGAATCCAGAAAGTACAGTGCAGAAAAATGAAATGAGGGACAAAAAGGGCGGCACGGTGGCACAGTGGTTAGCACTGCTGCCTCACAGCGCCAGGGACCCGGGTTTGATTCCAGCCTCGGACGACTGTCTGTGGGGAGTTTGCACATTCTCCCCATGTCTGCGTGGGTTTCCTCTGGGTGCTCCGGTTTCCTCCCACAGTCCAAAGATGTGCAGGCTAGGTAGATTGGCCATGCTAAACTACCCGCAGTGTTCAGGGATGTGTAGATTAGGTGGGTTATAGGGGGATGGATCTGGGTGGGATGCTCGGAGGTTCAGTGTGGACTTGTTGGGCCAAAGGGCCTGTTTCCACATTGTAGGGATTCTATGATTCTTTAAATGACGAGTAAGTGAGTAATATCAAAGGGAACAAGTCTTTTGTAAATCTATAAAAGGATAGGGTTGATTTATAGAAGAAAAAATTAATCGATTAGAAATAGATAGCATGGCTGAGACCCTAAAGGAGCACATTGCAAGTGGTTTGCAAAAGAAGAAGATGTTTGAAATATCAAGAAAGAGGAAAGGAAAATTTAATGATAGAGGTTTTTAAAAAAAAATAAAAAAATTTGTATTCTATAACTGTTTTTTTTCTTCACTACTATTGGACATCTCAAAGCACTTTACAGCCAATTAGTAGTGATATCTGCAGGGACCTAGGTGTCCTTGTTCATAATACACTAAAAACCTACAGCTGCACCAAGCAATTCTGAAGTCAAATAGTATTTTAGCCTTTACCACAAGAGGATCTGAGTACATACGTAAATTTGTCTGTCTTCAATTGTATAGAACACTGGTTAGATCACACCTGGAGAGGTGTGTGCAGTTCTAGTTGTCTTGCCTAAGGAAAACTATACTAGCCACGGAAGTGCAGTAGAGATTCATGACTCATTCCTGAGATGGTGGGAATGTCCTTAGGAGTAATTGAGGAAAGTGGGCTTGTATTTTTGGGTATTTAGAAAGTGCGATGCAATCTTAAACTTTTAAAAGTTCTTAAAAGGGATGAACAGAATAGATGCCGAAAGGATGTTTTCCCTGTCAATCAGATCTGGAATCAAGTGACAGTCTTGAATACAAGGCAAGTAACTTATTACTGATGAGAAACTGGGTGGTTAATCTTTGGAATTCTCTGCTCCAATCATTAAGATCAAGGCAGGTTAATAGATTTTTACGCATACTGATTACATCAAAGAATATGGCATTGATGTAAATGATTGGCCATGATTAGTAAGGAAAACCCCAGAGGTAATGTATTGGCATTGATAAAGAACAGGTTGGCAGACAGGCAGCAGAGATTTGGAATAAACGGGTCCTATTCAGAGTGGCAAGTAATGAAAAATGGGCAGCTGCAAGGTTTTGTTGGGACCCCAGCTGTTTGTGATATACGTTATCGATTTGAATGAAGGAATCAAATGCCGTATCTCCAAATTTGCAGATGACACTAAGCTGGGTGGCAGTGTGTGTTGTGAGGAGGATGCCAAAGGGCTGCGAGGTGACTTGGACAGACTGGCTGAGTGTGAAAATATTTGGCAAATGGAACATAATGTAGATAAATGTGAGATTATCCACTTTGGTTGCAAAAACAGGAAGGCAAATTATTATCTGAATGGTGGCAGTTTTGGAAACGGTGAGATGCAATAAGACCTGGGTATCATGGTGGAACAGTCTCTGAAGGTGGGCATGTAGGGACAGAAGGTGGTGAGGTGAGCTAATGGTATGCCAGCTTTCATAGTGAGAAGATTTAAGTACTGGAGTAAAGTTGTCTTGCTGCCATTGACAGGCCCTTGGTGAGGCCACCCCTTGAGTATTGGAGTCCAGTTCTGCTCTCCTAGTTTGAGGAAGGGCATTCTTGGTATTGAGGGAGCCCAGCAAAGATTCACCAGACTGATTCCTGGGATGGCAGAACTGACAGAAGGATTGGATCAGCTGGGCTTGTACTCGCTGGAATTTAGAATGAGGGGCTATCTCATAGAGACACCTGGCAGGACTGGACAGTTTACAAAATGGCATGCAATGACTGCCACAAACATTACATTGGACAGACAGGAAAGAAACTAGCCATCTGTATACATGAACATCAGCTAGCAGCAAAAAGACATGACTAACTTTCCCTAATATCAGTACACTCGGACAATGAAGGCCATCAGTTTAACTGGGATAAGGTAACCATAGTAGCCCAAGCCAAACATAGACATGCACAGGAATTTCTAGAGGCACGGTTCTCAACCGTAATGCGATCAACAAACATATAGAATTGGACACCATACAAACCCATACAGATCAAAGCCAGAAATGACACTACTCACCATAACAGACGAGACAGTATAAGCTCCAAGCGGAGTAGAACAACATCGCTTCACTGGCGACCTCACTGATGATGTTACCTGGCGTGGTGACAAATGTCTGAATGAAAACCAGTCAGCTCAGCAAGCAAGTCAACAACCTCCCCCACAACCCGAGCTACAAACCTTTGCTAAAACCTTAGATTCTATATTGTCTCATGCTTCCGATTGAACTTTTGTTACCTCACACATTGCTGACTTGAATTGCATATTCTGTTTTTTTAATCTATTCTATTAAAGATGATAGTATAAACTGACAAGCCAACCTTGTCAATCCCCTCATCAATGCTTCATCAAAGAACAAAATCGTATTGGTCAAAAAGATTTGTCTTGAATGTATCCATGACAACGTGCATTAATTATCCCATAGTTTTGTCCAAGATTAAAGAAAATTAAGTTGGCATTTATTTTCTCAGCATCGCCAACCACCTATTTATGGATGGGCTAATCTTCTTTAATGCTAATTATTTTTGTCCAAGATTATTTCCTAAAAGTTTCCCTATCACCAGTGTTAGGTAGACATACAACATTAGGCAAACAAACTTTAATTATTTTAGGATATTAATTATATCTTTCGACATTTCAGCAGAGTTTTAACATTTTCAATCTGGGTTCTGTCACCATTCCAAAACACACATTGAGAAAACTGCTGTTAGAATCTCAAATTTGCACCTTTTTGCACCCTTGTTTCCCTCAACAGTCATTGAAGCCTGCACCTGTACTGCATGACTCAATATTTCAGTCATTAACAATAATAGTGCTGGATAGCTAATGCATTCTGCACCTTATGTTATGTCAGTTGTCAAACTTAACAATATGTTTTAGTTTTAGTGGAAATGTTTTTGAATGGGCAAATGATTGATCCACAATGTATGTTTTTGTTATCATTGCTAGAATGCAGAGGCGAAATACTGAAGATGCAGTCAAATGGGCCAAAAATTGCACTCATTTTAAACTATTTTAAAATAGAAAAGAGAGTCTGTTTCTGTCAATTAAATCTTGTCCTTGCCCTTCCCTCTTCCTCCCAGCATTAAAATTTGCTTGAATCTGTCTTTACCATTTTCTATTCCCCAGTATTAATTGAAAGCATCCAGCTCTCCTGAACACCTGTGTTGATATGCTCCCCTCTGAAATTGAATGGAGACAGTTAGAACTAATTCAAATAAGGGCGAGAGTTTACATTCCACTACCTGCAGGAATTTGTCTTCAGTCCTGCACTCCTCCTATCCTGAAGTAATACTTATTGCGAGTGTCAGGAGCTTTCTCTGCCCTCCCTTTTAAGCTTGTAGAAAGGACCAGACTCTCTTCTCTCCCCTACCCCCAAGAGTTCTTGTGTTCCCTTCGGATATGAATTTGGTAAATATAACCTCTTCATATACTATAATTTTAAGAAAGTGAAGTGCAAGTATAAATGACTCGGTATAAGTTTGATAAACATTGCTTGGGATATTTTGATTTATGTAGTTATTGTACAATCAAACAGTTGAGGTAGAAATTTTGATTAAAAGGGGGGGGGAAAAAACTTGCTGATATTGAATATTATTCAAACTCCTTTTAATATCAATGACAAGTTTTTCTTTCCTGAAAGCTCAGAAGCAATGTTGAAATTAGTCTTAAAACAAAACTGAATTTTTTTTTCTATTCTCAGTGACTTTTAATGTTTTCTGTGTAGTGAATATCTTTGTAAATTAATCCTATCTAAAGCTATTCCTTTTTCAAGATATTCTGATATATTGATTTGCACTTGGATTTTCACTTTTGTTAATTTTCAGTTTAAAATATTTCTCTTTCAAAACAATAATTCTGTCTGGGATTGAACGGAATTTTGTTAAAGCAATTACTGTGAGCTGGTATTGTCTGAACATCATCTAAGTTTATTACAATAGGCTTCTTTTAGAAATTTCATGAAAATGAATTTCCTTGGAGATTATCTTGTTTTACTATCATAACTTTGGCAGATGTTTAGCAGAATTGTGCTGAAAAGTGGCAACAGTGGAGCAGGGTGAAATTCATCCTATGTATTTTGCGATGTACTGTTTTTATGTCACAGTGGAAGTGCCTTGGGCATGGTGATTGTTATTTCGCTGTTAATTTAACTCTTTCAAGGGAGTTGCTATAAATTGCAAATTGGGTTAATTATAGCTGCTTATAAGTTAGGGTGGATAATTGGAGGGTAGTTGTAATCGCTTTTAAATGCCAAGCTCCAAGTTGTCTCTGCTTTCATTACTGTACAAGTTTTAATCATAGCCAGGTTGCCATGATACAAAATTGTACAGTAGTTAATGTTCAAGACCACTTCTCATTTTTCAGGTGAGATGCAACTACTTTGATAAGGGGAAATGGGAGCATTGAATGATGGGATAAATAAAAAGTGGTGAATAAAAGTTTTTAATGGAGAACGGAGCGTGAAGTACAAGAGAGCAAAGAGTTGAGAGTCTGAAGTAATAAGATAATTAGAGGATGGGATGGTGGCAGGTGGGCACCAACAAGTAGAAGTGACTAGAGGGTCAATGGATTGAAGATTGGGAATTCAGATCACTAGAGGAGGTGATTTGAAGTTTGAACAACCAGCTGCCAGGGGTGGAAATGGTACATCCTGTGGGCCTTTATCCTGGGGGGATGCAAAATGCAGGCAAGGTGGGATGTATTGCAGCAGAAAAGGAAACGATATGGAAGTAGTTACGTTGATTACAACCATCACAGCGTGAAAGGTGGTGGTTTGAGCTTGCTGAATTTGAGTGTTAGCCAATTCGTCCCACTCCCCTTTTCCTTTTACTTCTTTAGGCTTTCACTTGAAATCTGTCTCCTCTGCAGTTTCTCCTTCATTAATAAGAGATAACAGTGTGGAGCTGGAGGAAGACAGCGGGCTAGGCAGCATCAGAGGAGCTGGAAAGTTGATGTTTTGAGTCGGGACCCTTCAGAAAAGTACTCTGTGCAAAACTGATGGATTCTTGATATATGTACTAAGTTTTCTTGTAACCTCCTCTGCATGAAAGCAAACGTTCTCAGCTCTTTTTAGCCTTACCGTATATCTGGGGTCATTTGGTCCTAGTACATCTCCTCTGAAGCCATTCTGATTATTTGACATACTCTCTAAAACATGCAGAATTACTTCAGCTGGGGCCTAACAATGTTTTATAAAGTATGACGAGAACATTTTTACATTCAGCCTGTAAAAGTGAAGATGCTATACACCTTCTTTTACTGCAGCCTTGTTGAATATTTCACTTAGTGAAGTGAATTGACTGAAATCATCTGCATAGGATGGGGTTGAGGGATGTTTACTAAATTGGACAGTGCATTACTTCCAGGCTTTGATTCTTCTCCAAGTGTCTTTAAGGAAGGCAGCAGTGATTTTTAAATGACACATATTATGTTATAATAAGTAGTATAAGAGTATGAATCAAATATAGAAATAAAAGGCTCTTGGGGTAAAAGTTTGCATCAGAATAAGAGGGCAAAAAGGATAGAAAATCTGGCAATGTGATCCAGAAATGTAATTACAATTGTGTAATATTTTCAGATCTTTTTTAAAATCTCAACTGGCTTAATATTTTAATACATTACATGCATTAGTCGTGGTTACATAATGAAATTCTCGAATCGATATCACCAAGTACATATGTTTGAATACTTTCCATAGACACACCATTACTTCATGACACATTTTATGTAATTATCAGAAAAATCACTTAATACAACATCACTGTATTTTAATCACCACTCGGCTAAGTTGCACAGTAATTGGGCTACTTGTTAAATAGTTGTGCAAGATATCAGGCAATATGATGTTCAAGCGTCTGGAGGAGTGGGTTGTTTTTATGGAAGTTAACTGCTGGCAGGCAAGGCTCCCCATTGGTAACACGGAATCAATGAAGACAGCTGCATGCTGTTTTTTTTAAATTTTTAAAGCTTTTTTTTTGCGTTGACTGGTTTCTGCATAGTGATAATGGCAATTGCACTTAATTTGCCTCACTGAAGTATCTGTTTGCTCAATATAGGTGTTACTTCTAAATTCAAGTGGCCTCCTTTGTTCATCTTTTGAAACTAGTTATTATTGATGTTCTTGTCTAAGCTCCTCTATATGTTGTTGTATTTTAATGAGTATTGATCTCCCTTTTTCTACTGGCTACAAGAATGAATAACAAATTCAACATCTGATGTGTATGTCTTGTGACATGTGCAAGACATTTTCTAAATAAGTGGATGAGATTTTTTGGCTTTATTCATGTGATACACTGCTTGTACAGCCAAAGAGGCCAATTCCCAGTGATAGGTAAATTTCAGTACCATTTAATGTGTGTCTGTGTTGTAATGTACAATAACTTTTGAGTTTTGTTATCCTGAAGCTGGTATAATGCAAATAGAGTAAGGATGCTGACAGGACCACAGCTACTGGGCAATGTTTGAATTTAATAGTATACTTTTGCGTTAGAATAGTGAGTAAAGTACAAACATCAAATACACAGTGGGTCGTTAATCTTCTTTCTGTCACTCCTTAATATCATAATTCTATATAGTCTTGTGGTGCAGTGATAGGGTCTCTGCCTCGAGACTGGGAGGCTTGGTTCACATTCCATCTACTCCACATGTAGGTAATGTTGCTGAACAGATTGGTTAGAAAATACCTACATACAATATGTATTGTTAGGAATTCTGACACTTATCTATACCTGTTGAATGGATTCTGCATCCACAGGATGTAACTGCCCCACATAGTGATTTTCATTTGATTGTTATTTGCAACACCAGCTGTCGGGGGAAAGATTTCTTTAGCGTGCTTGCAAGAATTGGGTTTCACTTGTTACAAATGTGACATCATGAGGGAGAATATTGACTTGTCTTTGTCAGAATTTGCAAACCAGCCTTCCAGCCAACTGAACAGGGAAAAAGTGGTGTAGAAACTCACTGTGCACAATGTTTCTGCTTTAGTCCCCAAATTTCTACCCCATCTTGCAGCATTGTTCTGCCTTGTTTTCTTCTTACATTCATCACTGCCCCCATCCCACCCACCAACCCTTGCCTCACCCTGCCCTCATTATAGTACAATAATGCCCATCAGAGCCTCTGAGAAACTGGACTTTTCTTTTTAAATTGTGAAAATTTAACTTTTAAGGATGATTTGTATAACTTTTAATCTGGGCACTGTCAGTTCAGTTCTGTGGGCATGTTTTTCGATGGCTTCCAATTCATTAATTATGTTTTTCTTGTTTTTGCTCTTCCACAAATGTGGCTGTTACTAGCAAGGCCAGCACTTGCTGTCATCCCTAATTATCCTGAACTGAGTGACTTGTTAGGTTCGTTGTGAGGGCAGCAAAAGGTTTACTATGTTGTGGAGCTGGAGTTGCACAAAGTACTAATAAAAATGGTAGTTGCTTCCATAGAAGACAATAGTAAAACTGGGTTTTTACAGTGATTGATCACCATTTGCCATGGTCACCACTACTGAGGCTAGCTTCATATTCCAAATCTATTAATAGAATTTAAATTCCATAGTGAAATCTAAACAGCCTAATGAGTCCGTTTGAAATGACTACCATGCCATCAACTGTCTTCCCCATTATGGAGCCTTCACACCAGTCTGTTCACTGCCCAGGGAGTGGGAATGTTTGAAGAGTTATTCTACTTGGAGTATTCCAAATTAGGAGTCAGTTACTGTGCAGTTGAGGGAACTGAAGAAGGGTCCTGACCCAAAACATTAACTTTCCTACTCCCCTGATGCTGCCTGACCACCTGTGTTGCTCCAGCTCCACACTGTGTTGTCTCTGACTCCAGCATCTGCAGTTCTTGCTATCTCCCAATGATATTGGCTCTGGCTCTGCTGTTTTGAAAAATTTAAGTGGATCCAAAGATTTTTGGAAAAGCAATAGTGATGATTTTAAGTATGGGAATGGACAGGCATTTCCACACCCATGGATGTCCATTCAGGACAGTGTTGTCCTGCCCCTCTGGTCAGTGACAAGAATGTTGCAGTGGCTGCTGAGCACCCTGATGGGGGACGATGAGGAGCCATCATGGCCCACATTGATACCAACATCTGTGGTAGAAAGAGGGATGTGGTCCCGTGGTCAGAATTTAGGTAGCTGGGTAAGAAATTAGCAAATAGTACATCAAAATGGTCAGATTCTTCTGTCCCACATGAGAACATGTATAGAATTGAGCATAGAGCAAATGAATACATGGCTAGAAAGATGGTTCAGGAGGGAGAACTTTAGGTTCCTTCAACTGTGCGGCCATTTGTTGGGGTGATGGAATCTGTACAACTGGATGTGTTACACCTAAACATCCAGGATGAATTCCTCGCAAGTATTTTGCTAATGCTTTTGGGTAGGTTTATCTTAGTTGGTAGGCATGTCGGAATGAGAAGACAACATAGAATCGATGTGCACTCAACGCTAGAGAAAAGTAAGCTATTAGTTGGGACCAGTGTAAGGGAGACAGTAAAATCTAAATCGGGATTACTGTGCATGGAATGTGCTTAATAAGATTGAGTTACTGAGAGATGATAAAGTAAAAATAGGATGTACCTCTATAACCAGAGGAAGGGCAGGGTTTGGTATTAAATATTCAAGGATTTAAGGCTTCAGGGAAGGTGTCAAAGAAAAGGGAAAGGGGTATCCTCCTCGATAGGTTACTGTACTAGAGGCATCACGGACAAAATCGCTGACTACACCTAACAAGCAAAGAAGGTGCCAATTCGTTGTCAAGTGTAGTATAGCAGATAAGATGAAGAAAAAATTTGCAAGGAAATTACAAAGGCGGGACAAATTAGTCTTAATCCAGGAACACTGTTAAAGTTCCCCATTATATTCAAGAAAGCGTGTTGTCTTTTTCTGCAGCAGTATGTTTCCAATCCAATTGGAAAGGAGGCACTTCATTCTTGAGAATGAGGTGGGGTAAGCAGATTCAGTGGGAGAATATTTTAGGGGACAGTAGTCATCATTTCATAAGGTTTAGACTTACTGTGGAAATTGGCAAAGAATAAACCAGGATAGGAATGATGAAGTAAAAGAGAGGCAATCTCTAATGATATATAAACAGATCTGAGCCAAATTAATTGAAGTTGAAGCTTAGCTGAATAATGGGCTACCTTCAAAGAAGAGACAATTTGGACATAGTTGAGGTATGCTCTTGTAAAAAAGAAAGCTAGGGCAAACAAAACTAGAGCCTGGGACTTCGAACAGAAGATATTTATTGCATATCAGGACCATGCAGATGACTCAAAAGGAAGTAAGACATTTGGGCAAATTCATTCTGGTTGGAGTGTTGAGCTTGTTTTAAGGAAAGACTAGACAACCCACCCTTACAGGCAGTGTGTCCCAGATTCCCATCACCCTCTGAGTGAAAATGTTTTTTCTCCTATCTCGCTCCTCTAACCCTTCTGCCCCTTACCTTAAATCTGTGCGCCCTGGTCACTGACCACTCCAAGGGGAAATGTTTCTTCCGGTCTGTCCTATCTATGCCCCTTAATTTCATCTCAATCATGTCCCCTCTCAATCTCCTCTATCCCCAAGGAAAACAACCTCAGACTGTCTAAGATAACAAGGTGTGGAGCTGGATGAACACAGCAGGCCGAGCAGGAAGGCTGACGTTTTGGGTTGAGACCCTTTTTCGGAATGGGGGAGGGGAATGGGATTCCGAAATAAATAGGGAGAGACGGGGAGGCGGATAGAAGATGGCTAAAGGAGAAGATAGGTGGAGAGGAGACCGACCGGTCGAAGAGGTGGGGTTGGAGCCAGTAAAGGTGAATGTAAGTGGGGAGTTAGGGAGAGGATAGGTCGGTCCAGGGAGGACGGACAGATCACGGAGGCGGGATGAGGTTAGTGGGTAGGAGATGGGGGTGGAAGGAATGGTTAGGGAGGTGGGGACGAGCTGGGCTGGTTTTGGGATGCGGTTGGGGGAGGGGAGATTTTTGAAGCTTGTGAAGTCCACATTGATACCCTTTGGTCTGCAGGGTTCCCAAGCGGAATATGAGTTGCTGTTCCTGCAGCTTTTGGGTAGCATCGTTGTGGCACTGCAGGAGGCCCAGGATGGACATGTCGTCTGAGGAATGGGAGTGGGAGTTGAAATGGTTTGCGACTGGGAGGTGCAGTTGTTTAGTGCGAACTGAGTGTAGGTGTTCTGCAAAGCGGTCCCCAAGCCTCCGCTTGGTTTCCCCGAAGTAGAGGAGGCCACAATGGGAACAGTGGATACAAGCGGAGGCTTGGGGACTGCTTTGTGGAACACCTACGCTCAGTTCGCACTAAACAACTGCACCTCCCAGTCACGAACCATTTCAACTCCCCCTCCCACTCCTTGGATGACATGTCCATCCTGGGCCTCCTGCATTGCCACAATGATGCCACCCAAAAGCTGCAGGAACAGCATCTCATAATATATTTCGCTTGGGAACCCTGCAGAGCAAGGGTATCAATGTGGACTTCACAAGCTTCAAAATCTCCCCTTCCCCTACCGCATCCCAAAACCAGCCCAGCTCGTCCCCGCCTCCCTAATCTGTCCTTCCTCCCACCTATCCCCTCCTCCCACCTCAAGCCCCACCCCCATCCCCTAC
>NC_063343.1:31671309-31712972 GCF_021869965.1 Rhincodon typus
ATCCCCTACCTACTAACCTCATCCCACCCCCTTGACCTGTCCGTCTTCCCTGGACTGACCTATCCCCTCCCTAACTCCCCACCTACACTCTCACCTTTTACTGGCTCTGGCTCCGTCTCCTCTCCACCTATCTTCTCTATCCATCTTCTATCCACCTCCCCCTCTCTCCCTATTTATTTCAGAATCCCCTTCCCCATCCCCCAATTCTGAAGCAGGGTCTCAAACCGAAACGTCAGCCTTCCTGCTTCTATGATGCTGCTTGGCCTGCTGTGTTCATCCAGCTGTACACCTTATTATCTCAGATTCTCCAGCATCGGCAGTTCCTACTATCTCTGACTGTCTGATCTCCATTTTGTAACAAAAACTCGGCAGCCGAGGCAGCATCATGGTAAATCTCCTCTACGCTGTCTCCAGTGCTATAACATTCCTTCTGGTTCATGATAAAACTAATGATGTGTGATGAGATACCTTGGCATGTCAGGTGCATGAGCGTGTTATTGTGTGAATGAAGCGACACTGGTGGGGGGAGTTGGGCTTTCCCGTATTTGATGTAACTGGGACAAAGTCCCACAGGACTGTTTAAACGGCTTACCTCTGAACCTGGCAAATCATATGTCTGGCTGTGAACAGTTTTTGTAGATCAGCTGATCTGAATGCAACTTGCACCTAACGCCTTAGCCCAACAATGAATGTCATGTCTTACTTCTCGCGCTCTCCCTCTCTCTCTCTCTCTCCCTCTCTCTCTCTCTCTCTCTCTCTCTCTCTCTCGGTGGGTTGTCTGAGCTGGAATTTTCTTCACCAACTCATCCAGGTCCACGACTCCAGGTTTACCACATAACAAAGGAAATTTGTCTGGAGCAGTTGTCTGAGAGATATTAAAACCCTGTCTATTTTCCATTGAATATCAGTGGCTGTTTATCTTCCAGTTGTTTGGATCACATGCTTAAAATCTTGCGAACCTAAAACTTAAAAGAAACTAAAAACTAAAACTGTTGGTGCTGGAGATCTGAAACAAACAAAATAACATTGGAGAGATTCAGCAGGTCTAGCAGCATTTGTAATAAAAAGTCACGAGACTCCATATAATTCTGTTTCTCTCTGCAGATGCTGCCAGACCAGCTGAGTTTCTCCAGCAATTAGTCTTGTTTGTTTACTTGTAACCTGGCAGGCTGCAAATCAACACCAACAGTACCACAGCTGCAGGGACAGAATGTGCCATCTTGCTTTTCAGGAACTGTGAAGTTTAAAAATAATCTATTCAAGCTGCTTCAATCAAAAAAAACCCGAGTCTGCCTGTAAAGGATTTTGCATTCTAGATATAACACATACTGGTGCCTGTCCCTATGGTATTTCTGGAATGAATGTTTGCATAAATGTTCCTCCCTTAAATCCAAAAGCCTGCTGGTGACCTTTTAAATTGACTGCACACTAATGGGCTTTGCAACAGACTTTTTTTTTCTTCTTAAAAAGTACCTTTTTTAATTAAGGAGAGACAGGAGGGGGAATTGAGGGTTTCATTTTATCCTGCCTGTCAGTGACAATATGGAGATTAACTTGAATTTATCAGCAGAGATAGATGACTAAGCATTTGAACAAATCACATCTGATCAGAATGGATTTGACAACTTGGGTCTACCTATTCTAGTATTGTTGTTAGGTTGGATAGAAGATAATTTCCAGTATTCCTGATGGAGAATATTTGATTGTAGTTCTGCACAAAATTAGAAAAAATAAGTTTGTTCAAGTGGAAGATTAGAATAAATTAACTTTTTTTTTCTGGCATGTGTTGAAGTGTTATCAAAGGAACTGTACTTAATACTGTATAGTTTTGTGGCTTGGATGAAGCAATAATGGGTAGTACCCTTTTGTAGATCGCAGTAAGGTACAAATTACATCAAGTTGTATAGATAAAAGAGAAGGAGACAAGAGAGATGGGTTAATTGAGTGGAACCTTGACAGGTGGAGCATTGTGTTGTGTGTGTGTGAAGCCACCCACATTTGAAGTAAACTTTCTCCATGATCTATGGAGATGCTCTGGAGAAACAAAAAGGACTTGAACGTTTTTAGGTGCAAGCTGAGACACGGATGCAAAGAACAATAAAAGACTAATGAATGCTGGTGTGTATCTTGAGGGGTTTGGAATACAAAAGTAAAGAAGTGATGTTTCAATCTCTCGGTACCCTGAAAAGGGGATATGGTAATCTTAAAATTGGAACTAGGCCATTTTGCACCAATTAAGCGGCTCCTTTTCTCAGTGAAAATCTGTAGCTCTGTGGATCCAGGGTGAATTAAAATTTCCAAGACTAAATTGGATCCAGGGTAAGCCAATGGAGTTGATTTGTTGAACGTTCATGATTTTTGATCAATTGTAGATGCAAACTTCCTTCTACCCTTCCAGCTGCATAGGGAAAGCAACCAACATAATCACTCTCCCACCCTCTTCCTTTGGACAGAAGATATAAAATTTTGAATATGGATCCAATTAGATTCAAGAAAGTATCTTCCCAGCTCTTATCAGACTTGTGAATGGACCTTTTGTATGTAAATGTTGAACTCTCCGTGCCTTCTCTGTGGCTGTAACACTGTATTCTGCACCTGTCCTGCTACCCTGATGCGTTTTGTGTGGTATGATCAGCCTGCATAGCACACAAAACGACACTTTTTTTTTGCTTTATCTCAACACGTGATAACAAATCATAAATAAACCAATAAATCCTTGTTCCTGTGGTTCACTCTGATCCCAAAACTTTGTTAAATGAAATAATTGGCTAATCAGTTGTAAGGTCAGGTGATAGTGTAGTGATGTCACGAGTGATCCAGAGCCCCAGGCTAATGTTTTGGGGTCCAGGGTTTGAATCCCATCATGGTAGATGGTGAAAATATTTGAATTTAATCAATCTAGAATAGAATCCTGGTGTAATGATGATCCTGTAATCACTATCAATTTTTGTTTTAAAAACGAAATGTATTTCACTAATCTTTTTAGGGAAGAAGATCTGTCAACCATGTTAGGTCTAGCCTGCGTGTGACTCCTGACTTACAGCAGTATTGACTCTTGACCATCCCCTGGACAATTAGGGAAGGGAAACAACTGTGGCCTAGCCACCACAAAGCAAATCCTATGAAAGAACTTTTAAACTGCTATTAAATGTGTTTTATAGCAAAGATTCTACATGAATTCAAGCTGCTCTGGGGTTGGGTAGAGATGAATATCAGTGGAGCCTCACCCAATTTATTGGTTGGAACAACAGAGACTCTTGGGGCAGGCCTTCCTGCTTCAGTGCAGCAGCATGTACAGCCTGAACTGTATACTGGCTGCAGTTTTAAATTTAAACTTGGAAAAACTTTTGCCTTGCCTCGCTTAACTGTTATCAAAGTCTGACACTCCTTTCAATCTTAAAGACCTCTGTCCCTCCAGCTTTAAGAACCTAAGAAACATTGTTAATTAGACATGCCCACTCCTGGCAGTGATGTTGGGGATGTGAGGGGTACGAGGATGGGGGGAGGGGGACAGAAGAACTGCACTGAACACTTTCTATATTCTGGAAACATTTTAGCTTGATGATGGTGGGGTTTAGAAGTCTGCATGGAACATCTTATGGTATTCCTTTAATTTCATTGAACCAAAGGCTTGTTACATTTTTAGCACATACTTAATTTGTTCTGTCACCTTCAAATATTTTGTCAATGTGTTCCCAACTCTGTTTACTCCTGCACCCTTTTGCAATTCGCACCATTTGTAATACCTCCCTTCCTCTTCCTATTGCGTTAAATTGCATGTGACATGCCTGCCCATTTTATTAGTCTGTATTTCCAGAATTCTGTTACAATCCTTCCTGTTGTTGACTATACATAAGCACCTGGCCATCTACAAACATTGTAGTTATACTCCCTGTACCCATGTAATTCACATTTAGACCATCAGTCACCATAATATCAACCCTGAGGTCTGCCACTTTCTCAGCTGGGGGAGAAAAGCATTCATGATCTCACTTCTCCACTTTCTGGCTGTAAGCAAATTTCATGTCACTTTATTTTGTTCCTTTCTTGAGTGGGGCCCCACTTTTTTGGATTAACATGGCACCAAAGTGCTGTGGCTATCGAGCTAATAGCAAAAATATGTTTGTACAAGTCTTGAAGATCATGTTCTTGAGTTACTTTGTGATTGAATATAGAACTGAATAAGAACGTGACTGAGTAAAGATATGTCAACATTAGTCTTTTATTTTGATAAATTCCACAGACCATCACGTATGCCGTTCAGTTGGCTGGGCAGTTGGCTTGCAATGTAGAGTGATGCCAGTCGTGCAGGTTCCGTTCCTGTTCAGGCTGAGATTGCCACGAAGGTCCCATTCCACCTTCTCAACCTTGCCACTCACCTGAAGCGTAGTGTCCCTATGGACATCTGGGAGTATGATGCCTTTACTTATAACGTTTGAATTTGTATCAAATGTGTCAATGTTTTTACACAACCAGTTGGACAACCAATGCAAGATGGAGTAAGCTACATATTTGTAAAGATATTTGTCCAGTTTGGGAGGAAAAGATTTGAAAAGTTTGGGAACAAGATTGTAAGGATTCCTGGTGTGGCACTGTCTTTTGTGGAGGTCTTCAACCACTCTTTGCAACTGAATGTAACAATAAGATTTTTGTTCAGGTTGTCATTTGTCAACAGTTATCGTAATTTGATTCTGTTAGCTCTTAATTTTCTGAAATATTTCACCCTAAAAGCTCTAATCTCTTTTTTCAGTCAATTTCAGTGACACTATCCTGTGATTATCTAAAGTATGTAACTTTTATTAATTTCACCTCTGAATATTTTTCTCCACCTAATTTTTTTATGTTTTGGTTCCCATCCTAATATTTCTGAAGATTAGAGTCTCCTGTATCTGGGTACACTTCTGTACTCCTTTTCCATGATTATTCTGTCTGCGTCTCTCAGCTGTATTCTGCCCATGTAATTGTTCCTTGGGGTCAAAAGTGTCTTACCTAGCTTTTGACTACCTAGCTTCATGGATGAAGTGGTCAGGATGGTTATTGAGGGTGGTAGATGTCGTCTACATGGATTTCAGTAAGGCCTTTGATAAGGTTCCATATGGTAGGCTGCTCTGGAAGATTTGGCGTAGAATCCAGGGAGAGCTGGAAAATTGGATAAACAATTGGCTTGATGGTAGAAAGCAGAGACTAATAGAAGGATGCTTGTTGGACCGTAACTAGCGGTGTGCCTCGGGTTGGTGCTGGGCCCATTGCTGTTTGTTATCTTTATCATTGATTTGGATGAGAATGCATAAGGCACGATTACTAAGTTTGTGAATGACACTAAGAGGCAGTAATGTAGGCAGTGAAGAAGGTTATCAGAAGTTCCAGCAGGATCTTGCTCAGCTGGGGAAGTGGGCTGAGAAATGGCAAATGGAGTTTAATATAAGTGTGAGGTGTTGCTTTTTTTTTTAGGAAAGTCAAATCAAGGCAGGAGTTTCATGGTGAATGGTGCAGTGGAACAGAGGGACCTTGGAGTTCAGGTGCATGGTTCTCTGAAAGTGGAGTCACAGGTAGACAGGGCAGTGAAGAAGGCATTTGGCACAGTGGTCTTCATCAGTCAGGGCACTGAGCATGGAAATTGGCAACTGTACATGATGTTGGTGAGGCCACACTTGAAGTATTGTGTTCAGTTTTGGTCATTTTGCTATAAGAAAGAAGTTTCAGAGGATTAGATAGGGTGGACAGTGGGAGCCTTTTTCCTCGGATGGTGATGGCTAGCACGAGGGGACATAGCTTTAAATTGAGGGGTGATAGATATAGGACAGATGTCAGAGGTAGGTTCTTTACTCAGAGAGTAGTAAGGGCGTGGAATGCCCTGCCTGCAAAAGTAGTAGACTCGCCAACTTTAAGGGCATTTAAATGGTCATTGGATAAACATATGGATGATAATGGAATAGTTTAGGTTAGATGGGCTTCAGATTGGTTTCACAGGTCGGCGCAACATTGAGGGCCGAAGGGCCTGTACTGTGCTGTAATGTTCTATGTTATTAAAATGGAAAGAGTGTAGAAGAAATTTACAAGGATTTTGCCTGTCCCCGTGCTGTAGGACTCTATGACTCTGACTCTAGACAAATGTGCACCCTGTCTTTTCTCTCGCTGTTGCACCCTCTCACTACCTGTCACCTCTCTAATCCAACTCTGGTGAGACATGTATAATCTGTACTAAATATTTCTATCTAGATTTAAAAAAAAATTGCTGAAAATCCTAAAAATGGAAAATTTTGTAAATGCACAGGTCTTTCAGTATCTGCCGGCAGTAAGAATGATCTATATTTTAGCTCTCAGCAATTTTTTGGTCATAGCTGGAACAAACCTCTATAAACTTTTCAAAGAAAAGAGACGAGAGGAAAAAAAAGGAAAATGTATCTTTTAAAAAATTTGAGGGTTCTGAGTTTCAAAGTCTTATCATCACCGCTGTTAACACACGCTTTGATTTATTGACAGCCTTGCTCTGGACATGAGTTTTTGTATTTCCTACAGTTTAAAGTTGCCTTCTGGAAACTTTTTTTATTTGCTCTTTTTGCCAAAATGTCATATGATGGGCAATTTTTAAGGAAACTGTGCTTTATAGAAACAAATTGCATCATGTGCAAGGGTATGAGGGGAAAAATGTACTACTCACTTGTAATGTCATATACTTATTAGAGTGTCAGTGCAGACACAATGGACTGTGTACACTGAATCCTGCAGTGTAATAAATCTCTAATTCTGTGATGCTTCTGATGCAGGCTTGTTACATTGCTTTTTAAAAAAAAGTAAAGCAGCCTGAAATAGAACTGTTGGATGAAAAGGAAAATGGAGATTATGATGAAACAAGAAAGGAGCATGCGCAAGGCATGTCAGAGGGGGGTGATCAGGAGGAGGTGGTTGCGTCTCATGGTTTAGTTGACTGGTCTCTTCAGTCTCCAGTGTTGGCCTCTTCTGCAGTTATATCTCTTTCCTGTGCATCTTAACTTTTTATTCTTCTGCCATTCCCCACCCCAACACTTATTGGTTTATTTGTAATTCCTAATTGTCTCCTCTTCCCTGCCCCTCTAAAACACCATAACATTTGGTTACATTTATTCCTCTACATTAGCCCCTTGTTCCTCCAATCTTGTCTTATTCTCCTCCTTTGTCTCCACCAACTTCCTGATTCTAACTTTATCTTCTCCTAACTTGTGCAGATGTTTCTGCAACTTTCTAACCCAGCTTGAAACTTTTTAAAGATGCCTATGCTAACGAGTTGGTTTATAAAGGACAAACCGTTCTGAGAACATCAAATTAAATGCAAATACAATTTGTTTTTATTTAATTTGCCTCATTATGTAAACAAACACTTAGCCTACTCTCCTAGTTTTCACCAGATTTCTTCGAAGGACTGACAGAGGTATAAAGTTTATTATACTAATCTTGATTTACTCTGTAATTGATATAACTAATTTTTATTGCTTCTCAATTCTTCTGCTTTTAGTTTTATTTCTTAGTTGAGTTTGAGACCTAAGAGGAGACTTGGGTTTCTATGACTGCTGCCTACCAAGCTTTCTTTTTTTAAAAAAAAGACATTGGCTAATTTAAACTGAAGTCCTTTCAGTCTTGCTGAGATTATCTCAAATTTTCAATCTTCCATCGCAGTTTAAAAGAAATTTAGTTTATAGCTTTGTCTGGGTGATATGATGTACACACATCATATGTAACATGTTGGACCCTCAGTTTTAGCCTAGCAAATGGAGAGAATTTGGGTTTTTAAGGTCAAATGGAAGTTTTTTTTTACAAACAATCCACCAAGCTGAAGAATGTGGGAACTTAATAGAAATCAGTAGGGGGTTGGATGGGAGGGTGGGAACTGCTACAGTGATCTCTTATGAACCTAAAAATTACAAGTTTAATCCATATTTGAGTTTCCACAGTTGCTTGGGGGGTAGGGGGGCAGAGATAACAGCTTGATCTAATTGGGATCTTGCATCTTGAAAGTATTGAAATAGCCTGCTGTTCAAAATCTAATCAGCATGAAAATTAATGTTGTCGTTACGTAAAAATATCTGTCAAATGCTTTTGAAGTACAAGAGCTAGAATTCATTTGTTTATTAATTTTAATGTATTCTAATAGAATTCATATCACTTGTATTTTGAAGCAAAATTAATTAAAAACAGTATACCTTTTTAAATTTATAGATATTAATTGGAGTTCTTATTAAATGCAACAGAATTGAGTATAGCCCAAGGAAAGTTTGAAGTCTCGAAGTATTAAATTTGTATCATTGATTAAAAGGAAATGCAGTGGCAAACATTATTCCTCCCATTACCAATTACAATTATGAATGTTATCTGCATTGTGATTATTTGCAGAAAGAAGCTCAGAATGGTAAATGGAAGGCTGGCTGGAGTAAACTCAAGTATGCATCTCAATTATCTCAATTCATCTCAATTAAACTGTTTACATTCGCTTGCAGTTTGCTGTCTGCTGTAATCTGATCCACTATTCTTTTTTCCCTATTAGTTTTGTTGTGTGGAGCCATTTGCAATTTGAGGTGGAAGTAAATTTTAAAGATGTTAATTCAATAAGGCTAAACTGGTCCTATCCAGTTGTGAAGAAAACCATTTTCACTTCCTGAATTCCCTTGGATGACCATTCATTTGAACTGAGCATCCAGGCTTGACGTTAACAATGCTCGATGGGTGAGTTGAGACACTGGGTCAGAGATCACAGTGACACAAGCTTCATTGGAGGATGACCCTCCTGACCAAAGACATTTGATGTACTAAGTGCCTAGTGAAGGGTTTCTTGCTACAGATGGGTTTTTAACTGGTGGTTCAGCACTCCTAGTGCACACTGTATGGCCCATTAATGTGTCCTGGTGACAATGGCTGCCCATGCAGCAATCTTTCTTAGAAGTCTGTTTTTCTTTGTGTCTTTCTGCTATGTGCAGTCCCAGAGGTCCCTGTCTCTCCTGGCCTGCTACTGCTAGGGCTGAAATCTGCTGGCCCTCACTTTGGTCAAGGACTTCATATGAAAAGAGATGAGAGCCTTTTGTTTGGAACCAGATGTAGGCAGTGGCACAGTTATCCTTTTGTGTTCCCTTACCGAACTAACACATTTTGGTTCTAACTGCACAGCTTTATTCTTCTGTGGGGTCTGGTCCCACTATCCATTTTATTATAACCTCCATTACTGCTGAAACTCTTTATCTTTTATTTATTTTTCCTCTTTTTTCCTAAAATCTGCAACACTGTACTTTTAGCTTCACTATTTTTCTAGGATCTGTAACTGAAGAAGCTGTACCTGGGGAACCTTTTGTACATAAGATGGTGCTGTAAGTGGTGACTTGTACGCTTTTTTCACCCCTATTCATTTGAGTACATGAAAAAATCTCTTTCTAATTCTATCCTAATTATCCATCAGCTATATTTTAAAGTGCCATTGTCCTGTCTACCCATACCTTGCTTAAAATTTGGGGTGGGGGCAGTGGAGAACCTGCTTATTTTCTTGACAGCTGCCCCATAGTACTTTAACACTTGGAACAGTGTTGATTGCTTGAGGATAAGTCTTCCACTCTGTTCTCTTGGAAGCAGTTTCACCTTGGAGAGGTGCCAGTGGTGGCTCTGTATTTCTTGCAGTAATACCAGGGACAGTGGCCACTACTGTGACTGCAGGCATTCCCATCGCACCAAGGGAACTAGGTAAGTGCACGTTCATGGCCTCACTGAGAGGGGTGTGCGTGGTTAATTCAGATTCATGGAGAGGGTCTTGGGGGTAGGATGACCTTGAGAGGAGGTGCCTCTAATGTCAAGGGCCTACAGAGGAGTCCCTCCTCTAAGTTCTCCTTAGAGCAAAAGCGGTTGAGAGAAAAATGGCTCCAACCTCAACTTGTAACTAACTTCACACGTTCTCTGAACCATTCTGGTAGATCTCCTCTGCATTTTGTCAAGGGCCTTCATATCATTCGTAAAGTGAGTGAAAGAGAACAATGCATTTATCTGGTTGTAACCTACCAGAGCTTAAAAGTGCAAAATAACATTCCTGCTTTTGTATTCTAACTTGCTATCTATGAAAGCAAAGAACATGCTTTCATACCAACGCTCTCAATATGACTTGCCACATTCAAAGATCTAGTCAAAAGAACCTGATGTGTGTGTGTGTGTGTGTGTGTACATGCATTCACCCCTTCCCCATTTGCTTCTGCAAATTCTTTAGAACTATGCTGTTAATTTCTGTATTCCCTTTCCCTGTGCCTATACAAAACTTGTTTGCCTTGCATTTCTCTGTATTAAGTTTGGCCTGTCAATTATTTGTCCGTTTTGCGAGACTGTGAATATCCTGCTGAAACTGATTTTGTTTTTATCACCGCATCAACAAAACTGAAAAGCTATAAATGTGGAAAAGTGGTCTCTGCACTGATCCTTGGGGGAGCTAGGACAAATGTTGGATAATGGACACAGTTTTGCCACTGTCAAATCTCTTAAATGGTTAGGTTGTGTCTGTCTTCTTCATGGAAGAAGATGCAGAAAATCTCCTACAAAATACTAGAGAACCAGGGAACTTCAGACTGAGGATCATAAACAACTTCTCAGATATTAACTCCTAATATAAAACTTGGCTGGATTGAAGGTTCATAGTGCCCTGGAACAATTGGGCTTCATCCTAGAGTTTTTAAGTAATCTTAGTTTAAAAGTTCCAGACAAAGAAAGCCTGAACTCTGTGTCTTCCTGGAGTATTCGCAGAACTATCAGATCCGTAAGACCAGGAATTGAAGCCACTGTTAAATATGAACCCTATTGATGGAACAAGAAGGGAATTCTGTCTTGTGCAAGTACTCTGTAAAGAAATGCTTTTGGAATTGTAAAATGACAATGTTTCTAAATCTTTAAACTTGTATACAAGTAAATAGTTTGGTTTATTCTATTTATTTATTTTGCATAATGAACTTCTGGTTGTTGAAATTGAACCTGCAGCTTGTTTCAATGAAAAGACTGTCTTGTTAATACAAAACATATATCAAGCCAAATTTCAGTCTATGAATTGTCCAGTTATATTACCAAATTTGTTAATGACACCAAACTGGATAAGGATGCAACTAGCACGAGCTAAGTGAATCGGCTAGATCATGGGTGATGGAATATAATGTGAACAAGTGAGGTTTTTCCTCACTCTTGCATTCTTCCTAATACCACTGTCTACAATCTCAAGTCTGTGAACAACCACACAACCGTTTTTAACAATTCTGATTTCTGTCCTTGAGTCATTTTAAACAAGAAATCTGACACTAATCCTCTTCCATGAGCCTTAAGTTTGTGAAAGTTTTCTTAAAATCTATATATACAACATCCATTGCATTTTTCTTCAACTTCTTTTTAGTTCATCCAGAAAAATCACTTATATTTGTAAAACATAATCTGCTTCTTAGAAATCCAGAGCTGGGTTATCTTTAATTAACTAATTTCTCCAAAGGTCTGTTAATATTTTGATTTATTTATAAACTTAGTTTAACGCCATGGTTGTAAACAATTTTGAAGTTACCTGGAATAATCAATACACTTTCTTGAACATGCATGTCACATATGTAACTTTGTAAATCCTTTGACAGCTCCTTGTATCTAGGCAACATTGGAAGGTTACAGCAAGCCTTTTCTCACACTTTTCAGATCCTTAGGGGAAGGAGAAATAGCAATCTATCTAGAACGTGTGGCTTGTGGATTCCGAATATAGTTGACCTTTCCAGAACATTCTCACTACCAATTATCACCCCATCTATTATCAATGCTATCTCTGCTTCTAACAATCACTTATCAAATTCATCTGTTATGCCTCATTGGAGTAGCATGCTGAAACTCAAGTCCCACTATTTCCAGAGTCATAACAAAAGTGAAATATTTTGACAAGCATATGGAATTCCCTAACTTGCCTGATATTTCAGACCAGGTTATAGAAAATATGGACTAAGTTTCTGTACTTAACAAAATTTGCTATTTATTACAAGTAAACAAACTCTACTTGCAGGTAAACAATTTTGAGGCATTGACATATAGCTCTATTTTTAAAGCACTGATCCCCACAATTAAAAATTTGAACAATAAAAAGACAGACTTTACAATGATCTTTAGTAAACATTCATACAAAGTACTTGCTTGGTGTTCTAGACCTGCTCTGTGCATTTTAACATCTGTTTGTTGCCTTTTGTCCCTACTTGATCCCACCAATACCTTTTTACATTGATTGCAATCCCATTCTCATAGTCTCTCTTTGCCAGTGTTATCTGACTAATTTTCTGAACTTATTGTGCTTGTGTTTGGTTTGGTTTTAACTTGAAGAATTTACTGACATGCATCTAACCTTCTTTTTGCTTGTTGAATTGTACTTTGTGTACCTTTTCATTATCTAAAGAACGCTGGGTTGGTTTGTTACTTTATCTTTTGCCCTTGGTGAAACATACCAAACTGGTACCTGAAAAATCACCAAAACATAGTTTCAATTTCACTGACTAAATTATGAAATAGTTAAGAAGCTAACACATTGAAGATATTAGGCAAAATATTGCTGAATATTTGCATCAGAATAATAGTGCATCTACAGTAGTTATAATTATTTTGGGCAGTTTTTGTAGAAACATGTGCCATAAACTTCTAAAGTCATGACTTATTCCATGCTAGCATTTCCTGTTGCTCTCCTCCACAGTGTTCCTTCGGTTAGAGTAGTTCATAAAATAATATAGAAATAATTTTGAAGAAAATTGGATATTTATCATTTTGGGTTTTTTTCTCCTTTCTGTCCTTCCATTCAACCTTAAAATCTATTTTAAATGCTCTGGGACTTGGTAACTCAGGGCTGTCATGCATTAAGTTAACCTTGTGGCAGAAGAAGCAGAGGAAGAAATAGAGGAAACAGATTTGTAGCTTTGAAGGCTTGGTGCTGGAGAAATCCTTTTGTAAATGTTCATAATATTATAACATTTGATTTGCAAGACTTGCATTGAGGACAATGAAATGCTAATGTCCCTGGACAGAAAATGCTTGTAGCCATACCTGTTAAGTGCTACATTACTACATTCTTCCTTTTTATGAGCTGAAATCTTAACATGAACCCATGGCTGAAAAGCAGGCTTATACTAAGGATCAGTGAAGCACTTCAGATTTACAGGTGCTATTTGCATAATGATAAGCTTGTATGCACCACTGTTCTGTGCCTTGATGAGCACCTTTTACTGTTACAACTATGTGCCCTCTTAGTCACCAAGGCAAGCATCTTGGCAGTCTACAGTTGATTAATGGGTGTCATGTACAGAGAAGCACTTGCCATTGCCTTTTTGTGAAAATGGGCAATTTCCCATAGGTGTTTTAAGTGTAAGACTTCAATTGAAATTTGTTGGTTAGTACAAAAACAAATTTGTCTTGAAAGCATCTTGAGAGCTACTGAAAATCTCTGCACATACACCCATTGCCCCATTCCCACTGGTACTGCCTCCTACCATGGGCTGAACCTTCCCATCCACAGTTTAAGTGCAGTGGCAAGTTTTGTGACGTTTGGTTTGTTGTGGGCCAGGATAACTTTTTTTTCCCTCAGTATTCTGTTTTTTATCCCAGTGTGCAAGCGAGCTTTTGGTCATGATTCTCGGAACTGTGTGGCTGGAGAAGTCCCAACATTGCTGAGTCTTCCAGCTTTCATACCTCTGTCTTATTTAAAATGCATCACTTTGGATGCTGAAAGCCAGAAGCTGTCCTCAACACTCTATTGTTTGAGCTGAATCACTGCAGAGATGGCCCAGAAGAAAGGTGAGCTAGCTTCCTACTACACAGACTGGAATCTGCTGGCAGTATTGGAGAAGATGACCGAGTAGCTGTCCACAGCAGGTCAAGGAAGAAAACCCTCTGATCTCTGACACTCAAAGGACTGTCAGAGATCAGACACCAGTACGTGTCCAGGCAGAAGACTTTGCCCTATTCCTAGCCATTAATACCTTGTTAAACCTATAGAGATGAGCATGGGACCATGAAGCAGCTTTGGTAGAGACACTCGATAAACTGAAGCAAACCTCTAATTATTGCGAACTGTAGTATGTTAATGTCTACTTGTCTCTATAGACCTGCTGTTCATTTAGAAATAGACAAGCTGCTGGATGAAGTTCCTGTGACAGTCTTTTTTATTTTTGGTTTTTTTTCTTTAATTGTGGATTCAAATGGACAAAGGATTGTGTTTTTTTTTAAAATACCAGGAATATTGCATTTTTTTAGAAGCAAGTTACCTGACGTTCATTGTGCATGCAGTTTAAATAGTAGAGATAACAAGGTGTAGAGCTGAATGAACACAGTAGGCTAAACAGCATCAGAGGAGCAGGAAAGCTGACTTTTCGGGTCTGGACCCATCTAGGTAGCTGAACAACTTGTATGTGGGAATCAAAAGTGGAAATTGCTGGAGAAATGCAGGTCTAGCAGCATCTGTGGAGAGAAAGCAGAGTTCATGTTTCGGGACCAGGGGGCTGCCGGGAATATATTTGGGCAGCGGCTGAACCCGAGACACTAAACATGTAGTAAACATGGGACCGCAATTATTTACAATTTATATAGATGATTTGGAGTTGGGGACCACGTGTAGGGTGTCAAAGTTTGCAGATGACACTAAGATGAGTGGCAGAGCAAAGTGTGCAGAGGACTGTGAAACTTTGCAGAGGAACATAGATACATTGAGTGAGTGGGCAAAGGTCTGGCAGATGGAATACAATGTAAATAAATGTGAAGTCATACATTTTGGTAGGATTGGTAGGAAAAAGGATTATTAATTGAATGGTAAAAAGTTGCAGCATGCTGCTATGCAGAGGGACCTGGGTGTCCTTGTGCATGAATCACAGAAGGTAGGTCTGCAGGTACAACAAGTAATTAGGAAGGCAAATGGAATTTTGCCCTTCATTGCTAAAGGGATTGAAATAAAAAGCAGAGAGGTTATGTTGCAGCTGTACAAGGTGCTGGTGAGGCCACACCTGGAGTACTGTGTGCAGTTTTGGTCTCCTTACTTGAGAAAGGATGTACTGGCACTGGAGGGGGTGCAAAGGAGGTTCACTAGGTTGATTCCGGAGTTGAGGGGGTTGGCTTATGAGGAGAAACTGAGTAGATTGGGATTATATTCATTGGAATTCAGAAGATTGAGGGGGGATCTTATAGAAACATATAAAATTATGAAGAGAATAGGTAAGATAGAAGTAGAGAGGATGTTTCCACTGGCAGGTGAAGCTAGGACAAGAGGGCTTAGCCTCAAGATTAGAGGGAGCAGATTTAGGACTGAATTGAGAAGGAACTTCTTCACCCAGAGAGTTGTTAATCTATGGAATTCCTTGCCCAGTGAAGTAGTTGATGCTACTTCAGTAAACGTTTTTAAAGATAAGGTAGATATTTTTTTTGAACAATAAAGGAATTAAGGGATACGGTGAGAACGCGGGTAAGTGGATCTGAGTCCACGAAAAGATCAGCCATGATCTTATTGAATGGCGGAGCAGGCTCGAAGGGCCAAATGGCCTACTCCTGCTCCTGTTCTTATGACCCTTCCAGCATGTGTAGTTCTTTGCTTTATTGTATGTGTGAATATTTGGAATATAAGCCTTTGGAGCTCCAGAAAGGAAAGTGGTTAAAAAAAAATAAGAAAGGGTTTTTCCCACAACAGTTGCTGTAAACTGTTGCATTTAACTAATCATTCAGAGCTTTTATTGGTGTAAACCTGTTGTCCTGTGCCTCCAGCAAGCAAGTGAATGTACCTGGCAAAGGAAAAAGGAGGAGAAGCAGAACTGGATGTGCCAAAGGATCGTTACTGCTACTGCTGTGGACAGGGATCATTGGAACTACTTCCTAGTCTTTCCATCAGCCCATGACACCCATGTTTCTGTCTACCTCTGCGTATAAGTTTATAAGGGAGTTAATATTTTGAACTTGAATTTTATGTTGATGACTCATAACTATACATCAGTACTAAAAATCAATTTACTTGTAATAAATAATAATTCTTCTGAAGTACAGAAACCTGGTGTGTGCTCTGTTAACCTGGATCTGAAAGACAAGTAAATTGGGGAATTTTGCATGCTTTCATATGGGATTTCATAAGGTCTTTCACTTTTTGTCATGGTTCTTGGAATAGCAGGGTTTGATCCCCCAAAGTGCTGCCCTAAAGATGCTATTTATTAGTTTTGTTTTTGTACTTTAGGTCATTCTGTTTCTGAATGAGATACCCCAAACTCCTGGGCTTAGGATGAACTGGCTGCCACTTCTTTATTTACCCATCCCTTTCGTTGGTCACAGCAAGGCTTTTGTTTTTTAAAGGGATGGGGTTGTCAATTTGTTTGCCGAGCTGGAAGGTTGGTTTGCGGACATTTTGTCACTGTACTAGGGAACATCATCAGTGCGCCTCTGATGGAGCATTGTTGGTCTGGTCTGTCCCGCTTGTTATTGATGTGGTCCAGTGTGATGCGGTTAGCCCCATTTCAACAAACGTGGTAATAGACCTCATATACCACCTACTACAAAGCAGAACCATAAATGAGGCAAACCACCACATTAGTAACAAGCAGGACTGACCAACAACGCTCCATCGGAGGCACACTGATGATATTACCTAGTATGGTGACAAAACGTCCGCAAACCAACCTTCCAGCTCGGTGAACAAAACAACCCCATCCACAACCTGAGCTACTGAGTCTAATCAAACTTTAAGGGATCTTTTATACCTTGTGGATACCTTTTTCCCCACCAAATTAAATGTGGCTTCAAAGGAACCAATTTAACCAGACTTCTTTTTGAGTTAACAAAAGTGAGTTTCTTAGTTGCTAAACATAAGTAATGCAACATGCTTACATTAGCAATAAGAGTTGATTCATTATCTTAGAAATTTAAAAACTATATATGGATCAGTCTGAGTCATTCTTGAAGAGCAGATTGTAGAACATTGTGACAGTTACATTGGATAGTCCCTGGAGTATTAATGTAGGTGGTTCAGCAGCCAATTTTGAGACTCTTGGCTTTTTCAGGTTAATTTGAAATTTAATTTGTTCTAGTAGGCCGCCAACACTGAGTGCAAGTGTTCTTCCCTTTTTTTTAACCTTGTGGCTCAGCGGTATTTAAATGACTGTTGTCAAACTGTGACCTTCCCGACACACTGTTCCACACATTAGTACATCAGACCTCGAACATGGACAGGGTTATAGTTGGTTAATAACCCCTCTTTTTTTATTTTACTTTGTAATTCCTGGAAGGGTAAAACAAAACATGTCTGCAAGAGATGGCTTCCTGCTGAGATGATAGTCAACCTCTCCTTAACTCTTACTTTTTTTTTTAAAAGAAAAAATTCTCGTCAAAGTTTCCCTGACTCTGTACGGGTCTGATATTCTATGGATCCTCACATGATTCCTGTCAGATAATCACTGTATTTTGGTATTTTTCTTTAAAAAAAATAAAATTCTCATTGGAGGTTATATTTAAAATGCTCATAGATACTTCAGGATTCTGTTTTGTTGTAATGACGGGATCAAGGCCCAGTTCCACTGTCTGCTAGATACGCACATGGACCAGCAGTCCATTACATTAGCCATCCTTGCTCATCAGGAATGGCAAGGTGAGAGGGAGATGAAGGACCTTGACTTCATTCCAGGTGTCCCTTCCTGTCAGTGAGAGATGGCCATTCTGGTAGGCACCTATATGGCAATGGAATGACAGACCAGCAAATGCTGCTTCTTGAGATGGTCCAGAGGTGCTCAGCATCTCTCTCTCTCCCACCCCACCTTCCTGTGATTCCAAAGCCTATAGTTCACTAGTTGAGAAAACTGAACCTATATCTATACCAGAGAAACTCCAGTAGACCCAGGCCCTCTAAGCCTGAAGGACAAATTGCAGAGAGAATTCCCTTCTGCCCAGCTACAGAAATTGGTAATAGATGAGTTGATGGGGTGGGATGAAATAAGTTGGCTAACTTTCAGGCTTAATATGCTTTTTACCACAGAACAGAAACATGACTCCTTGCTTTCCAGAGATCTGATTTGCTTCTCCCTTAAACATTCACACCCATAAACTGTTTTAAGATTTTGATGATTTGAGTTTATTTATTGTCACATGTTTTGACTACCTAGGAGCCATTGCATCATTGTTACCAGGCAGGAGGCCTTTGTCATTGAAAACTGGTCACTAGTCCACAGAGCTGTTAGTTCCTTATTGACAGTCCAATCTCTTATTGTTCACAGCTCCCCAAGTGCACGCTTGCCTGTTAAATCGGCTTCCCATCACTGTTTGAACCAATAGCTGTATAACAACATTTGCAGTGAGTTCCGTGACTTACTTCTATAAGGTGCAAAAATCCTTCAAGCATTTTTAACTTGGTCCTTTTCCCAATTCAGACCACAATCAAAAACTGAAAAATAGAGAATCTTGACAACTTGTGTTTCATCATGAGGATCTAAGCAGTTGTGATGCATCCTCTTCTAAAGGTTGGCAAGTGAGAACTTCTGGGTTTGTTTTAAGTTCCTTGTTCCTTATGACACTTGTTTAGTTGTCATTTGTGTATGCCAAATGCCTCCTTGTAATGTAATACTCATTGCTTGAGGTGATAATTTTTAATCTAAATTCTTGGATAATGATATATACATGCTAACAGAGTAAAATGGTGTCAGATGAGTGGTATTACTGAATCAGTGGAGACATGATTACTACTGCAATTATCCCTAGCAGGGCTTCAGAATCTGGGTTATTTTTTAAAACTCTGCCCCCAAAGATAACCAGTGGCTTCTTCTACCCACCTTTTACGTGAAGCAGCCAATTTATAAAGTTATTGTACACTCAATTTCTGATCTGACATACAGCAAGGTTCTAATTTGTTCATGAGGTGAGTGATTTTGCAAGCTGTACCTGTGACACACCAGTTTTCCTCTCATCCACTTGCCTGTTCTCGTTGCTGCCTCTGTGACCCCAGTGACCATTTTTTTTTTATCATTCTTCACGCAGACTCCTAATTTTCAATGGAATGTCTTTTTACATAACATGGTGTCCAATTTATCCAAGTCTTTGGAAATTCCCATACTTTTTCATCCAAATCCACCTCAAGTTGTCTTCAGAGTTACTGTGATCTGTTCTGTCCCACCCTCCTGGATCTCCCAGTTTCCTTCCATTCACTGATGTCCCAATATACGATTTTCAATTGCCCCTTTATCACTGTCACCATACTACAGCATTCCCAGTGCAATGAAGCCCAGAATTAAGTGATATGTTCAGTGCTCCACAATCTCCCTCCTGATGAGCCCCTTTGACCATTATTGAGCTGACACCCCAGCACCACCTCTGGCCCACCCCGCTGAGACCAATAACGCTGACTGGCTATAGCCCACTCAGCAGTATGGTGTCTCAACAGTACTTGATTCCAAACTGTCTGTAATCCCTGCACTTGACCTTCAGGACTGACCATGACCCAATTCCCACATTGCAAGTATATAGATCCCTGCACTGTTGACCATGTTCCTGATTGTAATCAGACAAGGGCTCCAGATACCATGTCCCTTCATTCCCCCAAATATAGGTCCTCTTGACTTTCACATTGTTTAATGGGGCCTCCAGTAAGTGGTGATCATGAAGAAGGGCACTGAGCAAGAGAGCTGAGCAGTTCTACAGGACCTCTACCTGCATGTCGTAATGGTGAGCGGGACAGCTGAGCAGTTGAATGGATTCTGCGTGGAAAAAGAACTTTGGAAAGAAGGCTAATGGGAAAGGAGAGGAGATGGACAAAGGAATTCTTCAGTCCAGTGAAAACCCCACAGTCATCTCACATACATTATGTAAATAGTTATTTGTCTATCTTTTAATTTGTCTTGCTGTTTTTAAGTGGAATAAGAATTCCTGCCTCATGATCATTGAGTTGTCTGTGTGTTCCAATCTTGTTACAACATATCATCGTTTGCTTGCATAGTACATGCTGCGAGTCTGTGGTTGACATAGTGCCATAGTAACATGATCACACCCTATCTGACTGATAAGATTAACTATATTGCTGTTCCATTATAAGTTGCCTGCTTCTCTCTCTAAACTAAAGTGTAATGCAAGGCATTGATGTTAACAGCCTTTAACTGAGCAGTGAAGACCTTGTGAGCCTTAAAGAAAAAGCACTGGATGTCACACTGACTCATTGAACCACAAATCAGTCCTGAAGTTGGTAAGTGTGTGTGTGTGTGTGTCAAGAAGTTGAAACAGACAAAGCTGGTAGCCAATTAAATGAGTTAAAAACCAGGGAATTAAGTTAAAAGTGTGATTTATTTTTGTGCCCATCTTTATACATAAGCTTCCCATGCAGATATTAGTTATGTGCTGTCTCTATGTGCAAACCAACTTGGCGGCTGCAAGTATTGAAGATGTGAATTAGAACCCGAGGTCTGATGTGATATGGTGAGGCTGGTAGTTTGCAGATGCTGACTTGCTTTGAAGGGTTGAGGAGAATGAGGGCCATGGAGCACATAAAAAGATGTTATAGTGAAGTAGTTGGATGATAGTAAGAACTGCCGATGCTGGAGTCTGAGATGAGTGTGGAGCTGGATGAACACAGCAGGCCAGGCACCATCCGAAGAGCAGGAAAGCTGACGTTTTGGGTCGGGACCCTAAGTTGGATGATGGCTGGGTTAGATATGCAGCACGCAGCAGCCTTCAGGTGTCTGCTCTTGATTTACCTGGTGGCAATTTGTGCCATCTAGTTTCTTGGATGAGTGGCAAACTGAAAATAGAAAGAAAATGAGGTGTTAGAAATAAGAATTTCCACTTGAAGATAGGATTCTGATCCTGCTCTTTAAGCCCTGAGGAGAAAATTGGGATATTTTTTCTCGATGTAGAGAATCTTTCTTCTTTAAATTCTCATGGTATTTTTCCTCTTTGCTCACTGTGACACTCTCCACACCATGGAGGGAATAATTCTGCCCCGTTAACCCACACTTTGCAATGATCATGGCCAAGGAGACCAGCTTTGTTTCCTGCTGACCTGGCTGGTTACAACACCATGTTTACCTATGTTGCATTTTGGAGAGGAGGTTGTGGCTGAAATATCTACCCTAGGAGGATTAACACCACGCAGGTGCATGAATATGTGCACTTGATACAGAGTTTGCTAACTTAGCTCAGACTTGCAATTTCTGACTAGTTGTTGAACAAAAACCTCCTCAGCCATGTTATGACCACCTCTGAGCCTGTGTGTCCTGGCCCAGAGATAGAGACACTACTACTGCACCAAAAGAGTCCTTGGCTTACAACTTTTTGTTTCTAATATCTAGAAGAGTTCTTGCACACAACTGAGCAACATTTCCAACCACCAGATCATTTTTTTTTCCCATCTTTAAACACCACTGCCCGTGTAAATTGCCCATGTTTTCCAACTGATCAATTTACCTCCAGAGCCGATGAAAGGCAATGCAGACCACCAAATGTGAAGTTGGGGAGTGGGTGGCTTGCAATTTCTGAGGTTAAGTTTTGACTTAGCCCAGCTGGGGAATTGGGATAACATCAAATGAATTGTTGCTGGGATTAAATTTGTGTATTTAGTTTCAATCTGCTTCCACATTTTGTGACCTCTTCCACTGGGAGCTTGGTTGTCCACCTGAAACAGGTAGGATCTTCATTATGGTATAGGGACCTTAGAAATATATTCAGGCTCTCAGAGTTGTACTATCTACTTGAATCATGTTATTGCTGAAAAAGGAAAACAGCCCCGAATAATGAGCGCAGAATTCTTTCTGGTGTCAAGAGCCGTTTCACAAATGGTTTGGACAGCTGTCACTCTGATCTCCTACCTCTGTGAGCTCTCTTTCCTACTTTCTTTATTGCTCTCCATGCTATTAGTGGTCCTATACAAATGTTAAGGATTATTGAATAGCAACAGAAACTTTTGAGGTTTTCACTTCTTAGCTGGTGATAGTGTCTTGGGCACCAACCCAACTGAATTGACTGAATCAGCTCTCAATTTGATTAATAATGCTATTCCTTTTTTCTGAAGCATAACATAGTCACGTGCACTAACTGGTTTGATGACATTGAGGGGAAAATAAGTAAAACGTTCATCTTTATGCATTCTGTGAAAAGAACATTGGGGTATTGGTCTATTTGAGGGAGATTTCTTTTCTGTTTTGTTTCACTGCATGATTTATGTGAATGGAATGTTTTTATTTACAATTCTGTTTTTAATTCATGATGCTGCAAAAGTTGATTTTGCGAACAGCTTGGTTTATTCTCTTGAGCTATGAGGCTCCATGCAGCTCTTACGGCATGCAATGAAAAGAGTAAAGGGCAAAGAGCATAATCAAAACAGTCTAATTTGCATACAGTGGTATGATGGTTATCCAAATATATCCCTAAACTAGCATTGCTTTAAGAATTAAATTGGCCTATTTTATTATGCAACACATCAAGATATTAGGCAGATGGCTGGAGTGCAAGGGTTCCACCATTTCAATTTTGGGTCTCAATATAATTGGACTGATGGGAATTTACTCGTGAACCAGTAACAATAGTAAAAACCTAAAGAAGTGATGTAATCCTCAAAGGAAAACTCTATGGTCTTGAAGATTCTTTGAGGGCCAGAAGTATCTCAAAATGCCTGCATCCTTTGTGTTTAAGAGTGGCCTATTGTCACCCAGGGCAGAGCAAATGCTGCACACTCTCTACCCATCGGTATATAAACATTGCATCTGGATCCTGCAACTGGCACAGGCCCCCCGTTTTTTTTCATTTAAATGAAGTTTCTTTCTGGTTTTAGGTAAGAATACAGGCTCAAATTTTGAGGCCTGCTTGAATCCAATTAGGACCCAGTAAGTAAGAGATTTTTAAAAAAAAATCAGAGCTCTATTTTGCAGAATTTCTGACCTACATACCATTGGCCAACTCTGCTCCTGCCTGTGCTTATCTATCGTTGAAACCATTATCAGTGCTAGCTTCACTTCCATCCTTGAATTTTCCAAGGCACTCCTGGATGACCTGTACATTTTCAAACAATAAACCACAAGGCAGTAAAGTTACAGATAAACTGTATCCTCATTCATGCCAAATATTTGGAATTCAGTCTTCACCAATGGTCACTGTATTGTGTCCTGGTTCAAACTTACTTTGATTTTATAATTCACATTTATTTTTCTGCAAATGCTTCTATATTTTTCTAATTAACCTGTTCAGCTTGCTGCAGTATTGGCAATCCCTAGTTTAATAGCTCTGATATTGCTGGCTGTATCTTCAGCTGCCAAAATCTGTCCCTGAATGTCTCTATTTCTCTGTATCTCATTTTAAGATACTCTATTAAAGCCTCCATCATTCACCAAACATTATTGGGCATTCTTTCTAATGTCCATATGTAACTTGGTAGTTTTTGTTTTGCTTCACAATGATTTTGTGAAGTTTTTAGGACACTTTAACTATTCTAAAAGATCTAAATGAATGAATTATTGTTGGAGCAGTCTGGCTTCAGCAAATTGAAATGTTCCAGAATATCAGCTTGTGTTCTGATGTGTAGCTGATACTAAAGAAAACGAATAACTTAGTTTGAGTCTAATTTTCTCAATTTGATGTTGAATGTCTTCAAATATACTAAAAAAAAATTGACAGTATAGTTTTAATTGGCACATATGTGGGTTCATAAGCATTTTCCAAACATTGCACTGGCCTCTGATTTATGAACTCATTTTTATTAGCAACACTACACAATTCTTTGTAGCTGTCATTGTGAATTACCAGAATAATTGCATTCATAATTTCAGATATAACATAATCTGTTGGTCACAGAGTCATAGAGATATATAGCGCGATCTAACTTGTCCATGCCGACTAGATGTCTTAAAAATGTCTAGTCCTATCTGCCAGCGTTGAGCCCATACCCTTCTAAACTCTTCCTATTCATGTACCCATTCAGATGCCTTTTTAAATGTGTTAGTAGTTAGTAGTAAGTAGTAGTAGTACCACCAGCCTCCTCCCACTTCTGGCAGCTCATTTTATACCCACCACCTTCTGCATGGAAAAAGTTGCCCCTTAGGTCCCTTTTAAATCTTTTCCCTCACACCTTTAAACCCATGCCCTCTAGTTTTGGACTCCCCTCTCCCCCAGGAAAAGACCTTGTCTATTTACCCTACCTATGCCCCTCGTGATTTTATAAAACTCTATAAAGCCACCCCTCGTCCTTCTCCATTCCAGGAAAAATAGCCCCAGCCTATTCAGTCTCTCCCTATAGCTGAAAGTCTCCAACTCCGATAACATCCTTTGTAAATCTTTTCTGAACCTCTTCAAATTTCACAATGTTCTTCTGATAGCAGAAAACCAGAATTGCATGCAGTATTCCAGAAGTGGCCTGACCAATGTCCTGTACAGCCGCAACGTGACCTCCAACTCCTATACTCAATGCACTGACCAATAAAGGCAAGCATACCCAAAGCTGCCTTCACTGTCCTAGCTACTTGTGACTCCACTTTCAAGGAACTGTGAACCTGCACTCCAAGGTCTTTGTTCAACAACACTCTCCAGGACCTTACCATTTTAAGTGTATAAGTCCTGTCCTGATTTGCCTTTCCAGAATGCAGTATCTCACACTTATCTAAATCAAACTCCATCTGCTATTCCTTGGCCCATTGGTCCATCTGATCGAGATGTATAGAGGTAACCTCTGCTGCCCACTAAACCTCCTATTTTGGTGTCATCTGTAAACTTACTATCCATAGCTCCTATGTTTGCACCCAAATTGTTTATATAAATGATGAAAATCAGTGGACCCAGCACTGATCCTTGTGGCACACTGCTAGTCACAGGCCTCCAGTCTGAAAAACAATCCTCTGCTCACACAATCTATCTCTTACCTTTTTTTTGAGTGAGTTCTGTATCCAAGTGGCTAGTTCTTCCTGTATTCCATGTGATCTAACCTTGTTAACCAGTCTGCCATGAGGAAACTGGTTGAACGTCTTCCTGAAGTCCAGATAGATCATGTCAACTGCTCTGCCTGCATCGGTCCTCTTCGTTACTTCTTCAAAAACTCAACTTTTAAAAACTCAAACATGATCTCCCATGCACAAAGCCATATTGATTATCCCTAATCAGTCCTTGCCTTTCCAAATACATGTAAATCCAGTCCCTCAGGATTCCCTCCAACAACTTGCCCACCACTGATGTCAGGTTCACTGGTCTATAGTTCCTTGGCTTTTCCTTGCCACCTTTCTTAAATTGCAGCGCCACATTAACCAGCTTCCAGTCTCCCAGCACCTCACCTGTGGCTATTGATGATACAAATATCTCAGCAAGGAGCCCAGCAATCACTTTCCTAGCTTCCCGCAGAGTTCTAGGATACACCTAATCAGATACTGAAAATTTATCCACTTTTGCGTTTTAAGCCTTCCAGCACTACCATCCTCTGTAATATGGACATTTTTTCATGATGATGCTATTTATTTCCTCACATCCTATATCTTCCACATCCTGCTCCACAGTAAACACTGATGTAAAATACTAGTTTAGTATCTTCCCCCATCTTCTGCAGTTCCACGCATAGGTGGCCTTGCTGATCTTTTAAGGGGCCCTATTCTCTTCCTAGTTACCCTTTTGTCCTTAATGTATTTGAAGAATCCCTTTGGATTCTCCTTAACCACATTTGCCAAAGCTATCTCATGTCCCCTTTTGCCATCCTCATTTCCATCTTCAGTATACTGCTACAGCCTTTATGCCCTTCTAGGGATTCACTCGATCTCTGCTGTCTGTACAAAACATACGCTTCCTTCTTTTTCTTGACCAGAACCTCTGTCTCTAGTCATCCAGCATTTCCTACTCCTTACCAGCCTTGCCCTTCACACTAACGGGAACATCCTCTCTCTGGACTCTCATCATTTCATTTTTGAAGGCTTCCCATTTTCCAGCCATCCCCCTTTTTACCTACAAATTTCCATCCCCAATCAACTTTTGAAAGTTCTTGGGTGGTACAGTCAAAATTGGCCTTCCTCCAACTTAGAACTGTAACTTTTAGATCCGATCTATCCTTTTCCATCACTATTTTAAAACTAATAGAATTATGTTCACAAAGTAAGGAAGTCCTTTGTCCTGAACCACCAGCCTTCCAGTTAACAACTGAACATGCTAACCTGTGCCACAGAGATGAGTTGTGAAGTCTGTAAATTGCAAGTGATGTTAGTGTCTTAAAGTTTTTGGGACTTTGTTCTGCTAAGGCTTGTAAGCATCTTTGTTTCATGTGTTTCATGGGCTGTGGTCACTTGTGTTGTGATTACTGTGACTGGACAGCAGAGTCAGCACGTGCAATATGGGTTGGCTCTAGGTGAAACATTCCCAATGAGAATTGGGATAGAGTGACAGTGCCCTGGTATCAAACTTTCTGTTCATTTGTGGTGTTAGGTAGGATTCTAATGTAAGATGGTTGTGGTAATTTCAGCCACCGTGCATTGCTGCCAGAGTTCCTCAGTCTCTTAGGCCAACTACCTTCAGTGTTTCACTTAATGACATTCCCTCTAACATTATGGTCAGAAGTGGGATGTTTTCTGATGATCCCACGATTCCTTGGATATTGGAGCAGTTCAGTCCAAATTTAGCAAGACCAGGACAACATTTGTTTTTGGGCTGATAAGTGGCAAGTTACACTTCACGTTGCATAAGTACCAGGAAATTGCCATCTCTAACAAAAGAGAATCTAACCATCGCCTCCTGATCTTCAATTGCATTACAATCACTGAATAACCTCACTATTAAAATTTTGGCAGTTACCATTAACTAGGAATTGAAATGGAGGAACCATATAAATACTACAGTGGTAAGAGCAGGTCAGAGGCTAGGAATTCTGTGGTGACTCACCACCTGACTATCCCAGTGCCTGTCTATAGTCAACAAGGAACAAGTCAGAAATGTGATGGAATACTGTCCACTTGGCTGACTGAGTGCATCTCCAATAGCATTTGAAGTCTAAAACCATCCAAGAGAATACAGCCAGCTTGACTTCTACCTTACCCTCTACTGTTAACATTAACTCCTTCCCATCAATGCAGAGTGGCAGCAGTGTATATCTTTTTTTTTTCCAAAATGCACTTCAGCGTCTCACTGAAACTTCTATTGAAAGAAAAAAAACATCTTCCAATCCCAGATCCCCTACTATATAGTAGAGATGCATGGGAGTACCACCACCTTTAAAGTTCATCTCCAAGCCACAAACCATCCTGATTTGAACTACAGACTTCAGTGTCACTGGGTTAAAATCCTGGAACTCCCTCCTGAAAAAGCATTAAAGGAGTGCACACTCATGTAGTGGAGTAGTTCAAGAAGGCAGTTTAACACCATCTGCAGGGTGCTTGGAATTAGATTTTGGCTGTAAATGAACAAAGAAAAAAATCTCCTGTGCATGTAGGCTGAAAGATCCCAAAATTTTCTACATTCTGGAATGGTCTCGATGGATTGGAAGGTTGTAAATCTGACATTGTTGTTCGGCAAAGATGGTAGGTAAATAGTTGAGAATTTCAGAAAATTGAAACTTCAAATCAGGATTACAAATGTTAGAGCATAGAAGGAGGCCACCAGCTCATTGTATCTGCCTTTCCAAAGGAGTTGCTCACTTAGTGCTGCTAATCCTGCACAACGTTCCATTTCAAATAGTACTCTTACTCCCTTTTTGAATTCCTCAGCTGATCCTGTTGTGTCCTTTTTCACCCTTCTTTCTTTTCCAAGAAGAACAATCCCAGCTTCTCCAATCATCTCGATTCTGTCTTGCCAACTGGTTCCAGTTTGAGAAACTTAATTCTTGTAAAGCTTTTTCTACACTCTTCTTCTCAGCCTCTGAAGAACAGACTGCAATTCTGCAATTGAAGTCAAATAGCATATCCTTGCTATTAATACTCCGTGCCCCATTTAATAAAGCCTAGTTAGTGTGACATTCATGATTTGAAAATTTCCTGCAATCTATTATTATATAAGTGATCACAAGGCAGTTGAAATCATTTTATTAGGCAGTGTCAACACTTTTGTGGAATTGTATGTGTGTTAACAGATCTATTACAGTTTTTGAAATATTGAAAGAGGGTAGATCAAAAGGATCCAGTGTTTATATTTAAATTTCAAAAGGTTAAATAAAGTGCTAAATGCAACAGGATGAGGCCTTTGGATTGAGATATATTATGATGGATTGAGCAATGCCTGAAGGACAGAAAACGCAACACTGCTGACATGCTCCTTGAGGAGACTTGTATGCATTGGATTTCAAGTGATTGCATTTTAACATGCCTCCTTTTAGCTTCACGTGAAATGGAACACTCTGGCACGGAGATGGTGAGGTTGTGCTAAACGTCTCTGCTTGGAGACTGTGTAACCAGATTATATCGGCCTATGTGGAAGTAAAAGGATAGCTGTTTTGTGAGACAGAAAGAGAGACTGACACCCACAAAATGGCTACAGATATATCAAAAAGCAAAGCAATTACTGCTTTGAAGAGCATGGATAGATTTTTGTGTGTGTGTGTGTGTGTGTGTTAGCAACCAAACATTGTTTGAGAGAGTGACTTTCTGTTGGTTGGGATGCTTTTGGATATTGAAGAAATGAGGGCCATAATGCTTCAATCTGATGTGGGCTATGGTGAGATATGAGGCAGAACTGGGTGACAAGTGCAGTGAGGCCCAGCTTGTTATCAAGGTCAGCTTGCTCCATCTGTCATGCTTTTCATAAGTGGTATTGCCACATTCTCACCTTGGCAGTAATGTGATGCCAATTGCCACTTGATTGTTAAATACCTTGTTAATGCCATAGCTCATCTCATGAATATTCAGTCTTCCATCTTGCCCAACCCATCCATTTTAACATGCACACTCCCATCTTAGCAAATGTGGCAAATAAGGTAGGCTTTGGAAAAATTTGACCAGGAACCTGGCAGGTTCAGTTTGTTGCTTTCTCTGAATGACCCCATTTAGAAACTGGGCACCAATGTCTCCATGGATCTGACCTTTTCCCACTCCTTGATATGTACCAGCTTCCACAAATACTCATGGCACATCTCCCATCCACTTACGGGCCACTTCTGTACTTTGTTGGCAACAATCATTGTATTGCTGCTGCAAGGACACTCTGCACTCAGGAGCGTGCAACCAGCTTGTGGACTGGAACAGGTTGTACCTCCCACGCTCTTCATTTTGCAGCCATTGCATGCACTCACTCAGCCTGGCTGGATGCTCAAAGCATCCCTGCATTGCATTTCCTTGTCTTGCTTTTTGTGCTTTACTGCCTCAGCCAGCAATACCAGCCTCATGATACTGCTGTCTTGCCTTGCCATTTAGCACAGACACAGACCGGAAGTTTGAAATGGTTGTGAGCAAGTGTCTCATATCAAGGGGGACAGCTTTCACCTGGGACCTTGGCCACAGTAAGTCAAGGGCAGCCTGTGGTACAAGGTCCTGCTTAATGGTCAGAGTCAAGATCCTCTCAAGTGGTGAAGAGCTGATGGTGGGCAGCATACTACCTGTTATAACTTTTTCTGTCAATGAGAGAGAAACAGCTGTTACATGAGATTAAAATGGGGGTACAGCTATTGCTGTTGCTGTCAGGGAAGTTGTCCTGAATAAGAGAGTAGGCAGTGCAGAGGGCATGCAGAGCTAATTGAGGGTTGAGGGGAGCGTGGGAGCTCTTGGGGGGAAGATGTTGCAGGCAAAAGTGAGTGGTAGAGCATGAAACTTGGTGGGAGGTGGGTACAAAATCAGGGATGGTGTGAGGTGAGAGATATTGGAGAGAACCTGGTGGAACTTAACCTGATAGAGTGGAGAAGGACCACTACTGTTAATGTGCATTCCTGCAGATTGGCTGAATGCTTTAACAGAGGTGGTACCTCTGACCAGGCTGGCATGGTCAGGTGTCATCAGTCCTAGGGTGGAAAAATTTTCACATTGGCATCACCTTATCCGTGCCATTTTAAGTGAATTCTGGGACATCTGCTGAGTGGCAAAATGTTCTAGGAAGGGTGTGCAGAGTGAAAATTGAATGTGAAAATGCCTTTGTGGACAGGTAGCTAATTAATGACTTAGGCTTACTCAGAAAGGGTAAGAGAACTTTCTATGCCTCATGGAACAAATCCTCCCCTCCCAGCCCCAACAAAAAAAAACTTGACATAACTGATTTTTTTTTTTGTCTAAGATTTGGCCCAAAGAGTTTGAGCTGTGATCTACTAATGGAGAATAATCTTGATGGGGAGGTGCTGGCATTGGACTGGGGTGGACAAGGTCAGAAGTTACACAACACCAGGTTATAGTCCAACAGGTTTATTTGAAATCACAAGCTTTTGAAGCACTGCCCCTTTGTCAGGTGAAGTGAAGAGAAGCACACCGGCACAAAATTTGTAGGCAAAGACATCAAAATCGACAGACTAAATAATAAGACTCTGCAGGTGATCAGAACTGTCAGATGGTGAAAGTAAAGCATCAAAAGCTGAATGGCAAGTGAAGAGATGACTTATAATCCAATAATTGAGGCAGAGATAATTCGAAAAAATAAAAATAAGGTAGTGCTAGAGACACACTAAATGGCTGGAATACTGAGGGTCTAATCCAAAGTAATAAGTAATCCAAAACTGTACAAGGTAATTAAGGTAGAGAGATCATAACAATTTATCAAGGTGGTGGTGGCAGAACAGGACAGTAAGGAAGATTTCAGAGATACAGGACAATGTGGTGGGGTTACATGTAGTGCAACATGAACCCAAGATCACAATTGAGGCCATCATATGGGTACGGAGCTTGGCTATCAGTTTCTCTTCGGTGATTCTGCGTTGCTGTGTATCTCAAAAGCGAGCTCCAAAGCAGCTTACCTGAAAACTGGAGGTTAAATGTCCTGGTCGGCTGGAGTGTTCCCTTTCTGAGAGGGAACATCCTGTCTGGCGATTGTCGCGCGGTGTCCATTCATCCGTTGTCATAGTGTCTGCATGGTTTTGCTCATGTACCATGCCTCGGGGGGCATCCTTGTTTGCAGCGTATGAGGTAGACAACGTTGGCTGAGCCGCATGAGCATCTGCTGTGCATGTCTGGTATTGTCCATGTTGATGATCTGACATATCTTGCGGAGAATGCCGTAACAGAGTTTTGTGGTGTTGTGGTTGATGTTGTCCTGAAGGCTGGGTGGTTTGCTGCGAAATGATGGTCTGTTTGAAGTTTGGTGTTTTTTTTAAGGCAAGAAGTGGAGGTGTAGGGATGATCTGTTCATTGTCATCACTGACATATTGAAGATTGCGAAGAACATGGTGTAGTTTCTCGGCCCTGGGGAAGTAATAGATGACAAAGGGTTCTCTATCGTTGGTGTCCTGTGTCTGTCTTCTGAGGAGATCATTGCGGTTTTTTGCCGTGCCCCTTGGAACTGGCAATCGATGAGTTGAGCATCAAATCCTGCCCTTATGAGAGTGTCTTTCAGCATCTTTAGACATCTGCGTTCCTCCTCATCTGAGCATATCCTGTGTATACACAGAGCTTGTCCGTAGGGCCTGGCTTCTATAACATATTTACGATGGAAATTACAGAAGTGCAGCATTGTGAGGTTATCCATGGGCCTGTGGTAGAGTGAGGTACTGAGATTTCTGTCCTTAATGGAGATGTGTGTCCAAGAAAGAGACTGATTGATTCTAAAGAGTAGTCCATGGTAAGTCTGGTAGGATGAAACTTGTTGACATCGTTATGTAGTCGTTTCAGTAATTCTTCACCATAAGTCTAGAGGAAGAAAATGTTGTTGATTTGTATCTGATGTATAGTGTTGGTTGGAGGTCCTGCACAGCAAAGAAGTCTTGCTCAAACTTGTGCATGAAAATGTTGGCGTAATGCAAGTTTGGTCCCGATGGCTGTTCTGTGTGTCTGGATGAAGGACTGGTTGTCGAAGGTGAAGATGTTGTGGTTGAGGATGAAGCGGATGAGTTGTAGGATTGCACCTGGAAATTGGCAGTTGTTATTAGGTATAGAGGCTGTTGTGGCGATGCTGTCATGCGGGACGCTGATGTAGAGTGCTAGAATGTTCTTGATTTGACTGGTCCATTGGTGCTGAGTTTCTTTAAGAATATAATGCAGAAGTTATGGGCTGAGCAGAATTATTTTCACATGTTACTGAAAAGTTGACTTTGCGAGGCAGATGAAGTCAGTCTGCGAGAGAGCTGGGCATATTGGACTTGTTCATGCAGTACTGTGCATCTGCCACAAATGTGATTTGCAAACAAAACAGTTGGAGAGGTGCCTCGATAGCATTAATGAGTTAATATGGCAATACCTTCTTTCCTCTTGTTCCATTTTGTATGGCCTGTCAAGTAAAAGTTGGTCTAATCATGTGTATATATGTATGACTACAAGTGAAGGGTGAAAAATTATGAAAAGGAAACAAATCTGTATAAGCCACTGGTTCAGTTCTGGTTTGACCGTTTTATTCCATTTAAGTGCATTACTTTAGAAAGTATTTCAAGGTCATACAGAAAGTGTTCCCTACGTCTTGAATTGGCTCTTTCCTGAATTCTTTCTTTACGGTCATTGTCTTTTCAATAATGGGAATGGTTGCAGAAGTTCCATTTTTTTAGCAGTGCTGCAGTAGCATGGATGAATAAATTAAACAGGAATGCCTAATAGCCTTTTAGAAAGGAAGTTGATATATATTCAAAAGCATATTTGTAAGAAAGACAGTTAAAACAAAAGCAGTGGAATTGGAATCATTGGAAATCTCAGTCAAAAAGATCAAGGAAGAACAAATTTGCATCAAAACACTACTATTTTGAGTTTCAATTTGGTTTTCTAAATTCTGGAAATAATACCCTTGCATTAGTGAAGTGACCATGAGAACATTGGTTGATCGGGGTGGGCAGAAAAGTCTATCTTATTTATTAACTTCCCTTTTAGTAATGGAAGCTTGCTGTCCTTAGCTGGTCTTGGAGCGGGCAGTTACTTGGATTTGAGTATTACTTGCATTTTGGTGAGCTATTGAAGGCCACATGATTAAATGGATTTGTTAGCGTTGTCTATGATTTTAAAAAATGGCATTTATTTTATAATGAACAATCTAAATCATTCCATACTTCATAAAATGAAGACTTATTAGCATACTAATGAACACAATCCAGGTTTACCCAAGTCTTGTCTTGGCTGTCTGTGATGTTATACCATAATGAAAACTAGTTACTCAACAGCTTCAAACATTGGGAAGGGCGGGGGGTAGGAATTTAAAGAAAACAACTTTAAGCAGTTCTTGGATTTTAGAAGATATGTATTTTAGGTTAGAAATAAAAGCAAATCGTACTACTATAAATTTTATTTCAAAAATGTTTGTCTTTTTTTTAAAAGAGTAGAAGGTAAGGATGTGTTTGTATAATAGGCCAACTATAGTCTTGTGTATTTAAAACTGAATTAATAAAAAAACCATGAAACGCAATAGGAGAAGTGAATCCTGTGATGTTCAAGCGTTGAAGTCAGATATCATCACTGTTGCAGTTGGGAGCCCTGCTACAGTGGTCATCATTCATCAGAGTTCTGTGTTGATTTTATTGATTTTCTTCATGTTTTGAAAAAAAAATCGAGCACAAGTATGTTCAAAACATTATACCTTCTGGGTGTGAGTTGTGATTTTAGAAAACTGCGCATTTGAGAGAAGTTTAAAGCCCAGGATTTAGTACCAATTTGAATTGCTCCACAAGCAATGCAGGTTGATAGACTATAGCATTGTTAACATCAAATGTTATTCATGACAATACCAAACATAGGAAGAGACAACCCTTCATTGTAAAATTGTAGAATTGACTGACAAGACCATTTAGCATGCAGGTGAGCATGTACTTTCTCAGCCCTCAGCCCTCCATAGTTGTTCCAACCTTGCTTGCTCTGTTGTGAGATTAGATTTTTTTTGCTCACTCACTCGCATCTCCAGCCATCACGTACCCCCTCCTCCCCCGTAAAGAAACAAGCTCAAGGCTGCCATCATTTAATAGTGTCTTGGCCTCCACTTCACTTTTCTGCCTATTTCGCCATAAACTTTTGACTCCCTTTATAATTCCAGTAATTTTTAGCATTATCTTAACATTGTTAAAGTGCCAATCACAGAGCAACTACACACATACAGTTAAAAACAAAATATCTGGAAATTTTTCAGAGAGTTACTCTGCTTCTCTAGAAGCTGCATTCTACAGAACCAGAGTAATTCCAATTTCATGATATTTTGTTTTACCCCTCGTATGCAGTTGCTGTCTGATTTGCACTTTAAGAATGGTGAGTGCTGTTGAAGGTCCAGTACCTCTATGGTCAAATCAAACCTGTTAATGCTGTACCTCTGCAATTCCAGGTTGCTTACAGTTAGTGAGCTTAATGGGAGGGAGTGTTTAGAATTAGTATTGGAATAGTCACAAGTAAAGATTCTGAATTGATTTTCTGTTTGGCCTGATGCATATGTTATTGATCTTCTTCATAAAGTACACATTAGATTGATAAAAAAGTGGAGTGGGTAAGGTAGAAGTTGAAAGCAAATTTGTGTGCAGCTAATACCATCCAAAGAAATATGTCTAGAATAGCTTGAAAATGAAGCAATACAAATGCACTACAAAAATCAAATTCAACGAGTTGATGCTGCACAGTCCACAAGTCTGTAACAAACACCATACTTTTGCCACATATTAACAGTAATGGTGAAACATAGCACTGCTGTTAACTTGTGTACTGGTTTTCTAGCATCTACAGCCTTACTTTCGGCACAATGAAAAATTGACAAATTGCAAGACATTTTTTCAGTTGTGGTTTCAAATGTATTTAATATTTTTGGCAGCAATGTTTGCTTCTATAAACTGGTTATAGATGGATCCCAATGCTAAGTGCTGTGCTACCTGAGAAATGTTTGCAAATTTGATTCCGTTGTTCCAGGAGTAGTCTTCTACCTGTATTTGAGAGTTAAGTTCTGAGAGTTGCTTCAGAAGTGGGAGAGACTATATTTTTATTATTGAGTACTGTCTGCATGTGCAGAGATGATGGCAAACTAACTTTTGTCTCTCCCACTATTGGAATTTGTTTTCATTTTGTTCTGTCATTGAGAGAAGATTGTTCCATGTGTTTTCAGAATCCCTCATAATTGCTGACATCCTATTCTGTAACTGAGGCCTCCACCATAAGTGCATTTATCACTTTCTGAATGGCACACTGCGATGTGTGCACATTGGCATGTCACTACATTACTTGTATCAGTACGTGTCATGTCCCATATCACTCGGACCACCTTCGCTGTCACGGTCAAAGAAATGGCATTTCCGCAATAGGGTGTGACTGATTTATTGTTATTTATTAAAAAGCAGGCCGCCTAAGGCCTACGCCTCTTTGAATCAGGTGATGCCCATGATAGACTGCAACCCAGTCACCTGTTACTCTAACCTGGTCGGAATTGTTGTCATTGCTTGTGCTTCCTCATTGGAGTGTATGTAACTTTGTTTCAGTTTGGGTATTGATAGATGGCTCTGATAACAGTGGTGTTTGGTCCAGTGAGTGGTAAATTGGATTTTTTTTTCTTTTTTAAAAGAAACTAGGCCAAATATTATGAATTCATGGGTACTGTTTACAATATGGTGAATTGCACAGTGTGCAATACATACAAATTGAGTATATTATAGGCGGTAATATTGTATACCTTTCCAAACCTCAACATGAGCCAAAGACTTTGGAGCTCTGTCTTTTTTTTTGAATAAATCAATATATTTATCATGATTTGACCCTTGGTGCCATCTCAGCTCTGAACTGATTAAGAAATGTATAGGAGATAAGTGAAAATTGAAAAACTGTGATTTATTCCCTTCTGGGTATTTTCTTTCCCATTAAGGCATATATGTAATGTAATTTTCCAAACCTACAGTTTTCCCTCTGTCTTGCTTACCATGCTTTGATGAAATTTTCTCCTCTTCTACACAGAATATTTTTGTACATGTGTGGGATTACTTGAGAATCGGGTTTTAATTTGGGCTAATCTGATTAGAGGGTGGTGGGATATTTGAACAACAGCAAGGAGATGAAGGAGTAGGAACAAAGTTGTGGTTGAGCATAAAACATGGGGCTGTTGGAGAGTATCAAGGATGGGTTATTGGTGTAAAGACACAATGAGACAAAGAAGCCTTGAAAATCTCAGACAAGCAAGAGAAGTATTGAATGTCTTTTAAGCTGGGAAAACAATGGGTTGCAAAGTCCTGAAGGTGTTTTGACAGAAGTGGTGTACGTGTTTATGAGGCCTTCATGGAGAAGAAATAGTCAACTTCAATCAATTTGTTAGGCAGAATGGGACATCTTCAAGACGGTTGAAGGAGAGTAAAGAATGCTGTTGGTGAATAGAGATCCTATGAATTGGAAGCTGATGATGTTACCAACCAATGATGTTTTAGTTTGGGAAGTTTGTGGGATACAATTGAAGAGGCGATAGGAAAATACTCAATTTACCATGATAGAATCATAGAATCCCTGCAGTGAGGAAGAAGGCTATTCAGCCTATTGAGTCCACACAGACCCTCCTAGAGGGCATTCCTACCAGACCTACCTCCCTACCCTAACCCTGTAACCCTCCATTTCCCATGACTAATCCACTCAGCCTGTACATCCTTGGACACTATATGGGCAATTTAGCATTGCCAATTCACCTAACCTGCACAACTTTGGACTACGGAAACCAGAGCACTCAGGAAACCCATGCAGACTCTGGGAGAATGTGCGGTCCCCACACAGGCAGTCGCCTGAGGCCAGAATCGAAGCCAGGTCTCTGATCCTGTGAGGCAGCAAGGCTAACCACTGTGCCACCGTGCTGCCCTAATGATGATGTGTAGACCACCAGCTGAGCCACAATGTGTCAATATGTGTTGGGATGTAACACTATTGACTAAGTATCTTTGGTGAAGAAACCCGCATCAAAAAAAGTTGCTTTGGTGTATTTAACTCTTACGAAACCAGAGCAAGTTTCACATACAAGAAGTGCAAAAGCCTGAAGGGAGATTTAATTGTGAGCAACGGAATTGAATGTCCCTGTTAGAATTCAGAGGGTCTGACAGCAGCACTTAAAAGTTACATATAGACTATGAATGTTAACATTTGAAACAGTGAGTTCATTTTGTATCATCATGGTTGGAATTTCATTTTGAGTAATGGAAGGGTCCTCAACCCACTCTCCCCTGCATTGTTGGCTTGCCAGCCAGACCCTGCTGATACCCAAAACTTTCCTTCAGACCGTCCTCCATTAGCTCATCTGCAGACAATCTGCGGTCGTAGCAAAGATCATTGCTTTAACCTGGGATGGTGGGAGAGGGAGTAACTCTTGCTTTTAGCGATTTAACATTTGGAAGATGTTAATTGGCTACAAGGCAGTCAATATTTTTGAAGATGGCAGATCAGGAAACCTCTCTGGGCAGGATTCCATAGACAATGTCTCATCTGGAAGTACTGTTCTGATGTATCCAATAAGATTTTGTGCGCCTCAAGTAGCAATTGAATCAACAACCATGTGAATCGAAGGAGCGAGTGCTGCTCTCTGACCCACAAGGTAAAATCATACTTTTTTTTTTTAAACAGCCTCTGAACTTGCTGGTTTTTTTACCTGTTTTCTCATACTTGTAATCTTAAAATATTAATAATGGCACCACTGCACCATTTTTGGTGGTGTAATGTAAAAACAGAAAATTAAATGTTTCTCAACCGATTTACTGTTCTTGGCTGTGACTTGATTTATATCCACACATTCTTCTGAAATGATGCCATTTACAATTTTAATTGCTAAACATTTCATCTGACTGCAGTTGAGTGTGTACCTAATAGAGCTGTTTAATGTACTGTGTTCATTGCTGTTTCTCCAGCCAGAGTTTACCTTTTGAATAACTTTTTCATACTGTTGATGGAAATATGTTGTATCATCAAAAAAACTAAATTCATTTTCAAAGATGTCACATTGCCTTGTTATATTTGTGAAGGACTGTATAACGGATTGCCATATGCACTGCTCTCATTCCAATGGAATGAGAATATTCCATCTGTAGTTTAAGTTTGATTTATTATGGTCCATGTTCTGAGATATAGTGAAAAGGTGTTGTTTCTGCGTGCTATTAAGGTAGATCGTACCGTACAAAGTGCATCCGGCTTGCAGAACAGAGGGCAGAATACAATGTTGCAGGTACAGAGAAAGAGATTAGAATTAACACTTGAGAGCTCTGTTCAAAAGTCTGATATCTTGAGCACAACAGGTATGACATTTGAAGGCACGTTTCAAACATAATCATTTGGATTTCTAAACTGATCCGTTTACCAATATCAGAATAAATGCACATCATGTTAGATGTGCATCTTGTTTCATGATCTTTTAATGAACTTGTAAGTACTGTGCCAATGATCTTCTGGCCCACAATATAAAATCTCAGTAGTGAAGCTAAGCAGGAATCTGAATGAAGCCCTTGAAATCTGAGCATTAGTTAAGAACAAGAGGTGTCTCATAACCGAGTATTTATCGATTTTGAGGAAAAATTCTGAGGAAGGGTCACAGGACCCGAAACATTAATCTGATTTCTCTCCATAGATGCTGCCAGACCTGTTGAACTTTTCCAGCAATTTCTGTTTTTGTTCCTGATTTCCAGCATCCACAGTTCTTTTAGTTTTTATTTGATTTTTATTCTTTCATTAGATGCGACATCACTGAGAAGGCTAACAACTGTTGCTTATCCCAAATTTTCCCAAAAGATGGTGACCAGCCATGTTCTCGAACCAATGCAAATCACAGGAATACCGACTTGGCAAGGAATAGAACATTTGACACTTGCACCCTGCTCTCACTTGGTCTGTGGGATAATGGTAGATTGGGTTGTGACGTTCACTTTCCTGTCCGCTCTCCAACTTTTCACAACCTTGTCAGTCAAAAATCTATCTAACTCTGTTTTAAGTAAATTTAGTCCCTCTGTTTTCTGCAGAAGAGAATTGCATGTACCAATGATGCTATATGGGAGTGAGGACAGGGAAATTCTCCTCATTCAGTTTGGAAAGGGAAACCATGTATTTTAAGTTGTGTCCCATAGTTATAGTCTCCCTTGCAGGTGAACAGATTCTCCTGGTATCCTCCCTGTCGCATCCCTTTGAGATCTTGCATAAGATCACCGAGCCTTCTAAACCCTAGTAGGTATAGGCTCAACCTTTCTTCAAATAACATAAGCTCTTCACTCTAGGAGTAATTGGAGTGAACCTTCTCTAAACTCTTTCTAATTGATAAGACAACCAAAATTGTACATAATACTTCAGATGTGATTGCATCAAGGCTTTGTACAACTGCATTAAAACTTCGTTTTTGCAATGGGATTGGAACATATTTCATTTGATACATATATCTCATGTGACTTTTGAATTGATGAATCCGTAATACTTTTCAATAGAGTCAGTCACTTTTTGTTTTGCTCCTTAGAAACTAGTGGAAGCCTCCAAAGAAAGACCACTGAACATCAAGGGTCTGGCTAGCCAAAGCTGGATCCATCTCCATGTTGGAATCAAGAAGTAAAGACTATCAAACAGACTTCCCAGTTTATTTCCTACCTCTACCGATAATCTATTTTTCCTGGCTGTATTACTATGTGTGTAAAAAGGTTGGAATTTTAGTTAGTAGTGTTTATATGCCAATAGAATATATCTGTTGTAGCTCAAGTCTAACTATTTAAAATAATTTAGAATGGAAACCTGGTCCATGCTTTCTGGTTTGAAAGTCTGGCAAATTGGGGCACAATGTACCTTGACTATAACTTGGGGAATAGTGGGATTTGGTTTTTGTGCCATGCTGCACTATTGGGTCATAAGACAATAGAATTTTGATCTGGAAGGAGTTGAAGGTTGTAGCAGGGAGGCTGAAAAGCAGAGTTAAAATCACAATTGGATCAGCAATGACATCATTGAATGACGGTTTAGTGGCCAAATAGCTGTTTGAGTTCTGTCCTCTTATCCTTCAGTATGTCCAAATAAGAATAGCTTCACTATCAGGGCTTTCAGTCCTTAAAACCCATTAATTTGACCAAGCTTTTGATCATCTAAACTAATATTGTTCTATGTGATTAAGTGTCATGACATCTTTATCAGGGCTTTATTAGGACATTTCATTATGCTAAAGACACTAAGAATCTAAGCATTTATAGCAATAGCAATTTGTTTTATTTCAATGATATGTTTCATTTTCTTGGTTGTTTCAGGAATTGTTTGTTTGTACAATATGGAGTAAATTTACTCGTGTATGTAGACAGCACTAACTTCTGTGCAGATTGGTACTAGCTGGTACGGTTTTGTTGAACCATTGGAAAAGCATCATCTGGCATCCTTAATTATTTCTTCATAAATGGATGAAACTTAGCATTTGAAAATTATAGTTATGTACTTTTTTAGCATGCTGCTATAAATCTTCACTTGCATTGGCTTAAATGTATAATGGTCACTGTTGGCAACAGTATTCGAAACGCAACCTACTTTTTGGATGAACTACAATAACATTCCCATCTTGGAGTCAGAACATTCCTTGATGAAAATATCAAGGTATTTGCTTTAACAGATGTATGTAGGTGACCTTTTTTGTCTAGCATTCCTTTTTGTCACATTTATGCTTATTCATCAATGAATGCATTTCTACACACAGCTCCACATTAAGCCAAGAATTGAAATATAGCACACTTTTTAAGTGGCATTTTAATGTTCACTGTAAAATTATATTTATGAACATAAAATTTAATAATTTCATTCATTGGCATTTCTTGTGAAACAGTGGTATTTTATGAACTATGAAATGTTGTAATAACCAGCAGTTTGGAAGCTGTTGAAAATGGAGTTTGGATACCATCTGGCTGCATGTGATAGATATGTGTCTGTTTATCTGATACATAGTATTTGACTTAACCAAACAGGCATAATAATTGTTCTTGGGTATGTTTGCAGTGTTTAGCTGATACAACATTTTGCTTTCCTCGTATTCAGGAATACTTGACAGATTAAAACGCTAGTCCAGTTGAGCAGCTATAGTAAAGTGATGATTGGTCTTTGTATAACTTCAAAGTTTAAGATATTCAGTTAAATTAGTAATTTTTGCTATGCACTTTTTATTTCCTGTAACTTGCTATTTTCTATGATTTTGTAATTTAGTAACTGATAATCACTTTGCGCTCATAAGTGCCAATACCTAGGCAGGGTTCAGAATTGGACATAAGTGGCAAGTAACATTTGTAGTACAGAAATACCAGACAATGACTATCATTCAGAAAAAGCACCTATCATTACACACTTGCGGAATCCTACCCTCTACCATCACTATTCTGGAGGTTACAATGGACCAAAGCTCCACTGAATTCTGTGGCTATGCAAGTAGACCAGAGTCTGTGGGCACCCTATAGAAATTAATTTGCTTCCTTTGACTCCCCAAAGCCTGTGCACTGCCTGCAAGGCATACATTCACTCCTTCTATCAGCAGGTTATTAGTGAAAATGTGTACCATCCACAATAATGCTTCACAACTGTGCATCAATGTGACCTCATTTTAACACTTGAAAATTGACGTGACATTAGACAGCAACAAAACCAAAATATAAACACAGCAATAAAGCAACATGAGATAACAAGGTGTCGAGCTGGATGAACACAGCAGGCCAAGCAGCATCAGAGGAGCAGGAAGGCTGACGTTTCGGGCCTAGACCCTTCTTC
>NC_063343.1:31722972-31745172 GCF_021869965.1 Rhincodon typus
TTGAGGAAAAGTATCTAGCCCTACAATTTTTTAATGGTAATATCTACCTTGATGCCACATCATTAAGTTGTCAATAACTTGGCAGATGAAATAACTATGTCATGATAGATCCTTATGTGAGGGAGATTGAGGGAAGGCAGCTGTTCACTTTATTTCACAGGAAATATTCTATTTGAGATAGCCTGCTTCTCCAATTAGCGTGTAATTGTTAAGGTCAGTGTAATTTTTGGTGGGCAATTGCTTAAGAATTTGAGTTGAGTGATGCTTAATTTCATTTGGCAGTGTGATTACAGTACTGAGTTATCATGTTTATGATATTGGAACTATGTTATGTACAATCTACTCATTTTTGTTTTCAATACCAAGATCAATCCTACAGGTCTCTGGCTGGTCTAAACTGGTGATCTCAAAATAAATTGCACTACTTTCTTAACTTCATGGAAGATCTTTCTCTCATAGGTTCAGAGACTCATTCACAAGCTACTTGTCACATAAATCAATTTGAACTTCAAGCAATAGACTGGCGCTGTGGTCAGGATTAAAATTTGTGGCTTGACAGTTGATCTGGGGAAAACAGAGTAAAACTGTTATACAAACAGTACAAAACTGTCTTGCATTATTTGCAGAGGCACTATGTCAGTTATGACATTATTGTCTCCAGAACCAGATTAATCTTGCTGCGCAGTACGATGTAGGTGTTCAGAATAAAATTTAGTCTTAGGAGTGTTTGATGTCACGTGTAGCTAACTATACTCCCAGGGAGAAGCAAACTGACAAGCAGCAGCATGTTTAATAAAGGGTGTGAGGAAAATCAAAAACCTCACTCAACCTTTGAGGCTACTTCAGAATCTCAATCTCATTCTTTATGAATTTGTGTGAGCTAAATCTCAACGCGTCATCTTACCACGTCAAATGTCAATCCTTTTATTTCCTGCTTGCTAAATTAGCTGCAAGCTTCAGTAGTTGCAGTGAACTGGAATAGCGTTCAAACAGTATTTATTTTAAGAAAAATATTTGTTCTGAAAGATCTCCTTGCATATGATTGTTGGCGTAAAGCCATCTTAAAGCTCAAGCTAAATCCATAGCATAGGGGTGAATTTTGCTGCCAGATGAAGTGGTGGAGGCTGGTACAATTACAATACTTTAAAAGGCATCTGGATGGGTACATGAATAGGAAGGGTTTTGAGGCATTTGGGCCAATTACTGGCAATTAGGACAAGACTTATCTAAGATATCTGCTCAGCATGGACGAGTTGGACTGAAGGGTCTGTTTCCGTGCTGTATATTTTTTTGACTCTTCCTTGCTCCACACAATTAAATCCACTGCTTTGCAGAGGTAACTTGCTGGGGACAGCCTTAACCACATAAGATTCGGATTTCCAACCTTCAGCGACAGAAAGAGCTGCCCAGAAAAACTGTTAGCTGGGCAGGTTGGTAGCCGCTGTTGAGATTGCAGTTAGACCACAGTAAAAAAAAACCTAAATACCAGACTTGAAAGTAAATTTGGGGACCTTTAGTTGTGGAGGGATTGAAGACCCCATGTGGGGGTTCTCTTTTCTCGCTTCTTTTTCTAACTCTTAACCCCCAGCCCCCTTAATGTGACTGTGCCTTCAAATATGCCAGTAGGAGGTTGTAAAATTTTCCCCCTTGTAGCACTGTAGGGTCTTGCTATTTGTATAGCTCAGCTATCAGGAGGGCATGGAAAACCTTTCATACATTGATATCTGAAACTTATTTTATAACTTAACCATAGTACCAGTTTTGGTGGTGTAAGGTAACAAATGAGAGAGAATAAAAATGCTGATAATTTTATGTATTTTCATAGAATCCCTACAGTGTGGAAGCAGGCCCTTTGGCCCAACAAGTCCACACTGACCCTGGGAGCATCCCACCCAGACCTATCCCCCACACATCCCTGAATACTACAGGCAATTTAGCATGGCCAATCCATCTAGCCTGCACATCTTTGGACTGTGGGAGGAAACCGAAGCACCTGGAGGAAATCCTGGGAAGGATGTGCAAACCCCGCACAGACAGTCGCCCAAGGGTGGAATTGAACCCAGATCCCTGGTGCTGTGAGGCTGCAGTGCTAACCACTGTGCCACCATGCTGCCCTGAATTTCATTTCTTTTATTTTTATTTATTTTCCAGACAAATGAATTTTCACAACTGGTTTCAGTTTTCTACAACTAACTTTTTTGATCTTAATATATTGAAGGGAAATTATTCCTTTTGGCACAAAAGTCGAGAAGTGGAGGAGACTGTTTAAGTTCATTTGCAGAAGAGGTGACTGACGTGAGGAAATTTTTTTTTAACTCAACACATAGAATTTAGGATATTCTGCCTATGTAGTATGTGCATATGTTGACGCCTTTGAAAGAGAGTCAGTCACTTCTTGACATGGGGAAAATGTAAGTTTGGTGCTATAGGCAATAGGCACAGGACTGGGACTAGGTGAGTTACTGGGTGCCAGCATGGGTACAATTTGAATTGTCTTGTGCTTTGGAATCGGAGAATGGTCACATCATTCTACAATTGATCAGCACTTAAAGTACATAAAAACAAATGATCTATTACAACTAAAGCTACAACTGCCCACTATATCTGTTGGGAAAGTGTGTCGTGCTGCTTATAGTCTATGGTGTGTGTTTAGCTGCCAGTGGGTTCCCACCTGCCTGCTCCAGAATGAGACGTATGTTAGTTCAATGACCAGATGTCATTTAAGTTGAGCAATTTTAATTCCACCAGCTGGCTTTGCGCACATTCCGTGTAGGGAACTAATGCACTCTTGCTCCTTCTGGTCCCACAAAGATTTAAAAAATCAATTTAAAAAAAAACTTGCCTGTCCGCACCTCTGCTGGACTGAAACACATCCAGCAATGTGTATACAATTTAAAATCTGGAGTTTGCTGCCAGTAGCCCACCATGGAAACTTATTCCCTTAGATTTCACTTTTTAAATCTAGCTTTAAATTGTTACATTCCCATCTATTGTGTTTCCCTCACAACCTGCTAATTGGGGCATGCAAGAAGTTATGCTCCTTTTGTAACCAACCCCTGATGGGAGTCTGACAGCAACTTGATGTGACCCCATCTTAATTCGTATTCCTATCTCTATCAATTGTCCTCATTCTGGTCACTGACTAGGTGGCTTGTGTAAAATTTAAAACTAATTAAATGAAGAATTACAGAGATAAAGTTGCATTATATCACACTAACATTTGCATTGGACTTCCAACCTGCTTTGTTAGGCTTGATTATTTTATTTATTTGATTCAAAATAGCTCTCTCCCTTAGCAAGGTTATCTTTTGGTTATTGTAGTCACCCAACAAAAATGACACAGTAAGGAAATTAGTTCAACACTGATGTCTCTGTATATTATGCAGTGATTCTCCTTTTATGCCAAACAAAATAGCCCATCAGCTGTTGGATGATGATCAAATTATAGTTTTTAAAACTGTTCGTTGTAGCAAGCCCGGTTTTTCTTTCTGACCTTTAATTTTCTGTTTGAAAAATGTAGAGCTAAGGCCAGCCTGTGCATTATTCTGTTCTTGGGTTTAATATACCATTGGAAATATTGCACAAATTGTGCTTTGAGTAATATAGCGTCATAAAATGAAATGAGGTTTTAAAAAAAATTAAATTTATGGAATGCAATAGCATACAACAGATCCTATAGCATTTTACATGAAATATCCTAGCTTAAAATGTGACTACAGTTGTCATGTACATTACAGGATTCAACATCCATTTTGTGCACAGCAAGATCACATGCAACAAAGTCAAAATAATTTATTTATTATTTATGAGTGTATTATTGGCTTAAGTACATGGAAGATACCAGTCTAGAGTGCAAGTTGGCATGCAGGGAGACCACAAAGCTATAAATAATGTTATGGAGGTATGAATTGAAGCTTTGTACTGTTGCATAATGGCTTCCACAGACAAGTCTCATGTTTTTGATGAGTTAACACTTTATGCCTGAAGTGTTTTATGACAGCATGTCATACAGCAAACAATGAATCATCTCAGCATCAGATGCTGCCTGCTATCCATTGTATTGTGATTTCTATCAGCACAAACCCCATGCTGGGAGACTGCGTTTTACAAGCTAAAAGCTAATTCAGCTTAATACTAAAATTATATTTTTTTAAAAATGGGATTGAAGTGTCAAATCTCTCATTGGTATTTTAACAGCACTTGCTGTTCCCAGAAACTTGTGTTTTAGTTATTGTTACACCATTGCCTTCAGTTCCTGACTCATTGGAGCAAGTCATTCATGTGATAAATATCTGTCAAGTAAACCAACAAATCTTTTCATATCTACTGACACTTCCAAGCATTTTATCAAAACAGGATGGTCAACTACGATCAAAATAACAATACAAAACAGGTTGGGGGGGTGGCCATTCTTTGTGAGCAATTTGTGGGCCACTGAACGGCCTTTTCAACAGAATATGCCCAAAACACCACAGCCACCTTTTTGCCAGCTCAGGTTCCTACCAACCAAAGTTATCTCTCTCTTTGAGAGCTCCCCAGATGGGATCACTTCTTAATTAGCTGCCACTTGTTGAAATGGGGTTATCACCTGATTTCAGCTCAAATGGCAAGACTTTCAGCATCTCAAAAAAAAAATCAGCCAAGTATACATTTTTTTGGCCAATTATCAGATTAAGCAGCCTGCACTGTTTACTTGTACAGAACTAATTCATTCTCATCTGGCTTTGAGAGACCATTTTAACGTGCCAGTTTTGAAATATAATTTGATTATTCCTTGTGCTTAAATGTGCAAATATAAAATTAATGAAGATATATCTAATACTTCAAGCTTATTATTTATGAATGGACAAATGATTTTCTGTTGCAATGTCAACTTTAACATTCATTGAAACAAGTAGATGGACACCTCAGTTTAATAACAAACCTGAAGAACAAAAGCTCCAGTGCTCAGTATAGATTGGACTTTGAGGGGGAAAATCTTCCCCTTGGATGCTCCAGCCACGGAGAATCTTGTCCATTAGGAGAGCATATCAAGAAATTATACTTGTCCAGCTCAATAAATTAATGGATTAAAATTAATAGCTGGAAAATGGTGGGCTGTGTGCATATGCTGACAGCATATCTAGTTAGCAAAAGTACACTTTGCCTTTGAGGGGAACTCATCCTTAGATGCTGAAGTCCCAGTATGGAGTTTAAATGCATAACCTTATGTAGCTGAGGTGATACGCTACCAATTACGCCTTCAAGGGTAACTAGAAATGGGAAATAAATGCTGGCCAACCAATGCCACCCTTATTCCATGAATGAACTCTTTCTTTTAAAAGAAAATGTTGAATTTCAGTTTGGTTTATTCAAAATGGAGTGAAATTTTGAAATTTTGTGCTTTTATAGCACATAAAGAAACTCCCTTTGGGGAGGTTAAATTTACAATGCATCTCCTGCAGCTGGAATCTTATCAGGTGTACTAAAATCTAGCAATCTACATCAGTTTTTTTTTATTTTTAAAGCAAATAATTTGTCTTTGCATAGCTCCTGTGACTTGAAGTCCTGACTGCTGCAGGTGTAACTAATCAAATAGCTTTCTTTTGAGTTACGTGATTCTGTGATGTAATTTTTTTTTCTGTTGCAAATGATCCAAAACATTAATTGATTGCAACTGCCATTTTTCTTTAAACAGGAAATTAAAATCTGGGGCCTGCTGTGAGTTTGTCTCCAGAATGATTTACCTGATTCATGATGCTTGCATTATCTCCTAGCATTTCTAAGAATATTCTGTGTCGTGGAATTGTTAGACAATTTTTTGCTGGACAAGGTCTTTCAACTTCTGAGCATAAATTACGGTCCGTGCTTGGTAATCCCTTCTCCATTCTTGTGCATCACCAGTGGAGCAATGCAATGTAAAAAGCTTGATTTTGTTGCTTGATACTTAATGAGTATCGATTTGGTAGAATGTACCATTTTGTTATTCTCGGCGATTTGATTGTGGATAGTGGGGTGATGATGTGGTATGTATCATTCACGACTTAGTACACATCTCAGTGATTTGCTGGCACACCAAAGGCTGTCATCAGACACTCTCATCTGGACATGAAAGAAATTGTAGGTACCATTTAATTGTGTCAATAACAGTATGTTCATTGTGTTGCTAAGTTACTGAACAGTAGAAAATTGGGAAAATTAATCTGTCACAATGCTGTAGTCTTGCCCATGCACTGTCAATAGATCTGTTTGCTACTTTATATCCAAGGAGACAATGGGACATCATGTGGGTGTAAAAGCTCCTTCTGCTGTTGGGTTTGAAACACTTGGCATTGCCTTGCATGAATTCACAAGTCATTTTAATATCCTGATTTATCCCTGGGCAGTACACTGGTTCACATGCTAGTCATGTAGCGCATTCAATACCAATGTGTGAGGTGGACGTGACATCTTGACTTTCAGTATTCCAATTTGTTAGCCCTTGAAAATGACTAGTTGTGATAAGCAAAATTCATCTCTTTAAAGCAAAACAAATGAATCTTCTCATTGATTTCTCAGGTTATCCTTGGATGATCATTTTTGACTCTTGTAATTGCCAATTGGCTTTGGCAACATGAACAGCTAAAATGTGTAACTGATCAACCTTGAGCACATCTTCAACTTGAACATCAGAGTCTAGAGCAAATACATGTCCTATAAGGAAGGAAATCTCCCATCTTTACCTGGCTTGCCTGACTTCTGAACTCAGATCTACAGTCATGTAGTTGACTCCTAATTATCCTCAGAAATAGCCTAGCAACCTACTTAGTTGTAACTAAGAACTGAAAAGTCTCAAAAAGAATGGAACTGAATAGATCATCTGGGAATGATAATGGCAAACACAGCCCTAATGCTGCTGTAAAACCCTCCTTACTAATGCCAGGGGCTAGTGCAAAAATTGTGGAAGCTGTGTCATAGACTAGCTAAGCAACAGCTTGACATCATGTGCATGGAATTGTTTTACCCACAAGTCCCAGATCGTACCAACACCTTACTTCAGTGTTTCTACCCCTCCATTTGGAAAGACTTGGTAAAGGTGGTGGTGCAGTGATATATAGTTGGCTGGAGTTGCCCAAGGAGTCCTCAACCTTGACTTTGGACCCCATGATGTCTTGTGGTTTCAGCTCAAATGTGGGCAAGGAAACCACTTGCTGATTACCATGTACCACCTCCCCTTGACTGATGAATTTGTACTCTTCCATGTTGTCGCCATTTGGAAGAAGCATTGAGGGTGGCAAGGGCATGATGTACTCTGGGTAGTTAACTTCACTGACTCCGCGTTCTACTACTCGCTAAGCTGGTTGAGTCCCTAAAGGACAAGTACCAGACTGGATCTGTGGCAAGTGATGAATGGAAAAATGTATATTTTACATTTTTATCCTTCCCAATTTGCCTCCAGCAGTTGCATCTGTCCGTGATCAGTGGTAGTGACCACTGCACAGTCCTTGTAGAAGTGAATTTCTGTTGTCACATTGAGAATTCCCGCCATTGTGTTGTGTGGCACTATCACTATACTAAATGGGATAGACTTAGAACAGATCTAGCAACTACAAACTACATCCGAGGCACTGCAGACTATCAACAGTAGGAGATGTGCTTGAATACAATCTACAGCCTCTTAGCTATGCATATTTTCTCACTTTACCCTTTAATATAAAGTCAGGGATCAACCCTGGCTCAGTGGAGAGTACAGGAGATCATGTGAGGAGTAGCACCAGGCATACCAAAAAATGAGGTCAACCTGCTGAAGCAGCAACACAAGACAACTTGCACATCACCAGCATAAGCAGCAAATGATAGATGTGGCTAAGTAATTCCACAACCAACTGGTCAGATCTAAGCTCTATAGTCTCTCTGCATGTAGTTCTGAATAGCAGTGAACAATTAAACGCAGTGGAAGGGGAAACTTCACAAATCTCTACTTTCTCAGTGACCGGAGAGCTCATTACGATAGATTAGGCGAAAGTTTTTACAGCAGAAGCACTAAGTGGATGATCCATCTCTGCTCCCTGCAATGGTCCATTTCATCACAAGTGCCAGTCTTCACCCAATTTGATTCACTCCAGGTGATATCAGGAAATAATGCAAATGCTATGAACCCTGACAACATTCCAGCAAAAGCCCTAAAGATGTCCTCTAGAGGATGAGGAGTGGCATAAATTTTTTCAGTGCAGCTACAACACTGGCACCTACTCAACTATATAGAAAGTTGCCCAGATATATCCTGTACAAAAAAAGCAGGAACACGGTCAATTCAACTAATTACTACTGCATTAGCCTATTCTTGATCATCAGTAAAGTCATAGAGATCATCAACTGTGCTGTTGTTTGGAATTTGTTTAGAAGTAACTTGCTCACTGGTGCTCTTTTTTGAGTTCAGCTCTTGATCTTATTTTGTTCAAACATTGACAAAAGAGTTGAAACCCAGAGGGAGGTGAGAGTTACTGACTTTGGCATCAAGACTGCATTTGGCTAAGTAGGGCATCTACAGGCCTAGAAAAATTATAATCAATGGGCATCAGAGGGAAAATTGTACGGTTGGACTTTGTTCTTGGCTCAAAGGAATGTGCTTTCTTGTTGGAGGTCAGTCATCTCAGTTCCAGGACATCACTGCAGGAGTTCCACAGGGAGTACCCTAGGCCCAAGCGTCTTCAGTTGCTTCATCTTTCCTCTACCTTAAGGTCAGAACTGGGGTAGTTCCCTGATGGGCTCAGCAACAATTAGGATTCCTTAGATACTGGAGAGTTCAAGGCTGGAACAATATCCAGGGGATTGAGTACAGTGTCATTGTGCCAGTGTGTGGAATTGGTGATCAGTCATATACTGAGGCAGGTTGTACCATGGGAATCCATTTGCTGAGTTTTATGTCTTTCAGAATGCGCAGTGCTATGAGCTCCCATGTTGATCTTAGCCTTTAGTGTATGGTGCCCTGTGTTTTCAGGCTATGATATTTGCAAAAACTTCTGATCACCTTGTACCATCAATGTCAACCCGGGAAGTTCTATCATCTTTTGAAATTTGTCTCTTGTTTGTTTGACCCTGAGCCTTGTTGACATATTTGTACTTGCGCACCATCTTAATACTTGCTGCCAGTGTTGTGGTGTACCATCTTATCAGTCACCTTTTTTCACTTTGTTCCAGACATCCAGTTGGTCTTGAATTGTTTTGTTTTTAGAAATTTTTAGTTTTCCTGCACATTCGCGCTTGTTAGCCCACAGTGCCATATACTTTACCAATATCAAAGAATTTTTGGGTAGTTAGGACAACTTGCATGTTACACGTTTTATTGGTTGGTGTGTTTTGACCATAATAAGAGCTGGCTGTGCCTAATACATGTCATTGTTGGTCTGTCACTATGGCATCATTCTTGCATCCATCCTCAAGTAATATGTCAATTGTATAGTCATTTTTTCTTGCCAAAAAGATCCTTTCTAAAGGCTTTAATTCATGTAGAAGCCAAGATTAATTCAATGGACATCTGACAGTTCCTCTTTGGACAACTTATACCCTTGAACTTTGCAGCATATTCTGACAAGTTGGTCAGTAGATTTTTAGCATTACTATCTGAATGGCATGAGTTGGATTCTGTTGATACTTAAGTTAATCTTTACCTTTATTTGGCCTTAGATCTTTTCTAAATCTTTCTAAGCATCCATTGGAAACATTGTTTTAATATCCCACCTTTTTTCCAAAATAAGACTTGTGTCAAGCAGAGATACATAGCTTTATATTAGCATGCATTTTCATTTTGATAAGTAAACAGATGAAACCGTTTACAAGACTAACATTTCAAACTTCAATGTAACAATAGAGCTTTGACAACTCCTCCTGATCTGGTGATTTTTATACCCGTCTGGAGAAGAATGCATTGTCCTTTTTTTGCATTTGTTTGACAACTTATTTGTCTAGCTTGTTATAGCTGTCATTCAACGTCATTGCACAATCGCCAGTGGAGTCCTTTTCTTCACACTCAATGTATGATTGGTGCACCAATGTTAATCTGAGCTGACATCTGTTCTTTAAATGTATTACCATGACCAGTAATGATTTGGACTCCTTACATACTTTAGAAACCTTTGCTGAAACCCAACTATTTGAATTTCTTACTCTTGCTGCCCTACCCAGTGTGAGGTTTTGGTATTTTGATGTACTGACCATGAGATGTAACGAATCCAGCCTTTCGCACTTTCTCAGATGAAGCCTGTACTGCTTTGCCGGCTCTGCTGTACTTTAACCAGGGCAGTTAGTGGCTGAAATTCCACCTTTTAAGACTACAGTGGTGAAATGTCCCACCTAGACTTTCTGGTCTGACATATTTGTTGATATCAACCTGAAAAAAAATTGACCCTTTATTTATTTAATTGGTTTCCTTAATATGAACATATTTTCCTATTACAGGAACTTTCAGACAGATTTGGTACATTTCTTATTTTAAAGCTCCATTTTTTTTTGTTTTATTCCTAGTATGCAACAGTTCCAGTGTCTGCATTCCAAGTCAGGCCTCTCTGTTTTTTAATGAGTTTTAATCTCTCCATCAGTAGTCCTGTGCCTTCCACTAACAAGGCTTTAAGCTCTGGTGCTTCCTCTTTAAATCTCTTCACATATCTTTCTCTTTATATCAGGATGTTGATGAGGCCTCTTCTGGAGTACTATGGGTAGTTTTGGTCATCCTGTTATGGAAAGGATATTATTTAGCTGGAGAGAGTTCAGAAAAAAATTACTAGGATATTGCTGGGAACGGAGGGTTTGAGATATAAAGATAGACTGGAAAGGCTGGGATTTTTTATTTTACTGGAGCTTAGGAGGTTGAGGTGTGACATTTATTGAGGTTTATCAAATCATGAGGGGCATAGATAATGTGAATGACAAGGGTATTTTCCCTAGGCAGGGGAATTGAAAATTAGAAGGCATATTTTTAGAGTGAGAGGAGAAAGATTTACAAAGGACCTGAGGGGCAACTTTTTTCTTTACACAGAGGGAGGTTTGTGTGTGGAATGACTTTCCTGAGAAAGTGATGGATGCAGGTACTGTTACAATGTTTAAAAGATGTTTGGATAAGTTCAGGAGTAGCAACAGTTTGGAGGGATATGGGCCAGGTATAGGCAGGTGGGACTAGTTTAGTTTGGGAATTGGTTGACCGGTTAAACCGAAGAGACTGTTTCCATGCTGTATGGCTATTTGACTCTAATCCTTAAAATATGAATCTGTCTGAAGCCATCAGAAGTCATCAGGATAATAAATTCTATAGAGAGTCATCAGCAAACTACCATTCAAGCTTAATATTCTGTGACCTTGTCAAATGAGGTTAACATTTGAAGTTTAGTGCAGCAAATGCAATTTTCCAATAAATTCCTTGCTCTGAGGGAGATAGTTACATTTTTAATACCTATAAATCAATGATGCTATTCATTATTATATTTGGTATGTAAGAAACCTTTTTTGTGATTGTAACTCGGCAATATCTAGTTATATTTGTTTTACTGCCATCTGAAGTTGAAGAAGCTCACGTGACGCTCATATTATAACCATTAAACAAAATTACAGTGACAGGGACTTACTGTGTGGGCTCACTTGAAATTACTTATGTATTAGACATGCCATGGCTTGTATTGAATAAAAGCTGAACTGCAGGAATAGTTTGAGATCTGGACTCCAAGAAAGTGTATATAAAGGGATCTTTGAATATCAGCAATTGACATGGTCAATATTGGGCAAGTTGCCATTTCGGTAGTGGTTCAGGAAAATATGGCCTGATCTCTACTGTTGGTGCTGCCTCCACCATCGTATTTGATACTGGCTTCCCTTCTCCATTGACAGTTCTGCAGATGTCTACCTGTTTTATTTTCATCTTCTACCCTTTAAATTAAAACTGCTTTGTAATCGCCAAAGACGATAGATAAACTGTAGAAAAGCAGTGGCCATTGGAGGAGATAGGATGAATAAGGTGCAGCAAAAGAAAGTGTTGAGCAAAAAAAACCCTGAAATTCCTTGTGCTGAAAATAGCACTATCCATATTGGATGGGGACCCAATAGGAAGATAAACTGAGCAGGTATGCTTTTGTGTCACCAGAATGTTGCTGAAGAGAGCCCTGCTCCAAAACTTTCTATCTTGTTGCCATCTGGACAAATGCAAGAATTCCAAATTGCACAGAATTACAACGGTTTACACTACAGAGAGAAGGGTGCTGATTTATTGGCAAGTTGACTCTTATTGACTGAGGTGTTGTCGTGGAGAAAGCGATAAGGAGCCAGACGCTGAAGTAATTCAAGAGGTGGAAGGCTTGAGCATTTTCCTTTTGCTTGGAGAGAATGGATTCCTGAGTAGGGGCGCAAGGCACTTCGAAGAAGCCTATCTGAGCCACATTATAAGCTCTGGTTACCTGATATAATGGCTGTACACATCAATCAAATGGTAAGTCCCTTCAGTTGTTAATAATGGCAATCAGCTTGTGCTTGCAAACCATAAAACAAATGTCCACTGTGAGATGCGATTCTGTGAGATTTCGTGCAGCTATTAGCTATACTAACAAACAACATGATTCATTTACACTTTCTAGGAGTGACTTGCACGTGGGGACTTGCCTCTGCAAACAAAATTTTTCAAGCTTTGCACTTTTTTTTTGAATTACCTGGAAGCTGTGGAGCTCCTATTTCTGTTACTTTCTCCATGGCAGCATTCAAAGACTCAAACATTTACATCATAGGCGAAGTCCATTTAGCCCATCATATCCATATCCACATCCACATCCACATCCACACTGGTCAACAAATATCTGACTACACTAATCCTATTTTCCAGCTTTTGGCACGTAACCCTGGAGTTAATTAAAAAAGAAAACTGCTTGAATGGATTGAGAGTTCAACATCCTTCTGCATTTTATGGCTATTCTCCTCCCAATTTACCATCCAACCAATTTTCAAGTCACTTGCATTTTTTTTTGGATCATACTCGCTAATGTTTTAAATCCAATTCATTAATGTACGCCACAGGTAGCAGGGAGCCCAGCACCAAGACCTACAGAATTTTAGTCACAAAAATTAGCGTAACATTGTCCTCTGCTTGCTACCTCTCAGGCAATTTTGGATCCAACATGCCATTTTACCTTAGATGTCTTGGAGTCTTTCATCTTTGGTCAGACTGCCATGAGTGACCTTATCAAAAACCTTGCTAAAGTCCATGCAGACTATATCAAATGCATTACCGTCATCAATACTCCTTGCCAACCCTTCAAAAGTTGTATCAGATTTGTAAAACCTGACCTTTCCTTAACAAATCCATGTAAACTATCCATCGTCTGTCCAAGAGCATATATATTCTGTCCCTCAGTTCTCTCTAATAAATTGTCTAATGGTAGGTGTACCCTTGGGTTACTGGCTTGTAATTTCCTCACCTACCTCCCTTTTTATGTAATGGAATGGCAATAGCAGTCCTCCAATCTTCTGGCACCTCACCTGTGGCCAGAATTCGATTCCAGCCTTGGGTGACTGTGTGTGGGGCATTGAAATGTTCTCCCTGTGTCTGTGTGGGTTTCCTCTGCGTGCTTCAGTTTCCTCCCACAGTCCAAAGATGTCCAGGTTAGGTGGATAGGCAATGCCAAATTGCCCGTAGTGTCCAGGGATGTGCAGGCTAGGTGGGTTAGCCATGGGAAATGCAGGGTTGCTGGGATAGGGTAGGGGGTGGATCTGGGTGGAGTGCTTTTCAGAGGGTCAGTGCAAACTCAATGGGCCAAATGGCCTCTCTCTGCACTGTAGGGATTTGATGATTTTATACTCTTTCCTGAGTAATTCTCTTTATCATCTTGGCTGATCAGAGATGACATACCAACTTGTCAGCACCCTTTTTGCCTGTCACGTAATATTTTGAGATCACTCAAAATTTGGCATTCTTGCATTTTTCCTGATGAGTGCAGACGAAAAACTTTCGCAACATGTTTATCTTTTCAGCAGTGTGACAGATATTACAGTGGGTAATTTGCATGCTGACCGGAAGTGAATGCTATGCACATGAATTTTAACCATTTGTGTATGCAAATGCCAACAAAGACTGCTGTAATGCCTGTAGCTCTTTGGGCAGAGTCTTCCACTTTTTATTTTCCATGTGATGGTGGCCCAAAAATGGCAGAATGCCATCTCTTCATAGCTGCAAACACAAACTCATTGGTTTTTATGACAGGTGGGCACATAAGTGATTGCCTGCTGGGCTTTTCATGGCATCTCTTCAGTGCTGTCCTAGCCTACCCAAAACTGCCACCTTCAGAGGCAAGCTGCTTGTAGCATGGAAAAGTAAAGCCCACAAGTAGTGGGTATGTTGGTAACTTCTTTGGCCAGGGCTGAGAATTGTGATGGCCTTGCTTGGAAAGGAAGACCGGGATTTCCAAAGCAAGGGCAGAGGGTGGCTTTTAGCAGCCACCTGCTGCCCCTGCCCAAGCACTAGGCTGTTGCCAGATTGGGGAAGATTGAGTCTCCTCTCCTACCCCCTCAAACCTGGCATATGGTCCATTCCATTTTCCTAGCAGTTGAGAACACTGGTAACCTTACTGACCAGTTAAAGGGTTTGTGGTGGTGAGCTCCCAATCCTTAAAGTGATTGTGATTGCGATTGACTAATCGATTGCTGCGTGGCAGGAAAGTCTTCCCAACTGGAATATAATTTCTGTGGTGACAAGGCAATGTGGTACCTACCTGTCACTCACCCATCCAACTATTTTGTGTTCCTGCCAGTCTCCCTACGACTTCTCAGGGTGGGGGAGATTCTGTCCTTTTTTATCCTTACTTTTTAACTGCAGTTTTTTTTGTTTTGTTAGTTAACTGCCCTGGATACCTATGGTCTACTTCTGTATTTTTGTTTGCCAATGCTTGAGGATTACAATTAGCTAATTATGTATCTGAGTCTAATAGAGATGAGTGTCATTGGATCGAAAGTATCTATGACAGGTTTTGTAGCATCACTTTAGTAGAGATGAATTCATGTTAATGAAAGTGACTAGATTCATAATACACAGAGCATATGGAGAACCCTTGAAATTAGGCAATTTGTGAGAAAAACAAATAAATTGTATATAACCTGGCCACTTAGCTGTGAACAGATTTTCCATATTTGTGCAGAAAACATTTCCTATTTCTTTATCTTTAACTTTTGATATTTTAATTTAATCAACTCAGCTGTAACTCGATAGTCAAGAATTAAGTCATTTTGCGTCACCTCTTTTCCTTTAGCTGGCTATCATTTTTTAAGTAGATGTTTTTAATTAAAATGTGCTGGGATGTTATGGCACAATTGTGGATCAGGTGGGATTTGAACCTGGGCCTCTTGGGTCAGAGGTAGGAACACTACTACTGTGCCAGGAGAAGCCCACAACTTTAAAATGTCAAGTGCCTATTGCAATCATTGAGTGAAAATTATTGTGTTTAGGTTGTGCTATTTCTTAGTTGGGAAATGATTAGCTTTTTTTTAAAATTGGCTGGTGTCTCCATTTCTAATATGGTGCAGTTGCGTGGTAAACACAACATACCGAATAAGATTATTAAACTGCAGTGTACACAGTTTCCTATTTATTTAAGGTGTTTTTCCTTAAGAATAGTTTAAGCCAACTTTCTCTCATTCATTTAAAGAATTGGATATCTTAATATAGTATGAATATTTATTGATTTATTTATTTATTTCCCTTTACATAGGCTGTTGGTACCAAGAGAACTCTATTCTGAAACTAACCCCACCTTGATCGAACAGACACCTTACACGTACTCTGCCAGTAAAATCTTGGTGCCACTGCAAAATGTCCCCAAATGAGGCTTTAATTGATTATCCACTTCAATGGAGTGAACAGACGCTGCTCCTAGGAAAGTCTCTCCCCACTCCACCTGCCACCACATGCCCATGCAAACGTGCATGCGTGGAAATGCAATTGGAAATGTATGTGGATCTTCCTATTTTCTTACCCTCCTGTGCTTCAAAATCCCAGCTGCGTTGCTTGTGTGTTCAGCTTCTGGTACATCACAACTGACTGTGTTGTCCTGACTATTAACTGGTAATTAAAAATCTAATCACTGTTACACTGCAGAATACAAGCTAAGGCCAATTGCCCAGTCAACTAACTCAGCACAGGTTGGGAAGGAAACCTCGGACCCCTGTGGTTTGAATGGCTCAACTGTTGACTTATCCATTGAGTGAGCCTGACAGGAAGCTAATCAGTATACAGTATTCAATGCCTGAAGAAATTCAATTTAAATCACTGGGATGTTTCTGAATCACAAAAGCAATCTAACAAGACAAATATCCTGGAAGGAAAAAAAATTAACCAATTAATATATTAAACTTAGATTTTTTTTGTCCCATTTAGGTAATTCCATTAATGACAAGAAAGTTGTTTTATATATGAAAATGTATTGTTTTTCTGTGTGTACACTCCTGCATTTTTTTCACATGTACTCTTTTTTTTAAATTCCCTCCTAGTGTGTGGATGTCACTTGCAAGACCAACCCTTGTTGCCCATCCCTGTGGTCCTTAAGAAGGATGACTCACCAGTGATTTGCCCACATCCCATTACATTGTAAAAAGTCATCTCCTAATCTAATTCATACATTTTGCATCAAAGCCAACTTTAACTGTCATCCCTAATTTCCCTTATGGCAATGGTGATTGCCTGCCTTCTTGAATTCTGAAGCCCATGTGGAGTAGGTACATCCACAATGCTGTCAGGAAAGGAGTTCCTGGATTTAGACCTAGTGACATTGAAGGAATAGCAATATAATTCCAAGTTAGGATGGTGCTTGATTTGGAAAAGAACCTGTGGGTGGTAGTGTTTTCACATATTTTCTGCCCTAATCTTTCAATGTGATTGAGATCATGCATTTAAAAGGTGCTGTGGAGACAGTATGTGATTTGTGGATACATGGGGCATGAGTTTTGCTACAGGGCAAAAAGGGCAACACATTTTCTGTGCCCTAATTTTCAAAGAACACTCCTTTAATTGGCCTCGAGATGGGCTTTCCATTCAGTTAATGATTGTGGCAGTCTCTCAACTGGAAGGTCAATGAGATAACTTCCAGACCGAAAGGCGTATGCAGCTGAAATAAGGCAGTGGAATATCAACAGAGGATTTCCTTCTGGCAACTTTTTTTTTTAAATGATTGTCCAGTTGGACCACCATGGGGATGCAGGGATTGGATAATTAGCTAGGCAGGGAGAGCCTTTAAGTCACAGTCTGTGAAAAGGAACATAGGAATAGGAGTAGGTCTTTTAGGCCTTGAGCCTGTTCCACCATTCAGTGAGATCATGGCCTAACTCCACATACCTGCCTTTTTGCCCTTATTCCTTAATACCTTTGCCTAACAAAAACATATCTATGTCACTTTTAAAATTAACAACTGATCCAGCATTCACTGCCATTTGTTGAATAGCGTTCCAAACTTCCTCCCATCCTTTGTGTGTAAAAGTACTTCCTAACATCTCTCCTAAATGGTAAAGCTCTAATTCTCAGACTATGTCCTCTAGTTTTAGAATTCCCCAACCAGTGAAAATAGTTTATCTACTGTCTTTTTTCTGTTAATATCTTGAAGATTATGATCGGGTCACCCCTTGAACCTTCTAAATTCTAGAGAAAATATGTCTAATTTGTGTAATCTTTCCTCCTAGCTTTAACCTCTGAAATCCAGGTATTGTTCTGTAAACCTACATTATACTCCAAGGCCAATATGTCCTTCGTAAGGTGTGGTGCCCAGATCTGGTCACAATATTCCAAATGGGTTTTTATGTAACTGCAGCATAATTTCTGCATCCTTGTATTTGAGTATTTTAGATCTAAAGACATTCTTTCAACTTTCTTGATTATATTCTATGCCTGTTTGTGACATTTTAAAGATCTATGCATCTGAACCCCACAAATTTCTTTGGACCTTCACTATATTTAACTTCATACTACCTAGAAAGTATTCTTTTCAGTCCAAAATGGATAACCTCTCACTTGCATATGTTAATCTCCATCTGCCACGGTTTTACCCTTCCACTTAGTCTGTCAATATCGCATTGTAATTTTATGGCAGCTAACCTACCCCCACCCAAATAGGGAGACTGGGATTGTACAGTTAGCTCCCAAGTCTATCTCCTTTTTAAGGGGCCTGGAATCTCTTAATGATTTGTGTTGGCCTTTGGCTGCGTGCAGGAGTATAGTATATCTATCCAAGTGCTGTCTCTGCAAAAATGGCCTTGGAGCATGATAGAGGGATAGCCCCAGCATCTGGTCTATGGGGTCTCTATAGCTCCTGTCATCTTTTATTCCCAGCTCCGGTAGGAGTTCAAAATCCTGTCTTTGGAGCATGGGCATCTGCGTCATTTTTAACTTTTTATAGAGCACGTAAGATGACAGCATACAGCTATATTCAATGTCAAACAAGTAACTATCCATTTTTTTTTCAAACATGGATGTGTTATTCTATCTTGATTTCAACATTTCTTTCCCTCTTTAAATGAGATTCAAATTCCTTGTAATAGCCATCAGTTAGTCAATGACCAGGGTTTGTTTATTTCAGATCTGCAACTGAAGAGGAATATTGAAAAAATAAAGAGAAAAACTTTGAAATTTCAAGAAAGTGGCAAATGTTAATTGGAAAATGTTTTAAGGAAAATACGGGTGTTGAAGAAATGCTGTGAAAATTAAAAAAACTTTATAACGTAGTAATTGAGGGTGGACAGCATAATTTGACAAACTAGGATTAACAGAGCAGTTAAATGGAGTTAAATATGGGTTCAAAAGCTAGTGATAGGCAAATAACTTGTCAAAACGGGTTTTTTAAAAAACTAAAGTGAAACAAAATAATTAAATCTGAATACAATACACGTGCAGCAAAAGTTTTTCTCCCATTTACAACTGGAAGCTTGAAATTCTTCTTAAAAATTGCTAGTTTCTAAACTATCTGCAAGCTCCCTCTAAGCCACTTATCATTTTGATTTGGGAATATGTCACGAATCCTTTCGTGACACTGGGTCAATATTCTGTAATTCCCTCCCATCCTCTAATATGGGTTTGACTTTGGCACTTGAGTTGCAGTAGTTCATGAAAGCATTGCACCATCACCTTCTTGAGGGCAACTAAGGGTGGGCAATAAACGCTGGCCTAGCCTGCAAAGCCTGCACCCCAAGAATGAATATGAAAAGAGAGAAAAGAACTGCTGATTGTAATCCATGCAGAGCAGTTTTCCTCATCACTCCCTGCCTGCACTCACCTATTACCATCCCACCTACCTTCCCAGCCCCACCCATCCTCTCTCTATATGTTTATTTCTGAGCTCCCTTCCCTCTCCCCATTTCTGAAGAAGGTTCCCGACCCAAAATGTCAACTTTCCTCCTCCTCTGGTTTGCCTGGCCTGCTGTGCTTCTTCAGCTCTACACTGTGTTATCTCTGATTCCAGTATCTGCAGTTCTTGCTGTATCAGAGCAGTTTTCCTGTCTTTTTCATGTCCTCGTTGACTTCTGGCTCACTTCTTATCTCACCTTGTATGCCATTACTGTCAGTTCAAGTCTCATCTGGAATATGTGCTGTGCAGTCTGCCTTTGATGAATACTACTTTGTCCTCATTATCTGGTTGTATCACCTGTACCTGAAATCAGAATTAAGTACAAGGTTAGAATATTGATTCAAATGTTACATTTGCATTAAAAAATTTCGACCTTCCTGTTACTGTTTTAATGTTGAATAATTTCCATGGCATTTCAAATTCCATTGTGAGCAAATCTTTTTGGAATTATAATTTTAAAAAATCCATTGTGTCAAAAACAAATTTAATATTCTAGAGCAGCTTAAAGTTAACACTTGAGATTTTAATGCTGGAAATTATTCACAATATTTGAACAACAATTGTCTTGCAAAGGGGAAAACTGGTTTCAGATAATTAAACTCACTGTATTTGGATGAGAAATATTTTATTAATGTATTGTTTTTCAATAGGAAAGAAAATATCAGCATTATTAATCATAGAAAACACTCAACCATCAAGATTGTATTTAATAAATGGAGAAGAAAGCCTATTGGGTTCCATTTTTTTTTAAAGTCAAGGGCTCAATCGTTAAAGAATCAATTTCTAATGTTGCTGAAGTCAAACAATGAAGAAGCTGCCTAGATCCAGTACCTTCTAACAAATCTAGACTTGCCTTCAATTCCAGGAAGGCAGATCTGAAAGTTCAGACTTTAAACTGCCTTTTAAGAAAAACGCTTTCGATATTATCCTCATTCAACAACGGAATAGATCCTTCGGCCCAACTCATGCATGCTGACCAAGTTTCCCAAACTTGACTAGTCTCACAAGCACTCATTTGACCCATATCCCTCTAAACCTTTTCCTATTCATGTACCTGTCCAAATGTCTTTTTAAATGTTATAATTGTATCTATCTGTAACACTTCCTCTGGCAGTTCATTCCATAAATGCATCACCCTCTGTGTGAAAAAGTTGCCCCTCGGGTCCCTTTTTAAATCTTTCTCCTCTCACTTTAAAATTATGCCCTCTAGTTTTGGACTTCCCTACCCTGGAAAGAAGATCATAGCTATTCACCCTATCCATGCCTGTCATGATTTTATAAAACTCTACGTTGTCACCTTTCAGCCTCTGGTTCTCTGGGGGGAAGGGATGAAGCCCCAGCCTATTTGGCCTTTTCATTTCATGACTATTGAAGGCAAGTATCCTATATTTCTTGTTAACCACCACCCCTCCCCCAATCTCCCAGCCCTGTTGCCCTTCAAGGATCTATGGACATGCACACCCAAGGTCCCTCTGATCCTCTGTATATCCTAAGGTCCTACCATTCAATGTGTACTCCCTTTCCTTGTTTGTTCTTGCAAAATATATTAATCCTGAAGAAAAGAGAGAAGTAAATTCCATTACCCACATTTTCAGCTATCTGACCAGCCTGTATATAATGTCCTGTAGTCATAGAATCATACAATAGAGAAGAGGCCCTTCAACCCATCAAGTCTATACTGCCAAAAATACACTGAATTTACATTGGGTCTGCATTCCAGCACGAGGCACTTCAAGTGCTCATCCAAGTATTTTTTAAAAGTTGAGGTTACACATATCGAGCAGTTTCCCAGACAGTGCATTCTAGAGCCCTATCACCCTCTGGGTGGGGGGAAAAAAGTCAAGTCCCCTGTAAACCTCCTGTCTTTCATCTTAAAATTATGCCCATTTTTTAGTACTAAGACTTTCCTCATCGCTATTTATGCCTCTGCCAGTTTTTGTTATTTTCAAATATTGATCATACATCCTACATTCATGCCTACATCTTTTATGTATGCAAAACAGCAACAACAAAGGACATAGCAATGGACCCTGTAATATGCCACTGGATACAGGCTTCCAGTCATGCAAACACCCTTTGACAATCACCCTCTGCTTCCTGCCACTAAGCCAATTTTAGATCTAATTTGACAAAATGCCCTGGTTCTCATGGCCTCTCACTTCTTAACTAGTCCACCTTGCCAAAAGTCTTTCTGAAGTCCACGTGGATTACATCAACTGTACCACTCTAATTGACATACCTAATTATCTCCTTGAAGAATTCAGTCAAATTTGTTGGACGCAGTCAGTATGGCTTTGTAAGGGAAAACCGTCCTTGATTAATCCTTATCTCTCCAAGTGGAGGTAATTCTGTCCCTCAATTTTATCCAAGTTTCCCTACCACAGATGTTCGACTTACTGGCCTTCTACCCATGCCAATATTCAAGTCCTTACATCACATGGAAAATAAAGATCATGGTATGACATCTTATCAACTGCAGTCTGGAAATCTAAGTACTTTCGCCAGTTTCCTTTTATCCATAGCACATGTTAACTTCTCAAATTCCAATAGAAAGATCAAACCTGATTTGACTCTCATAAGATCATGTTGATTATGCCCAATTCCCTTGGATTTGTTGTAAATTGCCCTGCTATAACCTCTTTAATGGCTTCTAACATTTTCCCTGAAACGGATGTTATATTAATCGGCCAGTAGTCTGCTGCTTTCCATCTCCCTTTTTGAATAAGATTTGTATTCACTATCTTCCAAAGTAATAGGACTGTCCCTGAATCAAAAAACTTCTGGCAAACTAAAACCAATGCATCAATTATCTCAGCAGGCCAAGCAGCATCATAGGAGCAGAGAGGCTGACGTTTCGGGCCTAGACTTTTCTGATGAAGGGTCTAGGCCC
>NC_063343.1:31745572-31940050 GCF_021869965.1 Rhincodon typus
CCCTTTTCTGATGAAGGGTCTAGGCCCGAAACGTCAGCCTTTCTGCTCCTATGATGCTGCTTGGCCTGCTGTGTTCATCCAGCCCTGCACCTTGTTGTCTCAGATTCTCCAGCATCTGCAGTTCCTACTATCTCTTATTACTGGTTTGATTTGGTTTGATTTATTGTTATCACCTATACTAAGGCACAGTGAAAAGATGTTGGTTTTGCATGCTCTACAAGAGATCATACCATTAGAATGCATCAGTTAGCAGAACAGAGTGCAAAATACAATATTACAGCCAGAGAAGGTGCAGAGAGAGACCAACATTAAAATTTGAGAGATCCATTTAAAAAGTCTGATAACAGGGAGGAAGCTATTCTTGAATGTGTTTGCATGTGTTTTCAAACTTTTAGATCTTCTGCCCAACGGAAGAGGGTGGAAGAGAGTATAACCAGGGTGGGAGGGATCTTTGATTATGTTTGTTCCTTTTCCAAGGCAGGGGGAAGTATGGATGGAGTCAATGGATGGAAGGATGGTTTGTATGATGGACTAGGCTGTGTTTACAACTTTGTGTAGTTTCTTGGGAAAAGCAGTTGCTGTACCACACTGAGATGGTTCTATGGTGCATCTATAAAAATTGGTAAGATTCTTTGTGAATACACTGAATTTCCTTTGCCTCCTGAGGAAGTAGAGGTATTGTTATGCTTTCTTGACTGTCGCACTGACATCAGCAGGTCAGGCCAGGCCAGATTTTTGGTGATCGTCACTCGTTGAATGCAGTTGTGGTAACTATGGGAGTAGGTGGATTTGTAATGGATATTGGTAGATAGGCAATCCCTAAAAGTGGAAACTGAAGGCAGGGAAGGGAAGAGTCCAAGATGGACCACTTGAAGATGAGAGAAAAATAGAAATTGAAATGTGATTAATCTTTCCAATTCCAGAGAAGAACATCTGAATACATATTTCTGCCATCACTAAAACTGATTATTATTGCCTGATATCAATGTATCTCAGCTCATTTGCAGCTGAAACTGTCATCCAAGACATTTTATCCTCTTGAGTACTACAACGCATTTAGGTTTGGGATCACACATTCTACCCTCTGTAAATTTGAAGTAATCTAAAACTGTGTCTGTGTCATAACTTGCAGCACCTCCCATTTCCTTATCCCTGTGCTTGCTGACTTTCATCTTCATTTTCAAATTCCTCAATTTCTCTATAATTTCCTCCAGCCCACAACCCTCTGAGATATCTGCAATTCTCCAATTCTGGTCTCTTGTATATTTGACAAGGGTGATTAACCTTCAGTTGCCTCAGCTGTAAACTCTGAAATTCCCTTCCTACAGCTGTCCTCCTCTTGCTATCTTGCTGGCCTCCTTTGACAGTCCAGAATGCCTATTTCTTTGAGCAAACTTTTGGACATCAGACATAATGTCTCCTTATCTGGATAAAAGGGATTCTTTGTTTTATAATGCTCCAGCTAAGCATCTAGGGATGTTTAACTACGTCGATGGTATTATATAAATGTCAGTTATTCTTGCCATGTACTTTTAAACTTGTGATCTGCGTCTGTGTGCTGCCGGTAACCAATTAAGGATCTTTAAAATTACTTAAAGTTTATATTTTAGTCAAGTATCAAGCCACTCAAGACACTATATGGTCTGAAATTGTGAAGAAGAGTTTTGAAGGACTGAAGCTGAGATTAATGACAGAGAAGCTAAGCTGACTGCCAAACTAATTCATAAGATCTGTTTTAATTGTATCTGATATTTAATGTATAATTTGTAGTTCATGATGAACCGTAATATGCCTATTGATTCAATTTTTTAAAAAGGCTAGACAGGTCTCCTCCAAAATCCTAACATTTGGACTATGTTCCATATCACTTTGCTTCCTTAAAAGCTGTTGCATCTTTTACTTCTGCCAGTTCTGATGAAAGGCTGCCAACTTTCACGATGTATTTGCTTTATATATTTTTGAGATGAGGAGCAGCAATGAAGACTTTTTTCAACTTTGTGTTGCTGGATAATTCATAGCAATTTGAATGAGCATTCTGGCCAATATGTCTCTTTACAGTGAACTCCTTTTGGTTAAGTCGGATGAATAATTTAGGTTACGTTAGTGTACTTTGATCAGAGTCTTTTTTGTTCTGTGGCTGAACTTACTTAACCGCTTATCTCAAGTCAATTGCAGAAACATCATCAAGGATACTTGATGCTCTGTTCATCATTAGCTTGCACTTGTATCCTGTAATGCCATTTCTCACAGACTGGGAAGGAGCAAAACATATGCTTTGCTGCTTCACGTATTGCTTGATATGTCCACGTTATTTCCTCCCAACGTGTTGAGGTAATGCAGAAAGTTAAAAATTGTATTGATCAATGCCAAAGACTTCACGCACAATTAATTACTTTGAAGTGCAGCTGTTGACGATATTCAGTATTTTGGAAAAAATACATTTTGTCTAATCTTTTTGCCTTGCACTTCTCAGGATATATCTCAAAAATACAAATTCAAGGGAAAATCCATCATTTACATTGCACGAGAGAAAAGTGCTAATTGGTTGGAAAGTGGGCTCTGGTAGAGATGTTGCAATGGAAATGCATCTATTAATGGTTATTGACAGTTTTTAGCCAGGCTTTGTTTACGTTTATAAAATCACTGCTTGGTAATGTTAATGCCATGAGAAATGAACCAGTGAATGACTATCACCTATTGAGTTAAAACAAGCGCAGTTCATGTACGTGTTCTTCCTGTATACAAAGAAGATGGCCCTGTTTATTAATATATGAACTTTGCAAGTATGTCATAAAGATGTGTTCTGTTTACCACACAAGTGAGTAATGTGATATTTGAATTTTAGTATCAGTGTGATGCCAAGTATATCAATAAGATATCCCAAAGACCGGGAGGTTGTGCCATGCAGCACATCCTTAGGCATTTTGCAATGAACAAGATACTGACTGTAATCAAATAGTCTATGCTCACAAAATTTTCAGCATCTAATACTAGATGTGATTCGACAATAATTGCTTCAATGGTCCTGAATGTACAAGGAATTATGCTACCAACCAATTTAGAATTGTGACTCAGGCTCAGTGTGATGCATTTGCTTCTAAGTAACAGTAGCATGTGTTTACGCTTTGCTGGATTTTTTTAAAGCAATTACACAGACCGGGGCAAGCCAAGAAATCCAGTGGTTCTTCTGAGTTCCAGGTATGGAGGCAATTCATTTGGCATGTTAGTAAAGCCTAACGTGAATATTGTCATGTCCTTTCAACATTCTACAATTTATACAGTTACTTCTGTCTCTCCATTCATGTTCAAGACTGCTTTGTTTAATCCCTTGTCATTGAGCAGTTTGCCATATTTATCTATCTTTGACTTTTCAGTCTATAATCCAAATCATTCACCAGTTCCTCAAAACTAACCTGAATGTGTTGGTACTTCTAAGACCTCTAGGGACAGCTACCTATGAGGGTGAAGGAGTAAACTGCAATCAGCTTATTTGTAATTGGAATTGGTGCATTTTCCCAATGCTAATATGATGCAGGGGCATAGAACAAGAGTAGGTCATTCAGTCCTTGAGCGTTTTCTACCATTCAGCGGTTGATTTGAATCTAAACTCAATCCGCCTGCCTTGGTTCCACATCTTTTTACTCTTTGTGTAGCATAAATCATTCAACATCTGATTTAAAACTAAGGAAGATTGTTTTTTTTAAATTTGAAAGTGCTCCACCACTCAACACTTGCTTTGTGTGAAATAATGTTTCACAACTTAGCTGACAAATTGTCTGGCTTGAATTTTAAGGTAATGTCTTAGATTCAGCGAGAAACATTTCTCACTACCCTATCAATTCCTTTTTAAAAAGTTGTCAAACTTCAATCAAATCTACAGCCAGCCCTCAACTATCCAAACAAAATATAGTCTACTTGGAATAATTTGTTCTTATCATTTAACTCCTGGATTCCTGTTAGCATACTGGTGAATAGCTGTTGCTTTTCTTCTATGACCAGTACATACATTAAGATGCACTATCCAGAACTGTGCTCACTGGACCAAAGGTTGAATTTTACAACCACCCATTGATGCATTTGAAAGTGGAAGGAACTTAAAATAAGTGAGGGTTGGGATGGGTGCAGTCCACTGACTTCCCAACAAACCACAATTTGTCCCTAATAATACAGTGACTGATATCATCATCTGAACTTAAGTTTAGCGAGGCTTTGTAGTCGCTAATTAATGTGAACTCAAGGACTTCATTTTGCCCCTATTTAGATAATAAATGTAGTTAAGGAAGGTTACCCAGCCCTTTAACCTTTGCAGCTCAGGCTAGAGGGGGTGTTACAAATTTTGTGGTTCCCTTAAGCCTGTCAGCGACAACTCATTTGTGCCTCCAGCCAATCCGTCAGCTTTTAAAATCTAACACAAACCCTTCTCCGCTGTTTGCTAGACTTCGCAATCTCTTCCCCAACCAAAATACCTGAACTTTCATTCAAGACCATTTCCATCCTCCTCTGGACCACTTGTAGCCCCAATAACGACCAATACAGAGATAGTAGGAACTGCAGATGCTGGAGAATCTGAGATAACAAGGTGTAGAGCTGGATGAACACAGCAGGCCAAGCAGCATCATAGGAGCAGGAAGGCTGACGTTTCGGGCCTAGACCCTTTATCAGAAGGCCTGCATGGCCTGCTGTGTTCATCAAGGACCAATACATGCTTCTGGAAATGTTGATGCTACAAGGACTGCAAACTTAGTAGATTGGTCAGCAGCTCTTAAGCTGAACTTTGTTTCAGAAAGACTCCACAACAAAAAATCAAGCGAAAAGGTTTACATTCTATTAACTATTTTGATTATTTGATTTCATGATGGATGAGAGTTTTAACAATTTTGTAGATTTAAAAACATTTCAAATATTTAACCAATATTTCACATAGCTTATTATATAAATGTATACACGGATTCACAGATATAGAGATTCACTTTGTTTGTGCTCCCAGCAACTATTGCTGTGGGATGGAGATTAAAGCTGGAGACATGTTGGTCAACTTTTTTGTAGAGGAGATTGAGGAATATGATGCCTCATAAAATTTATCCCCCTCCCCCCAGGATGTGGTTTAACCCAGGGTTTTGTACAGCTGTAGCGAAACTTCCTCCCCTAGTTTTAATTTGGCTGGATTCCCATCTCAATGGGGAAACGGTCTACTCTCAGCCAAGCCTCTTGGTGTATTCTTGGCTGAGAGCTCAGACCTCCATTAGCCTGTTGAAACAGCTAGACACGTTGCAAAACAGTTCCAGATTGAGAGCTCTTACTGTGTCATCTATTTGACATTTGAGCACTTTATTTATAAAAGTTAATGGTGTGTCAACTAATTTTAGTTTCTGCTATTGAAACTGTAGAACGCTGGATAATTAATACTTTTTTGTAGTGTTTTAATAAAGTGATTTTTTTTCTTAAAAGTACGTAATTGCAAATAAATGACTACTTTATTAAAGCATTCTCATATGCTGTTGTTCCCATAGAGCCAATTAATCCCACATAGAATGTATAGCGGGGTAAATGAGCATGGATGCACCACAGTCTAGTGGAGAGGCAGTAGATTGGCATGGAGGTTCACAATGGCTTATCACACCTCTGAAGCTCTGTGAACCATGACAGCTCCTTGAAAACTCAATCCTATGCTGCGCAAGGGACTTGAAGTTGCCTATTCTCACCATAGACTCCAGGAGTGCTGTACATGGGCTTATGACCTGAATCAGCCCACATCCTTATCTCATGATTATGAAAATTTAGGGCCATCAGGAATGTGACCAGGAATCTCAATTGGTTCTCCTCTACCATTTTGTTAAGGTCCACAGATTGTGTCTGACCCCACAAATAGTCAAGCAGATGATTTAAATGCTATTTATTATTTTAATTATTTGATTATATGACAAGTGAGAGTTTTAACAAATTTTTAGATGTAGAGTCATACAGCACAGAAACAGATTCTCAGTTCAAACCATCTGTGCTGACCAGATATCCCAATCTGACCTAGTCCCATGTGCCAGCATTTGGCCCATATCCCTCTTGAACCCTCCCTATTCGTATACTCATCCAGGTGCCTTTTAAATGTTGTAATTGTATCCACCTCTGCTACTTCCTCTGGCAGCTCATTCCATACACGTGCCACCTTCCACATGAAAAGTTGCTCTTTAGGTCCCTTTTTAAATCTTTCCCCTTTTGCCTTAAACCTATACCCTCTAGTTTTGGACTCCCTTATCCTGGGAGAAAGACCTTGGCTATTTACTCTATCCATGCCCTCGTGATTTTACAAAAGTCTATAAGTTCACCCCTCAGCCTCAATGCCCCAGGGAAAAAATGCCCCAGCCTATTCAGCCTCTCCCTCCAACTCAAAGCCTCCTGAGCCAGCAACATCCTCCTAAATCTTTGCTGCACCCTCTCAAGTTCAACAACGCCCTTCCTATAGAATGGCAAGAAGAATTGACTATTCCTAATCAGACCTTGCTTTTGCAAATGCATGTAAATCCTGTCCCTCAGGATCCTGTCCAACAACTTACTCACCACTGATGCAAGGCTCACCGGTCTATTGTTCCCTGGCTTTTCCTTACAGCCATTTTTAAATAACAACACCACGTTAGCCAGTCTCTGGCACCTGACCTGTGGCTGTTGATAGAAATAGTTCAGTAATGGGCCCATCAATATCTTCCCTAGCTTCCCACAAAGTTTTGGGAAACACCTGATCAGGTCCTAGAGATGTATCTACATTTATGGGTGTTAAAACTAACAGCACCACCTCTACTGTAATATGAACTCTCCAAGACATCATTATTTACTTCCCCAAGTTCCCTAGCTTCCACATCCTTCTCCAAAGTAAATACTGATGCAAAATATGTGTTTAGTATCTCACCCATCTCCTGTGGTTCCACACATAAATAGCCTTGTTGATCTTTATAAGGGACCCTTTTCTCTCCCTATTTGCTCTTTTGTCCTTAATGTATTTGTAGAATCCCTTTGGACTCTTCTTAATGCTAGTTGCTATCGCTATCTCATGTTCCCTTTTTGCACTCCTGATTTCCCTTTTAAGTATCCTCCTACTGCCCTTGTACTCCTGTAGGGATTCGCTCAATCCAAGCTGTCTATACATGACACGTGCCTCCTTTTTCATGACCTCTCTTTCGGTAGTCATCCAAAACGCTCGACACCTACTAGCCTTGCCCTTCACACCAACAGGGACATACTGTATCTGAATTGTTTGTCTCATTTTTAAAGGCTTCCCACTTTCCAACCCAAAAATCATTTCAAAATTTGACCAATATGACAAGTTTTTTTTTCTAAAAATACACATAGATGTCAAGGATGAAGAAACAGTTTTTATATTGAAATATATGTTTTTGCAGTTAATGATTAATGAAACCATGCAACATTATTGCTTTTAGACAGTAATGTGATTCACTTGTAAAAGATTAAGAAATCTACATGGAACATTTGCCAACATCTCAGGATTGAGAACAGCTTGTGGCTGAAATACATTTGAAGGACAGTCTTGCACTGCCTAACCTTTGTCTTTTTGGCACATGAAGATTTTTGAATCCATTCCAATCTGTCTTGCTTCAAATAGGTTTGCTTCTCTGATGATGGCATGCTGTGTATCTTGGTTGGAGATAACACATTGCACTCAAGTAGTTGGTCCTTGGGGTTAAATCAATACCTTTCATCTATCTGAAGTAGAAATCTTTAATAAAGGAATACCATGTCATAGGACATAAGTGGATGGTACGCACTTTGGCCACATTGTCTCGCTTACTGTATTTGGACACGCCTGGAGTCTCATCCTACAGCAGGAGATTCTTTGGTTGTTTTACTTGTGTTCATTCTTTGAATACCACTCCCACGTAGTTTGTCCATGCCCTGTAGGTTTTCTTCGCACGCATCTATCTAATTGCCTTTCAAAAGATACTCTTCAATCCTTTTAGGGACTGCATTCCTGATCAAAGCTTACTGCATGAAACAGCTTCCTTTATAACCCTTCACATTTTGTGGCAAATTTCCCTAAACCTACATCCTTTGGTTGCCAATCCTCCTGGTGATTTTATAAAAAAGGCTCATTATTTATATTGTCACACCCTACAAAGATTTGAGCACCATAATTACATTCCATATTAACAACCTCATTCTAGCGGATTTGTTCTCTTTTCTTTAGTTTCTTGTTTTTTTTCTGAAGTTCCTCACCCTTTGTAAAACCTTTGTTCCTCAGTAATGGATGGGAGGTCATTGCCTCCTAATGCTTCTGTCTCCCTCTGTCTCTTTTATACTGATAAGTAAAATTTTGTGTTTTATTTTCCCTGTGTTATCAAGCCAGAACATGCAGTTGCTTTAATCTCTCATTGTCATTGGAAGCAATTAGATTTTCCATAACATCCCACTTCCATTACCGAACTGCCCGCTGCTATTTCTAACCAAAAATCTTTGTAAGGTGTGCAAGTTGGGTTCTGTGATAAACATAGGACTCCGATGCATTTTTCTGGTATCATTGAACACATGTAGTCAACACCGCCTGATTATACTCTACATGGAGCAAAACTGACCAGTAGTGACCATTACAGGTCACTGCAATGAATTTTCAATTGTTTTAATAGAATCCCTACAGTGTGGAAACAGGCCATTTGGCCCACAAATCCACACACACCAAAGAGCATCCCATCCAGACTCACCCCCCTACCCTATCCTTGTAACACTGCATTTCCCATGGCTAATCCACCTAACCTGCACATCTTTGGACTGTGGGAGGAAACCTATGCAGAGCCGAGGAGAATGTGCAAACACTACGCAGTCTCGGAAGCCTGGAATTCAACCCGGGTCTCTAATGCTGTAAGGCAACAGTGCTAACCAATGAGCCATTGTGCCACCCCTTTTCTGAAGTTGTGAATGCCCTTGGGCCTTTCAAAAATTGTGGGCAATCATTTCAAGATCCTAACTACAGTCTTAGTTTTCCAAGTTAGTAGCTTTCTGATTGGTGTGTTCAGAGTGCTAGTTAACCATCGGCTGCTCACCAAACTGATGAAATTAAATCGTTGTTCATTAATAGTTCCAATTTAACTTTCCATGTCAAATAGCTCTTCAGCTAGAGGCAAAATGGAAAAAAAAAGCTCAATGTGCAACTGTTCAGAGATCACAAGTTCAGCTCAGAAGAGCTTTGCCAGTCAATAGGGACCTAACAGACTTTCAAGCTGAAAACTTCAGTCCTGATCATTCTTTTGTCTCTTGTCCAAAGGAAAAATTACAATTATGCATGTCATTTTGGTCTTGAAGCAAAATGGAAATCACTCTTGTTTAATGTAGTTAAGTGGCATACAGACAGAATGCCCCAAACAATGTATTATGGATCTTTTTCTGTGATATTCAATTAGTATAAGTGTTTACCCATCTTTTCTAGGCAGGCACTTGAGCACGTAGTGTAGTGTAATATTTTCTTTGTTTTGATAAGTAACTAAATGTAGACACAAATCAAATGTGATGAATAGTATTAAAACTTCCAAAACTATGGATACCAGAGCTGGTCAGAAGCTGGGAATTTCATGGTGTGAGTCTGTTTACCCGACTCCCTTTCCATTATCTACAAATTCCAAGTCAGAAGTATGATGGAATATTCTCCACTTGTATGGATGAGTACAGTTCCAAGGACACCCAAGACTTTTTACCATCCAAGATAAAACAGCCTGCTGGTTTGGTGCTTGTCCACTACATTTAATATTCACTCCATCCACCAATGACACATAGTGGCCATCTGCATACGTACTGTAGCAACTCACCATGGTCCTCTCAACAGTTACTTCCAAACCCACCTGGAAGGACAAGGCAAAAGGCTTGTAGAAATGTCACTACCTACAAATTCCTCTCCACGCCGCACATCATCGTGACTTGGAAATATGTTGCCGATCCTTCACACTATTGCGGATCAAAAATCTGCAACTTTCTTCATGTCATTTTACCATTGTCCATACTGCCACTTTACCTTTAATTTGTGGGCTTTGTTCTTAATAAACCTCTAGTCACTTGTGAACATACGTGTGCATTATCAATGGCACTAATTTACCAACTTTTCATCAAAAAAATTCAAATTAGTAAGGCAAACTTGCCTTTAGCACATGCTGGTTCTCCTTGATTGCCCTATGTACTTATCACTTTTGATAATATTAATTTCTTTAGTACTTTCTCTATTACTATCCCATCCATAACTTTCTTCTCCGCTTTTAATGTAATCTTCATATCATCGAATTCCTTGTTGAAGGCTGACCAGCATTTGTTTACTATTTTAGCCTCCCACCTCAAATAATTTCACTTTTCTTGAATTCTTCTTCTTTCCATTCCCCTCTTCTGTTTCTCATTCTTGCACCTCTTTTCCTTTTTTTTCTGAAATTAATTTATCTGTTGCAGTATTCTCGGTTTCCACCACCAGGTATTTCTCTGTCTATTTTCCAATTTTTGTTTCTCTGAAGATTGGGTGGTCTGCCACCTCTAAGTGCAGGGCTGATCCATCTTAATCTTTCAAGGATAGTGCCCTTAATTTTGTTTTAATCATCTCACTCTTCTATGAAAACATCGACATCGAATATAGATATGCTAGCACTTTGTTACAAACCTCAGAGGGGTAAAAGCTTTTTTTAAATAGCTTTTCTATTTGCCACTCTAAATCCTTAGTCAGTCAGTGGGCACAAGGCAGTGCTGAGTTTCCAATTTTGTTCTGACTTGGTGAGGAAGGCTGAAATAACTGCTCTCTTTTCAACCTCCTCAATTGTCTGTCCTAATTTTTTTCATTTTAGCGCAAGTCTATACCTCTCTCTAGTTAAGCATTTCACCAGAAATACCATGATTTACAAGATTTATAAGAATTTAAAATTTTATCATCTGTTAACCCTAAAAGTTTAATGAACTCACAATGTTAAACATGGAAGCTCACAGAAAGTTGGAAAGGATCATGTCCAGTTCAAAACAAGTTGAAAAGAATACATAGTGCATGTCCTTTAGAATGTCTTTTGTATAAAAGTTTAAACATGACAACACGATTATTTATTTGATTATGTCTTGTATCCTTAGCAGTAGTGAATATTAGAGTTTCTTTTGTTATCAGGTGTTTTGTGCTTGGAGAGGCTAAGAGTCTGATCTTTCTTCACTCTGTTCCAATCTCAAATCCATCTTCTCTGCCAAAAGCAGCTCCCTACAATCTATCTGGTATCAATATTCCAATGTCAGAGTGATTTATTTCCAAACATGATAATGATAGATGATGTGCTCTGTCTCTAATATGTCAAATTTGCCAAACGGGTGTAAATCAAAATGGGTGAGGGTTTCTTCAGACCTGACATGTTTGTCTCTTTTAATTAAAAGTATTAAGTTCAGTTCCGATGAATTTTTTTTTTAATTCCATGTTTCCATGAAACTTGGCTTATCTGCATAGTCAGTTGATTTCTGTGGTCATTTGAAGTTGTCTTTTTCTTTTAAAACCATTTCAGTCCATGAAGTGAGTGCATCATGAAGGTCATAGGTATAAAATCAGGTGATGGAATTTGAAAATGTATAGTACATTTTTATCGGTATCATGTCAGTTTATACATTTTAATTACCTCCTTTGTCGCTTTTTTTGCTATTTTCCTCAGTGTCAGTGTAATTGTACCGAAATATCCAATTTTATGGTTAATTATCTGTCCTCTGAATGCCTTTTGTGATTTTCCATTTGTCCTCACATTGAAAAGGAAAATGAATTTGCAGGGCTTCCACCACCTTTTTAACTCACAACATAAATTATGCTTGAATTGGGAAACCTATAACTCGTGCATTCTAACACTCTTGGTTTAATGTCTTTTCTTGGCTGGTCCTTTCTTGTTTGAGGAGCTAGACAGAGGACTGTTCTAAAATAAGCCTCTATGGATGGAAATATAGTTCCCAAAGATCATTCCCTTCATTGTAGCATATGTTGTAAAAGCAGGAAAAGTGCGGTATCAGGCAGCAATCAGTAATACTTTAAAAGGTACAATCCTCGTGAAATCTAGAAAAAAATGTAAAGGAAAATGGATATTTAGGCTAATGGGCAAGAAGTTGGAAGCTTGAATACAATTTGGGAAAATGTAAAATTATTCATTTTGCTTGGAAGAATAGAAAAGCAGAATAATTTTAAAGCACTTTTTAAAGCCTTGTACACGAATCACAAAGTTGGCATGCAGTTATAGCCAGCAATTGAGAAGGCAGATATTATAGTAGCCTTTATTGCTGTCAGTTTGGAATGTAAGGAAAAGAAAGCCTTGTTACAATTATAAAGGGCTTTGATGACCACCCCAGAGTACAGTGTACAATTTGGTTCTCTTATTTAAGGAAGGATATGCTTACCTTGGAACAAAGCAAGCAAAATTCAATTGATTTATTCCTGTGATGAAGAGGCTGTACTCTGAGTAGTGCTTTCGAAGAATAAGTGTTTATTCTCTGGTGTTTAGAAAAATGAGAGATGACCTTTATTGAAACATAGAAAATTCTTAAAGTACATGAAAGGATGGAAGCTGAAAAGCTGTTTACCCTTGCAGGGGAGTCCCGAATTGGTGTTTATAATCTCAGGAACAGGAGTCAACCATTTTAGATGAGGGGAAACATCTTCACATAGAGAATAGTAAAACTTTAGAATTAACTAGCTTAGAGGACTGTGGATGCTTGGTCATCAGATATGTTCAAAACTGAAATCTATAAATTTTTGAGCATGGAAGGGCATTGTGATATGGAAATAAATGGGGTTGATGTAGAAGATCAACCATGATCCTGTTGAATAGCAGAGCAGGCTGGAGATGCTGATCCAATATGTTAGGTTCTTCGATTCAACTTAACTTTTAAGAAGTCTTCCTTCAACAACTCAACCTTGCCCATCAAGTTCAATTTCAGAGCTTTTCTTTTCCTTTGAGTGATTTTGGAGAAAATGCAGATGAATGCAATTCAGTCTTACTATCAATATGCTTATAACTTGCTAAATTTTAATTCAGGTGCTAATGTGAGCCTCACAGTGGGCCTTCACTGCACTAATTTTTTTTTTGCAATGGCATTAGTCAACTTGGTAGATTTAAAGGCCAGTCTTCACCTTGCCCTTGACTCTGAAGTGTGCAAGTCTGCTGAAGGATTAATGAGGTATGGCACGTTTCTGCATGTTCGACATTGATGTGTAGAAATCTATGCCTGTAGTTATACACTAATTGGACGCTTGGGGACTAAAATCTCTTTGGGTTCACGATGTAGTTTGGGCTCACAGCAGGAGCTCATGTGGCCCTGAATGTCCAATTACTACAATTGCTCCTAGCACTCCGAGAAAGGCAGTGAGCTACGTTTAAAAACAAAAATTAATGGCATGCTCCCTCATCTCTTTTGCTTTTGCATCAAATTTAATTAACTAAGCTGGCCTGCCAAACACGTCATTAAATATGTCTCATGCAAAGATGGACAGCAAATTGACTGAAGTTGCCATTTCGCCTTTGGAATGATCCTATGGCAAGGACATTAAACAGAAATCCCTTGAAGATCCAAAGGTTAAAAATATTTGCTTTATTTGTTCCCATGACCGTTTGTTAGATTAGCATGGTTGTTCTAAATATATCAATTTCTAGTAATTATGCATATTTTTGAAACTTTAACACTTACAATAAACAAATATTTGCCAGAAGGCATTCGTTTTACTTTTCTGAAGTCTACATTTGTAATGTTACCTGTTGGGGTCTGAGATAACATGGCTGTCGTAAATGACTGAGTATCTTGATAAGTAACCAATTATCCATACCAAACCAGGGACGAAGCCATGGTGGATAGTTTGTGTGGATTTGACTTCTATGCGGGTTTGTTCACTTGGTCCTATCTGTGAAGACACCTGAGGGTTTGAGCCATGTAGTTGCTTGTATAGATTCTGTAAAAGAAAGCAATTTCCTCAGTACTGTTCTGCTGTCCCATAAGATTTGGTAACATTGTGGAGTTATCAATAATCCTTAGCTCTTGAAAGAATCTTCCTTCGCAGTTGCGAGGCAGGGTCAAATTTGTTGAAACATACAATTTTCTTTACTGATGCTGATTGACAAAGTGTGTTTCCAGAATTTTCTGTTTCCCTTTGATCTCTAGCATCTGCAGTATCTTACTTTTACCCTTTTGACATTGTTGTATTTGTTATGATGTACAGGAAGAAGAGAACTACTTCCTTTGAACAGAAATAGATTAATTAATTAAAATTGCTTTTAACCAGGGTATGATTGGAACATGCCAAATTTCCACAATGGATTGAAATTGCATTAGAGTTGTCAAGCAATTTTTAGTCTCATCAAACACACTCTGTTTATTGAGTACATTTTTATTTTAAGTTTAAGTGTATGAAAATTTTTTGTATTTTCAATCTGCAACATGGATTAGACTTTTTGAAAACCATGATATGCCCTGGGAAGGGTATTGGGGAAGCACAGTGTGCCTCATCGTCCTCAGACTTTGTTACAAGTGATAATTTGGGAATTCTTTGGAAACTTGCTGTTTGAGTTGGGTGGGAGGAGGAGGGTGGCTGAATAGGAGAAATGTTGCTTTCAATTTCTTTTCCCAGCCTCCAATGTTCAAAACTGTAATTAAGTGAATGGGTAAACAGGGGATTGTTGAGTCTTTAAGATTATATTCTGCTAAATAATGGGCAGTAATTTAATATATTGAGGATATAAATATTGGATTAAGTTTATCAGTAATTAGTTAAACTACATGGTATAACCTCAGAAAACACTTGTGTGATATTTTTAAACTTCAACCTACTTATTCAAGGTAAACTGGTAAAAGTGGCAGGGCAGGTGATGTGATTTGGCAGCAGCATGTGGGAACTGGTGGGAACTGCAGCTTGAGAAACTTTGGCTCTGAATTGGTGAGTTGGAATTCAAGCTTCAGACACATTGTATTGGGAAAGGTTGCATGTCCGCTCTGTACCAGGAGACGGTGATTGCCTGTGGGGTAGGTATTTCAGATTTGATCCATTGAGCCAAATTTTGCCCAATCACTTTTCTGTATCTTTCTGTAGCCTATCATCCTTACCATTTATTTTTGTCATCTGCAAACCTGGCTGTAGTAATTTATTTTTTTCTTATCCAAGTAATTAATGCATATTGTAAATAATTGTGGCCTCAACACTAATCCCTGTACACATTAGTTGCAGGTTGCCATCCTAAAAATAAAACCACGCACCCCTATCCCATGTCTGTCCCTCTTATCAATTGGCTAATCTTCTTTCGATGCTAATATACCGCTTCTAACACCATGGGCTTTTATCTAATTCAGCTTAATGTGTAGTTCCTTATCAGACACCTTCTGATAATCCAAATATATTAGATTCACTGCTTCCTCTGCATTGATCCTACTGGTTATGTCGTCAAAGAATTCTAACAAATTTGTCAGGCATGATTTAACCTTATTGAAGCTGTATGGATGGCTTAATCATGTGTATTTCTAAATGCTCTTCAATTATATCTTTTCTAATGGATGCTAACATTTTCTCAGGAATATATGTTAATCAAACTGGCCTATGGTTACCTTTCCTCATCTTCCCTTTTCTTTAAATTAAAGATGTTGTGATGTCAGTTTTCTAATCTTCTGGGACTTTTCTAGAACCCAAGCATTCCTGAAAGGTTACGAATGTGTCTGTTATCTCTGTAGCTACTTCCTTTAATTGCTGAGGACATATCCCTTCAGGTCTAGGGAGGTATCAGTCTTTAGCCCCATTAGTTTCCCTGGTGCTTTTTCTGCAATAATCATTCTTGTATCTACTTTCTCTTTCCTTTTTGCTCCTTGATTATTTAATAATTTTGGAATGCTATTACTATTTTGTACTGTGAAGACTGATGCAATGTATTTATTCAACTCCTCTTATTTCCTGTTTCCCCAGCCTCATTCTTGAAGATGCCAAATTGAACATAGGCTCGTATCTTCCTTTTTGTGTATTTAGGAAGCTCTTGCTGTCTGCTTTAGATATTACTTGCAAATCTACAGTCAAAGTTTATCTTCCCCTTTTTTTGGGATCATGTTTTGGTTTTAAAACATTGCCAATCCTCTGGCATACCACTAATCTGTGTTTTTTTTTGTTAACATCCCTGGATAACCATGATTGGCCTATCCCATCATAAAGTTTTTTTCTTTCCTCGTTGGAATATGTCTTCAGTATGAGCTGTGAACTATTTTCCTAAATGTCTGCTGTTTTTGCTGCCAAAATTCTTTCCTTGTCCTCGTTCCTTCACAATTACTCGTTGTTTAAGCTGAGGACAGTTATTTCCTCCACAGTTCATCCCCCTCAAACTGAATGCTAAATTCTGCCATGTTAGGGATACTGTTTCCTAGGTGATCTTTTATTCTGGCATCATTTACTAAACCTGCCTCATTACACATAACCAGATGAAAAATAACCTGGTCCCTGGTTGGATCCACCACACGTTTGTTCTTGATAAATATCCTGAATGCACTGTGTGAGTTCTTCCTAGTGGATTCCTCTATCCCCACTGACAGGAAGATTAAAATCACCCATGTTTAATACATTGTGTTTGTTACATGTTACATTATTTCCTGATGTATTCTCTGTCCCAGCATATAGCTACTGTTAGGTGGTCTATAGACTACTACCATTTATTTCCCTTTTTATTTCTTAGTTCCACCCATGTAGATTTATTTTTTTCCACTTCAAAATTACTTCTTGCTATTGTATTTTTTCCACCCTGTCCTAACAATGCTATCCCACCACTCTTTTCTACTGTCCTGCCCTTTACAAAAAGTCACTACCCCTGAATGTTTGGTTCCCAGCTTTGATCACTATGTAACCATGCTTTTGTACAGCTATAACTCTCAGGATGCACAAGTCTAGTCAGCACCTCCCAGGAACAGTCCTTTATAGTTTGACAGATGGACAACATTCTCCCCATCTGTTTTGTGCTTATTAATTTGTTTGTACAGGTGTTTCAAGTAAGTAAAGTAGACTTACCAGTATCGCATCTCCTAAATATCTAATGTTACAAATTACTAATCACTTGTTTGGGTAGAAAGTCTGCTGCTTGAAGTTGCAATATTGGCTGTTTAATTTCTCCACTGTCTTTGAGGATATTTTCTGAGGTTGATGTCACTGCAGAATGTTTGTTTCCCTTCGAGGGTTTTTATTCTCAAATTGTGTCAGCAGTTTCTTGTGTTTCTAAAAGAATTAATCTTCTCCTCTTGACATTGTAATTAGGTTTGCATGAAATCCTCCCATTCTTGCTTGCATTGCTTTTGATAACAATTGTCATTTAATCACTTTCAATCATGGATTGTAAAGCTGACAGTTGTTTTGGTACTTTTGTTAAAAAAAAAGCTAAATTGACTTGAACAAGAATCTTCCATTACCCCCTAGAGGTTGTGATGACAAGGATACCAGATGATCAGACTTTTGAAGGGTCTTCTGTAGTTGAAAGACAATTGAATAATTTTTCCAAACCTATGAAATCAGTTGTCACTTCTTCTCTCCATGGTGAAAAATTGTCAGATGCAATGTGATTAATGTCAAGTGGTGTACTTGTTCTCTTAGGTCTCAGAGGAATATTTGCAATACCCATGAAGTGATTGTCTTGTTGTTTATTGGAACTTGGTTTCTGAACTGTTTGGGGTTCCTCAATACACAATAGAATTTTAACAGAAAAGCAAGCATTCCTGATCAGAGAAAAGAAGTGTTAGGCTCTAATAATGTGCACTTACCGCATATAGCATTTGTCGATTCTCCTAACATTACTTGGAATTTGAATGGTGTTCTGCAATTACCATGCTTATTTATCAGAAGATGAGAGTTTCATTCTCGACCAAGGGATTTTGTCAGCTCATACATTGTAAAGGTTATATCACTTTTATTTTTTCAGTGTCTATTTATTGTTGACTGAAATGAGAAAAGAACAGTTTTAAAACCCAAGTAAGTTTTGAAGAATTGCTGCATTTTTTAAAAAATGCAAGCTGCTGACCGTCATTGTAAGTATTCAATAGTGGAGGGCAATGTTTTGCAGACAAGCTGGAGCCAAAGTTTCTGTATGATTAGAGATTTGGCCAGAATTGTTCTATGACCAGTTTTTGATGACAAAGGTCTCTTACCTGCCAACAGTTCTGTGATTGGCTCCCAGGTCACTGAACAACTTTTAGTAGTGACTGTGTTTGAGGGGAAAAGCAATTGGACCTCTGGGAGGGAAAGAACAGTGTTTCTGCTCTGCCGTAAAAGATTATCTCGAGTCTGAAGATAGCTTGCAGCAACTGCTAAGGGGGAATAAGCTGGCTGTGACATTTGATTAAGTCGGAAAACTTTTGAAATGTGACCCAGTCACCTTGTACCTTCTGCAAGCAAACAGAAGTACGCGGACAAGGAGGATTTGAGAAACAGTGTTCTGATCAGCAAAAGGATCATCACTGCGAACCCTGTGAACAGGAACTACTGAGCTGCCTTCCCAGTCTTCCCTCCACCCATAACACAAATTTTTAAAAAAAATTCAAAGAGTCGTGCATCTCTAATTAGAGGGGTGCTTTCAGAAATGGGTTGGAATTTTAACTATTGGAATTATATGTTGATGATTCATAATTGCTCACCTGTAGTTTAAGCCTATTTCTTGCAATAAATAGCAATTCTTGTTAAGTACAGTAACCTGGTCTTTGCTTTCTGTTAACCTAGGTCTGAAAGACAGGTAAATTGAGGAAATTTCTGTACTTTCAAAATCTTTAATGATTCCATGAATAGTAAGGTCTGATTTTCAGTGTGCTATCCCAGTGAGGGGAAACAAAATTTAACACTCGTCGAAGTGTCAAGTTTGTAATTAGTTGGATGAACACCAAAGTGTGGAGCTGGAGGAACAGCAGGTCAGGTGGCATCAGAGGAACAGGAAAGCTGACGTTTTGGGTCAGGACCCTTCTTCAGAATTCAGATTTCTGAAGGGTCCCGAATCGAAACGTCAGCTTTCCTGCTCCTCTGATGCCGCCTGGCCTGCTGTGCTCCTCCAACTCCACACTTCTTGTTATCTTGGACTCCACAGCATTGGCAGTTCTTGCTATATCAGTCTGAATGACTTGTCTCATCTGTTTTGGATGAGTCCCTGTACCCCTAAGAATGGTTAATTTGCATCTTCTGAAGGTAGCGTAGCCTCGTATGTATTGATAAACATTCTAAAGATATATGTCTTGGTATTCTATATTTCCTCCGGGTAAGCTATGAATCTCTTTGTATGTGGACATTATTAATTTTGTGATTCAATAGTTACTTTTCAGCTTAGCATGTTCTCTCGTAATGTTCCATTTTGTTACAAACATTGAATCTACTAGATATAGCTGGACACGGCTTCTGTTTGTGGTTTCTAGTTCCACATCTGGAATAGTAAGTTCTAGCATCATAGGATTTAAAGAATTTTGTGTTGATCCTCTCTGGGCTTTTTCTGTAATTCTGAGACAATCCTATGTTGCAACAATTGTCTTTTCAATAATGTCTGGGTTGGTCCTCTTTGTGAAGTCTTTGTGATTTTTAAATCTACTTGGAAGTGAAGTCTTCCTCCATTGGAATTGCCTTTTAACTGTTGTTAATTCTCGGACTTGAATAGTTTACTTCAAAGCGGTTTAAGGAATTTTTCATGCAGATTAATCTGGTTTTATTGTTCAGTCAGTTTAAATATTATACTAATGTTGTCTTCAAGTTTCTTTAAAATAACTGCTGTTGAATATTTAAGTTATTTTTAATCGCTGTATCTTGAGGATATAACTTCGTAATTCGCCAGTTTTGCTGTTTTATTGAAGAATCTTTACTTTCAACTTCTTTTATTCTTTTGGAGAAATGCGTTTAGTTTATATTCAAGTTGGAAGAACTCAGAAATATTTCAAATTTATACTTGTATCTTTTTTCCAGGAAAATAGTTTCAATTGTTTAAAGAATGTTGAAATGCTTTGAATGGGAGAAAGTCAAAACTAGAGAGCATAAGGTGAGGAAAGATTTAAAAGGGACCTAAGGGGCAACATTTTCATGCAGAGGGTGGTGCGTGTATGGAATAAGCTGCCAGAAGAAATGGTGGAGGCTGGTACAATTGCAAAATTTAAAAGACATCTGGATGAGTATATGAATAAGAAGAGTTTAGAGGGATATGGGCCAAATGCTGGCAAATGAAACTACATCAGTGTAGGATATCTGATTGGCATGGACGAGTTGGATCACAGGGTCTGTTTCTGTGCTGTACATCTTTGACTCTAAATACTGTACTTCACCCAAGATGCAGAAAAAACTGTTATTTTGTGCTCTTTTCCATTCACTTAGTGGTTTTCACATGCCTTTTAACATACTAGAACATTTGTGCACTTTTTGCTTTTCCTTAGCTTTTTACACAGTTTTAAACTGGGGAAAAAAATTGTCATTGCATGGCATTGCTGCTGCTAAGTGTCAGTGGTGGAAGAAATGGATGTTTGTTGATTTGCTAATCAAGTCGGCTGCTTTGTCTTTGATGGTGCCAAGCTTCTTATGTTGTTGGAGCTGCATCCATCCAAGAAGGTAGGGAGTGTTCCATCAAACTCCTGACTTGTGCCTTGTAGATGATTCACAGGCATCAGGGAGTCTGGAGGTGAGTTACTCACCACAACATTCCTAGCCTCTGACCTGCTCTTGTAATCACTGTGTTCATGTGAGTTCAGTTGAGTTTCTGGTCAATGGTACCCCCCCGCCAAACTCCTGGGTGCTGACAGTGGGGTTTCAGTTATGGTAACACCATTGAATATCAAGGGACGCTGATTAGATTTTCTCTTATTGGAGATGGTCATTAGCTGACTTCTGTGTGGTGCAAATGTTACTTGCCACTTGTCATCCCAAAGTTGGATATTGTTCAGCTCTTGTTGCGTCTGAACATGGACTGCTTCAAATTGGGCCTAGGACACTCTTGAGAAACTGCTGCGAGATGTCCTGGAGCTGAGATCATTGACCTCCTACAAAGACAACTATCTTCCTATGTGCCTTGTATGACTGCAACCAGCAGAGAGTTTTCCCCAATACCCATGGATTCCAGTTTTGCTAGGGCTTCTTGATGCCACACTCGGTCAAATGCAGTCTTGATGTCAAGGGCTATTGCAGTCATCTCACCTCCCCTCTGGAATTCCAGTGTGTTTGTCCATGTTTGAACCAAGGCTGTAATGAGGTCAGGAGCTGAGTGGCCCTGGCAGAACCCAAATTGGATGTTGCTGAGCAGGTTATTGCTGAGTAGGTGCAGCTTGATAGCACTGTTGGTGACACCTTCCACCACTCTATTGATGATCGAGAGTTGGCTAATGGAACAATAATTGGCTGGATTGGATTTGTCCTGCTTTTTGTGTACAGGACATACCTGGGCAATTTTCCACATTGTCGGATGGATGCCAGTGTTGTAACTGTACTGGAAGAGCACCCCTAGGGGATCGGCTAGTTCTGGAGCACAAGTCTTTGGTACTATATTACTGGAATGTTGTCAGGCCCCATAGCCTTTGCACTATCCAGTGCTTTCAGCTGTTTCTTGGTAGCAAATTGAATCAGCTAAAAACAGGTAAGTGTGATGCTGGGGACCACTGGAGGAGGCCAAGATGGATCATCCACTCGGCACTTCTGTCTGAAGATTGATATGAATTCTTCAGCCTTGCCTTTTGCATTGATGTTCTGGGCTCTTCCATCATTGAAGGTGGGGATGTTTGTGGAGTCTTCTCCTCCAGTGAATTGTTTAATTGTCCTCCACCATTCATGATTGGATATGGCAGGACTGCAAAGCTTAAATTGGATCCATTATTTTGTGGGATTGCTTAGCTCTATCTATCACTTGCTGCTTATGTTGTTTGGCATGCAAGTAGTCCTATTTGATCGCTTCACCTGTCTGGCACTTTGTTTTTAAGTATGCCTGGTGCTGCTCCTGGTATGCCCTCCTCCACTCTCCATTGAACGAGGATTGATTCCCTGACTTGATGGTAATGGTTGAGTGGGGGATATGCCGGATCATGAGGCTACAGATTGTACTGGAATACAATTCTGCTGTTGGTCCACAGTGCTTCGTGGATGCTCAGTCTTGAGTTGCTCGATCTGTTTGAAGTCTGCCCCATTTAGCACGGTGATAGTGCCACACAACACGATTAAGTTTATTCTTGATGTGAAGGTGGGACCTGGTCTCCATAAGGACAATGCGGTGATCACTTTTATTGGTATTGTTATGGACAGATGCATCTGCAGCTGGCAGATTCGTAAAGATGAGGTTAAGTATGTTTTTCCCTCCTTTGTTGGTTTTCTCGCCACCTGCTGCAGACCCAGTCTAGCAGCTATTTTCTTAAACAACTTAATCAGCAGAGCCCTGCACCTTGTTGTCTCGGATTCTCCATCATCTGCAGTTCCTACTATCTCTTAATCAGCAGAGCTGCTGCTGAGCCACTCTTGGTGATGGACATTGAAATCGCCCACCCAGAGTACATTTTGTGCCGTTGCCATCTCTGCTTCCTCCAAGTGTTATTCAACATGGAACAGTACTGATTTATCAGCAGAGGGAGGATGACATATGGTAACCAGTACGAGGTTGGCTTGTCCTATTTAACCTGAAATTGTGAGTCTTCATGAGGTTGGGAGTCAGTGTTGAGAACTCCTAGGGCAATTCCCCCCGATTGTATCCCACTGTGCTGCCACGCCGTGAGACAGGACATATCCAGGGATGGTGATGGTGGTGCCTGGGTCATTGTCTGTGAGGTATAATTCCGTGAATATGACTGTCAGGCCATTGCTTGACTAGTCTGTGAGACAGCTCTCCCAATTTTGGCACTGGCATCCAGATGTTAGTAAGGAGGACTTTGCAGGGTCGACAGGGCTGTTTGTACTGATGTCTTTTCTGGTGTCTGGGTTGATGCCAGCTGGTCTGCCCAGTTTCATTTCTTCTTTGAGATTTTGCAGCGATTGATACAATTGAATGGCTTGCCAGACCATAACAGAAGGCAGTTGAGAGTCAACCAAATTGTTGTGGGTCTGGAATCAAATGTAGGCCACACCAGGTAAAAATGGCAGATTTCCTTTCCTGATAGTCATTAGTAAGCCATTGGTTTCATGCTCATCAGTAGATTCTTAATTCTTAACTTTTTAAAAATTGATTTCAAATTCCACCATCTGCCATGGCAGGATTTGAACCCAGGTCCTCAGAACAGTAATAGAGTTTCTGGATTAATAGTCTAGTGATTAATACCATTAGGCCATCACCTGCCCTACAAAAATTTCCTGAATCATTTTAAATTATTTTGACAACAGATATTTGCTTCTATCAGCTTTTTGGCTTAGATTCTTTTCTTAACTAAAAACATATTCTCCCTTCATGTGAAGATAATGAGCCTACTTGGGCTATCTGATAATTATCTCTGTACCCAGGTTTATAATTCAGATTTTCCATTTTCTTACAGCTCTTGGAAGGCACTCAGTGATCTACACATGGCCTTTTTGGTTATTTTTCACTATTGCTGGCTGTTTCAATGTTTTAGGAGCAGGGCAGACCTGGCATTGTTATGGTTCTGCAGACTTTTTAACTGCTGTCTGCTGCATTCAAAGAGAGACTAGCTTCCTGTGCTCTTCAGCTGCTGAATATTTAAAGATGTACCCCCCCATTTTGTGACTGGAGTATAATTTCCTGTTTCTTCTTCTTGGATTACTCTGACTTTCATCAGAGTGAATTTTCTTTTGAGGCTGATGTTGCCTACGTGAAATCTGCACCATTGTTTACCATATTGTGAAGTTTCCCTGGCATATTTTACAGGTTGACTTCTGCTGGAACCGTCTGGGATGCCTTGGGTAGATTCACTGCTACCAATCCTTGCTAATATTAGTTTAATTAATTATACCATTTGGGGAAGGATGCCAACATGAGCTCTTTGACAGACATTAGGCTCAATTTTCAACAAGAAATAGATCTATTACACGTTACTTAGCTAGTTACATTATTCTGTCATACATGATTGTCTGTTGTAAGACCATCAGGCTTAACTAAAATGAAGTACACTTTTATTACTTCGTTCTTTATGTTAACAGCATGTAGTCACTGAAGCAAACACATCTCTGGCGAAGACATGCAGGACTCTTAGGACACATACAAATCTAGTCATCTCTTCCCAGGAACAGTCTTTCTATCCTGATGGGAACTTCTGGTGTCAGGTAACCATTTTGGGTACAGACTACCTCCACAAGACAGTGACACAGGTAGATTTAAGAAAATGGTTCTCATGAGGGAGTATGAGCAACTAAGAAAAGTTCTGTTATCTGCAGGTTTTCTAGTTTTTCCCTGCTTGGTGTAAAAGGAACTTTAAACAGTGCAATGGGTTTTGGGGACAGTTAAGAGGATGGTGTCACGGTGACTCAGCGGTTAGCACTGCTGCCTCACAGCGCCAGGGACCCAGGTTCGATTCTAGCCTTGGGCAACTGTTCAAACTCCACACAGACATTCTCCCTGTGCCTGCTAAGGGTGTTCAAGTTTCTTCCTACAGGTTCATGGATGTGCAGGTTAAGTGGATTGCCCATGCTAAAATTGCCCATAGTGCCCAGCGATGTGCAGGCCGGGTGGGTTAGCCATGGGAAATGCTGGGTTACAGGATGAGGGTGGGGGAATGGGTCTGGGTGGGATGTTCTTCAGAGGGTCGGTGTGGACTCGATGGGCCATATGGCTTCTACGCTGCAGGGATTCTGTGATTCTAAGAGGAGGTAGATGGCAAATGTCATGCAAGGGAAAATGTAATATCTTAAATTGAAAAGACAAGGCAATGTAGGGTAGTCATGCAAGTAATTATACCCATAATGTGAAAATAAGAGGGAGAGAATGCAATTAATAGCAAATGAGGTCAGACCAGGGGAAAGAGGAATTGTAAAACACAACTGAAGGCTCTTTATCAGTGTGCATTGCAGCAATTGTAACAAAATTTCTTTTATTCATTTGTGGAATGAGAGTGTCACTGACCAGGCAGCATTTGTTGCCCATCCCTAATTTCCCAGAGGGCAGTTAAGAGTCAACTACATTGTTGTGGGTCTGGAGTCACATGTAGGCCAGACCAGGTAAGGATGGCAGTTTCCTTCCCTAAAGGACATTAGTGAGCCAGATGGTTTTTTCCTGACAATCAGCAATGGATTCATGGTCATTGTTAAATTTTTAATTCCAGATATTTATTGAATTCAAATTCCACCACCTGCCGTGGCAGGATTCAAACCCGTGTCCCCAGAGCGCTATCTGGGTCTCTGTATTAACAGTTCAGTGATACCATTATGCCATTGCCTCCCCCGGGCCCTCTTGTGGTACAGTGGCAGTGTCCCTTCCCTTGGACCAAGAGTCCCAGGTTCAAGTCCCACCTGCTCCGGAAGTGTGTAATAACATTCCTGAACAGCTTGATTAGGAATCTTGATGAAATAAGAACACAACTGTTAGCACATTAACAGGAAATTAAAACAAAAATGAAATTTAGTGGTGAGATGCTGGGAAGTGATGATGTCCAAAGGGGTCTGGATATTCTTGTTCATAATTTGGTGAAAGCTAACATACAATTGCAGCAAGCAATTAGGAAAGCAAATGATATGTTGGTTTAATTGCACAAGGATCTGTCTGCAGCTGTAAAGATGCCTTGCTGCAAATGGCTAGTAGCAAAGTACTCTGAAGGCTGGAGATCTGAAACAAAAACGGCGTGAGAGACATTCAACAGATCTGACAGCATCTGCAGAGACATCAGCAGATTTGACATTTCACATCAAATATGATGTTTCTTCAGAACTGAAGGGGTCTGGGAAATAATGGTTTCTGTGCTGTTGACAGAGAAGGAGGAGGAGCAAATGGAACAGATGATGAGGGTTTCCAGAGCAAGAGGCAAAGCAGTGTGAATTGGTGAGGTGGTGTTAGCTTTTGCGCACACTTCTGGCCTCACTACCTCACCTGTCCCCACCCCTTCCCAGAACAATGATGCAATTGCTTTTTGTTCTCATTTCCATCCGATGGGCCTCTGCCTTTAAAGGATAATCTTTTTCTATTTCCACTGCCTTCAGTAGGATGCAACTGCCAACCGCATAATATCTCCCCTTCCTTGTCAGCATTCCGTTGGGATTATTCCCTCCATACATCCTGATCCACTCCTCTATCCTCTTCACTGCAGCTGCACTGCATGGCATCTTCCCATGGCAATGTTAAAAGTGTAACACTTTTACCTCTTTGCTACTCGTTGTCCAAGATAATACAATGATGTTCTTGAACAACTTCCAATCTTGCTTCCTGTATTTGCTACTCTAGGTGCAGTCTCCAGTACCCCAGCATGACCAAGTGCAGACAGGGTGACAACTTTGTGGAACATCTCTCAAATGCATAAGAATGATCGCTACCTTCCAGTTGTTTGCCATTTCAATACGCCATCTTGATGTCATGCAATCATGTCTGTCCTAGGTCTGCTGCAGTGTAACAGTAAAACCCCACACAACGTGGAGGAACAGCACTTCACTTGACGCTGAGGGACTATTACAGTCTGTAGGATTGATGATGAACATTGACGCTGACTGTGATCTCTTTCTCATCTCCTACCCATTTACAAGGCTCTCCATGTCACTGGAGACAATCCTAGATCTATTATTAAGGACATTTAGGAGGACACTCAGAAACACATAATAAAATGAGGTAGAATCAGCATGATTTTGAAAAGGGCAATCCTGTATGAAAAATTTATTGCATTCTTTGACAATGTAACAAATATTTATGTAACTCAATTGAATTTCCAAACAGCTTTTGACAAAGTGCCACTTCAAAGGCTACTGTATTTGGTAAGAACTTAAGGTATTCAGTGTTGATCTATCAGTGTGGATAGATGTTAGCTGAACATGATCCAGTCTTGGATGATGGGGTCATTAATTGGCAAACCATAATTAGTGGAGTGCCTCAAAGATTGATGCAGGAATTTTGACTTTTTAAGATGGGTGGCGTGGTGGCTCAGTTGTTAGCACTGCTATCTCTTCAGCATCCAGGACCTGGATTTGATTCCATCTGCTGGCAACTGTGTCTGTGTGGAGTTTGCATGTTCTCCCTGTGTCTGCATGGATTTCCTCAGATGCTTGGCTTCTTCCCACAGTCTAAGGATGTGGAGATTAGGTGGATTAGCAATGGTTGTGTGTGTGTGCGCGCATGTGTGTGTGTGTGTGCGCGCGTGTGTGTGTGTGTGCGCGCGCGCGTGTGTGTGTAATGCCCGTAATCAGATCAGCGTATCTCAATGGGCCAAATGGCCTGCTTACATGCTGGAGAGATTTTATGATATACACGAATGACTTGGATGAAGGGAACAAAGTGTTTTGTAGTCAAATTTCTAATTACACAAAGATGGGTAATAAAGCAATTTGAAAGGAAAGTGCCAAGGATCGTAATTTCATGGAGTCTTGAAAATGCTGCAGCTTTTTGAAAAGGCCTGGTAGAACCTGATTCTTCAGGCATGCCATGTTTCCAAAGGTTCTATTTTTGTCAGTGGGAGGGGGCAAAGGGCATGTGACTCATGAGCAAAACCAGAACACGCTGTTCTATTTGAACTCAACATTTGAATAGCCTGCTATGATTTATTAAAGACCTTTGCCTACATTGTGGGAGCTATGAATTTTTGTGTTTCTAAAATTGAAGATTGGTTGAACTTTAAAGGACTGTCAAAATGCAAAGTTATTTAAGCCTTTTAAACATATATTGCCTGTCAATGAGAGTTGGGAAATAAAACCCTCTAAACAGATTAAAAAAAAACTTGGGTGTTCACACCACCTTAAGTCGTTACAGTTTTCCACAACCTTATCTCAGAGGGGAATTTTACATTCAAAGTATGAGTGACAGCATAAGGAGATGATAATAAAAGGATTATTTTGTCTTCAAGTGATTATGAATACCGGTCTGCATTTTTTTAAATAAGGGATTAAACATTTTGAGTTGAGTTGATTGGGCTGTAAGAGGAATAAGCATGTTGGCATGAGATGCCTAAAGTAGGCTTGAAGGATAAGACATAGGAATGGAATTACGCCATTTGGCCCATCGAGTCTGTTCTGCCATTTGATTTATGGCTGACATTTTTAGCAACCCCATTCTCCTGCCTTCTTTCCATGACTTTGATCCTCTTACTCCTCCAGAATCTATTTCTCTGTCTCAAAGACATTCAATGGCTTGGCCTCCATAGCCTTCTCAGGCAAAGTGTTCCACAGATCCACCACCCTCTGGCTGAAGAAATGCCTCCTCATTTAATTTCCAAAGGGTTGTCCCTTCAGTCTGAGGCTGTGCCCTTGCATCTTGGCCCTTCCCACTATTTGAAACATCTCCTCCATATCCAATTTATCCAGGCTACTCAGTATTTTGTAAGTTTCAATGAGATCCACCCATCCTTCTAAATTCCATCGAATACAGACCCAAAATCCTCATCTGCTCCTTATTTGACAAGCCCTTCATCCCTAGGATCATCTTTATGAATGTCCTTTTGGACTCCCTGCAATGCCAACATATTCATACTTAAGTTTGGAGCCCAAAAATGCTCTCCGTATTCCAAATGCAATCTGACCAGAGCCTTACATGTCTATGTTATTGTACTCCAGCTCTCTTAAAATGAATGCTGATGTTGCTTTCACTTTCCTAATTGACAACTGAACCTGCATGTTAACCTTTAAGAGAATCCTCAACTAGGAATTATAAGTTCCTTTTGTGCTTCAGATTTCCAAAGCCTCTCCCAGTTTAGAAAATAGTCTGTCTATAATTGTGTGACCAAAATGCATAACCTCACACTTCCCCACATTGTATTCAGTCTTCCTCATCTTTGCCCACGCTTCTAGACTGTCCAAGTCACCATGCTGTCTCTACACTCCTTCAACACTACTGGTCCCTCAATATTTCTTTCCGTCATCTTCAAACTTAGCAATAATGCCGTCTGTTCTTTCATCCAGATTGTTAATGTGTAACAAGAATTGTTGTGGTCCCAGCAATGACACTGCAGAATTTCACTAGTTTCTGACTGCCATCCTGAAAAAGTCCCTTTTGGCAGAAGACGGTGGAGATAGCCAATCCTCTATCCTTGCCAGTACTTGCCCCTAACACCATGGATTCTTACCTTAGCAGTCTCCTGTATGGCACATTGTCCAAAGACTTTCTGGAAATCCAAATAGATCATTTTACACTGGCTCTCCTTTGTCTAACTTGCTTGCTATCTCCTCAAAGTATTCCAACAGATTTGTCAGGCATGACCGCCTCTTGACAAAGTGGCTACTCAGCTCTATTTTACCTTGCACTTCCAAGTACTTGGCAATCTCATCCTTAATAATGGTCTCTAAAATCTTATAAACAAACCTATAATTTCCTGCCTTCTGTCTCCCTACCTTACCATTTACCATTTTCCAGTCCTCTTGGGCCCTCCCTGACTCCAGATCACCACCAATGTCTCGATAATCTCCTCAACTATCTCCTTCAGAACTCTGGGGTATTGTATATCCAGTCTGAGTGACTTACCCAACTCCAGATCTCCCAACTTCTCCAGTAACTTCTCCTTCGTGATGGCCACTGCACTCATCTCTGCCTTGACACTCTTGAAGTTCTGGAATGCTACTAGTTGTCTCCATCATCAAAACTGATGCAAAGTAACTAATCAGTTCTTCCACCATCTTTTTTTTGTTCCCATTACTACTTCTCCAGCCTCATTTTCCAGTGGTCTAATATCCACTCTTGCCTCTCCCTCACCTTTTTATATATCTAAAATACCTCTTGCAATCTTATCATAGAAGATCATCTATCCATACAGTGTAGAAACAGGCTCTTCAGCCCAACAAGTCCACACTGCCCCTCGGAGCATCCCACCCAGAGCCATCCCCCTTACCCACCTAAGCTACACATCCCTGGACATGATGGGGCAATTTAGCATGGTCAATCCTCCTAGCCTGCACGTCTTTGGACTGTGCGAGGAAACTGGAGCACTACCCAGCTTATTCTCCTATTTGACCATCTTCCTTCTCATTGTTTTTTTTAAATTTATGCTCTGCTGGTTTTTAAAGCTTCTCAATCCTCTGGCTTCCCATTAATCTTTACCACATTGTGTGTGCATTTTCTTCTGCTTTTATGCTACTGACTCCCAACTATGGTTGCCTCATCCTCCGTTAATGTGTTTCTTCTCTGGATGAATTTCTGTGTGTCTCCTGAATTACCCCAAGAAACCCCTACCATTGCTGGTCCACCATCTTTCTTGCTAGGTACTCCTTCCAATTAACTCTGACCAGCTCCTCCCTCCTGTCATAGTGGTAACCTTGACTCAATTGTAATGTCGGTACATCTAATTCCAGCTTCCCCCTCTCAAACTGCAAGCTGAATTCTATCATATTATGGTCACTGCACCCCTAGGGGTTCCTTAACCTCAAGCTCCCTAATCAAGTCTGCCTCATTAAGTGTCTCCAAATCCAAAATTGCCTGTTCCCTATTGGGTTACTTCACAAGGAGTAGCACAAGCTACTCCAATAAAAAAAATCTTAGTCCACAAATTTATTTTCTTGGTATCCACTAGAAACCTGATTTTCCCAGTCCACTGTATACTGAAGTCCCCCCATGATTAGTGTAATAGTGCTTTTCCTACATGCTTTTTCTATCTCCTGATTTATTTTCTTCCCCATATCCTAACTACTGCTAGGAGGCCTGCACACAACACCCATCAGGGTCTTCTTTGTGGTTCCTCAACTCTAACCACACAGCTTCGAGGCATTCTGATTTTTTTTAATCACTCCTTGTTATTGATTTAATTTAATTTCTTACTAACAAGGCAACCCTCCCCCATCTGCCTGTCCTTTTCAATAGGACATACATTTTTTGGATATTTACTTCCCAGTCCTAATCCTCCTTATAGCCAAGTCTGTATGACACCCACAATATCAGCACTCTCTCACAGTTTTCGCCATATCTGCTCTGTTTGTTGTTAGATTCCTGATGCTTTCCATACTCAGTCCTATTTCATGGAAAGAAAGCTTTAATAATCTTGCCTGAGTCCTCCACCATGTTCTCCACCCCCCCCACCACCACCACCACCTTAACTTTTTCCATAATTTTCCATGCAGCTGAACCCCCCTTCCCCCACAATTTAGTTTAAGGCACTATTCACAGCCCTAGTTATGTGTTTCACCAGGACTCTGGTCCCAGCATAATTCAGGTGGAGCCTGTTCCATTGGAACAGCTATCTACTTCCCCAGTACTGGTGCCAATGTCCCATGAATTTGAACACATTTTTCCCATTCCAGTATTTGATAAATGTTTACCTCCTTATTCTTTTTGACAGTGTGCTAATTGGCTCATGGCTCAGGTGGTAATCTGGAGATTGCCTTTTTTGGTTCTGCTTTCTGATTTAACCCCCGGGTCCTCATATTGCCTCAGAACCTTTTTCCTCTATCTGCCTATATCATTGGTACCTATGTGGACCATGACAACTGAATCTTTCCCCTCCCACACCAAGTTCCTCTGCAGCACAGATGAGAGATTCTGAACCCAGGCAATACAGCCCCTGGGACTCTTGATCCTGACCACAGAGAACAGTGTCTATCCTCCAATTACAGCTACATTTCTCTTTTCTGCCCCTTCTTGAATGGCTCCCTATTCCATGGTGCTCTGGTCAGTTTGCTCATCCTCCCTACAGCCCCTGCTCTCATCCAGATAGATTTGAGATTCTTGCTCTCTATCAGACAATCTCAAGGGCTGAGGCTCCTTCAGCACAACCTCCTGGATGTCTCTACCTCGCTTATAGTCGCACTATTCAGTCCCTGACCACTGACTGAGGTAGTGAATCCAAGAGGTGTGACTGTCTCCTGAAAGAGTGCCTAGGTAACTCTCCCTGTCCCTAATATGGTGCAATGTAGAAAGCTCAGACTCCAGCTCATCAACTCTGAACCAGAGTTCCTCAAACAACTAACACTGGCTACAGAGATGGTCACAATGAACCACGAGGGGTCCACCAACTCCAACATGGTGCTGCTGCAACATATTGTATGGCCTTCCATCTCTATTTCATTTAAATAGTTCTTAGTTTTTTAAAATTCCCATTGTCTTTCAGTTTGTAATCTGTAAATTCTTCTCCTATTTACCTTCCGTCTGAAAGTAACCTATAATAATCAAATCAGGAGTTATTACCAACCAATATACTTGTGGTTTTTCCTAGAATGTCACATTTTGTGTTTGGCCATTGAACCTAGGCTTCAATTTAACATATGAGCCAAAAAAAGCATGTAAAAAGTACCACTTTCCTCTGCACTGAATTCTCATGCTGCAAAGTTTCCGAATTATATACTCGGGGTGAAAGATCGGGGTTGGTATGCGTAGACATTTGAACAGCTGGGGAGGTAAGGGGATATAGGCTGCATGTGTGATGGCTGGAGCACCTAATGTTTAACAAAATAATTGGGTTAAAATCATAGAATCATTGCAGACATTATAAACAGCCTGCCTTGGCACTTGGCAGCTTTTAATGCTATCTCTCATCTGCATCTGGGAATGGCAGGCCCAATTTCTTGTTGCTTGTACACTTTGATCAAGTTTGTAATTGCTGACACCGTAGGATCCTCTCCTGGTTGGGGCTGAGCAGGTGCTTGGTCTTCGGTAGGGCACTGAGTTCAAGCGACTTTGGCCATTTCTTTCGCAGCCAGTTGTGAAGACGTTGTACTGATGTACTGACAAGCATGTACTTATTCTAATCTCGATTAAAATGCCACCCGAAGTGTCAGTATCTGAACTGGGGGGGTGCAGAAGGCAGCTTTGCCTATGCAACCTCTGTGGCATTCATGTTTTCTCCCTCAGGTGGGGAACGAGGTGCCCTGCAGTGCCACCCTTGCGAACACTGAGACCACACTGAAGGCAGAGGTGTCTACAAGATATCAGAGGAAATGCATTGTGATCAAAGGGTAGAAGTTCAGCATGTTAGGCATATGTTTATGATAGTGATAATAGCTGGGTAGCACAGCAATGGACAATTCTTCTTCCATGGTTGCCAGGATATGAAGGTTTCAGCATCTCTCCATGAGTGGCCTTGGTCCTTCCTAGCCAGTGCTGGGATCCTCTTGTCAGGTGAGTACTGAAACATTGGACGCCCCACCACTTCTCCTGGCTCTTTCAGCCTTTAGGTGAATCATTTTCTCCTGGAATGGTTGAAAAGCGGGGATTGAGTGAGATGAAGTGGCTGAAACAGCCATTGGTGCTGGAGCAGATGGATAAAACTGTACAGAGTCAATGGAAGGTTAGTCATGTTGGGGATTGGGATGGCTAAGAGCAAGTGAGGTAATATGTTGCACATGATCAAATTTTCCCCATCAGCTCATGAAAAGCTTAATTTTGTGTTTTAAGTGATTAATTTAAATTTATAATTTTCTACTTAGATTCTGTGGCCTATCTATTTTAAAACTCAAAGATGCTTAACAAGTTCTAATAGAAAGCTCCCAGTGAGTTGTGGCCTGGGTGAATCCAGCATTTAGAATTACAGTATTAGTATTTGAACTGTAAAGTGGCTTTTAGAAATTTTCAACACTACACAGGAGGGTTGAAGGTTTTCCAACACTGGTAAAGGGACTTCACTGAAATGCAGCAAAAACTAACAGGCTCCAGAGTTTCAGAGCACTAGTAAGATTTTGCTGAAGTTTGAAATCATTTTGACTGAAAATGCTGGGATTTGGCAGAAATGTGGCAGAGGTTCCTGAGGCTCTGCAGCAGTGTTGTAGGTAAATGATGGTGCTTGTGTTTAGGGAAACATTGGGTTTTAGTCAGATGGCAAATGGTTCCTGAAGTATGAAAGATCTCAGATTTTGGAGCAGGAGATATGTACCACGGAGATATCAATTGCCTTAGAATGGGAGATAATCCTGAGAATTGAGCTCTGAGGAGGAGGGGGGAGTGGGATGACATGGAGTTTGGGATATATGAGGTTTAGTAGCCCTGTGGAGGATTAATCTCGGTACTGGCAGGCCTTAACATATGGAATACAACAGGAATGGCACGAGGAAGAATTTGACCCAAATTTGCAGGAGTTCCTTTGTGATGCAAAAAAAATTGCTTTGGAAAACAATTCTACACATTAACAATTTGGATGTGAAGAATTCTGCAGGTGTTGTAAGTCAATAATTTACAAGCCCAATAAAATACTACTAAAAAGAATAGATTCAAGTTATCAAGTTACAAACTCGGACAGTTTTTCAACCATGTTCAACCTAGTTGTTGTTTCTGACCCATGAAAGGCTAATATTATTTTGCTTAATGTTTAAAAACTAAATTCCACTCTTCAATGCTCTTGAGCTTTGGATTCATTTTTCTCTATATGTTTATTATATATCACATTCTGCTGCTCAGCTCTGAATCAGCAATATTTGGAATACAGTTGATGGAAATCAAATCTTACAAGATGTTATATTTGTTAGTGCATCTAAAACAAATCATGTCTTTGGGGAATTACCCATCATAGATTTGTTCTGGTCCCATAATCTTTAAATACATTTCAAATTTCTCTAGTAAAATATCTCAGCATCATAGGAAAGTATTCAATGTTCTTTTAGTGCACAACAAATATCTTTTTGAAAGCTTTAGTATTTCAACATCAGCCTTTCCCTTGCTGAAACAAACTCTGCCTCACTTGCTCCTCTTTCCACTCTTCATCATCATCACCACCTCCCTTTCCGACATTTCATCTTCCTTCATGACTTTTCTACCTCCTTCTACTCCTCTGCCCATTTACGCTCTCTCTCTTTAGGCTACTTGTTAAGGTCTGTATGGTAATGAATAATATGAATCATCAGTGATAGCAGCAGTAGTAAGAAATCAAAGAAGTCTGTTTTCAGAGCAGTGGGAGTGGTGCCTATCACTAGCATGAAAAATTAAAACAAAGGTGACCAGCAGCAGCTAGATTCCCACACTGATCTAGTAAGAGAGATTAGCACACCTCAGCATTACCAGCTCCCAATGGTGAGTGAAAAACTGCAGTACTGTAGATACTGCTGTGCAAAGAGAGAAAACCCTTGAGACATCCACATTAAAGGAAATGGAAAATACGAGCAGGACCTCCCGACTAAGCTCAGTCAGAGACCAGACTGCAGTTCAAGTGTGCTATGCATCAAGTTTAAACCCACCTATCACCATTACGAACTCTGAAAAGGCCCAGACAAGCTGACCTGAAGTGGAGTTAGCAAAAAGGGCACAGAACTAAACGAGCAATTATGACAGAAATGAAGGGTACAAGCCAAAATAGGCACAAATTGCCATTTTACAGGTCATTCAAATTGCCATGAAGAAGCATCACATACACATAGCTGCTGTTACACTGCTGTTTGTTCATCAAAGCTTGTGCTGGGGATAAACAAGACATATGGTTGGAAAGGCAAAATCTTCCACAGCAAATGGTTTTGGAGAATCCTGACCAGATTAGTCAATACTGGAGCACAAATTGTCCTCATTGGCCACAGCGCACACTTTTATTAGGCCCAGGGCTGCAGTTCCTGTGCTGTTGGACAGCTTTACTTGGCTGAGGGAGGTTACCTTGCAGCCTTAACTATTCAGTCTTAGATGATTGAACCTCACAGTCAATGCCATCTTTGGGCAGTGTTACGACAAAAAGAGAAATTGTGGAAATGGTGTATGTTCTCTGCAAACAATCATATTCTACACAGCAGCAAAGTCTCTACAGCTCTGTCTCCTCCTTAACATTGATGCAGTTGTTGGCTGAAATCACTTGTGGGTGTCTGGCTAACAGTTCTTCTGCCTCTTTAATGACCTAAAATATCTCAATAACATATGGAACATCACACTATTAGTGGATGTTTAACCCATCTGTTTCTTTGCATGCAGCCGAATCCCAAATCCACTTAGGATCAAGCTAAAAGCAGAGATTGAGGTGATAGTCATGAGGGGCATTATTTCAGAAGCCTCACAGCTGATACAATGCTAGTCTTTAAACCAAAGAGATCTATCAGAATGTGTCATTTTGTTGCATTGCTTTGTTCAAGGCATTATCAGCTAAATCCAGTGGTGGCTGTAAAATAATAAGAGCCTAACTCTGAGAGAGCAGGCTCTTCAATAGGTTACAGACCAACAGTAATTTTTTGTAACTTCTGTTTCACCATGTCCAAACTGTTGAATGTATTTATAACAATAGCTTTAACTGCTTGCTCTTTGGCACCGCATCCACACCTGAAAGGTTTCTGTGGACAATGCCCAATATATGGGGTAGCCTAGAATTTGTCACATACCGTGTGAATGACATGTCATCCATGAGGCCACAAAGCCTTGTGTAAATTACAGGATGCTAAGTTGACACCTGAGGATAAGTAAGAGGCCAGTCAAGAACTTGATGATTGGTTTGGTATGAAGTTCAGGCAGCAGGAATTATAGCAATCCCACAGAAGAAAGAAGACATCGGGATCTTTCCACCATCCCAGAATATCACAGAACTTCAACATTTTGTGGGAATAGTAAACTAGATGGAGAAATTCTTGCCTCATGTCATCTAAGTTGTTAAATCTCCCAGACATTTTTGAGGCAATATTGGGTGTGATGTTGGATTGAATATCAACAGTGCTTACTTGGTGGAATGAGATGCTTGCGCATTGACCCACTGTTCCAACTATAACAGATACCATATCCACAGTTCTAGGAATAGCCTATTTTCAGATCCAACGTGATGGAATCAGACAATGAGTTTACTATGGTTCCAGAGCTCTTCTAGACAGAACAAAAGTAAGCTGCCATTTAGATAGAGGCACTTGTAGCATTGTGGAACTGCAAAAAAATTCTCTGATTACATCTTGAGCTTATTGATTATGCTTGAAGTCAACCACAAACCAGCACTAACTTCAATAAACACAATTTCAAAGATCCTCCCTGTATCCAGACTTTCTATTTGCATGGTAATTGATTATGTACTGGGGAAGGGGCAGGATGAGGGTGGGGCGTGGAAAAGGTTACAGTAGTTGCTACATCAAGAATACCTATCTGCCATCCTTTGCAGAGGACATAATATTCATTATTAAGGCATTTGTGGCCTTAGCAACCCATTGACCAGCTGAAGTGCAGGAGGTGCAGAAATGATGGGTGGCTCGGTTATGTGAAGATCTGTATGTGGTGGATTGACAAAAGTATATTCTGAATAACCTAACAGTCACATTAGCAATGGTGATGGTCTTTTGTTGCACAATGAGTGGTTGATGGTCCCCAGAACTCTCCATTAGGAGATCCTCAAGAAAATCCAGCAGAGACATTTAGAGGTAGTAAGAACTGCTGATGCTGGAGTCAGAGATAACACAGTGTAGAGCTGGAGGAACACAGCAGGCCAGGCAGCATCAGTGGAACAGGAAAGCTGATGTTTCGGGTCGGGACCCTTCTTCAGAACTAGGGGAAGGGGAAGGGAGCTCTGAAATAAGTAGAGAGAGGAGGGGGTGCTGGGGAAGGTAGGTGGAATGATAGGTGAGTGCAGGTAGGCAGTGGTGGGGATTGGTCAGTGAGGTGGGAGGAGCGGATAGGTGGGAGAGAAGATGGACAGGTTGTGTCAGGTCAAGGAGGTGGGGATGAGAGGGAGGGTTGGACATGGGATGAGGCTGGGGATGGGGAGATTTTGAAACTAGTAAACTCCACATTGAGATCAATGGAGACATTTGCTTTTAGGACATAATAATCAGGTTGGTGACCTGTAATTTCTTTTCTAGAGGGAGTGATCTCTAACTTTATCACCAGCGTTACTCAGGAGCAGAAATTGCCTCTGCTGCCCTCCTTTTTTCCAGCTAGACCTTGGGAAGACATTGGAGGTGATTTCTTCAAGTTCAGATGAGGGTGTTCCTCCTTGTGGTCAACCGTTATTCTCAACAGATCACCTAGAGAAGCTTAATTGATTATCTCAGAAGTCACACTGACTCTCTTTAACAATCTTGTTTTCCACACATAACTACATTTAGAATTCAATGATGGACCACAGTCTCCCACTGCTGTTTCCAATCCCTTTCAACTTCATACGGATTTGCCCATGCTACAAACAGACCGAGATTCCCTTAAGACAATGATGAGGTGGAAAGAGAGGTAGGAACTGTGACAAGCCCCTCCAGTGAAAAATAACTTTAATTTCACCCTGCTTATTTGCTGCTCCAACCCATTCCAGAACATTTCAATCCATGCCAAAGGCATCAAATCCAACATCCTCCCTTTGCCAGGCACTCACACCAAATGTTACATTATAAGGTCTTGAATAGGTGTGATAGAGGATGAATGTTATAGAATAGAATAAGTTTATGCCTTCCACCAGTGAGACAAGGTTTGTGGCCTGCCCATATTGGAAAAAGGATCCCAAGTGTGGCTCCAAGATCATTAGTGAAGGTGCTTGGTATTGGTGAGGCTCCAGCAGGCAAATTCATTCCTTGCCCACTCATTTCTTTGAGCAATGACATTTGAGTGCTTTTGATACTAAACCATATTCAGATGGACTGGACATTTAGATTCCCAGAAGGATGCTACAGTAAACCATTTTAAAAATGACTGAGACAGGGGCGAAAGTCCCATGGACTCAAGTTGACAGACATTAATTGTTTACAACCTGCAGCAGAGCCCAATCCATGCTCTGGGAAATTTAGACCTTCCCTGTGAAGTGTTTCCTCGATATTCCATCCTTCTCCAAGTTGGGCTGAGGCCAACGTCCGAAAGAGACTTTGGGGAGTGGGGGCGGCAGGGTGGATTAAATAGTGGATGGAATTTAATAAGAAGCTCCTCTTCCACTGGTATATTCTCCCCTCGATATAACCATTATATTAACTCACAGCACTTCCCCTCCCCACCCTTTTACCCTGACACTTTGCACTCTTTTCTTCCTGCTCTTCCTATCCTTCCAGCATCTTTTCCCTGCTCTTCTTTGCCTTCCCTCCTTGGACTTATTTCTCCATTTCCCTTGTCTGTGAAGTTCTCTGTGATTTCTAATCCCCTTTTCTTTCCTCGCTTTTCCTCTATTCTGCCTCCAATCTTTATCCAGTCTCCTGTCCTTTCTGTACATGGGCAATTTGAACACATCTTCACCTAAAAGAGCAGGATGGATGAACATCTAAATTCATTTAGAATACTTGTTTCATTCTCATTATTTTCTTACTGATTAACACTAGAATCCTATGGGTACTTTATTCAGCTGAGATACTTGCTTGAGGTATGCAGGCAGGGTTTTAAAGAATGCGCACAGTATCATGAGGATCGGAGTAATTTTAATGCAAGATAGTCTTTAAAACTAACCTTAACAATAAGTAAACATTTTGTGACTAATCTGCATCTAGCTTTCCTGTGTATTTCTGAACTCCTCAAGGATTGTGCCAATATAGCTACATGTGACCTGGTACTGCATGCAGACAAAAAAAGACTTTGCCAAAAAGCAAAAAAGTAATTAAATCCACCTCTAGTCCTATTGTTTAGTTATACAAAGGAAACAATTATTTAAACAAAGTATGAGTTATGTAAAACTTATTTCTAGTATGGAGCCTCACTCCGAGGTAGGGTTGTTTGGAGATTGAGAGACAAAGCTGTTTGCTTGATTTAAAAGCTGATTTCCTAGGTGGTAGTTAATGGGCAAGAATGTGGTACAGATCAGTACCAACAGCAAGAATTTAATCCCAATGTTAGCTGAGGCTTATCTCCCTACCATTACCTTATAGTTGATGTGACGTTCAATGTGCCCTCAATCTATATAAACAATGGTGGTGTCTCTCTAATGAAGCACCTCAAACATCTCGTCTTATCGACGATAGCTAATTGCCAATTACTATTGCAAATAGAAGTTGTGTGTCACATTTTCTGCCATACATCCAAAGTTTTCTCATGTAGGATGGTGAAAAAAAGAAAATTCCTGAGATTAATTATAAAATCCAATTGAATTTAACATTAAATGAATCAGCACATCTTAAACAAAAGCTAAAACAGCATCAACAATGTCTGCTGAAGCAGGATGTCTTCTGAGCTAGTGAAAAAGGTTCTTTATATACACAGGTAGACCTCTCTAAGTAGCTTTCACAGAAAGTGACTGAGTGACATCACTTCATATTCACCATCTAGAGGAGAAGCATTTTCTCAAAAGCCATTTGAAAAGGTTAGATGGGACGATCAATTTTGTAGATGGAAGAACCAGTGCAATCCAACAAGCACAGATAAATACTGTGGCATTTTCCCTGGCAACAGAATTGCTGAAGATTATGGGCTGCCTTAAAAGTAAGCACATGACTGTTTTATTTGAGATCGATTGAATCATTTTCATCTCTTACTCTGCTAGCTTGTGAAACATTTGTAGAGTTTGGATCACATTTGAATTGGTGTGTAATCTCATTGCAGTGCACACTATCCAGAACTAAATGGATTATGGAGTATTGGTTGATTGCCTTCATTTGTTTGTGTGGCTCAATGGCCCAATGAGATACCATGATTGGCTGTCTTGATTGGAGGCTAAGATTGAAAAGAGAGTTCTGAGGGACAGAGGAAAATCTGGAGGGGACAAGTGTTGGCGGTCATCTACCAAGCATATGGTCAGTTGAGTCAGCTATAAGTTCTCTATCTGGGGGAAGGAGGCTGGGGAGTGAAAATGAGCTTCTACTGCAAAATCTTTGTTCAGAAAACCTTCTGTTTTTTTTTCACATTTGACAAAAAAAGGCACAATTACACTCTAAGAATAAAGCGCTGGCAACAATAACATATGATCTGGTGGCACAAAGCCTCTCCATCTATACCTTTTCATCTATGTTCATGCAAAGTTTATAATTCATGTTACAGCTCCCTTCGAAAGGACATTTGGCATTTAGATTTTTAAAAAATTCTGGAAATATCCAACGGGTCTGGCAACATTTTCCATAGAGAGAAGTAAGGCTAATATTTCACATTATTAAACATAGGCTGAATTTTTCAGGGATCCCTAAAGGCATCCAGACTGGAACTGTTACAGTGCAGGACTTGGGGAGGTATGGAAAAGAAATCCCATCTCCTCTCCATTGAGACCAAACAAGCTTGTTGACCTAATTAAGGGCTTGTTTAAAAAGGGGAAGAATATATTATTGAAGGAGCTGTGTGGGTTTCAGAAGTTATCTGAAGAGCAGAAGAACCCATTGCAGCTGACTCAGGAACTTTCATTTGCTCTATGAAAGGGTGAGTAGGGCCAAATAGGACTTTAAAACTTGGTAGGTAGACCTCTTTGACATGTACAGTGAGCAGGAGAGTGGACACTCAGTGCTCAGGTATTGAACAGAGTTGTTGTTCCTAGTGTCATGGTAGCAGAAGTGCATGTGTAAAGGCTGTCAAGCACAATAGGAAAAACACCTTTCTAAAAGGAAGGCTACAATTAATATTAGGGATATGACCATCATATCTTAGGCCCAGAGGTGATGGAAAGCATTTGCAGGAAGGACAAACCTTAGGCGTTGGGGGACACAGTGATGGACAAGATGCAGGAAGGCAGTAGAGGCCCTGCTTCTAAAGAGTACTTACTGCCAAAAGTGCAGCAACTTGGGAATATCCTGGCATCAATGTCATGGAGAATGCTCCTTTACAATCACTGACATCTATGCCCTCATCACTGAATGCCTTGTACCTTGCAGAACTGATCCCCATACTCCACCATCATAGCTATCAAAATGAGTGTGGCTTGACTGTCTTTAGTTGTGATCAGCTAGGATCAGTTGTGGGACTTGGCATCTTGCAATCAGCTATACAGCACCACATCTTGGTGGTCAGTGACGTATTGTTTTCCAGAGCTGTAAGTCAGTTGAGGAATAACATAATCTCGCAGGGACAGAGGGAAGTGGGTTTTGCCTCTGTTGCTGCATTTCCCTAGATACAGGCTATCATCGATTTGTATCCATGTGGCCAGCAAGGGACCCTGTGAATAACCAGTGAGATTCATTAACAAGCAAGCTTTCTATTCACTTGTTATCTGGGTGGTCCATAAACACAGAGTTTTCTGTGTATACTCACTTTCTTGGAGGCTGGCATGACTCTACCTTATGCCAATTCAGGTTCTTTCAGATTTTAATTCCAACCCTCAGTTTATTTTTATTTCTGCCAGACTTGTTGAATATTTCCCTTGTTTCGCATTTCCAGATTAGGATAGCCAAGTAACATTGAGAATGTAACCTTTTCTTGTGGAATATATTACATGGAAAATTTCCAATTGGAGGTTAAAGTCTTAAATCTGCTGTAAATAATTTGCCCCTGAATTATTCTGGCAACATGCTTAGCTCTTGCAATGTCACAACTCATTGACCCAACCTCTGCAAATGTAATGGGAGTCATTATTTGAAGTAAAGATTGTTCGAATCTTGAATCCCTCTGAGATGGCCAAGCACGTCTTTCAGTTAGTTGGCAGTTAGGGATCGACAACAAATGCTGGAGTGACACCCACATCACATGATTTTCTTTTTAAAGTAAGAGCTCCTGGAGGGAACCCCTGAGGTAGTTATTATTTTGAGGAGAGCATTTTGTGTATGGTACATAAGCATGTTATTCTGCCTGCAATTAAATCTCGTGTTATTGGGTAGATAAGTCAAAACACTTCTGTTGCTGGTATCAGTATTTATGTTCAATATTACGTGCACTGGATTTGTGGATTTCCTGATGGAAATTGTCTATTCCTGTGGAAAAGGGAAGAGGAGAACGAGGACTTGGAAAGGTGAGCTTGAATTGCCTCCGTCATGCTTCGCAGAGAGCATCTTTTCTACACAGGATCATCTCCACTCAGGATCATCTCTACTCAGCAAGGCCTACAGGTCAAGAAGTAACTCCCGAGACTTCACTGACTGTTAGAACCTCAAGCAGCTGTATTCTGACCAGGAATTAGTGAAAAAGTATCACAAGTGCTGACTCAGAACTTTGATCTCACTTCCACCAGGAAAAGAGTGCTGTCTGTATCAGATAAAGTTATCACTGAACAGCAAGTGGTGTTTGCCACACTGGTCAGGTGCTTAACCTGGAAAAAACAAGATTATTTGCAATCTTACCCTGAGGACTTCATAATTCAAATACTTGCTAATGGAAAAAGGTAGACAAAAGGACATCATTCATAATGAAGTAGGAACTAATTGTAAAGTGAATGCACTGCAGTCATGAGCCAGGTAACAATGTGTTTGTTAATCCACCAATGATGAGCAGAGCTACATCTTGTATTTTGAGTCCAAAGTAATTATTTCTATGGGAACCAGATGACAGAGCATTGTGGCACTGTTTGTGAGTAAAAACACACAATTTAAAATTTAAAGCTGATTGGGATTGAAATTTTAACCTAAATTAATGCCAGAGTGAGAGGAAAACCGAGTGAATTGTGCAAAAATTGCTTGGCTGCCATAGCAACACAAATACAGCTCCAGCCATGATGAAATGGGAGACTGATGACACTGCACTGGTAGTTGAGAATGTTAAACCAAAGTACAGGCCAAACCTCAGTGGCTTTCCATAAGACACTAGTGATGACAATTGGGTTTGTTACATTCTTCATGTAGGCAGAAGACAAAGGGTTAAATTTGTGTAATACCTGGGAGCTGGGTGAAGATAACAGCAGAAACCCAAACAACAACCCTTTAGTTTAAAAAATTCAGTAAACCTTTCCAGCCAAAGTTAAATCATTGTGTATCTATGAGATGACTTTCAGCCCTCGAGGCAAGGATTGGGTGAGCCTGTTGACTATTTCATAACAAAATTAAACAATATAGTTAGAAAATGTAAATTTAAGGACATAAATGAAAGTCAGTGAGATTAACTCATTGTTGTCTCTGCACATCCTAAAGTACAAAAAGTGTGCTTAGAAAAGGCAAGTTCAGGTTATACACATTTCAGAGCACATGGAACTATGAATAGACAAATGAAGGTTCTGACTCTCAAATTGTAGCATTTACTTAAGCGAAGAGAAGAACAGCAGGGTTGTTGGAGTGAAATAGCAGCAAAATAAGGAAAACCAGACATTTTAAAATGTGCAAGAGCTGTGCGCAACCGTGTAAGTTGAGAGATAGAAATGACTGCATATGGATTAAATTGTTGATGGAGGACCCCAGCACAGCAGTGATCAAAATGAGGTTGAAACATTCTGTAACAAGCCTCAGCCTGAAGTGCTGAGTGGATGATCCATCTCGGCTTTCTCCAGAGTTCTACAGCATCACCGGTGACAGTTTTCAGCCAATTCGATTTACTACACGTGATCTCAAATGGCTGAAGGCAATGGATACTGCAAAGGCTGTGGGCCCTGACAACATTCTGGCAATAATACTGATGTGCTCCAGAAATTGCCACTGGCCAAGCTGTTCCAGTCCAGTTATGGCGCTAGCATCTACCGGACTACGTTGAAAATTGCCCAGGTAAGTCCTATTCACAAGAAGCAGGACAAATCCAACCAAGCCAATCACTGCCCTATCAGTCTACTCTCAATCATCAGTAGTCTTGAAATTAATGATTTAAGAGTTTCTCAGCAGTTCCATCCAGTATCACCTGCTTACCAGTAATCTGCATATGTGCTTAGTTTGCATTCTGCCAGCATCACTCAGCTCCTGACCACATTACAGACTTGGCTCAAACATGCTCAAAAGAGCTGAATTCTGGAGGTGAGAGTTATGGCCTTTGACATCAAGGCCACATTTGACTGTGTGTGGCATCAAGGAACTTGAGTAAAACTGGAGTCAATGAGAATCAGGGAAATCTTTCCTCTAGTTGGAGTCCTACCTGGCACATAGGAAGATGGTTGTGGCTGTTGGAGGTCAGTTATCTCAGCTCCAGATCATGTCTCTGCAGCAGTTTCTCAGGCTAGTGTATTAGATCCAGTCATCATTAGCTTCATCAGTGTGCTTCTCTCCATCATAAGATCTGTGCAGTCATCAGCAAACAGTCCATTGCAACGTTCAGCATCATTTGTGACTTCAGATACTGAAGCAATGCATAACCAAATGCAGCAAAATCTGGATAATGGAGGTTTAGGCTGACAAGTGTCCAGTAACATCTGTGCCAACAGATAACTCACCACCTGACCCCATAAAGCCTGTCCACCATCTACAAATCAGGGGTGTAATGGAATACTTCCCATTTTCCTGGATTAGTACAGCTCCAAACTCGCCTCAAGAAGCTTGATACCATCCAGGACAAAGCATCTCCCTTGATTAGCGCCATATTCACAAGCATCCACTCCCTTCAGCATCGGCACCCAGTAATAGCAGTGTGTACCATTTGCAAAATGCACTCCAGAAATTCACCAAACCTTCTCAGAACTCTCCTTCCAAACCATGCTCATTGCTATCTGGAAGGACAAGTGCAGCAGATACATGGGCAAGCCACTCACCATCCAGATTTTAAAGTATATCGCTGTTCCTTCAGTATCACTGGGATCCTAGATCCTAGAACTGCTCTGTAATGGCTTTTTGGTGTACCTATACCAAATGGACTGCAATGGTTCAAGAGTGCAGCTCACCACCACCTTCTCAATGGTGATGCAGTCTGCACCTGGGGGCAGGGTAATAAATGCTGGCCAGCCAGTGACACTCTCAGCCCATGAATAAATGATACATTTTTGTGGAAAATCAAATCACTTGAAACAGCTGTGCAGAATAAAGAAAATTGTAAACAAATTATCAGAGACAGACCTAAAGGCCAAGAGAGAAGTAAAAATGACCTAAATACCTGTATCCTGGAAGGTGGTGAGACAGGACTGAAGGTTGAAAATACCTTCTAATAAGAAATACCAGTTTAAAATCAGTGTTCCCACTTTATTTTTGTGAAGGCCACTGAGGACCATGCATGGCAATGACTTCCATAACCAGAAGTCAATGCTGATCACTGAGCATGGATGCTCATGTGGCTAAACAAAATACAGTTTAGAGTCAACATTGGTTACAAGGTATCCAGAGTGTTTTGATCAGACGCTTTGAAGATTTCAAGTATCGTATCACCATTGATCAAGCAATCGAAGAGTGATTCATCCTCCACTTAAAATAAATCAATAGAACGTCAAGGAAAGCTGGTGAGGGAGTTCCAAGAAATTGAAGCCTTTAGCCTCTAGATTTGGGTAAACTCTATCCTGGTGTGAGAGGGGCCAAATTGATGGCTAAGAACTTTCCTGGACTCTTAAAAACCTTAAGCAATAAAAGCAAATCACTTCAATACTGGAGGAGATCACACTCAACATTAGCAGAGCCAAATATTTTTAGCAAGTCTGCTGACCAAAAGGAATGTGAAGCCTGACCAGAAATCTTCACTGGTAACAGTGTTCAACATATTCTTTAACCAGTTGTTTTCTTTTTAAATATACCCCGGTCCACCCTTTTCCCCTTTTAAGCGAGGATTTCCTTTTTGAAAAAAAAACAAAGTAGGTGAACCATCTACTACCATTCGATGTGAAAGAGAAGTCAACAAAGCAGGAGATATTTGGATTTATGTTGTCAGTGGAAAAGATCATGACCATCACCTACGTGGAGTTGTGAAGAGAATCACGAATGCTGATGTCAAACTAAACACTGAAAAATGCATTAAGAAGGGGATAGAATGCCAGTTCTTTAGAAATATGTATACATTGATGGGAAAGATGTACATACCCTAATGGAGTTAAGCTGAATCCTTAGTCCTGGCTGTCTTTAAGGTGGAAGCTACAAGAGACCTGAAAAGTTTCCTTGACTTGATTCAACAGAGTGTTTGTTTTTTTTTCATAACTCCCATGTCAGGTCACACAGTAAATCTACGAGAGTTGTTATGTACCAATGATCAGAATCATACAAGATGCAGCAAGCTCTCAGAAGTGGCTTGCAAGGACCAGTGCTTGGCATAATATTCAAAAAGAAAACTGTAACCCTGCATGTGGATGGTGTTACAAAAGGACTGATCGGTCATAGTGTATAAAGGGAATTAAATATTGTTCACATCCATAGCCCAAACATCAGCAGAACCAGAAGTACCAAGATAGAAAGAGATAGTGGCATATGGATCTGAGAAATTCCATACATGGGAGAAAGTTCATAGTGGAGAGTGATCGCCATCCACTGGAGCAGATCTGTGAGAAAAAGCTTCACAAAACATCAATGAGATCACGGATGTTACTTTTAAGGTTTCAGAATTATGATTTCACTCTGAAATACAAGCTAGGAAAGAAAATGGTAGAAGCAGATGTTTGATCTCTATTGTTGTGACATGGGGAAATAAAAGACCTCTATAAAGGTCTGTTACCCAGTGAATGTATTGTTGTATTTTTGTTTGGTCTCTCTCTCTCTCACATCTCTCCCTCTCTCTCTCATCTCTCTCTCCCTCCCTCTCACATCTCTCTCTCATGCTTGCAATCAACTGCTGAATACAAGAAATTGATCAATGTTATACCCTTTTTAGATACATCCACAAATTCCAACTTCTAGTACATAATCATACAATAAATAGATGTCTCCAGTCCTAAGTATGTATTTTCATTCCCCCATACAGGGATTGCTTAATTTTATCCTAGACTGATAATGTTTGTTTCAACCCTTATTGATTTATTCTATCCCCTTATTCTGCCTCCTAACCAGTTAATCCCTTTATGGTACCAGGCCTTTCTGGAAGGTTTGTGCAGTTGTGGTACATCTAGTGGAGTTTGCTCTCTCAATTTTACTGTGAACATAGAATTCCCTGTTTAGCCCTCGTATAGGCTAATGAACTCTCAGTACCACCACTGAGACAGTCAAATCAGAGCAAAGGTGAAATTATCTATGTTCCCTCAGTTGTACTGAAAATTAAAAACAAAGGCAGTAAGCAAATCTGTCAAAAAGCTTCTGGTAACCCTCAAAAATGAAATGATGGGGATGATCTTTATTGTCATTCCTAAATTCCATGGAATGCCACTGCCTTTTGAACTCTGTGATGAATTGAAGGTCTGACCATAGAAAAAAGAACATTAAGTTTAAATGGAAGAGCTGGACAAATGACCATCAAACAGAACATCTGAGAGGAGTTGCTGCTGCAATCACAAGCTCTCTAATGCTGCAGTTCCAATGTTTCTAAGTACTGGCTTCTTCTCTTCTCGTCTTGATGCTCCTTCAGTGACAGATGGGAGAGCAGCAAGGGTTGGACAGAGGGGACCTGCAAGTGGATGTGCCGGAGCTGGAGGAGACACAGCAGCGTGTGAGAAACAGGAGAGAGGGAGAAGCCAAGGTCATGTGGATCCAGTACAGTTGTGACAGTTCTGGCTGTGCTGGAGAGAGAGACTGATGGTCTGTGTGAGCAAGCAAGCAGGAGAGGAGGAGGCCTTTCAGATCAAGAAAGAGGGAGTGTGTGTGTGTGTGTGTCTTACTTTCACAGTTAAAACTTTATAGCTTTGATTTCCCAACTCTTTCTTCAAAAAGGACTTTATTTTACTTTCTAAAACCCTCCTCCAGAACTCAGCTTTTAAGTTTAGAACCATAGAACTGCTGTAGCAATAACCAAACAGAAATGATATAAGTTAAACCTTACACATTTGGTTTTCTTCAACTTTTGTGTTTGTACAATAAACTTTATTCCCAAAAACACTATGAAAAGAGTTCTGTGGTAAAGGGAGATAAACTATTGCAGGAAAAGATCAGATTTTTGTTTTAAGCCACTTAAAATTGTTTTAAATGTTTAGAAGTATTTGACAGCCATTAAGCTTTTATTTTGGTTGTCGATGTGTGTATTTTTTTTGATGTGTAGAAGACATTGGGAGTCTTGTTGATCCAGAAGAGGCTTGTCTTCCAGGCTTTAGGTTTCTTTAATCTCAGCCAATGGAAAAGGATGACTGACTGAGTGGAGGTGTAAGGTGAAGGTGCGGTGAATGAAGGAAAATTATTTCATTATTGTTGGATTCTTGGCTACTGGCACAGCACTGATTTTTTTTTTTCCTTCTTTCTTTAATCTATTCATGATGGCTTGGAGCAAATTTGCAAAATTCCTTCTTTGAGGACAGTTTGCTTTCTAACTTAAATCTTTAGATATTGAGACCTTCTTAAAATTGAAAAGTGACACCCCACACCCCCCTCTGAGAGCCTGCAACAAAGAAATAAAAACATATTTTAACCCTTGTCTTTCAGCACATAATCAAAGATGACCTGATAGAGATACAGCAAGCACAGCCAACAATACAGCTGAACTGATCTACCAGAGAGGCTATATCACAAAGACATTCTGCTTTCTGGAATCTGAATTTTGTTTTTTTTTAATATATTGTCCTTGAAGAATTGGAGGTGAGCTACTCACTTGACTACAATTAAGAGAATCCTCATGAAATTTTAAGAGACATAGGGCCCAAATCTATGCTGTTGTTTCTCTAACCGATACTGCTCGAAGCTGATATGAAGGCGCCTGCAGAGCTATTGAATGGAAGAAAATTTAAGAGCACGCTGCCAACCAAGAAATGCCCACCAAATGATTGGGGGGAATCAAGATAACAGATTACTGATGAACAGGTAGAAGGAAGTCAACATTTCAACAGGCATGTTGCAGATTTGTTGATGATTAACTGTCCTCTGGGTAATTAGGGATGGCGATTAAATACTAGATTAGCCAATGACACTCTCAGCCCATGGCTAAATAAAAACAACCTGCCTAAGTTGTTGAAAGGACAAACAATGCAAATGCCAGATCCAATCCTAAAGACCTGGAATCCAGCAACTATTTTTGGTGAAGCTGAGGCTCAAAGATTTTATGTCATTGCGTGTGAAACTGGTAAGCAAATGGGGAAAGAACCAATTCTTTATTTGATCTTCACCTGATCTGGAAAAGCAGTACCTCTCAGCAGCAAGACAGCCTCAACAACAAATGGTGTAACCAGAAAGTGATTCACTGCACTAGGTACAATTCCTGCATTTCTATGAGCAATGTGCACAGCGTTGTCTGCATTCCACAGAAAGCAATGAATAGTAAAATTACAAATAGCAGCATAACATCATAACACTTCAGCAAACCTGTGAATATTATAGATTCCAGAATGCAGAGCTGGGCAAAGAAGTGGCAGATGGAATTCAACTGGGAAAAGTATGAAGTGATTCATTTTGGAAGGTCGAATTTGAATGCAACATACAGGTTTAATGGCCAGATTCTTGGCACTGCGGAGGAACAAAGGGATCTTGGGGTCTGTGTCCACAGATCCCTTAAAGTTGCTACCCAAGTTGATTTAGGGTTGTTAAGAAGGCGTATGGTGTGTTGGCTTTCATTGGCAGGAGAATTGAGTTTAAGAGCCGCGAGGTTATGCTGCCCAGCTCTATAAAACCCTAGCTAGACCACACTTGGAATATTGTATTCAGTTCTGGTCACCTCATTGTAGGTAGGATGTGGAAACTTTAGAGATTGTGCAGAGGAGATTTACCAGGATGCTGCCTGGGCTGGAGGGCAGGTCTATGAGGAAGGATTGAGGGAGCTAGGCCTTTTCTCATTGGACCGAAGAAGGATGAGAGGTGACTTAATAGAGGTGTACAAGATGATGAAAGGCATAGATAGAGTGGATAGCCAGAGATGTTTTCCTAGGGCGGAAATGACTATTATGAGGGAGCATAATTTTAAGGTGATTGGCGGAAGGTATAGGGGAGACGTCAGAGGCAGGCTCTTTACACAGACTGGTGGGCATGTGGAATGCGCTGCCAGCAGTGGTAGTGGAGTCAGATACATTAGGGACATTTAAGCGACCTTTGGATAGGCACATGGATGATAGTAAAATGTAAGGTATGCAGGGTGGTTTGATCTTCGAGTAGGATAATAGGTTGGCACAACATCATGGGCCAAAGAGCCTATACTGTGCTGTACTGTTCTATGTTCTTTTATTATTTTGAGAAAACAAGCTGTAAAAGACTCTGAAGGTGTTCAGTTTAATATGATAGTCAATTGTTAATATTCTTTAGCAAATAGAAGATAATGATCAGAAGAGTTATAGAGGCATTGTCTTTTTTAAAGATAGAGATGTTGCATTATTGTAAATCATAAAATAATTATGAAAATGTCCATTCACACTTTACTGCTGCCCTGCGGTCATGTACCGAATACCAGTGTATCAGACCACCAGTCACACTGAGAAGTGAAAGAGTTACAGATGAAATCCAACATTTTAAGCCTGAAGTGTGCTTATTTCTAACTTTTGAGAATCAGAAGGCATAACACTGATCTATTCAGTCGAACTGGGAGAAACACGGAGCAATTGACAGGACACATGGTATGTCAAACCAGTCAATTTTATGAACGCTTTTATTATATTGAAGTGAAGCTAGTATATAATGCAAATTAACATGTCCTGCTGTCACCTAAAAAGCTGTTACAATGCTTTCATCTCATGACAATCAGTCATAATAGTCCTCCTGATTCTGAGCCAGTTATTCAGATGTGATTGATTCTGGTGGCATCATTGTCATTTCTTTCTGTTAAACTTCAGTTAAGCTTCCACAGACTGAGGGAACAGATACAATAAGACTAACTGAGAGTACAAGAAATGCCATAGAGAAAACTATAGAGTTGCTAAACTCCTGAAGAGTTGTCAAATGCACTCTAATGGAGAGTCTGAAGAATCATTATCATTAATATTAAAATGAATAAAGAATTGTTTCGTCCAGATATGTGGTGGCAAAGGAGTGGAAGCATCTCTCTCTCTCAATATCAGGATAATTAACAAGGAAGCACGGACATGGAAAACCAGGGCAGTTTGCTGTGAACTTGTTCGCAGCACTTGTATCTTTTAGCATGAAAGTATAGACTGACTGCCCAGAGGGTGTGGTGTATTGTTGGAAATGCCATTTTCCAAGTGAAAATTTAATTTGAGGTGCCTGCCCTGTCAGATGGACATAAAATATCCAAAGAAGGTGCTTCAAAGAACAGCAGGGGAGTGATTCCTGACATCTTGATTTATCTCTCAAGTATCAGAAAGAAAATATTATATGGTTGCTATCACCTTGCTGTTTATGGGAGCTTGCTGTGTGTTAAATTGGCTGCTACATTGTCTGCACTACAACAGTGACTAGACTTCAAAAAGTATTTAATTTGTTGTAAAGCACTTGGGCACAAGGTAAGATTATGAAAAGTGATTATACTACAAAAATGCTCATTACAATGATCTTTTAGCCGTAAGGAAAGAATGGCATAATTGTTGTCCGGTTCTTTGAAAAACTGAAAGTTTACTCATCAAATAAAGTCACTTCACATCTTTCTGTCCCATCCACCCACACACGCACTCTGTCTCTCACTGATGATGATTGCCAACTTTCTTTTATGCAGCAGAAGTCTACAGTTCCCCTGATATCAAGCCAAGATTTAAAAGCTAAAAGGATGCACAGTAATGCACTCGGAACTCCATGTTCACAGGTTGTGTTTATTTCACACAACGGCATATAGTTCAAAGTGCCAAAAATTTCAACCACCTCGCCTACAACTATTTCTAAATACCATTTCTACCTTGTGTGCCAACTAACTTGTTCTTGTTCACGGTCCTAATCTGCTTTATTGAGTGAGGGATGGCTCTTGTAGAGCTTTAATGAGATGTGAAGTCAATGCTATACCAAATTATCTATTATTACAGAGGAACCAACTTCCTGCAGCTTTTTTTTCCTTCTGGTTACAAATGGTTCTCGACCAATGTCTGAATTTTTGTCCTTTCTGAATGTTGTCTGGTATAACAGAGTTAAAGTCACTGTCACTTTCCAGAGAACAGCAACATTCTGTTTAGTTAAGTATTTACATAATTTTCTCCTGTGACTTTAATTGCCCCCATCATCGTTTGTGTGCCTAACCACTTCTCATGTCTCTCCCCACCCTGATCCCATCCATCATACTCCTTTTATAATTAAATCAATTTTTGAAATAGGTGGTCTGTCATTTCTGCTATAGTTCATTTTGATCTTTTAAACTTTAACTATGTTGTTCTAACCCACCCACTAGGTATTTTAGTGTTCCCATCCACCACATCACTCTTCTGACTGCATCATCTCCTCCTCCTCGTCATCTATTCCATTATTGTAAATACAACACATCACTTGGGAGCCTCTAATTCCCCACTGCTTCAGTAAAACAACTCCCACCCCAGCCGTGTCTTTTTCTTTTCCAAATGTATTATTACCTTTACCCTTTTTGTTTTTTGAAGTTCTTAACCCAACAACTTTTTTGACATCTATGATGCATGTATTGTTCACTGAACATTTGATGGCTTGCTGATGGAAGCTGGCACATTGTGTCAATTAAACTTCCCTTTGCATAACTTGTGTTATTTCTTTAATATAATATTCTAGAGGGACATGGACTAGCATATAAACATGCATAATTCTACATTCGTAACACATTTGAAGCCGGAAATCTTTCATATTACGCAATCTGCTATGACAACCCTCTTCTTCTCTCTGATAAGCTGCTTCTCCCTGAATTCTTTCTGTTCTTCTAGCTTGCTCAATCCCTCAGTATTGTCTTGTTTCTTTCTCTGTGCCATTTATTTGACTTAATAGGCTTCTTCAGATCTAAAAGAATCTCATTATCCATTCTTGTTCTGTTACCTTTTCATTGTGATAACATTCCGTTCCCCACTGTGACATTGTACAATAACATTCGAATTTAAAAAACTTGCACTGTTAAACAATCTAATGCTCTTATTCTTGTGCATTCTGATTTACCATGGCCAACACCATTGGATATCTATTAGTTACAGTAATAAAAAACATTCCAAACGCCAAGGCAAATATAATGGGATTTACTTCCATAACCTGGTGAATGTATTCTAAATAGTAAGCACAAGGAACTTGGAACTACCTAGAACTTCCAGCAATCTAAGAGTTAACACTACATATGTAGCTTATGTGAATTGCCTCTCATTTCCCTTGAGATGGAAGTGGCTCCTAATTTCTTAGTGTGATGTAGAATTAAATGTGTGTGTGTGTATGTTAGTGACTAATATAGAACGTGTTGCAGCAGATGAGATGATAGTTTTCTGACTCAACACCGGACAGAAACTAGAGTACAATCAAGATTCACCCAACGAAAACAAACTGTTACTGCTTCAACTCAGTTAGCAAATAATTTCCAATTTCTTCCACCTAGCTGCATACATCAGTGAATTGCTACAATTTATTCTATAAAAGGAAGGCACAGAAATGTTATTCGTCACCTCCACAGATAGAATTGGTAACATATTGCAGAGAAGCCACATGATAATGAAATTTAGAACAGCCCTGTATAAAGCTAGAAAGCAGACTTGATCGTGTGTTTGGTTGAGTTTTAAGTCTGTCAATGTGTAATCACACAGCAAATACCAACCACAGGAAGGGCAAGAGAACCAGCCTTAAACTGTATTTGTGCATGTCTTCATAGATACATCAGAATGATGTTATAAATTAAGGCTAAGTTGCCCACCATCCCCTTGGGAAACAGTTGTTATATGGTCAATGCGCAAAAAATCAAACATTTACCCTCTATCAAAATAATAAAAGGATAATTGTAATAATTTTCAGATTGACACTCTTGATGGTGAACACACAAATGGCCCCATTTGTCATGTCAAATAAAATATTCTTAAAATTGGGAAAACCTAAGTTTTACATTTTAATAAGCCAGATCAGTAGTGCATAAATGTATTAAGTTTAACAAATGCATAATTTTATTTCTGAGGAAAAAAAGAATTTTTGCAAGCTCTTCTCAGATCTAGAAATGCATGCACTGTGCAAATGATAATTCAGGGCAGGTGATGAAGCAAAATTTGAGGAAGATATTTTGGTCCTTGTAAGAATTTTTAACTTAAATACAATGTCAATCTGGAATTTGTGATTAGCGATGGATCAATTAACACACTATTGATCTTGAAGAAAGCTGCCTATGAAGTTCCAGTTAGATCTGTGATTGAATTTCACTTTTTCCTGATGTTAATTTCATCCTGGTGCCAGTTACATGTGATTTCTAATACCTCCGCATCATGATGCCATCAAGTATTTAAAGCAACCAGTCAGATTGAAGAATTCTCTAAAGAATTAGGAAGATACAAACAAAATTGATCTATTACTTTTCAATTCATTTGCAGAAAGTAAACTAAAGATTGAGATGTATGTGCGGACTGAAGTTCAAAGCTGAAATAACAAATAAATGTGAAACAAAATGTTCTCTTAAAAAGATGACATTTTCACCATAATCATTTCCTCCCACAGTCCAGGGATGTGTAGTTTAGGTGGATTGGCCATGGGAAATGCAGGGTTACAGGGATAAGGTGGTTCTGGGTGGGATGCTCAATGGGCCGAATGGCCTGTTTCCACACTGTAGGGATTCTATGAGAACTTGACTTTCCATAAAGAGAAAAACAGTTTTCCAGACCAGAAAAGTGCTGAGGAAATAATTGTGACTTGGTGCACAGTTTACTTTTGCAAGCTCCCTCAAAAGCTTTTGATCCATTGTGTGCCTTCAGAAATGATTGTTCATCATTTTGACTCATCAAAAGGCAGAGAACGTTTAATTCAGTGAAGATTTCTAACCTTTCCAAGGATGATTCAAGGACATCTCAAAAATGTTTGCACTATCTTTTCAGCAGTTTGCTGCTGTAACCAAGTTCTGAGTATAATTGTATATTAATGATATCTTATAACCAGCAGAACTAGCAGCATACTGCTCTGCATATTGGCTCGGGAGAACTTTGGATGCCCCCAGTCCAAACCTAAACCTTTACCACCCCCAGATACTTGATTTGTTTGTGGGTTGGCCAAGTCTCCAAAGCAAGTAGGAGTGTGGAAATTACTGTTATCCAGCAAATTGTAACCTTAGCCTTGAGTTTAATATTCAAGTCATGAAATAATTTTCCGCCAACTTGGCATTGGAGGTGATGAATTTTGTTTCAAAATAAAATTATTAAGTGTGGATTATTTCCAAATCTTGAATGACGTGGCCTCTGCTGAGAAATTTGGAAGGATTGCATGGGAAGTCAAGCAAGGCCTGTGTCAATGCTGGGAACAGCTAGTTGCAGTTTTCCAACAAGATTCTGAATGTCAAGATGACATTCTGACTGGAGAATGTCAAGAGGCCTATCACCTGTAATTGTTGGCCATTATCACCACTTTACAACATATCTTGCTTCAGTATCGTGCAGGTTTCCATTCTACTACTATTCTGGCTAGAAACTAGACATTACAAAATCCTGCTGCAAGTTTTGGCAACTTCTGCTCACTGCTCTTTGACTTCATCCTGGCACACTTCATGGGCACTGACTGTACACCCCATTTCCACTTACATTGGCTTAAAACATATACCAGTCTCTCTAAATTATCATAGCACATCGGCAATCCAGTTGGAACATGCTTCTGCATTTCAGTCCTGCACTTTGAAGCACTCCAACTCTGGAAGAACATTCGGCATGCAAGCACAGGCACTCAGACTTGGCTACATCTCGGGCTGCTGTTAGTGCACACTGAGTGAATACTTATAGCGTTCTCATTTTTCTTTGTCTTTTTGTGCCTTGATCCCTTAGCTACATTTTAAAGCCTCTCAGAACCTGTCCTGCCTTGTGTAGCACAGAAAGAAAGTCAGCAGTTATCAGTAAAGTGGGTGAGCATGATAATACTATGCAAGTCTCATACCTACAGCATGCACCAGCCACATACACAGCAAATGCAATGCACTGCATGTATGCCAAACAAATCACCACGTCTCAAAGTCAAAGGAGAGGAGCCCTCAGTTGAGTCAAAGGGGTTTGTAATCAGACAAAGGTCCCAACGCAGCGAAGGAAGGGTGGCCCTGGATATCTGCCCAGGGGCTTGGACATAGTTAGTCAGCCACTTGGGACAGTCAGGATCAGGATCCTCTCACTGGGAGTTAAGAGCCAGATGTTGGGACCCACCACCTGTCTTGACACTTTTTATGTTCTTTTACGGGGCTGATTTCACTTGGAAAGAGGGAAACAGAGATTGTGTGACAAAAGTGGCTGGCAAAGCTGTTAGTGCTAGTGCAGGCGGTGGGGGAGCAAACTGGTGAGGGGTTCTGAGTGAGTGACTAAGCAGTACAGAGGCCGAGGCACGGTTCATGTTATTGGGTGGGCAACAATGAGTGATGGAAGAGGTTGCAAGTGATAGAACGAGTTGTGGAGCTTGAGCCTTAGTGCGAGATTGGTACAGTAGCAGAAAAAGAATGAGTATGAGGTAATAGAGAAAACATGGTGGCAAAGAAAGCCACTGACCTTATTCCTACACTGATGGATATTCTTCTAGACAGTGAGAATCCACTGATTTGGGTGGCAACTTCTGGCTAAGCTGGCAGGATCAGGACCTGTGGCCTCCTCTGCCAGTCCTGGTGAAAGAGGACAGCCTTCCTCTGCACCACCCCACAAGGACCTCCAGGTCCCTCTCCACAAAGCAGGGCACTCTCTGCATGTCTGGGGCAAATATGATCAATGTGCAGGACACTTCTGGACTGACAGTGCTTGAATGGGTATACAGAAGCCTAGCACCAGGAATCATGGAGTATCTTGAGATATCCTGGCAATGGTGAGTACTTCCATCTACAGCAAATGGAAGGGTTGGGCTAGCATCAGATGAGTGGGGCATCACAGGGATGTAGTAGGTCAGTAATAAGGCAGGGTTGGGATGACAATACAAGAAAGCCTACTATGCTGTTTGGAGAGCAACTTCTGTGAAACTCGACAACAGTGGCACTCTCCCAAAATACGGCAAGATTTAACCCAAAAAATCTCAATGTCCACAACCTGTTCCCACAAATTACTGAAAGTAATCTTTTGTTCACGGCAAATTGGGAGAAAAAAGACATTTGTTGGGTATTTATTTTCTTGGGATTATGGAAACTTTGACCTCATTTTACACTTTGTACCATTTCATCCTTAAACCTTAATGATGCAAGGCATATAGTGCTTAAGATAGAAAATAAGCAAAAAGGCAAACTTTTTTTTCTGTGATCAGATCTGTAAGCCTTTTTTTAAAAATAATACTTGCTTTTGTGATTAATATTCATTGTTTACAATGCTAATACATAACTAAAATTTTCTGCTGTGTATTCTTACATTCAGTGAAATAACCAAGTCTTATTTGGTCTTGTAAAAAAAGATTAAAAAGCCAGAACTAGCAATTCAACTTGTCCATGCAAGCCATTATTGTGAGAGAATTTACATCATTGAAACAGTTCTGTAGTAATTAATGCAGAGCTTGAAATTCATTGTTCGGAATAAGCCAGATTGTTTTGTGTTAATGACTTTAACCATTGAGCCACTGGTTTGCATCATTGGAAAAATTCAATGTGAATGTAATTATCTGACATGGACTTATGAATCACAACTGATTTTGCCTTTGCTGAACCGTCTAGAGGGATATTTGCAAAAATAAAACACTGTGGATGTTGGAAATCTGAAATAAAAACAAAATATTGGAAACAGCAGATCCAGCAGCATGTGTGGAGAAAGTGTTAACATTATGGTTTATACATTATGGGTGGGTTCCCTGCAATCCACTGTAAATTCCAGGTATGAGTCAGCCTCTGGTTGGCTGGTTTACTTTGCTTTAATTTTTTTGTTGATGGGCATATAATTGAGACAGGACTTCTATCTACCCCCACAATGAGCTGTGATAAAATGTCACAGACCTGAAAACTTAAGCAGGCTGCAGTGAATGTCCTGCCTCTTCATCCCACCAAAATTTCAGTCCATTAACTCTGATGCAAATTAATTGTTGCCCCATAAAGTTGGTTAAATTGAGGTTCCTCCGTAATTCACTCATTAAAAAATCTCAGAAGTTCTTTATTTCAGTTCTAATTCAGCCTTTAAAACATACAATGGTCAAAAAGAAAAATGGGCTTGGAATCCCCAGATTGGATTGTCTTTTCAAAGGACTACACTCAAAGCCATTAAAATAATGGGTTCAAATGTGGTGAAATGATTATGCAATAAATGCTGAGTTGGTTTGCTCAATTAACTGAATAATGGTGTTGAACCTCTCAACTTGGCTGGATCTTGTTTCCTTTCATGTAAGCTGTTGGGTTTTTTTAGATATATCAGGGAACTCCTTGCTGACGAGGGTACTATTGAAGTATTGGAGACTATAGATGTTGCAGTGTGTTTATCTAGATATTATTTCAATTAACTCCTGTCCAGATCTATTCTGATGCACCTCTGGAGCAGGTGCACTTGAAGCCGAGCTTTCTGGCCCAGACATGGGCATGCTATCACTACACAACAGGCCCCTCTGGAATCTTTCCCTGTACTAAAATCAGGAAGCAAAAAGCTGCAATGCATGTACCATTTCAATCAAATCTTCAGCAGCAGCAAGGTAATTGGAAATTTACCAATTTTGATGCTTTTTGAACCAATGCATTATATGTAACAAGGCAATGAATTGTATAATAAATGTGTTTCTATAGAACCTCATTTGGAAAAACTGCAGCGTTTCAGGCATAAGGCTGCTTGTAAATCCACATGAAATCTGACAAAAGGGCTAAGAATTGGACTGAAAACTAAATATGCCAGGTCCTGGCCTTCTCCAAAAGGGGGCCCTGTTTTAAGTGAAGATTCTGACTTTCCCAAGTAAAGTGGAAAATATGCATAGGTAAAAACAGCAAATTTTAGGCCAGGAGCTTTATGCTGATGTGTTGAATGTGACCAGGAATGATACTGGAAATAGCAAAAATAAGACCCCAAGTAATTCTAGGCTTGCCTACTGGTCTGACCCGCCTTAGATGCAACATTTTTTTTCATAATTTCTCTGCCTTTTGAGAAAATGATTTGCAGGGAGACATTTCCACAATCTCATCAGAGGGACAGGAGAGCTTGGCCAATAATCTGTGCCCTCAACTGTATTTGGTATCCATTACATTCAGGCAGCTGCCAAAGTTTTGCCCTTTATGAGCACCTATTCTGTGTTTTCAATTAAGTGATCTGCCTTGCACCCAGAAATATTGGCATGGTCAGTATTTCTGCATCCAATGCCATGCATTTTCACCATACATTATACTGCAATGGTATCTCTGCTATGTCATAGAGGAATCTATAATAACACAGTTTTTGTTTGTCTGGATTGTTTGGATTGGTCATTTTAGGAGATACATCAGGAAGATTTGATTTAGTCCGTGTTGCCTGGCACTCCCGTAAGCATATGGAGTGCATAGAGGACTGAAGAGCAGGAAGAGATGGATTTGCATGTGTTATGATTCCAAATAAAGAACATCTTAATGTAATGAGAGCCCCATGTAGCATGCTTTACTGCTTGCTTTCCAAAAAATTGCTGTCTTTTCAGGGAATATACATAGTCCTTCTCAACTTCCAATGGGTTTGCTTTTCCTCAATTATCCAAATAGTGATATTGACCAATTGTCCAAGGTCCTCTCCGTCAGTGTTCTGAGAATTCCTTTCAGCAGTTAAGAGCCAACTACGTTGCTGGTGATCTGGAGTCACGTGTAGGCCAGACCATACAAGGACAGTAGGTTTTCTTCTTTAAAGGACATGAGTGAATCAAATAGGTTTTTAAAACAAGTGATAGTTTTTGTGATCACCATTAATAAGAATTTATATTCCAAAATAATTGAATTTAAATCCTACCAGCTTACCATGGTTGCAATTGAAGCCATACCCTCAGCATTGGCCTGGCCTTTCCATTTTTGAGCCCATTGATGCTGACACAAAGCACCACCTTCTCCAAATTTGTGAGAAAACGTTTTTAAACAGCTATCAAATGAATTAAAAGTTATTCAGATGAATTTAGAAAACATCAGCATTACTTATGAAGATAACAGTTTATAACCTTCCAGGTTGCAACATACAGGGTGTTGTCCTATAACACGTGGTCCGGCAATGCAAATTGTAAACTGCGATTGATGAACAGGGAAATGGTATTTGTAAAATGTGAATTTGTGTTGGCTATAACATGATTCCATTGAGCTAGGATTGCTCTTTTCCAGCACTCTTTTGAATACAATGTTACTCATGTTTACAACGCACTTTAATCCTACAATTAAGTTCAATGCCAATGGGCTACATAAGAAAAAAAGGTCAGATTTCTCTGCTTCACTTATTTGAAAATCTATCCAGAAGCCTGTGCTGATGGAATGTCAGGTCAGATCAGCATATAATTGGAGAAGGGAATTTTACTAAAAATTGCCCACATGTGAATTTCAGAGGAATTTCATGGAGGGTTGCTGGCTGTGAGCTCTATCTCTCTCAATTTTGCACTGCTCACCTCCTTTGGATCATGCTTGCACTATCATGCAAAACTGACCATTACTAAGATTTCCAGTGGCAGAACTCTATTTAAAGCCCAGCTGTTACTTCATTTATGAATCTGACCTTGTGGTTGCAATGCAACATCACCTGTCTGATAAATGATCATTTATAACTGCAGCTATAAGAATGAAGCTACACAGATGGGGAAGAATTTTGGAAAATACAATTGTTATGTGTTCCTTCTGCCCCTAACTCCGCTTGTCCCATAGGCCTCATTATTTATATAGCGCGATTTTCAATAACACGATGTTGTGCTGGAACGCAACTATCATGTTATAGCAGAATCCCCTGTAGTCTAATTCCAATGAGAATGTCACTGCACAAAATTAAACTCTGGGAAGGAGCAGTTTTAATGTGCTGTAACATTTGAATCCTAAACAAGGACTTTTTCATGGATCAAGATTGGTTGTTAGGAAGCTTTTCATATCAAAAATATTTCTTGTAATTATAATGGATTTCAAGGAAATAGTCTTTATTCACTAATTAGTATTGACCCTGTCAGATGTGAAGTGCCTCAACTCAGAGAGAAAACAGTTCCCGTTCAGAGTTTACTTTTCTATGATTATCATGACATTGTGCCTCATTTATGGAGGACTTGCAAGCCTATTTATCCTTTTGCTGGAGACTAGTTATTGCTGGTCATTGAGTTTGCAATTTCACTCTAAACAAACCCCTCCTGAGTACTAGCTGGCTTTCTTATATGCATATCTGTCTTTTTTTTTATTCACTCAAGAGACATGGGTGTTACTGTCTGGCCAGCATTTATTGCCCATCCCTAGTTGCCCTTGAAAAGATGGTGGTGAGCTGCCTTCTTGAACTGTTGCATTCCATCTACTGTAGGTGGACCCATAATGCCCTTTTGGAAGGGAATTCCAGGATTTTCACCCAACAACAAAGAAGGAACAATGATTTATTTCTGTGCCTGAATGGTGAATGGCTCATGTTCCCATGTATCTGTTGCCTTCCTCTTTCTAGAGGGAAGAGTTTGTGGAGGTTTGGAAGCTGCTGTCTAAGAATCTTTGGTGAATTTCTGCACTGCATCTTGTAGATGGAACACTCTCCACCATTGATGCTCAATAGCTGCAGAATGTGGATGATTTTGGAACCTTGGCTAGTGCAGACATTTTGGGATAGATACCTGCTACTTAGCCACAAAATATTAGAAAGTTTAAAGCCTGGTTTAAATACTGTGTAACTCCACAATTGACACAACAATCATTCCCACTGATCACTTCATTACCCCAAACTATTCAGACTACCCACTGTGATTAGCTGAATATCCCTATGTATGTGAATTTCCCCTCTAATACCCATCTATCCCTGGACCTGATATAGCTGCCTCCCCAAAGCTTCACTAAAACACCCTATTTAGACCTGTCTCCATCCCTCCTGACTACACTCGATCTGACCCAATCATCCTCCTACCTCCAAACTATTGCCTTGCTTTTACCTAAGTCCCACCTGAGTACAGCCCTGAACAACTAACTAACCCTCACCGGAACCAAATGAACTCCTGACCAAATTACGTCCCTGACTAACTGATTACCCTTCTGACTGCCACTGACCTGAATTACCTACCTCAGTTACCTACATGCCCACCCATCTACCACCTGCATACATTACCCACTTCAACCATTGACCCACTTCCTGACTCATCCATTCACGAATCTACACTCATTTATTAAAAGCCTGAACCTTTAAAAACTTACCTTAACACAGTAATTGGTGCCAGAAAAAGGAGGTACGTCCTTTCTGTTGGCTTGTTTATGTTAGGCTGGAGATGCTGCAGTATCCATTTCTCCTTCAGCTGGGACCAGAAGAACCCCAAAGAAATTGACCATGGCGTGGAACCAGGAATAACTTCATGGGCAGCAGTAAAGTGTCTGGCATTTTTACTGACAAGAAGATCTAGGCCAACAATTTGACTGCAAGTATTCTGCAGATCACAGCCAATCACATTATATTAATATCACTACTGCTTACGGACATCACAAATTTGTACAACATTAGAAGTTAGTTAAGACATGAGAATATCTGCGGATGGATTAAATGTATTCTTGAACATATTGTCATTATTCTTAATTGTGTTGATTAGTTCCAAATGTAACATTATTTTAATGTGTGGAGCCACGAGAAATATTTTGCTCCCATATGCCTTTATCCCTGTGAATCAAATTTATTCAATGTCAATAAATGAAAACAAAAACACAAGTGTTGACAATTCTGATTGTAATGAGATTAAACAGTTTCTCGCTGAATATGGTATCTTATGTGCCCCTTCTACTTAGACAAAAATAAATCTTTGGTTTATAGTTAGCAACAGTTACGTATTGTATGACTAAAAATCCAATGATGTACTTGTATTAATGTTCTATATTAACTATTATGCCTTTTGTATTGGGTTGAATGTTTTTAACATTTTTATGAATCACAGATGTTATACAATATAGTAGTTCCCTACGAATTTTTTATTCATGCATGGGATGTGATTGTGCTGGCCAGACCTATTTATTGCTCTATTCAAATTACCTTGGAGGAGGATAATACTGGAAAATCTGCAAATATGGCTGGCATTTTCTTAGTGATGGAATTTGCATTTATATATACAGATATGTGCAATATGACCACAGTGAATCAGATAGAAAGCAGTGCTGATTTTAATTGAAGACCACAGTACAGTATTGTGACCAACATCTGGGGATGTTGTGTTTTGGGGGAGAAAACAGACTTTAATCACTTGTGACGGAAACAGTTGCTAGTCCAGCTTGCTAGACCTGTGATTGATGATAAACAGCTGGTGCTAATCGAAATAATAAGTGTGCTTATCAAGCAAAATATCTTCAACGTAGGTTACTAATTAGCAGCTGTGACCTTATATATCAAGGGCTGTGATTAAATTAATGAGGAAAATTGAATCTACTGCTGCAAATGAAGAAGATATTGTCAAGGCCCCATTCAATTCCAGGTTCTTTCAAAGACATAATTAGTTCAGAATGGCCATTTAGAAGTTGGAATGCTAATTAATATGTAAATTAGTGCCTTTAAATATTTACATTTTATGCCAATTTCTTCTATTCACGTTATAGAAGAATGAGCACATCTGTTCTAATGATGCTGGCTTAACTTGTCAAATAATGCTTTATCCCTGTGTGTTTGCATATTGGAGAACATTGAATTGAGAATGGCTGAAACTTTACAAAAATGAAGGGGTTGTTTGGAAATTTTACATTTTAATGAATTTTAGACTTTTTGACTAGAGGTTACAGCTTTGCGTTTTGGTGCATCTGGACAATAATGACATGAAAACTTGTTTGTAGATACACAGATCTGCATTTTGTACACCTGTTCATTCAGGGGGGAGTACAATGATTACGGACACTTGTGCTATTTATACTGCAATACAATTCTGTGTTATAGAACTTTATCAACTTCATCAAATTATGTAAGACGTGTGCCTGCCTGCATTGAAATTGTGGACCAGTCTATGTTTTGGGTGCATATTTGGTTTTACTTAAGTCAATTCATTCCAACTTGAATGATATAAATAACAGAGCCTTTATAAAGGAATATTGACGTTTTATGTTGGATTGGAAGTGTACACGCTTCCAGCCAAATGCATGACGTCTGTTACATTGATGAGGGAAATCAAATAGGTGGCTAGGACTCTTACCTGAACAGACAAATGCAAATAAAGGACTTAACATTTAGTTGAGGTCTCCACTGCAAGATTGATTTGCCCTGAGGCAGCCTGCGGCACTGACTGAATCATCACCATCGAAGTTCCTGCTTCCAAAAGTATCTATTTTCGAAATGCTTTTATCTTAATGTGGTGCTGGGTGTAGCAGAAGTGCTGCTTCTATCCTGACATTTAAAGAAAGCAGGCTGCCAATTCACTTTGCCTCCCCACGTCTTCCCAGAGTAAACACCATTGCACGTTGGCAAAAATTATGTATCTGTACATAATTACAGTTTGTTGCAATTGCGTTGGTGCCCCAGGGAAATCTTCCCATTTGCAGCCACCACTTCTGTCTTTCTCCCACATTCGGTTGAGCTTCTGGGCTGATTTATCTTGAGTTTAGCCTGAGTTTCAAATTATTGGCATGATTGTTGAAGATGTAAAATCACCTGAGTTAAGGTTGATTAAACTCGTCTTGCAAGAGTAGTAGGATTTTCTCCAAGGGATCTTTGGATGTTCAATGTAATCTCATCAAAAAGGTCATATTTCAAGGGGATAAAATTTTGTGGCCAGTCCACTGGTCTCTGTATCTCTGGACCACTTGGTTATTAATTAATTGTAATATATCTTGAAAATGTTACAATGTGCTTATTGTTTAACAATTATCCAATTTTTATAATTCTAACTATTTTTTGAGGTTCCTCCCAAATGAATTCAATTAATTTTCTTTGTATTCAATTAATCTTTTGTATCTTATAGCTTACCATCTGTTTCTTGTTTTATTGCCCAATTATGGGCTAGATTTGTCTTTTAAACATTCAACAATGAGAGTTGAAAAGTCAAATTTTGGCCAAAGAAAATTTCTGGCAGAAATTACATTCTGTTTCTCAAAGCATAATGCAATTTTCATGAGCCTGCTATTTTTACTTCTATTACCTTATTTGCTACTTTATTTACTGACACATCCCTCTATCATTTATGGATTGGGATGTTACTTCATATCAGAGTATATGTGTAAAATATAGATAGATATTACTTATTTCATGTTTTGCTGCCAAACATTTATGTCAATAGAAAGACTTGTATTTGTACAGCATCTTTCACAGCCTCAGGCAGCACTTTCCCACCAATGAAGTGTAGTCACTAACACAACAAGAAACGTAGCAGGCACTTTGCACAAAGTAAGCTCCCCACGAAGAGCAATGAGAGCAATTATCAAATAATCTGTATTAATAATGTTGAGAGACAAATGTTGGCCAGAATAATTGGGAGGACCCCCCAGTTCTTTTCAGGTTAATGGAGCTTTGGTGTCCACCTTACAGAGCAGACAGGATGTTGGTTTAACCTCATGTGAAAGACAGAAGGCAAAGTTTTACCTGGGCCTCATGACATGGGTTTTGGTGAGTGATGTGATCGAATCACATGAGAAGCTCTGCAAGACCTATCTAATGTCAGGAGCAAATTGCATCTTTTAACTGAGCTTCAGGTGCTGATACAAGGTACCTGCCAGGCAGTGGCAAATTGCCTATTAAGAGTCATTACTGCTTGGTAACAAATTTTAACTGCAGAGTTCGCCTCACTAATATGTAGCTTCCTGACCTACTAACCACCATGAGAATTCTCAACATGGATGTCAGAGTGGGTACCTGACAAGTTGAGCTTACTACTGGTTGTGAAGAGCCTCCATGTTGTTCACCAGGGAACAACATCCCCAGACACCATGACAGACACCAGCCCTACAGACCCATCATCACAGATGTTGGCATTCGCTAATTTCAAACCACTTGGCATCCGAATGGCAGTACTCTGATCCAGTTGCAGGGCCCTTAGAAACATGAGACCAGGGCATACCAGCAACAAGCATCGAAAGGCTGCTACAAAGAAACCTTGTGTGAAGGGAAGGGCACTAACTCATACACTGGACAAGGCTGCATCTCTGTGCTGCTTGCTCACTCTGTTAGTGGCCATATGGTTGGCTTGCTGAGCAGACTGGCCAGCTATCTGCAACAAGTGGCCATTGAACTCCCTGAATAGGAGCATGCTTTATCAATCTCACTCCTGTACAATGACGTGTGTTTGTCATGTAAGCTGCTGGCACAATGTGTCCTAAGTAGTCAACGTCCCTCCGAGTCTGAGGCAAGTTGTCCACATCAAGATGTATGGAGACACCCATCAGTCCAGCCCAGTAAGTCAAAGGTGGCTTCTGATACCAGCTCAGGGGATTGCCACAGTCAGGCACATCATCAGGGTGTTCTTGGTCAGGGGGTCATGTCACTGCAGCCTGTGGAATGGGTCATGGTTAGTCCTGTAGCTCCATAGCAAGTAGTCCGGGGGGCGCAAAGCTAATGTGGTTGGGAGATGTACAGCCATCAGTTAGGGATCTGGGCACTTCTCCAGTGTTGTCTATTTAGGTGACTCGAGGCTGGGCCACAGTTATTCACTTGGCTCCCTCCAGAGAAAGGAAGTGGAGGAAAATAGGAGCTGTTGCCCGGAAGGAGACTTGCGAACCTATTCAATGGGTTGGGAATAAAGTGGGTAGTTGCAGCCTCATGTCAATGGATAGCTGGAGACCTGAGTTGGTGCAAAGCCTACAGAGTTCACAGAAAGGAATGTCAGGAAGGGGATCTGATTGTTCAGGATCCCACCGAGATGCCCAAAGAGTAACTACTGGCACCTTCCGTAATGCTAGAAATCAAAATATGCAAATTGAAAGAAAGCAGCTGTGACCGCACCTGGAATAGGTGGGATAAGTATCTTGATCTATGGGGGAGAGGCCTGCAAGACTAATTAATATGAGGCCATTTAGAGGGCGACAACATCACACACACACGCACACACACACACGCACACACACACACATACACACACACACACACACTTACTTGAACTGTACAGTACACTGATCTGCCAGCTCCCTAACTCCAGAAGATCCTAATGCATTGGTTCTCTGTGTGTGCAATACAACTCCCTGCCCCAGACATTGCTGACCACTCTCTCAGTAAAACACATTTTGCGCACACACGGGGAAAGAATAAAGATGTTCGATTAGTGTCCCAGATCTAAAACAGTTGTGGGAGAGTGCCTGTTCAGCAGTTGTCTAGTTCAATATTTTTATCTTCAGATCCTTCCAAGGCTCATTTGGTTGGCAGGATTGATGTTTGAAAAAGTTGACACAGCCATTTATAGAAGTTATCTTTGTAATGCACAGCCACATCACAGTGAACATGGAAGGTCTGTCAGTGAATGTAAATTTTCTGCCCCTCAAAGATTCGTGTTTTCATTGGTCCATGGGGTACAACATCTGTGTATGGAACTTGGGGAGAGCTCTGTCCTCTGATGTGAACTCTCCATAGCTGTTCTTTTAACCACTGCCTGCTCCTTCTCACTTGTGAAGTAAGAGTTTCCAGGTGATAACCCAACTACCTTTTATAATAGGATCGATCAAACTGCAAGTATCTATGTTGACGTATGTGTTCTGTGCAGGTACCCATATATCTGAAACCAATCGTTCTGAGAATTGATTGTCTACAATGTCTATTGATGTTCTGCATGCTTGATGACACTGGTGCAGAAAAAGAGAGTTGGTGCCGGCAGGGTAAACACATTGCACCTCACAATTATGAAAATTATTTCACCTGCCGAAATCCACAATATTGAACTTCTTATGACATGTAGGTGGAATGTATTTAATTTTGTCACCAGGTAATTAGGAGCACCCAATCTCCCATCTCTGACAAGCAAGGATGCTGAGACATCACTTATGTTCAGCACTTTCTCATGTTTCCAGCTGTGAGATCTAACATTCTCTCTGTCTCCCTGTACTCTATGTTCTCTTCCAAACAGATGATTAAACAGATCTGTGATTGACTGACTATTACAGGATTTCCACCCAATGGATTTAGTACATCTGGTGAGGTTGACCTTCAGAGGGAGGAAACAAATTGAATAAGAATCAAACTTTGTTAGATAAGGATGTGAGCAGGTATGTAGAGAAAGAAGATATTGTGCACTTGTAAGTATCATGTGAGGAGTTTGGGCGGCATGGTGGCTCAGTGGTTAGCACTACTGCCTCACAGCACCAGGGACCCGGGTTTGATTCAACCCTCGGGTGACTGTCCGTGTGGATTTTACACATTCTCCCCGAATCCGTGTGGGTTTCCGCTGGATGCTCCAGTTTCCCCCCACAATCCAAAGATGTGCAGGTTAGGTGGATTGCCATGCTAAATTGCCTTTAGTGTCCAGGAGTGTGTAAATTAGGTAGATTAGACATGGGAAATTCAGGGTTACATTGAAAGGGTGAGTCTGGGTGGGCTGCTCTGCAGAGGGGGCGGTGTGGACTTGGGCTGAATGGCCTGTTTCCCCACTGTAGGGATTATATGATTCTATGAGTGAAGTGATAGAGGAGGCATAAAAGTCAACATAATGAGGCAAATGATATGCTCAACAATATTAAGTCAAATGTGTAACTACAACTGCCCTGACCTGGTTAGATCAATAATATACTTTGCACTGAACCGAAAAATGTGGATTCGTGTTCTTACTGCTGATTACCTCAGTCACATCCATCTAGCTAACGAAGCATATTCCTAAACAGTCTAATTCGATCTTTAGATTTTAACTCCTCGCTCTGAATTTTCTGCACAGAGGAAATTATTTCTCTGCATTTACCCAATTGAAATCCTTGATCATTTTAAAAACATTGTTCAAAAACACTTCTAAATGCAAGGGACACCGACTGATTTGCCTTCACAAGTTAATCATTCAAAAGCTAATGTTATTCTGGTGAATTTGAGCTGAATATTCTGAAGTGCATTTAAAGTGCCCAAAACTGAACTTGACAACAGACAGGGAAATCTGAACCAGGCTCTGTAAAACTGAAGCATCACTTCCATTATTTTGACTTTTAACTTCACTTGATAATGGCCAACATTGCCTTTGACTTTTTGACTTATTTTTGTACCTGTGCACCAGCTTTTTGGTTTATGTACATGCACACCTAAATTCTCCTTTCAACACATGTTTTCACTCTTCAAAATAAGATCTAACTTTTCATTGATCTTAATTGATGTCCTGATAATTTATCCTGTTGTTACATCCTGTCGGTTGTCCTTGCCCTTTGTATTTTATCACCCAATTACTGATAGATTGAAGGTAACTATTTACATTTATGAACTTCTGTTTTTGCCAATAATCTATAATGCTGGATCTTGTCAAATGCTTTCTAGAAGCCCATGTAAATAATATCCAAAGATGTTCCTCTGTCATTTGTGTAATTAGCTTGCTCCAACAAATCATCATATATAAAAACAAGTTACACATTACAGACAAAAATGTTTTCATGTAACATTGCTTTTCAACTTGCCCAGGTAATTCCAAACACACGGATGAAGGAATAGTTTGAAAAGACAAGTAAGCCATATCTCACCTGTTTGGAACAATTTATATGAACCAGTATTTTCTGTTGCTCATAAATACATGCTTCTACAAATTCCATCTACAATAATTTTTGATAAAAGTTCAAATAGATTAAATTTGAAAATCCCATAGATTTCAATATAAATCCATTGTTCTCTCCAAAAGATTAGATGTTGAAATACTTTGTTCTTGCACCTCACCAACTTGAACCTGGTTTGTCGCCAATGGCCACATTAGAACCACAATTGTACATCGACGTGAAATCTGTATTCACTAATAATGCATAAATACTTAACATTGTAGTCGGGAGCTTCTGAGTCAGAATTCTGCAGTGAAATTTCCCCAAAATGAAGCAAAAATTAATGGGCACATGAGTTTTGTACAGGCTTTATTATGCAGCTTAATGATAATTTGTGAATTTTGTTTTTTTCCAATTCCATGATTATTGATTAATTGCCAAAGGGGTTTTCATACTATTTATTCAAGTGGCAAAATATTTTCAGTTCTTCGTAAAAGGGTTTCCACATTAGTATTAGGAATTTCTTGTGCGATGCCCTAAGGATTTGAATGCTCTCAAATGAAATTCTTTATGAATTTAGGGTTTAGTTTCAGAGAGATTCCCTTGTCAAACCTTCATAGCCTTGCACTACTACTCCATTTTTAACGAGGAGCATTTTGATTCCATTCAGTCAACAATGAGGAATATAATTTATCATATTAACTGAACCAGCACATTAATGAAAGTGCTTCAAGTGCCCTTTACATATAAAGTTTTGGTGTGTTAATGGAATTAGAACAGTACAGCCGGAATTTTGACAGATGCATGAATCCTATCAATGGGGGACTATTTGGAATTTCACCCAGTTCTGGGAAAGAATCAATTTCTTTTTCTTTCTGGTGAAGAAAAGAATGAGAGACCCAAGTTCCTTGAGGAATTACAAGAATATAGGATTGAATTATATGCCAAGGTTGAGCTATCCACATCTCAATGTAAACGTCGGAGGTGATTGCTTTTCTATGTGGCTGACTTGCCATTTTTAACTTTTTGACCAATGAACCTTTAAATTACTTTAAATTATGAGGTGAGATTTCTACCCTTCTCCACAAGAAAACGTCACCTGCTACAAGACTGGCCAATTGATCTTGCTAGGACCAACCGGGTGAGTCATCTTGGACAAGAGGTATCACTAGGCATGGGGAGGGAAAGAGGTAGGAGGAACCCTCTGATTCATTTTTTTTAACAGACTCAGCAAGAAGGAAACCTTCACCCTTCCCTTTTGACTGGCCATGAGCCCAGCTGCATCAATCCTGCTGTGCTGCGCATTGGATACAAGCCTTTCCTACCACCTGATATATCTGGTCTGAGTCAGGATGAATTCCTTAACTGGGTGTTAATTGTTCATTTAATAGGTACAACTAAGAAAAAAATCATCCCGTTTTTTGAAAAAAAAATCTTTTGTTGTGTATTTGGTTGCACTTCAGCCCTATGCTCCTGGCTGTGGGCATCTGGTGTGGAGAGGTGTGAGCAGATCACAGGAGCTCCTCATGGGTCTGCTCCTGGTCCTGGCCTGGGTGGTTATAAACAGACTGTGGAGGGGGTCATGTCTGCCAACTGTCTGCCGCTCTACTGCGATCACATTCGAGTCAAGTGTCATTGGAGAGGGACCACGTGGTATCCATCAATGCTGTAGATACCTTTAGGGAGAGATGAGCAGTCTAGATGTAAGTGTTTTGTTCTCCCCCTTTCCTTTCTCCCTAACCACTCTCCCCAACCCCATCTTTGATGGTTTGCATTGTTCATAATGGGCTTGACTTATAAATATTTAATTGGCTATATGGGCGACTATTGGTGGTGCTGGTTAGTAGTTTTAAAAAAAAAAATGTCACGATGATCTGGTGGTGGGAAAGTCGCTCGGTTGTGTATGGTACCACTTCTGAATAAAAAGGTTAAAAAGAAAATGAAGGCAATCATCCCAACTGATGTATCCCCCTTACTACTCTCAGAATCATGTTGAGGGAAGCTCTCTGAGCCAGGAGACCTGGGTTCAAGTCCTACCTGCTCCAGTGTGTCATAATATCTCTAAACAGGTTGATTAGATAAATCTAATCCTATTCAGGACAGGATGGACATTCTGCTAATGGCACAGCAGTCTAATTTACCAGTCCACTAGCTTGCTTCCCTTCCTGCCTAATGTGTAGCCCATAAAGTCCAATCCACAGTGTCCAGAAATATTGAGGTTCCTTGGTTGAGTTAGAGAAGTTAAAGGAATGGTACTGAGTGGCTAGTTGTATTTGACCAGAAGACATAGGAGCAGAAATTAGGTTATTAGGCCCACCGAGTCTGCTCCACCATTCAATCATGGCAGATAAGTTCTTCAACCCCATTCTCCTGCTTTCTCCCTGTAACCCTTGATCCCCTTGATAATCAAGAACCTATCTATCTCAGTCTTAAATGTACTTAATGACCTGGCCTCCACAGCCTTCTGTGGCAGTGAATTCCATAGGTTCACCACTCTCTGGCTGAAGAAGTTTCTCCATACCTCTGTTCTAAAAGGTCTTCCCTTTACTCAAAGGCTGTGCCCTCGGGTCCTAGTCTCTCCTACCAATGGAAACAGCTTCCCAACATCCACTCTGTCCAGGCCATTCAGTATTCTGTAAGTTTCAATTAGATCCCACCTCATCCTTCTAAACTCCAATGAGTATAGTCCCAGAGTCCTCAAACGTTCCTCATATGTTAAGCTTCCCATTCCTGGTACCATTCTCATGAATCTCCTCTGAACCTGCTCCATTGGGAAGAGATTGTCTCATTCTGGATGGTGTGTTATCCTCATGCTTAACTGAGCATTCATTAAGGTCCTAAAACTACGGTAGGAATCCGATTTAAATCATGAAATAAAGCCCATTTGAAAATGACACCAGGTAACTTCAGGAATAACTTCTGGCAGATTTTTTTTGTTTTTGCAAGTGTTCTTCCCACTATTTCCCCCATTCATATAAAACACCAAAGGTGATTTGTGTAGACAAATGCCCCATTATGTCTTGCTGGTTGTAAAGGAACTGGAAATCTGAAGAAATTGAAAATTTCAGTTTAACCAAGAGGTTGAAAATGTGAGGGAATTCAAATGAGATCAGTTAATGGAAGATATAATACAAGAGCAGAAAAAAAATGAGCTCGTGCGCAGGTATGTTAATTGATTGTTGGGAAGGTAGGGAAACTACAGACTGTGTCAACAATAAGGTTGCTGTTATCCTGTTCTGTTTTGACGATATGACCTTGGAGGACCAATGGAACCAGAGACTTGCAGGGTGAATGCAGAATGAATCAGATCATATTCTATGGAGTCAGATTTGGATAAATTGGGGAGGGATAGAATATCCAGGTCAAAACTTGTTTCGTATAAACTTTGCTAACTTTGTTATTTCAGGCCAGAGCTAAATATAGCCTACAAGAATTCACTTCTTGAATTTAGAAGAGGAAGAAAACAGCCTTGTCACTTGACGTGACACCAGCTGCACAATGATGTTAATTCTGATGCCAATGCACAGCAAATAGCAAACACAAGGGCAGCTGGTTTTGTTGGGTCTTAGCCAGCATTATCAGGAAGATGAAACATCCTTTGGGAGAAAAGTCAACATTGTCTGACACTTAAAGCATCCATCAGCAAAGCAGTCAAGTTACAAGGTAATATTCATCAGTCTGCCCTTCAGAGAAAGTTTGCAGCATCATTTCTCAAGGAGCCTAAAAGTGTTGCCAGGGCAATTAGGAAAAGTTCTTTTGATCCAGGAAATAAATCTTTGAATAGTGAGGGTTATAAATTGTATTGGAAACGTTACAACAAATTTGGCACGTGACATTTTGTGAGCTTAAGCTGAATTGAGAGACAGGTGAGGACCTGCTATAGCCTTTCAGTGCAGTGCCTCATGATGTTTACTTCTGTAAAGCTTAAAAAAAAGCCTAAATTTTTGTTTCTTCAAGATGGAAGCAAAAGTAGAGCAGACAAAACTATAAGAAGATTTTCTAGTAGTTTAAATAATTCCAAACAACCTGACTGTAAATCTTTGTTCTAGATTTCTCATCTCCTCCAACTGATGGTGCTAAGCTTGAGATATTGATCATGAGCTCTTGCAGGCAGTAAAAATAATGAAAATGCGACAGCATTGGTGGTTTTGATGGGTAGTTAATGAAATGTGCAATCCTTCTTCAGTTTCTGCATGGCCTCATTATCCATTACTTCTCAAAAAGCTAAAGGGGTGATTCTAATCTTATCCACTGATGGCAGTTGGACAGTTAAATTGATTTCATCTGAGTATTTTTCACAGGTATAAATAAACACTTGTAAAAATACATATAGAAAGGCAGAGTTAGGTTTTCACCTGATGACTTATGTTTTACAAGTGAGCAACTGTAAATAGTGCTGACAGAAACTGTAACACAGAGTCTGTGATAGAATGTGGGCTTCTTCAAGATGAGCTTGTTGAATACATGTACTGTACCCTCAAGACCATCAAAACAAAGGATAATCATTGAGCAACAGAAATATGCAATCTCCTGATAGTCCTTCCAAGCAAACTTCATATGATTCCAGAAAGAATGGAGGAGTCCTGCTGAAGGATTAGTGGAATCTGTTGCAGGATATTGCAAGGATATATCTTCTCCAAACATAATGTGGCCACTGGAACATCCACCACGACATTCAAATTAGCCCTGCAGGCCTTGATCACCAGTATGCGGATGCTGAAGGTGCCAAGCATGTTGACATCTTGTCAGATAACTGATACCTTTACCTTGACCTTAAAGCAGGATTCAGCTGTCCAGTAAAAGTGAATGAATGAAGTATGGCTGGTTGAAGAGAAGGATGGTGGTGAAAGAGGAAATTAAAGAGAACATTTGCACTGCTTACTAAAGGTTGCCTTGTCGTCAGTAGCATGTAGCTGTGTCCTTTCCCAAGTGTCAGTTTTGTGCTGTACAGGTAAAACAGTCTTTGCTGAGACCCTCACAGACTCAAAGATCCAGAGTTCATTGTCCAAACATTTAGCTCCGGCCTGAAAGGGCAGACTGATGAATATTCACCTTGTAACTTGACTGCTTTGCTGATGGATGCTTTAAGTGTCAGACAATGTTGACTTTTCTCCCAAAGGATGTTTCATCTTCCTGATAATTCCTCCATAATCAGATCAGAGATCTACGCAGACTCCCTCTGCCTCAGCTCAAGTGACAAGGGTCCTGTTACTCATTGCTATGTAAAGTTTTGCAGTTGCACAAATATTGCTGAAGAATCTACATCCTAATTTTGAGATTCCACTACCATTTTCCTATATTTATAAATTTCACTAGAGTCTAGTCATATAGCATAGAAATGGGCCATTCGGCCCTCTATGCCAACCAACAAACACCCAACTATACTAATCCTATTTACTTGGTCCATAGCTTATTACGCCCTTAGTATTTTAAGTACTCTTCCAGATACTGCTTAAATGTTGTGAGAGTACTTGCCCCCAACACCCTCTCAGGTAGCACGTTCCATATATCTACCACTGTCTTGGTGAAAACATTTTCTGTGATCGCCACTAAACAAATTGCTCCTCACCTTTAAATTGATACCCCTCTGGTTTTTGGCATATCTGCCAGCAGGAAGATATTGTCATTTATTCTGTCTATGCCTCTCATGCTTTGTATTCCTCACTCAGATCCAGCCTCTGCCTCCTCTTCTCTAAGGGAAACAAACTCAGTCTATCCAGTCTTTTCTCATAACTGAGACTTTTCATCCCAGGCAGCGTGCTGGTGAATCTCCTTTGCACCCTCTCCAGTGAAATCACATCCTTCCAATTCCATAGCAATCAGAACAGCACAGGGTATTCCATCTGTGGCCTAACCAATATTGTATAAAGTTGTTACAAAATTTCCTTGCCTCTAAAATGAAGTCAAGCAACCCTTATGCCTCCTTCATCACCCTGTCACCCTCAGGGATCTATGGATTTGTACATCAAGATCCCATTGCTCCTCGGTACTCCCTTGGGAACTACCATTCATTGTATATATCCTTCTCGTATTAGACCTCCTAAAATGCATCACCTCACACTGATCAGGATTAAATTCAATCTGTCACTGGGCTCCCAATTTACCAGCTGATCAGTATCAGATAGTAGCTGAGACCATCCTCCTCACTATCAAAAACACTACAAAGACCAATTTCTATGTTATCTGCAGACTTATTAATTATACCTTCTATATTCACATCCAGGTGGTTAATGTACATTATAAACAGCAAAGGTGCCAACACCAAACCCTGTTATACAAAGCTGCACACAGGCTTCCAATGACAAAAACAACCTTCTACAATTCCCCTTTGCACTCTATTTTCAAGCCAATTTTGGATCGAGTTTGCCAACTTGCCTTGGATCCCATTGGTTCTTAGCTTTTAGATTAGCCTTCCATGTAGGATCTTTTCAAAGTCCTTACTGAAGTCCATGTAAACCACATCAATCCATTTAGTCACCTTTTTCAAAAAACTCAATTAAGGTAGTCAGAAAGGATTTCCATCTAACAAATCTATGCTCACGATCCCTGACCAATTCCTGCCTTTCTACATATTGATCAATCTTGCCTTTCAGACCTCTCTTCCAATAATTTCCCTACCACTGATCTCAGACTAACTGGTCTGTACTTAGCTGGCTATCCCTGCTGTCCTCCTTAAACACAAGAACCTCATTAGCTATCCTCCAGTTGTCTGGTATGTCACCTGTGTCAGCAAAGTATTGAATATATCCCAGGACCTCAGCATTTTCCTCCCTTGCCTCTCATAACAGCCTGGGAAACATCTCCTCAGGCTCTGAAGATTTATGACTCTGTATGATTGTTAAAACATCTAAAACCTCCTCCTTATTAAACTTAACATATTCTAGACCCTCACCATTCCAACTGAAATCCCAGCTACAATATCTTTTTCCTCTGTGAATACAGATGAAAAGTATTTATTTAAGACTTTGGCCATGTCCACTGAACTGAGCGCAGGATGCCCCTTTGGTCTCTAATAGATCTCACCTTTTCCCTTGTAAACCTTTGTCTCCTAAGATACTAATATTTCCCTGGTCCCATCTGTTAGACATTTCATGGCCTCTCTTTGCCTACCTAATTTCCTTTTTTAAGCATACCTTTGAAGGGCCTCCCCTGTTTTTCACGACCCTGTATCTGATTTATGTTTTCTTCTTTTTCTTAATCAAACTCTTGATATCCCTTGACATCCAGAGTTCCCTGGACTTTCTGCCCTCACCCTTTAACTTAGCGGAATATGTTAGACTTGAATTCTCACTATACTATGTTTAAAAGCCTCCCAATTTTCAAATGTAGACTTAACTGCAAGTAGCTGCTCCAAGTCTATTTGGTGGGTCCTGTCTAAAGATATTGGAATTGCCCTTCCTCCAATTTAAACACTTAACTTCTCTGCTACTCTTATCCCTTTCTGTAATGACTTTGAAACTGAACAGTGTTATGCTCACTATCCCCAAAATACTCACCCACTGGAACGTCAACAACTTGATTGGCTTCATTCCCTAGGATTAGATTTACACTGCCCGATCTCTTGTAGGACTGCCTACGTACTGACACAAAAAGGTCTCCCGGATACATTTTAGAAATTCTACCTCATTTGATACTTTTATGACTAAGGTGATCCCAGTTAATGTTAGCAAAGTTGAAATTGCATCCCAATAGTAGCCCTATTTGTCTCAAACCTTCCTGATTTTCCTACATATCTGCTCCTCGGTCTCCTCCTGACTGCTGGGAGACCTGTAGTATAATCCCAACCATGTAATCATCCCTTTTTTAATGTGTAAGGTCTACCCAGATTGCTTCATTTAAAAACACTTCTATGATGTCCTCTGTCATTAAAGTAATGAATATCTTTATGAATAATGCAATGTCTCCCACCTCTCTCATTTTCTCTCATCCTCTCCCCCACTATTGTGCCTGAAGCTTCTACACTCTGGAATATTGAACTGCCAGTCCTGTCCTTTCTTCGATCATGTCTCAGTTATTGTGACAATATCATATTCTTACATGCTGATCAATGCTCTAAGTTCATCTGCCTTACCAGTAATGCTCCTTGCATCAAAATAGATAGAATTGAGTTTTCTACACTTCTCGTGTGCCTTACCCTGCTCATATCTTCTTCACATACTGGAGTGTCCTAGCATTCCTTCTATATCTGATTGGACCTTGCTCCCAACTTTACATCTACTCTGTGCCCTGTTCCCCTGCCAACTCAGTTTGAAACTTCCCCAACAAAGTGAGCAAACCTCTCAGCAAGGATGTTGGACCCAGTCCAGTTCAGGTGCAACACGTCCAGGTCCTACCTATTCCAGAAGCTGTCCTAATGATCCAAAAATTTAGAACCCTCCCTCTGACACCATACCCTTACTTATGTGTTCATCTGACCTATGTTCCTATTCCTATATGCAGTAGTGCATAGCACTGGAAGAAATCTGGAGATCACATCCTTAGTAGTCTCCCTCTTTAATCTACTACTTAACACCCTCAATTCCTGATGCAGGATCACATTTCTTTTTTTACCATGTCGTTAGAACTAACATGTCTCATGAACTGCTGGTGATTCACCCTTCCCCTTCAGAATGCCATATAGCCGTTCTGAGACATCCCTGATCCTGAAACTATGAAGGCAACATACCATTCATGAGTCTCGTTTGCTGCTACAGAACCGTCTGTCAGTTTCCCTTACAATCGAGTCCCTGATCACTAACGCTGTTCCAGTCTTTTTCCTCTCCTATTGTGCAACAGAGACATCTGTGGTGCTGCGAATCCAGCAGTTACTGCTTTCCCCTGAGAGACAATTTACTCCCAGCAGTATATCTGTTTGAGAGGGGGTTGGCCGTAGGTGACTCCTGCACTGCTGCCCATGCTTTACTAGTCTTCCTGGTCAGCCAATGCTTTTCTACCTATGTAGTCCTAACTGGTGGTGTGACAAGCTCACTAAGTGTGCTATTTTCAACACTCTCAGCCTCATGGTTGCTCCATAGTGAGTCCATCTGCAACTTCATGCGCTCCATACACTCAATGAGGAGCTGCAGCTGAACACACTTCCTGTATACACAATCACCATCCACACTAGAAGCTTCCCTCATTTCCCACATATTGCAGGTGGAACATTCTATGGGATTGAGTTTTCCTGCCATTGTGACTCTGACTACAGGCAATAAACTAGGAACCAATTAATCCACCTTGTCCACTACTCAGCAAAGCAGATTTTTCTCTCTCAGGCTGTCTCTCTCAATTGGCTCAGTGGTTAGCACTGCTGCCTCACAGCACCAGGAACCCGGGCTCGATTCCACCCTCGGGTGACTGCCTGTGTGGAGTTTGCACGTTCTCCCCGTGTCTGCGTGGGATTCCTCTGGGTGCTCCGGTTTCCTCCCACAATCCAAAGATATGTAGGTTAGGTGGATTGGTCATGCTAAATTGCCCGTTGTGTTCAGGGATGTGTAGATTAGGTGGGTTATAGGGTGATGGGTCTGGGTGGGATGCTCTGAGGGTCAGTGTGGATTTGTTGGGCCGAAGGGCCTGTTTCCACACTGTAGGTAGCCTATGATTCTATGAACACAAGTAAGGACTTTACACACAGTTTCCCTCCCAGTTCTACTCACTCAGTCTCGAAAGCAGGTTCCCAAGTTGTCTGACAATTTGTCTTTTCAGTTGTTTGATCAAAATAAGCCTGCCTATTCAAAATGACTGGTAGCAGATTTGTTTTTGTATCAGTAACGTAAGTGTCATGAAAAGTGGCTATAGGATACACAAATCCAATTCATGCGTTTTGGTGAACCGCATGTGCACACTTCTCTGCTGTTGTACACTCTGCCCTGTTAATAAAGCTGATGACATTGCCTACTTTATTAACTGCTCTCTCCACCTGTCCTGTGTGTAGGAGTTGTCTCCAGTTGCTTAAGCTTGAGATCAGGATTTCTGAGCTTGAGAAGTACCTGGAACCACTGCTGAGCATCAAGGAGAATGAGAGGTTCCTGGGGTGTAAATTCACAAACAGGAGTTCAGGATAGTAGATGAGTGGCTGTTCAGGAGAGTAGAAAGAGGTAGGAGGTAGAGGCATCTTTGCAATGTTGCCACACTCAAACTTAAATTCAGCATTAGAGACCGCTGGGAGTGATATCACCTAGAAGGAGTTCAGTTTTGGAGCCTTGAATCAACCAGAAAATGGAAGCTAATGAACCCAGCTTCTTGCTCCGTGATTTAGGTGACTTGTCTGATAAATTAATTTTGAAATAGACTTTGTTGCAAGAAGCTGTGTAGAAATGTGTTACATTCACTAAACATAGTGTCTAATTCATCAACATCTCTATGCTGTCATTGGCTTGACAGATAATATTAGGGAAATAGACAGTACTGTCCAGAGAAGCCTGTTAAATTAAGTTGTATGCCCATTTCAACTAGGTGAGTTAAGCACCATGGAAATTTGGACAAGGGAATTCTATTTAAATAAATACGTAATTTTAAGGAGGGCTACATATGTTCAGCTTTGGCCCTAGAAAAGCTTCTTGTATCTGTATCTACTGAGCTTTACAAGATAAAGAAAAGCAAACCTACATTTATTTGGCAACAATTGCACACCCCTTCTGTTTAGCTTGAAACCAGACTTTACTAAAGTGTTCCATAATTTCTGTCTGGAGACAGGCTGTTCTGTCAACTACAGGCCTTCATTTCTATTTCCTATTGGATAGATGTACCATGCATATTGAAGAAAAGAGACTTACGTAGTACTTGTGAACCCAAATTGAGACTCAGTTCCTTACTAAGAGACATCTCCTCTTATCTAGACATCTGTTTAATTTTCCTCTCCAATTTAGTTTGTTGTGTTTTCTGTGTTTTTCCTGCCAAATCACTATCATCAGTTGTTGCTCCTTAAAGCTGCTTTAATGTAGGTGAAGAGAAGGAGCAGGGTACTGGAAATGTGAAGGAATTGTCCTTTATTCTATATAACTGGTTATTTTTCTTTGATTCATTGTTGAAATAACAGAAATTCTATTGGCTGTCTTTTATGTCCTGAGTATTTGCCTTTTGTTAGCATTTTATGCTATCATCTATCTCCTTCTTGGGAATACATAGCTTATTAAATAATCCAAATACACCAGCAATACTAGAAGCTGGACTGTGCTGTACAATTATTTTCACAGAACTAGGTGAAATAGCTTTGGGAAGAAGAGCATAACTGACTGACAAAGCCTACCTCTCTTTTTCCTAATGTCAAATCATCAAATTATTGCTGGCTGCTCCTTCCCGCCCACCACATGCAAAAATTAGTGGCCAAAATGGAACTAAGATTCCTTCTTTCAGTCTGCCCAATCCACCTACAATGTTAGTTGGCTGAGGGTAGTGGTAGAAAGCAATTAAGTGTTTCAAATGAAAGGTAAGCCTCTGTAGTATGCCTAGTTTTTTCTTTAAAAAGCCCCCTTTCTATCCAATTCTCCATTATACTTGAATTGCTGATGGCCTCGGTGTATCTGGCCATTGGAGCCCAAGAGCTCTTTAAGCTGCCATTGAACCCCTAGGAGACCAACTGTAGAGTTAGAGAAATCCAGATGTTTTGAAAGAATGTAAAATTTTCACTCTTGCTCGTCAAGCTTTCTAGCTACTGGTAAACAAAATTACGTTCTTTTCAAAAATTAGTTCATGCAGCAGTCACTTAGCATTGGTTATCAATACCTTAAAAACTTTTTCAAAATTTCACAAACAAATCAACTAGAAGATAAAATCAGTGCCTGCATGGTCAAACTCATGAATCAAGGCCTGAGATATCCAACTTCCACGTCTTGTTCCTATAATGAATAATATACTTCTGTCAGAGTTTGGTACAAAAAAAGGATTGTAGCATTTGTTTACCATTGCCTCTTATAATGCAATGAGCTAATGAAACTATTATTAAGATGCTGCGGTCCCATAAAGAATAAGGATTGGCTCACTAGTTCATGTGCTAGATATCTTATTAGATAATGTTCATAAGGAATAGTTGTTCAGTTGTGGCTTATATGAACATATAGAAGCAGCAGAAAACCTACATAGTCATATTTATTTGATTGTCTATCTTTATGTGCTTGTAAGAAAATAAAAAGTGCGAAGGACTAAACGTCTTCAGAAGCTGCCAGAAGCACTACTTCATGCAGGCACCCCACATAATTCAAAGGGTCCTGTGTGTACATAAGGCAGCTATTGAGCAATGCCAGTTTCACAATAATCTGATGGCATGCAATTTTGTTGCTGACAGGGCTACGCAGTTTCTGAACTCATTACAGTCTTAGTTCAAACGTAGAGAAAAGAACTGAATTCCACAGGTAACAGTGAATCCCTAAAAGTGTTGTGAGTGTACGTACTCCAAATGAACTGGAGCAGTTGAAGAAGGCAGCTCACCATGACCACCTTTCCTTCAATTATGGATGGGTAATGCATGCTGGCCCAGGAGTGACCTACTGCTGCTTCTAAATGTTCATCCACCACTAAACAATTGTCCAGCAATTGTTCCTTATGAACATTATCTAATTAAACACCTGGTATTCCATAAAAGGACAATTCTTTCTCTTAAGGCTTATTATGTGTGCATCCACCTGACTAGTTATCCTAGTGTTATCCAGTATGACTGGTGGAAGGCTGCTGACTTGGAGCAAGACTTTGCATCTTGAAATGCAAAAGGCGGATAAATCGCCAGGACCTGATCAGGTATATCCCAAAACTTTGTGGAAAGCTAGGGAAGTGATTGCTGGGTCCCTTGCAGAGATATTTGTATCATCAATAGCCAGGGGTGAGATGCCAGAAGACTGGACGGTGGCTAACACGGTGCTATTATTTAAGAAAGGTAGAAAGGAAAAGCTACAGAACTATAGACTGGTGAACCTGACGTCAGTGGTGGGTAAATTGTTGGACGGGTTTCTGAGGGAATGGCAAAGACTGACTAGGGATAGTCAACATGGCTTTGTGCATGGGAAATTATGTCTCCCTTACTTGATCAAGTTTTTTGAAGAAGTGACAAAGAAGATTCTTGAAAGCAGAACGATGGACCTTGTTTATATAGACTTCAGCAAAGTGTTCACAAAGATTCCGCTTGATAGACTGGTTAACATGGTTAGATCACATGGAATTTGGGGAGAGCTAGCTATTTGGATACAAAACTGGCTTGAAGATAGGAGACATAAGGTGGTAGTGGAGGTTTGTTTTTCAGACAGGTGGCCTGTGACCAGTGGTGTGCTGCGAGGATCAGTGCTGTGTCCAGTGCTTTCCATCATTTATATAAATGATTTGAATTGAATATAAGCGGTATGGTTAGTAAGTTTGCAAGTGATGCCAGAATTGGTAGTAGAGTCGGCAAGGAAGAATATTATTTCAGAATACAAATGGATCTTGGTCAGATGGGCTGATGGGCTGAGGAGTAGCAGATGGAGTTTAATTTAGATAAGTGTGAGATGTTGTATTTTAGTAAGGCAAATCAGGGCAGGACATACATACTTAATGCTTGAGACCTGGGGAACGTTGCTGAACAAAGAGACCTTGGGGTGTAGATCCTTAGTTCCTTGAAGGTGGAGTCACAGGTAGACACACATTTTGTACTCTTGCCTTTATTAGTCAGTGCATTGAATATAAGAGTTGGGATGTCACGTTGTGGCTGTTTATATTGCATTCAATTCTGGTCTCCCTGCTATAGGAAAGGTGTTGTTAAACTTGAAAGGGTGCAGAAAAATTTACAAGGATATTGCTGGGGTTTAGGGGTTTGAGCTAAAGGGAGAGGCTAAATTGGCTGGGACTATTTTCCCTGGAGCATCAGATGCTGAGGGGTGACCTTCTGGAGGTTTATAAAGTCATAAGGGGCATGGATAGGCTGTCCCTATAGCCAAGGTCTTTTTCCCAGGGTAGAAGAGTCCAAAACTAGAGTTTTGAGATAAAAGGAGAGAGGCCCCTTTTAAATCTATGGGGAAACAGTTTCATGCAGAGGGTGGTGCGTGTATGGAATGAGCTATCAGAGGAGGTGGTGGAGGCTGGTTCAAATACAACATTTAAAAGGCATCTGGATAGATTCTTTAAGCTGAAAGTTTTAGAGGGATATGGGCCAAATACTGGCAAATGGGACTAAATGAATTTCGGATCTATGATTGGTATGGACAAGTTGGACGGAAAGGTCTGTTTCCAAGCTGTACAACTCTATGACTGCAAATGGCCTGCGTTGGAGCAGCACTAGACCAAGAATACCTGGTTTTAGACTGCACTGCTTCAGATCGCTGACAAATACCTGGACAGTCTGGCTGACCAACAGCACAAAGGATAGTGGCAGAGTGACTATTGTTGGAGAAGAATGCTGCCATTTTAAGATGGGTAGCAGGATCCTGTTCCATAGACCCATTCTTCCAGAGTCAGCCTCATCAATCTAATGAATCTGAATTATTAGACTGCAGTGGTACCCCAAAGTCCCCTTTAGGCATTAGTATCTGTAGTTGTGATGGCAATAGGCTGAGCTTTCATCAGCTTGTTCTGAGTATCTACTGTAGCCCTCAGCTGTTGTGTGGCTTCTGCTTGTGCTGCAAATGAAGTTGAAACATTGGCTGTGACATGCTGCATCATGCTAAGTGTTTTTATGGAATTGGCCACTACTTCCATGCTGGAATGGATGGGTCTCAAGCTTTACATGAATCCCTGTGCCAAGTTTGTACCAGACTTTTCCATGTTCCTTGACAGTTGTTGTAGGCTTTTTAGTGAGTCTGTCAACAAACCAAACATTTCTGTATGCATTCCCATCACCCCATCAAACATATTGAGACTTTATCCTCTGGGACATGTTCTGTCCTTTCCTTCCAGCCTCACTTCTGCTCATTCAGGCTCAATAGCTCACCAGCTGAAATTTAGTCAAGGCAGTGGGGTCCTCAGGCTCAGCCTGCAATCCAGGGCCAACCCTGCCTCAGCTATGGCTGGGATCCCAGGAGGGGTGCTTCTAGTCTTTCCAAATCTGCATTTCACTTTCAAAGAGTTCCTCAATCTCATCTGTCTTACTTTGAATTCATTCATCTGCCCACACTGTTGTATGCTTGATCTGCTTGTTTTAAAATCTTCCCTCTGAAGCACCTGTGGCGTTCATTATGCACTGAATGTGCTAATTTTGTACAAATGTTTGGTTTTCGTCTTCTATTTCACAATTTTTTTTTTCTTGTGTGACCCGGGTAAGTCCTCGATGATTATGTTGAGCCTTCAATGTAAGACCTCACGTTTGTACATCATATCTCTGTTTGCTTTCTGAATCACATTTTTTTAAAAGGTGTTATAAACTGCACTATCCTGACTGCACAATTTAGGTAAGATGTATGAGGTAATCCTGCATGTTGCTCAGTATATAAAGTGGCAAGAAATAACAGATTAATCTTTTTATATGCTGGACAATATGTTAATTTTGAACATCACATCACTTTGATAATACCAAATATAAAACTTAATTTAAAACTTATTTTTGAGTTCATTGTAAAATCTAAAACGTTTAATGCTGTAGTATGTGGAACAGTGGGAATGATTTTGTTTTTATCAGGCTATTTTCAATTTGAAGCAAAGCTTACACCGATAATAAATGTCACTTCTGTTACAATTCCCATTAGTTTTAATGAAGCAAAGCGTAGAGAATGATAAATTTGTCATAAAGCAAGTATGATATAAAATATATCTTTCATATGAATTAGACACTGTTTTGAAACCATTACCACAGAGTGGTTGTAAATCTTCAGTTAAGTGTTTGATCATGATGATAAAGATATATTGTCGTCCTGAATATATTTTGCAAACTGATACATCTTTTTTGTTAGCACATTCATTTATATTTTGTTTCTAATTTCAGTTTACCCTGTTGTATCGAGCTGTGAAAGGATTAAAACTGAAGAGTACCAATCAGTTCTAGCCATTATGATGATGCATGTAGACTTATAGGTCGAACAGTTTAGGAAATGGAAAGAGTGAGAACTAACATTTGGTCCTCCTCAATATTTCTGTAATGATGTCTATCTTACTGACATAACCTGCAACTAGCTACTAACATGCATTAAACTGACCTTGTTAACATCAAGAGATTTGTTTATAGTTAGTTAAGGAAGCAGGAACTGTCATTTCCTACACTAGCGGATGGTGGCAATAACTTGTGCCATGAGCAGTAGCTGATTGTGAACTGGCAGACCCATACAATGTTGTGGACAGTGCTGTAGATTTTATTTTACTGCTGATAGCATATGGTGAGCAGTGGGGAGTGACCTTCAGATTCAGATTAAACACTCCTGCTCATACAGCAGAGTTACCTGCAAGGAGAGCTGAAGACTTAAAAAGTCCACAGAAAAAAAAACCTTGTGACCATCCTTAACGGGGAGTAATATTCCAGTGTATGGGAATAGCACCTCAAACATAATAAGAGATGTTACATCTCCTGTTGCAGTTCAACTCCCTAGAAGCAGAATCTGCAACTACAAAACAGTTCCATGTTGTGTTCTAAGATGGTGGTCCATGAGAGTGGTCCTTAATCAGAGCACAACAGTCAACTAACAGACTTTGAAGGATCCATGAGTAAAACTTAAAATCTCTGGTAGTCCAGCGGTCACTTTAAAGTGATGCCTTAATCCAGGCTGAAAATGCCACAAGTTGAAAAATTGCTTTCAGCTCAGATTGAGTGTCACAGCCATAGTCAGCAGTTAGAAAAATTGAAGGATGTCTTCTATCTCAAAATGTACTTGGGTTAATAATTGGCCAACAGTCAGAAAACAGGGAGTGGGAATAAATGGGTAATTCCTATGTTGGCAGGCTGTGACAAGGACAAGTACTGGGGCCCTAGCTGTTATCAACAGATGGCAATGATTTGGAAGTGAGGACCAAATGTATTAGTTCCAGATTTGAGGACAATCAAAAACTAAGTGGGAATAATGATGTGAGGAAGATGTAAAGCAACTGTGGACAGGCAAGGACATGATAGATGGAATATAATGTGAGGCTGTCAATTTGTTAGGAGGAACAGAGAATATTTCTGAGATGGTTAGAAGTTGGAAAATTTAGATGTATAAAGGGACCTAGGTGTCTTTGTTGATAAGTTAGTGACAACTAACCTGCAGGTACAGTTAGTATTTAGTAAGGCTGATGGAATATTAGCCTTTATTGCAACAGGATTTGAGTACAGGAGTAGTGAAGTCTTGATTCAATTGTATAGGAATTTGGTAAGAGGACACCTGGAGTACTTTGATCTCCTTCTCTCAGGAAAGATATTATTGCAATAGAGGGTGTGCATAAACATTCAAGTGACTTGTTCCCTGGATTGCGGGACTGTCCTATGAAAGAGATTGGGCAAATTAGACTCTTGTTCTAATGATCTCATGAAACTCATAAAGTACTTAAAGGGATAGTCAAGGTAGATGCAGGTAAAATATTTCCCATGGGAGCACAGTTTAAACATAAGGGAGAGTCTGCTATGAAGATAATTTCTTTCTTTCACTCGGAGGATCATGAACATTTGGAGCTCAAAAGGGTACGGAAGATCAGACCATAAATATGTTTAAGGTAGAGGTTAATAGATATCTGCTTACCACTAGCATATGGAGTTATGGGATAGGGTGGGCAAAAGGTATTACTGTTTAATCAGCAATAACCTTATTTAATGGTGGGGTGGCTTGACAGTTTGAATGTCTTACTGCTGTTCCCATGCTCCTGTGTTTCTAAAGGGTGAAGAAAGTTGGGAAACTTTATTCGGTTCACAGAAAAGGAAGGAAACCCATCATAAGAATTACAATAAAGGAATAATTAATGCAAAAAGAGTGGAAATCACTCAGTAAAACCATCATAAAACAGGAATGGTTTAATAAAACCACAAGCAATGGAATTCATGGAGTAAAGTCCCAAAATTGTGAAAATCCTCCATTTTACTCATGAGAGGTGGGAATCGTCAATTTTAGCTGCAAGAAGTCAGTAATCCTCCATTTTAGCAGCAAAATACAGTAAACCCTCCATACTGGGACCTAAAAGCAGTCAATGTGCTATTACTTTAAAATAAAATTATTTTAATCAAGCAATATATACAATCCTAGCAGGAAGACATAGCATCAGAAATAGTATTGCCAGGAAGATTTAATTTCAGAGATGGACCAAATGGAACACAGAATTGAATATCTTGGGGAGAAAAAATAATAGTTTTGAGTTAATGTTATAGAACAGTTGCTGTATCAAAAGAAATACCCAAAGTGTCTCTGGGAAAAATAAATGACGCAGACCTTACATTTTGGCAAGGTGGTCTCTGTGCTAATGGTCTGTTCTCAAATTTCAAGTTAGACACCACAGCAACTGTCACTATATTATTTAATCATGCTTTCTTAATGATGGCTTACTTCTACAGCTGACAACAGTGTACCTACATGGTCTGGGATGCCCTCCAATGTAGAGAATGCCAAATAGTAAAAAAAAAAACTACATGCAATTCACAATGAATAATTCTCAGTCTCGAGTAGGAAGCCAGGTCTTGCCTCAAATTGCTTCAAATGAGGGAGTTAAAATACATAAAGTCATAAAACTGGTTAGGGAAGAACTGGCTCAGGTAAAACCAGTCAAAAGACAGTCAGTAGAAGATTTCAAAAAGACATTTAGGCCCAAGGAACCTAAAAAGAAAACAAAATCTGTTGAGATGAGTTATATAGGCATAAGAATATTTTTCTCAAGCTGTCAACAGGTGGATACTGTGGTTAGCAGAAATGTGTTCCATTGCTGTCAATTCTGAAGAATGCTTAGATTGCAAGAGCTGACAAAAGTTTGCAAGGACAAAGAGCAAACCATGTAATATCCCAGGACTGACATACTTCATTTGATCCAACTTATGAAACTATAAGTATTGTAACTCAGATTGCCCATATCTTCATGAATAAATAGATATGACAGATTTAAGTCAGATATTAGTTACTGAGGTCAATGGGAAGAGACAAATTGAAGTGGAGTATTTGACTTCCTGATCTTCTGAGCAAGAATTCTAAGTGACTGTGACAGATCATGCCAAACTGGAAATGATCCTCAAATAGCAGAATTGACTAAATGAGCATGTTGATTTAACCAATAAAGCAATTGCTGAGGGTGAATGAAGGGGTCCAAACTAATCAACATTGAAGTAACATGGGTACATACTTCAGTACTGTTTTGCGGGTTGATACAGAGCTTTTAAAAAATGTGCATACAACTCTGTTGAAGCCACAATTGAGAAGGTATTACCAATATCCAACAATTAAAGATGCTGAAGCAAGCAATTTCCTCAGTAGCAGTAATGAAAGCATACTCCACAAAAAATCCAAGCTATTAAAGATGCTGCAGATTAAGTGAGCTACAGTTATCCATCAGAAGGAGAGTTAAAGACAACTGTCTTCCACTGAATAAACTACCTGACTTCCAAGACTGAAGAGAATGCATTCCAGGAGAATGGAATTATCCAGATCACTTGAATATGTGAAGTTAGAAACTTGGAGGTAAGCTGGGATAGTGTTATTATGATTAAATTAAATACTAATAGGAAATGAGCTTTGAAGGTGGTGGGGGTGTTGGGAAGTCCTATATATGGGCCTGAAAGGGTTAATATCAAAGAATGCCATAAACATCATGCAACATGGAATGTGATCAGCACAGCTTAGGATCTTAAAAGACAGATCTGACATCCGGTTTCCTCCATGTTTATCATACTAATGTAACCTGTAACAAGTTGCAAATGTGCAATGTACAATATATTCTCAATTACAAGAGACTCTAGTTAGACAAATAAATAGTTTTCCTCTACCAAGCAGACCTCCCCACCCCCGCACCCTCTCCCTCCCCCTCCCCCCAAATTCCTGCACTTGAAAGTTGCTGCCACCATCCTCTTCACAAGCAGCAGGTCATACAACATCGTGAGCTGGTATGCCCAGGCAACATAACCCAGATATTGAGATAACAAGGTGTAGAGCTGGATGAACACAGCAGGCCAAGCAGCATCAGAGGAACAGGAAAGCTGACATTTCCGGCCTAGACTCTACACCTTGTTATCTCAGATTCTCCAGCATCTGCAGTTCCTACTGTCTCCATAACCCAGATATTGCCTATTTTCATCCTTCCTAATCTCAAAAGTGATTTGATTGTTATCTATAGTTTCTAATCCATTCAGAATGGTTATGATGCACCTCTGGAGGAGGTGGACTTGAACCTGGGCCTCCTGTCTCACAAGTAGAGACCTACCACTGTACCACAACAGCCCTTTGAATTGATTGAGATCTGATTTTAACCTGACATGAATCATCTGACCATTTATATGGTACATTTTTGCAGCATTTGTGTCCACTGACAGTTTACATTTTTTTAAAATCAATCTGTTCAAACCGTTATGCCACATCTTGACAGGTGAAGCTTGAACCTGAACCTCCTGGCCCAGAAGTAGGTACACTACCATTGTGCCATAAGAGACCTCCCACTGTCCAGTTTAACCTTGCTGGTTTTGAATTAGGACAAGGTGCCATCACATGCAAGCACGTGATTTGTTGAAGTACAGATGTCAGCTCCAATGGTGGGAGCTAGCCAATGCTATTTTAACCGGAAATCACACAAAAGCTGCCTAAACCTGAACCCAATTTTACAAACATGTCAGTTTAGTATATTAGAGCTGGTGAAGCCAGTTAAAAAATGCCTCTCAGCTGTAGCTCAGTGGTTCAGAGGATTATTTTCTGCCTTGTTTATTTGGAGAATTTCCAGCATCCAGATTGCTTTCACATTATCTCCGTCTTGTCATCTACAGCAAGCTTTAGCTGCTTATTATGAATGCTATTATTACCTTGTTATCCTCAAAAACATGTAGGGCTTGAGCATATAATGGGAGCGGTGGGATAGGTTATGTAGCAAGATGGAACGAAGATGGCAAGATGATGATGAAATTCAAGGGAAATGTAAGCGTGAAGAGTGTGGAAAGTGGCACCAACTCTTTCAAGCACTACTGTCTAAGCCAGTTTCTTTTGGAGCTGGTGATGCTGTTTGGCTGGTGGAGAGCAGATATTTCTTCTTCTTTAATAAACATCTACAGGGAAGTATTTTAAAACAAAAGGGGAATCCATTGAATATTATTTTCAAACAAGAGCTATACAAGCTCACTTTGAGGTGGATTGCTGCTTTAAGTAGGATTTGGGGATCACCCCATTAATTGGCAAGGCTACAAGTGATTAATTTTAACACTAAGCTTGTCTGTGGCAATGACTTGGATTGCTTATCGGAAATATGTTTGACCCTTGCTATTTATCACATTACCCAAAACTAGCACTCATGTCACCAAAGAAAATCAACCCTACAAATATGGATAAATATCCTTTGTTCTAATTTCAGCCTTGCCGTCAAACTATTCACTACTAAGATGATAATTTCATGATATACAATATAAGCTGAACTTCTAATGTGATCATAACTGGGAAAATTTTCAAGGGCTATAACGACATACACTCTAGCTATCAGTCATATTGATGTCATTCTCTTATATTGAGAAGGAAATAACTTCTAAACTAAATACATTATTATTGTAAGATGGACAGTGTTTTAAAATCCCACTTCATTGACATTAAGGTGCACACATTTTAATGGCATATCCCTTCCAAGAAAGGACTCCTCAGCTGGAGATTGTCCGCTCCGTTTGTTCTGTTCTATTTTTTTGGCTTTTGTGTTGTTTTCCTTTTTTCTTCTTGGTGGTGTCCTGAACTCCCACCTCAGTGCGGGCCCAGCATGGCCTCAGTATGGACTTCTGACCTTGAGAATTTTCCAGAGCGATCTCCTTGTCTTGAGAGCCTTGAGGTGAAGCCTGATGTGGTCAGGATTCAAGGCTTGGTGCGTACTTGAGGCTAGGTGCCAGTGTGGACTGGGTTAGAAGGACTGTTATTCTGAACTTTATATTTCTTTATTTTCTAATTTATTCCAATGACCTATAATAATGCACTTTTTATTTGTTTATTTTTCTACTTTTTTTCCACTAAGAATTTGTACTTCAGAATCTGTACCAAGGTACGTTTGTACCTAAGATGGCGCTGTAAGTAGCAACTCGTAAACTTTTCACTGTACTCACGTGAGTAAATGCAACAATAAAGCTAATTCTAATTCTAACATGATACTTCCAGTTTAGAAATGTTACAAAAGTGGAACCTTTGTTTTGGATGTATCAAGATTAACCATGATCAAATTGAATTGCAGAGCAGGATCAAGAGGCTGGATTGCCTATTCCTGTACTTTGTCTGTATGTTTTAACTGGTTATCATTCCTGTCTTTTTCTGCAGCAAACATGGAGCTAATTACATGGAGATTTGTACCACTTAAAAAGATTTGTTACTTTTTCTCATCCAAGTTATTGTAATATTGTTTGTGCCTATAAAGGTTTGTGACACATTGCAGCCTTACAAGAACAATTGTACTTTGAAGAGAAAGCAATTTCCTCATGATAAGAGAGCTACAGTTTACAGTTTTAAGTAACAAACTGGACCAAGTCATGAATTAGCAAAATATATCAGAAGATCAATAGAGCTTTGCACACTTTACTGCCATGAAACCAATAACTGGTCAAAGACACTGCCTCGTCATCTTGTAATGATTGAATAATTATGAATTAACCTGAAGTGTATAGATAGAGTACACGTGTTAGATTGAACTCTGCATTACCACAGTATTTAATGGTGAAGCACTTAACAACAAGGACTGTAAAGTTGAATGCTTTTTCTTTTTGTCTTTATTTTTCTGTCTTTATATTCTATGTTTTGGTTTAATTTTCTGTGGTTTAAGATGGTGCTGGAGAGTGGCGACACTACACAACAGTTCTAACTGTATTTTGTAACAAAATACACATGAAAATAAATAAATCAATCAAATTTTCATTAATTTTAAATCATTTAAATATAACAAGAATGAAGAATTGCACATATCTCATTTAAAACTGATTATATTTGTTGTTATCTGGTCAAGCCATAGGATGACATGGTGGTTCAGTGGTTAGCACTGCTGCCTCATAGCACCAGGGACCCATGTTCAATTCCAGCCTTGGGCAACTGTCTGTGTGGAGTTTACATGTTCTCCCTCTGTCTGCATGGATTTCTGCCAGGTGGTCTGGTCTCCTCCCACATTCTAAGATTGGGTGGATTGACCATGCTAAATTGCCTGTCGTGCAGGTTGGGTGAATTAGCCATGGTAAAAAATGTGGGATTATGGAGATGGTGAGGAACTGGGTGGGATGCTCTTTGGAAGGTTAGTGCAGACTTGATGGGCTGAATGGCCTCTTTTTGTATTGTAGGGGTTCAATGATACTTCATTCTCTTGAAAAATATTTGATATTTCTGTGTGGAAGTGATACTGAAACTAGTTCTGCAGAGATCTTTTGGGGGATGATTAATACAAGCATGAGCGACTTTCCAGGACATATAATCACAAATAGGTGGTGGCCAGAGGCCTGACTTACTCACTCCAGGCTCCTGCTCCCTCTGGGCTCCTGCACTCTTTCACCTTCTGCTTCCTTTGGGTCCGTTCTCTCGACATGTTTCTTCTCTGTTTGTAATATGCTTAATTATGTCCACTGTATCTCCTGGAGAGCGCACACATGCACACGTGCACATACACACACCCCACTGTTTCATGTGTTGCCGCCAAGAATGGCCAGACGCTAGTGAAAGGCGGGCACTTCCACCTAAGTGAATATGTGTTTCTGAAAAGCATTATTAAAACATTTTCAAATTAGGTTTATTATATATAATTATAAACTAGCTGGTGTCCATGATTACTATTCTATTTGAGAAGTGAGCTTTGAGTCAAAAAATGTTAGAACTCCTGTGTATGGTACTGGTTTTTAAAAAATGCAATTTTAAGTGCATAATTTTTGGTCCTGACAATTTGCCTCTGATTGCAAACATGATTGCGTAGTAGTACCTTGTGAGCTGTAAGGAATAAACAGCTGTCAGCGCCACATTCATGTGTCTATTTAATTTCAATTGCTCCTCTTTTTTTTTCTCCCTTTTGCGTTATGAAGGCAGGAATATTGAGTGTCTCTAATATTAAATTAATTCATCTGGTTAAAACAATACTAACTTTACAATATTACTCGTAATATTTTTGTTGAAATAACATACAGCAGAATCTGTAACAAATGAATCTTCTATCCACGAATATTGTACACTGTTTAATATGCGATAGTTTAATACTGATAGTTTAATAGCTTTCACTGTTATCAGAGTAGCTCTTTTATAAGCAAAGTGTTTTGACTTGTTTAACTGGATGATGAAAGAGGGGCAGGAAAATCAGGAGGAGCAGCATTTGACACAAATATTGTCAGGTCAGAGAATAATGTTTTGGGTATTGTCAAAGGTTGAAGGTTTGCTAGGCTTTGAAACACAATCCATTCACTGTTCAAATAAAGAAATTGTGACAATGAAATTCCTTGAACAAGCTGGAATTTCACATCTTATTACTTTGCATAAAAACAACTTGACTTCAGAATTTGAAGTTACTAAATGGCGTATATAAACGAAAAAGTGTACAGTGGGGTTCCTTGCATTGGAATTTTAAGCATACCCAAAAAAAAACTTCATAAAGAATGATATCAGGAAGTTCGGAACAAGATTAGGTGTGGCAGCATCTGTGAGGAGAAGTTAAATATGATTCTTCAGAACTCTGGAAGCTTTTTGTGGGAAAACTAAGTCCTGTATTAGATATTAGAAATGGCCTAAAACTGGCTAGAAGTGGACCCCTACACGTTTGTGTAAGGAGTACCCCAGGACCACAAAATAAAGTGGTTTTAAAATGCACAGGCAAACCCTGAGTTGGTACTGGTGGTGTTAGATATATCTGGAATCCAGCTACCAGACTAGTGCCCTTCCCAACTGCAGAAATTAAACTTCTATCGTACCCATCAACTATTCAGACGTATAACAGGAATTGTCTCAAGGGAGGCCTGATCCAGGCTAGCAAATTAAAAGTAGTAAGAAATACATTGAATGATTTGGCAAGAGTTTACAGAGCAGGAGTGTAATAGTCATACAACACAGAAACAGACCCTTTAGTCCAAGTCATCCACACTGACCAGACATCCCAATCAGACCTAGTCCCATTTGCCAGTATTTGGCCCATGTCCCCCTAAACCCTTCCAACTCAGGTACCCATCCAGATGCCTTTTAAATGTTTTTGCCACCATTTCCTCTGGCAGCTTGTTCCATACACACACCATCCTCTGCATAAAAATGTTACCTCTCAGGTCCTTTTTAAATCTTTCCCCTCTCACTTTAAACCTATGCCTTCTAGTTTTGGATTCCCCCACCCTAGAAAAAAGACCTTGGTATTCACCCGATCCATGCACCTCATGATTTTATAAACCTCTATAAGATCACCTCTCAACCTCCAATGCTCTAGGGAAAATAGCCACGGCTTATTCAGCCTTTCTCTATAATTCAAAGCGTCCACTCCCGGCAATATCCATGTGAATCTTTTCTGAATCCTCTCATGTTTAACAACATCGTTTTGATAGAAAGGAGACCAGAATTGTACGCAGTATTCTAAAAATGACCTCACTAATGTCCTCGATATCCACAATATGATGTGCCACCTCCTATACTCAATGTTCTGACCAGTGAAGGCAAGTGTGCCAAATGTTGCCTTCACCACCCTGTCTAACTGCTACTCCACTTTCTGCACTCCTTGGTCTCTTTGTTCGGCAACGTTCCCCAGAGTGTCAGGAATGGATTAATTATGTGTGTAGGTGTGTTCATGCCTCATCTCAGTCCTAACATTTGTTAATTCAAAATGGGGGAGGGGGGTGTGGGTTAGAAGTGGGTCAGTGCATTGCCACCGTCGGAGGTCTGGATGATAAAAATTTAGACAGTGAGATGTAAATTGGTCAAAAGATCAAAATGGTTATTTTGCCTAACATATGGTGCTGGAGTCCTGTATGACGAGATGGACTGGTAGATTTAGACTATAGTAGTAGCAGATGATTATGACAGTGTTCTTCAATGGCAAGGATGGCTTAGCAGAGTACCGGGTTTTGGCTGTATTGGAGGAAGTGTGTGTTTGACGGGGGGATGGGGGTGAGGGTAACTTGCTCCTCCATCACATTTCGGTGGGAGCATTGAAATGACTGCCTCATTTGACTCTGTCTCTGACCTGGAGTGCTGCATACACTGCTTTCTTGGGGCGGATTGTCACTAACCATCTCTTTCACTTCAGGGTTACTATGTACTGAAGCCTGCCACTTCTGGCAAGAATTATTGGGGCCAGCAGTGGGTTAGTTTAATTTAGTTCCTTGTAATCAATGGTGTTCCGGCAGGAGCTGCCCACTTTCTTAATTGGCCATGTTGGTGAGTTATTCTAAATGCTATAGAATGTACGACTCTTTACTTTAACAAGCTCTGAAAACTTTGGCCTCCTCCTCCTCTGCGTGGGAAAAGCACATTGTCTTTGTGGCTTTATATCCAATCCCTCTATCACTATTTCACCTTCTATTTAACCACAGTCATGCTCATGACTGGCAAATGCACAATTGAGCTGTATGAGAATTTCCTATTGAGGTGGGACCTCTGTCATTTCAGTGGTATCCAACTGGGTGTACGAGGAGTTAGACAGTGGGATTTCCTCCACAAAATTTGGCTGTGATTTCTTCTACCAAATCAACTGTTGCTTGTCTCTCCCATCCTTCCAGCAGTATGGACTAGGATCTTGAGCCTGGCTTTTATGGTGGTGCTAACTACCTGGGTACCCTGTGTAGTCCAATGAGAAGTGGCCTGTGCACCAACAGTTGTAGTATTTCCCTGCAGTAGTGGTAGATGCTGCCTTGGACCTCCCTGCTGCTGATCCCTAAATCCCAATGCAGGACAGACATATGGAGATGGATGGCTCTGATAATAACTCCCCTTGTTTCAGTCACCTACTGCATTCCTCCACACGGGACTGGGGTTTGGGCCTTTTACTGGCTGGATTTTTCCCGTCTGGATTTGGGGTGTTCCAATGCATGAATCTCTTTCCTTTAAGCCTGGGACATCATCCTCATCACCTAATGTTCACCATTTTTGCCGGCTTTCCTCACTGCCTCAGTGCGGGTCCAAGGTGCCCTGTTCGGCAGCGTCAGAGCAGACTGACCTAAGTCACTGAATGCTCCCAAGAACTGTGTACACAGGCACCCAGCAAATGCACTTGGATCCTCTTCCTCTCTCACTGCCTGCACTTGTTTAACCCTCTACAGAGCCTCCTGTATTGTATCCGGCAGCAGCTGGGATTGTCTGCAGCTCCCCTCCTCCCACATTCTGAGAACTGGGGAAGAGAGAATGGATCAGGCACATTGATATTAACTTGACACCCTCAACATCATCGAGCCCATGGAGAACCCTTTGGTGGTGGGTGCTGTTGAAAAAAACGTTTGGGCATCAGCTGTGGGTTTATATCCGAGGATCTTTTTTTGCTATCTCCATCAATTTCACCACCATCAAACAGGATTGTGCTAGTAATTGGATTATTGCTCTGGCAGACCTGACGAGATGTGGTCAGTGGGTTGGTTCATCAGGGCACAGAAAGATCCCAGAGATGCCAAATGATCAACTCCCTCTGCAAAGGGAGTTACGTGTTTCCAATCTTCGCTGTTAGTGTACCTATGGGTTGTTCTTCCAACTCCTCCCAGCCTACCCTGTAATTGCTGTCCCCATCTGATTCCAGTCCCAAATGCGCATTTTTTTTGCCTTTTGCGCAGAAAGCTGGGACTTCAGTTTTTTTTTCAGTCGCGTGCTGGCATTTTCAATGATCCACAGAGCGAGTTCTGTTTTCTTTGCCTGCCTGGTGCAGGACTCTGAGAGCAACCTGTAGGTTTTTGCAATTCTCGGTCAGCTCGCCCACAGCTTTTCCTGATCACTGAGGTGCACTGAGAAGGTCTGAAACTCTCCCAAACATACATCGTTCACCAGTTCCTTTGCTCCTGCTCCTGCTGCTTTGACTCTTTCCCCAGTTTCTACTTCACTTCCTCCAGCTGCTTACTTAGCTCCAACATTTCCCATTCTCTACCTCTCAGCTGCTCCTATAACCTCTCTGAGGTTTGAAGCATGCTTCCCTTCAGCTTTCTCTATCACCTCCCAGCATTTCTGTCCCTTGGGAACTGGACCCTTTATTTGCTGACTGTAATGGTCAAACCACCTGGGTACTTATCGAGGTACTTTCTTAGTATGTTCTCCCACTCTGGGCACTCTAATTTACTGTTTTCTCTGTCTGTCTCTCTCTCTGTCTGTCTGTCTGTCTCTCGGTGTTCCTGACCCTATATTAGCTGCCTTTTCACTTCTATGCAACTTTGGCTTCCCAATCCTGATCCTAGTCTAGCTTCTCTGAATCCTTGTGGGTCTCCAACCCCAATACCTGGCTTCTTGGTCCTCTGACCCTGTATTCAGCTTCATTGCCCCTGTTTGCTGTGGATCCTTGACCCTGTACTAGCCTGTGCTAGATTTCATTTTCTGTGGCTCCCCAACCCTGTACTAATTCTTGCAGTTTGTCCTCCTTGTGTTATAAGCACTTGGTTTATGGCCCAATCTCTGATCAGAAACCTTCACTCTCTTTCACCGATTTTAATTCTGGTCACCACATGGTGCAGCTGCTTTCTTAATTCAGGTTCAGTTTGGATGTCTGAGAGTTCAAGGTTGGTGGGGTTCGACTCAGAGCTTATACAAACACGTTTAATTGAAGACCACCCTGGGACAAAAATGTTCTTTGCTTTGGACTCTCTGACCAGTTTATGTATAAACAACACTTTACCCCAAGCGATCTTGTCAGTTAGGTGGACAAAGGGGCACAGAATTTGGTTCGTGGTTCTTCTCGATTTTAGTAACGGATCATTTCTTATTTAAAATACCATGTGAGCATTTCCCAAATTCCCTCAATATTTGCTCTTTATATAATTAATTCCATCTCAGGATATTACCTGGAATGATCCACATGTATGAGCTGGGCTGTTAGAATTTCCTTCATCTCCAATGTAGAGTTGGCTCTCTTCCACGAAGGTGGGTCTCGCAGGTCAAGGCAGATCTTCTCCTGGGTCATCTTGCGTTGCCATGTGGTCCTCTGCCACAAGTTTTGCTACGAGTCTTTGTTGTGGGCTTTCGCTGAAGGGGTGGATTTCGGGTGTTCTGTTTTTTAATCACTCTCAGCCTAGACCTTTCAATGTTCTGTGGCCTTTGGCCAATGGAGTCATGAGTAGGGTTCAAAGCATCCAGTCAGGTTGTGCCCACACTCTTTACTGTTGCCATGCTGGGGAAAAGTAAAGTGTACATTGTCAGACATTGGCTGGAAGTCAAGGTATCAGAAAGATACTTCTCCAAAATATAATCCTGGGGCTGGTTGTAACTGGTTCTCCCTGAATCTTTGTGACCTCTTTGCCCTTGGTTTCCACTGTTCTGTGTAGCTGCTAGCTACTGGCTGCTGTTTAATTTAGTTTGGCCAATTTTCTGTCACGCCCCATTTCTCTGACTGTCTGTCATTTTGGAATGTCCAATTTTGGGCCTGCAGTTGCTTGAACGTAACTGAAATATACCTTTCTCAGTTATTGTGAACCTCTAATTATTGTTTCAAAGTTAGTTGCACAAATTGTGTGCATTTTGTGTTCCTCCGGCTGTTAAAGGGAATTTGGAGTTAGAGAGATACTTCAAGGTGGAATGGCAAAGCTAATTGTAAAATTCATATTTCTTAAAAATCACAGGTTTAGTTTGTTTGCAAATAACTGAATTAAATTCAGGATTGTTAAGTATTGAATGGGATGAATTACATAGATGTAAGCAGGGTGTCGAACTTAACTTTATTCTCTTATATTATCATTACAAATTAACAGCTTTCCATGAGAACAGATGAGCCTTTTCTCTGCAGTTATAGATTTGCAATGTGATTTCAAAAAGTAGTTAATTTTGTGTCTATTAACTCTTTTGAAAGGAGTTGGAGGAATATATAGTTGAAGAAAGTTGGCTAAAGGTTTCAAGGATCGGTCTGGACATGAATGATCAGACCCTATGCAGAACACAATGTGTAATGCACTACTGGGATCATGGGAATGTCATTAGTGGATTGCAGCTGCCCGAGCATATTATTCAGGCAATGAAAGCTGCTCAGCACAAAGGCAGTTACCACAGTGAGACTGGTCACGTGAATCCTTGATATTTATAGGCATTTCCTGTGCAGGAAACAAATATAAAGTAACACAATTAACTGAAACAATTGTGTAATATAAAGGTTATATTCTGTAATATGATTTAAGCAACGGCCTATATTTTCATTATAAATCATGTGTACCCCTTGTTTTTTGAGAATGCAGTATTTTCAGGAGGTTCAGTCTTTTTAAGAAAAATGTCAGTCATTGGCTATAATCAATTCATGCCCCAAAATCCCAGAGTACTCAATTATAATCTGAAGCAAAGATTTTTTTTTCTGTCTTCACTATTATTTTACATTGTTAATAGAGTCCAGCTGGAATTGAAAAGCAGGGATGAACGATGGCATTCTCTTGCAATATTTAATCTACTTGAAGACAGAAGTTTTTCTTTAGCCGAAGGAGACAATACTTCTACCTTAAAGCATGCTCAGTATTCAAATCTAAATCTCGATGAGTCTCACGACAATATTTCATGGCCATGAATAGTTTACGTTACTCATTTTTGACAAGATTGGTAGATTATGCATATTGATGGGCTTTGTTAGAAAATTCTTATGAATCAGAGTAACAACATCCTTTACATTCAAGTTTTGCATTGTTGGATGGAGCATAGTCTCTCTACCATCAGATACAGTTATGTCATAAACTGATGTGTAGAAAATCATTTAAGATTAAAAACAGAAGTGTAGGGAACTATTTTTGTAACTGTGAAAATAAAAAAAGTAAGATTTCTTGATATTGTAAATATTCATCATTTTAAATTTGAGATTGCAACACAAAACAATACTGCATGTGGTACCCATATTCATTTACCCCAACCTGACAATGAAACCATTGTTAATTGTCGGGAAAAACCCATCTGGTTCACTGGTACCCTCTTGGGGAAGGAGGCTACTGTCCTTACCTGGACTGTCCTGCACCTGTCTCTGGAGCAACAGCAATGTGCTTGATCTTTACCTGCCCTCTGGGCAATTAGGGATGGGTAATAAATGCTGACCTGGCCAGTGATGTCTACATCCTATGAAGGAATAAAAAAGAATCTGTATCCCAGTGGGAGAGTCTGTGCATTCAGGCAAGAAGACACCTGTACCCGATGAAAACCGATGCATTCAGGAGAGAACGATAGGAGATGGTTAACAGAGGTCCCCTTGAGAAAGCTGTACTGACTCAGCCCTATTTTACCAGGCACTCGGCAAACTCATCCTTAATAATGGACTCTACAATCTTACTTAACACCGGCCTATAGTTTCCAATCTTCTGCCTCTTTTTCTTCTTAAACAGGGAAGTAGGCATTTTCCAGGACCCTGAGGAGTAGCAGATGGAGTTTAATTTGGATAAATGAGAGATACAGGAGTTTGGGGTGCCATGTTGAGGTTGTACAGGACGTTGGTGGGGCCTCTTCTGGAGTACTGTGTACAGTTCTGGTCACTCTGTTATAGGAAAATATCATTAAATTGGAGAGGGTGCAGAAAAAAAATTACCAGGATTTTACTGGGAATGGAAGGTTTGCATTATAAGGATAGGCTGGCACTTTTTTCACTGGACTGTAGGAGGTTGAGGGGTGACCTTATAAAGGTTTATAAAATCATGAAGAGCATAGATCAGGTAAATATCAAAAGTCTTTTCCCTAAGGTGGCGGAGATCAAAATTAATCGACATATTTTTAAGGCGAGAGTAGAAAGATTTAAAAAGGACGTGAGGGGCAACATTTTTCTCACACTAACCACTCTATGTAGTATGAATGGTCAGAGGAAGCGATGGATGTAGGTACAGTTAGTGTTTACATTTGGATAAGAAATGTTTGGAGGGATATGGGCTAAATGCAGGCAGGTGGGACTAGTTTAATTTGGGAACATGGTAGGTGTGGACTAGTTGGACTGAAGGGCCTGTTTCTGTGCTGTATGACTCAATGCCTCTGTGACTCCACATCATCATAATGTGTTAAATGCATTTGTTAGGAACTTCAGACAAAAATCAGAATTACTTAGTAATACATATTTCATATACCAAATAATGCAATGTAAGATGATCTGATAACTGATCACACCAGATACCATCCCTGTACAATATCAAAAATTAACCAAACACAGCAAATCAATTCAAATACTGCCAAAATTATTTTTTCAAATAATTTGATTATTATGTTGAGTTACGTAGTCCCAGTCATTAGTTGACCAGTATTACATCCAATAGCAGAAGAGATCTTTAAAATGATATGCAAAATGATACCTCAGAAAAAGAACAAAACCAGTCAGCCCAACAATACTTGCTGGTATTTTTTTCTGGACATGAAGCTCCTTTCTACCTTCTTCATCTAACTGTATCCCCATGACCTTGTGTTTCTTTCTCCTTTGTGTTTTACCAAGCTTTCTCTTAAATACACCAAAGCTACTTGTATGAACTATTTCATGTGGCAGCATGTTTCACATCATCATCACACTCTTTGGATAGAAATTATTAGATTTTATTATTAATAATATTTTGATCTCCAACACAAATGGAAACAACTTCTTTACGTCTACCCAATCAAAATTCTTAATCTGAAAGATTTTTTAAAAGTTTATTCCACAGCCTCCTTTATTCCAGAGATCAGTGTTTCTCCATTAGTGTAGATTCATAGTTCTGGTTGCATTCCTCCTAAATCTTTCTTTTTTGCATTTTCTCCTGTGTGTCCATATCCATTTTCTCCTCTGGATGTTAAGGATGACCAACCGAGGATGTCCAAACAATCATGTCCAACCAATGTTCCCTACGAGTTCAAATATGAATTATGCTTTTCTGTTCTGCCCCTTGAGATATTAATCATGGCATATTGTTTTCCTTTCATGGCCTTCTTAATTGTGTCACTACTTTTACTGATTTCTGTACCTGTCTCTCTACCCCATTTGACATTTATTTTCCAAGTAAAATGCGACCTTTTATTCTTCCCAAATTATTCTTCCCAAATTCTTCACAGTTATCTATTGTAATTTTGCATGCAAGTTTGCAAGTCTATTACTGTATTGTTGTATTTTGTCATAGCCCTCCTTAGGATTGTAACTCCTGTTGGAGTGAGTCTAAAGTTTTTTTTGAGAAGATTTCGAGCCAGTCTTTTACTGAGAATAATAATCTTTCAGGAGACGACATAGTTTGAGGGACATGGTAATTTTTATTCATGTATTCTACCGGTAGAATACAAGGAGATTCCAAACACTTCCCTCAAATCTGGCCTTGACATGAGGGTTCAATTCCCCTCTTAATCTGCAGCTCGGATTGGAAGAAAAGTCAATGACACTCCAACTTCAATTTCAAATAAAATGTCTTTTATATATTTTTTGTGACATTAACATGGTGGCACATACTCCCTCTCTGTGTATACTGTTGGTTAGTTAGTGTTGGGTTGTTCAACTATGATTGGGTTCCCAGTACACCATTCAATTAATAGTCTTGTTACTCTGATCCAGATGCTGCTTGGCCTGCTGTGTTCATCCAGCCCTGCACCTTGTTGTCTAGGCCTCTTTTGGTACATGGGAAACTTACTTTCCATGGTTACTTGTCACCTCTTATCTCTTAACTATGATGACTGCGTCTGCTATTTTATGCAGGACTGTAACAGTCGTCTTTGAGATTTCTCATCGTTCCAACTCTCGTAGTTGCTGTCCTTGATAAGAGATAGGAAGGGCCCTCTCTATTACTCTATTACTCATAATTAGTTTCTAAACCTATTCTTTCTAATGTTTTGTTTAGCAATTTAATGTATATGTGTGTTAAGTCTATAATTTATTGGGAAACTATGTCTATGATTATCTTAAAGAATCTTAATCCTACTTGTAGTGTTATAACTGATTAGAAAAAAAAATCAAATTACTAATTGGTATGAAATGTTCTTATCTTTAGGGTAGCAAAGAATGTTGCATGTTCAATCTTACTGAGGAACAGACTGCTATTGTCCTCTGCTCAGAACACATTAAACAAGTGTTTCTCACACTGTATAATTTCTGTTAAACATGTACTGCAAAGCTTATTGGAGCTATCATCTGCCATTTTTGCTGTACTGTCATGGGACAGCCCTTACAGTATTCCCTGTTGGCCCATTGCCAGATAATAGCCATAGGGACATCACTTAAGTTATGAAGATATTCATATGGTTGTTTGTATTTTTCCCACCTCCCTGCTGGAAGTGTTGAATCAGAAATGGTCTATATTTGTCATGTCGTCTTCTTGCATTTCTCCCATCAATCCTTTCAGGCTGCAGGAATGTCAGCACCAAATAATAAATATAAAAAATCTTCTAAAAATCTTTGGATTTAATATTCTGTTGCTTGATGATTTCTTGTATTTCTTTAGAAGGCTTGAAATGTATTTGGTGTATTCCTGTTGCATGTCATTCTTCAATGGTAGGTATATGGAGGTGGTTTTCAAGCTTCTGAAAACAATACTTGAACAAATTTTCAGTACTGAAAGAAAACAATCATAATATTGATTATTATAATTCCCTGGACGAAAGATGTCCCCAGGGATCCCAGCCACCCTGTGGCCCAACTTCATAGATTCAAAACCGGGAGTTGTTGGTACCCTTTTTTTCTGCGAGAAGCTAATTAAAGGCCATCCTGTTCTGTAGTGCCATGCTTTGGATGGTGACCATTTTAGCATTAATCTTATCAAGAGCCTGAGAGGTGTTATTTGCCACCTGTTCTAGGATAGCTGCCATGTGGATAGATTCCCTTGGTTAGCTTGGCTACACCATACCAGGGTGTCAAGATGGCAAAGAACCTTTATGTTTCTGTAATGGCACATTTGCACCATCTCAGTGATCCCTGCAGGAAGGATGATGTATGGCATACAAATGGCACCACATAACTTAGGTTACGTGACCCTGTCCAAGATGGTGGCAAGCCATGCACATGCTTTGTATCCACGCACAAAGTAAGTGCCATTGTACAGGATAAAGTGAGCTTATATTCAGAAAACCAGACATGATTCAAGATTCCTGCTGGAATCAAAATGAATCCCTAATGGCTGGCGTTCACATGGCTGGCAAGTCTTCTGTAAAGACCAGCATATATTGGGTGGACATTCACGATACCAGAGATAATTGGGATAATTGGGATAACTGGGAATAATTGATAAAATTAAGATTTTAGGCGTAGGCAAAGCAATATATTAATATACTAAATGCAGCTACTCTGATGTGAAGACCAACCCCCAGCTCTGATCTGATGAGGCAAATAGAAGCAACCATTTTTTCTACCCTTGATGTGTTGGCAATGGTAACAAATTATGGTGGCTGGGAGGTATTAAATTAGTATTGGTACCAGCCTTCAAAAGCAGAAAAGCTGTGCCTTGTTGATTCCCAATTATCTCTGGTACCGTGAATGTCCACCCAATATATGCTGGTCTTTACATAAGACTTGCCAGCCCTGTGAATGCCAGCCATTAGGGATTCATTTTGATGAGTGATACATGCTGCCAATTTAGATGTGTGGAAAGGAATTGGTCTCGGAGGGATACCATCCTTTGAATATATGGGAAGGTGTGAACAAACCCAGCAACTGGAGACATCAGTACGTTTGGCATAAGCATATAAAATATATGTAAACATATTAACATTAAGTTCTCTCTTAATCACGTGCCCATTGGTTCTCTGTGGGATCAAAATCAAAAGAAGCCCACAGAGAGGTTTTCATGCTTATGTTATAATCAGTGTTATTCCTGATTCCAATTACCTCCATGCAACTGCGTCACAATCTGTTTTTTGAGGTCTCCAGAATTATGTTGATTGTTGAAGTTTTGAGATGATGTTGCTGGAGGGTGTCCTCTGATCTGAGAGAAGAAGGTAAAAGAAAATACCAGACTTGCTGGCAGCTGTTAGTTTCTGTATACTTTTAACTGAACAGGATGCCTCCATTTACCAATTCCATTTTCATGAACAAACACGCTCCTATTACCTGTAAATATTACCTCATGAGGTCTGTCCCATCGAAGGGATAGGGCTCCCTTGCTTGAGATTATTTTTACCAGGTCCTTTGATCCTGAGTCTGGCATTCCTGGCCGGGAGTGGCCAGTTGAATCCCACCAGTCACACCCTGTAGTTTCACAGTTTTATTTGTTAATGGTAAATCAGGATCTGTAATAGAAATACAAGCTCCGGTACCTATTAACATGCTGCACTGCCAGCCCACTAACAGGGCATTAACATATATCCTGTTATCCCAATCCCTTTCTCTGACGGGCGATACTAGTCATTAGTCCCTAATTAGTTTCTGAACTCCATCTGTAGTTAATTGTAATACAATCTGTGTACTACTGTTGCCATTGGCAACCAACTGGAGATGACTCTGTGTCTGTTTAATTCCTTGTTCCTGCTTGCCTCAATGTCAGAATCCGCAGCCTCCTTTTTTGTATGTGTCCTAGTTTTCCACAGTTCTCATGTTTCTTATTGGGGCAGTTCTTGGCAAAGTGCCCATCCTTATTGCACACGGAACACGCTCCCTCCTTTCGTTGTTTTGGACAGGTTCCCTATCTGTGTATGTTCCCTGTAACAACTTCTGCTAGTTTCTTAATATTCCCTTGGTTATTTTCTGTGTTCATAGCCCAATTGAGTACTTCCTTAAAGTTATTCCTGACTGGCATCCCAAGGTTGATCACTGTTTTCAAGTGCGGCCCCGATCCATCTTTAAATTGCTAGAGAAAGACGTTACCATTCCACTGGGGGTTTTGGAACCCCCCTGCCCCATTTTCTTCATACGGCTTGAACTTGCGTTTGGCATAATCTTCTACTGATTCTCCTTGTTTCGGAGTGAACAAGGTCACTTTTGTCCAGTTTGGAGCGGGTTTGCCAAGGGCTTGGGCACAAGCTTGCCTGAACTGTTTCCATTTCTGGGCCGCTGTTTGTCCTGTATTTTCTGTAATCCAAATGCAGTCTTTAAAAGGCGCTGCTACACTTTCCCACACTGCCCTGGGGATTTTGGCTGTTGTTAAGACTTGTAGGTTGTCAAGGGTCAGTCTGTGCTCCTCAGAGAGCTCTTCCAATTTTTCCCAGAATCCTACATTAGCTCATGAGCTTTGGGAGGGCGTCTAGTAGCACTTGTCTCTTCCCCGCAGGCTCAGGGGTCTTTCTACCCTTAACCCCATCATTCTCCCTCGGAGATTAATGGAGTATTTAGTGCGAATTGGGGCCATAGAATATGGGGGTGGCCCGTCCCCATATCCATACCCGTCATCGTCATGGTGTTCACGCGTTGTATGTTCAGTGTCGAGGTTGCAATCATTGGAACCATCGTCAACATCTTCCTCGTCTCTTGAATACTGCCGAGAGTTTTCAGGCATTTCTGACTTTATTGATGCAGATGGCTGAGATGGGAACATGCCTCCTTTTGGCGTATACTTATCTTGTTCCCTTTTAGCTGCCACTGCAGCTATCTTAATGTTTTCCTCTGTCCATGCAGTGTTTTGTTTAAACAGAGCTGATAGGATAATTAACCCTTTCTGTGCCTTTATCTTTTTCTGGTCCAACCACCAAACCTTCGGTTCTAATTCATTCCCCTTACTATTCCAACCATTTGGGTCATCTCTTTAATTAGTGCTTTGTTCTTTTCAAACATTGTCTGCAGGATTGACCTATCAGTACCCCAGTATTCTTATCAGCTGTATTTTTATCTGCCATTGCCTTAGATTCCCTCCTGTTTACATTTGTTTATGTTTAAGACAGTTCTGTTGCCTCTCCTGTGTGTATTTATTAGCATAGGCCTTTGTTTTGAGATGACTTAAGGAGGCAGAGATAAGTTATGTTTTTTTTGACTTTCAATTAACTTTAATCAACTATGGCCATTTTCTAAGAAATTTTTACCATGCTTTAAGACACAAATTATAAATCAACATTTCACAGTGGGTTTTTTACATGACAGTGACTCGTCTGTTAAAGTGATATCACCCTTAATCATGCATGTTCCAAAGTTGATACAGACACACACACTGTGTAACTTCAAATCATCATACATTACCCAAAATACAAACTAAACTCAAAGTATCCCCAGTTCTCGAGCTGCAGAGAACGGAAACACACAATTTATATAAGACAAAACATAACAATCAATGAGCAAAGGTGCATTCAATACAGACCACAAAGAGTTAACACTGTATTCAGAAACCAGAGTCTGTCTGTCTGTCTGTCTCTCTCTCTCACTGGCAGTTCTTCCAAATAACTCTACATTGCCTGTCTCTTGAGACCTCGATATTCTTTGTGCATTCCTTTGCACCTCAGTGGTTTCTCTTACCCCAGTATTTCTACATGTGCCACTTAGATTACCACACCCTCTAACTCTGTTTTCTTCGTATTTGCTCCAATTACAAAATCCTTTTTTTCTCGTGTTTCGACCTAGAGACACACGTGCACACTAAGTGCCACGCTGTCTAAAGAGTCGTAATCAAAATGCTCACCCACTCAGTAGGCCACAGTATGTCGGTGTCAGGCAGAAAAACCTGCTCTTGCAGCACTGAAAGCTGTTAGAGTGAGTCTTTTACAGAGGATAATAATCTTTCGGGAGATAACATAGTTTGAGGCACATGGTAACTTTTATTCATGTATTCTACCGGTAGAATACAAGGAGAGGCCAAAGACTTCCCTCGAATCTGGCCTCGACGTGAGGGTTCAATTCCCCTCTTAATCTGCAGCTCGGATTGGAAAAAAGTCATTGACACTCCAACTTCAATTTCAAATAATATGTCTTTTATACATTTTTCTTGTGACATTAACATGGTGACACTCCCTCTCCATGTATACTATTGCTTAATTAGTGTTGGGTTGTTCAACTATGATTTGGGTTCCCAGTACATCATTCAATTAGCAGTCTTGTTACTCTGATCTGAATGGGCCTCTTTTGGTACATGGGAAACTTCCTTTCCATGGTTACCCGTGACCTCTTATCTCTCAACTATGATGACAGCATCTGCTATTTTGTGCAGGACTGTAACAGAGTCGTCTTTGAGATTTCTCATCATTCCAACTCTCGTAGCTGATGTCCTTGACAAGAGATAGGAAGGGCCCTCTATATTACTCATAAATAGCTTTTAAACCTTTTCTTTCTAATTTTTTTTAGCAAATTATGTATATGTGAGTTAAGCCTATAATTTATTAGGAAACTATACCTATGATTATCTTAAAGAACCTTAATTAAAACCTATTTGTATTATAACTGATTGGGGAAAAAAAAAACTTAAATAACTAATTGGTATGAGATGTTCTTATCTTTAGGGTAGCAAAGAATGTTGCATATTCGATCTTACTGAGGAACACACAGCTATTTTGCTTTGTGCTGAAAACACATTAAACAAGCATTTCTCCCACTTTATATTTTCTGTTAAACATGTACTGCAAAGGTTGTGGCTGTCAATGGCCATTTTTACTGTACTACCCTAACACCTCCTAATTTGGTACCATCCACAAATTTTGAAATTCTATTTCTGTTTCCCACATTCAATTGTTTCTCTAAGTGGGGAACAACAACAGTTCCAACTGATCCCTCTGGATCACCACTTCGTACCTTTTGCCGGTTTGGGTCATCACTCTGATTTGTTTATTTTGTAACTGATTAAATACAGATCCTGCTAATTTACCCTGATTCTACACGTTCTGACTTTGATGGACCTCTGATGAGATCGCTGTAGAACAGGGTGGACAAATTGGAGGATTGCATCTATCTAAATTCACAGAAATTTGGAACTAGAAATAAACAAGCCTAGAATATATTTGATCAGATGGGCTATTGTACAACAACCATTACTTTGAAAACCTAAGTCTTTCCCAGTGCAGTAAGAAAAAGTGATTGCAGGCTCTCAAATTGTTTTAAAATAAATCACCAAAGCTACAAAAATACTTGCAAGTTAATAATTAAGCCTCTTCAGACCCAAATCTTTTATGACATATGGTTAATAATGTGTAATCTGTTTCATTGTATGTTGTTTGTTTGTAACAACATTTTAAGACTTGGGCTAGAGTCTGCTGTGTAACTTTCTATGATCCTGTGTAATTGAGATCTTGGACCCTGATGTTTTGTCATGGTTCAAGGTGGGATAATGACCTGCACTCTACTTAGTCATGCTCTTAACTACTTTCTCCACTCTTTCCAACAATGCATCATATAAATGCAGTTGGATAATAAGTACTGTGTGGATTTGTGTTTCAAACATGAGAACTGCCAGTAAGGATAAACCAAACTATTGCTTTGAGGACGCATATTGATTTATTATCCTATCTGAAAATCCTGGCACATAACTTGGCATTTAATGATCATAGGCTTTATCATTTGAACAGTGCATTAACCAAGGATAATGAGGAAAAGAGATGCTATTTTGAATACCCCACTTCCTGCCTGTGCCTTTGAAGGGTGTATTCATGAATTGAGGACCATTGTTGAAAATAATTTCCGGACAATATGGCAGTTAATGTTTTGGCAACCATTGTATGAGAGGTACCTTTAATTTGCCTCTCAACAGGGAATTTGATAGTCAGTCACCAAAATGAAATCATGTCCTTGGACATCAAAAATAGCAGTTGCAATCTTGCACCACGGCTTAGAAGGAATTTCATGTGGAATAAGTTCTGTCAATTCTTGAGGCTGTTGGAGTTGACTTGTTTGTTTCGTGTGACTGGAAGAGCTGATCAATCTCCTTTTATTGATCCTGAGCCAATAGAAGGATTCATGTAGCAATCTCTTGGTGTTTTTCAGTGCCCATGTCACCTACGTTTAAATAATCAAGGATATATAGATGTGGAGCTTGTGGAATAATCACTTGTTTGCCTTTGAAAATGATTATTTCATTTCCAAATAACCAGAAAGAATGTGCTTGCTCAGAGACATGTTGAATGTGTTTTGAGCCATCAGCTGCTGATGACCTTTATTGCGCTATTGGAAATGGTTATTACAGACATCGATCACTGAATCTGCTGCACTTGGCAGTAACCAAAATGAAGAAATTATGCTCTAACTCTGATTTGACAATCAACTTGTAAGTGTAAAAGAATGTCTTCCTTACTTCAGAAGGTTTGGAACTTTGCTAAAAGCATCGGATATAGTCATTTGGGAGCCTGGTTTGCAATACGCTTCAAAAATGTTCCCTTGGACCTTCATTCTTCACCATTACAACAATTTTTGATTTGGGAGGCTTTTAACAGATCATTTCCAACAGTTTAGGGCTGTTATAGGCAGTGAAATACTTGCTGAGCAATACAAAAGGTTTATAATCTCGTAATAGACATGCTCCACAGCTTTTTTGGGAGGCATCTACTTCCAAAGTGGTAAACTTTCAAAGTATTTTTACATTGAAGAACTCAATTGTTGGATTTTAAAGCAATTTTTGGTTACTGAAATATGTATTGGTATTCTTCCTGTTGCATGTATGAGGTATCTTTGTGAAGCAAATCTTAAAAAAAAACATTTTGGTCTCAAATCCTGGTAAAAATGGGGGTAAGAGACACCTCTATCAGTTGCCTTTGTCTTGTGATATTGACATCTTCTGTAAATCTTATATTTTGGTAGGATCAGATCAAATACTATTTAAAGACTATATTGATTATAAGAGGTTGATTGGCTCATGGTGATTTAATATTTTTTCCTGTTATCGATGAGGCTCTGTTTTCTTTCTACAATTATGAGCTGATAAGATATATCATAGTCATGTTTAGTTTTTCCCAAGAACTAGAATTCATCTGCAATATAGAGACAACTTAGTTTTACTGTGATACATTCAAATGTTGTTGGAGTATGTTCTGGCTTATATCCACCGGAAGTTATTCAGTGTGCCATAGTATCAATATTTTCAGCTTTTTCTTGATATAACATTGGAGTGAATTGATTTGGGTGAATCTTTTTGTTAAATTCATTTTTTGGGAGTTGAACATTGCTGGCTGGCCAGCATTTATTGCCCATCTTTAGTTACTCTTAAGAAGGTGTTACTGAGCTGCCTTCTTTAACCACAGCAGTCCATATGATTGGGTTGACCCACAATGCCATTAAAGATGGAATTCCAGGATTTTGACCCAGTGACTGTGAAGGAACGACAATATATTTTCAAGTCAGGATGGTAAGTACCTTGGAGAGGAATATGCAGGTGGCGGTGTTCCCAAGTGCCCACTGCCCTTGGCCTTCTAGATGGAGTGGTTTTGGAAGGTGCTGCCTGAGGATGTTTGAATTTCTGCAGTGCATCTTGTAGGTAGTACACACGGCTGGTGGTGGAATTGTGGATGTGGTGCCAATCAAATGGGCTGCTTTGTCCTGGATGGTGGCAAGCTTCTTGAGTGTTGTTGGAACTGCACTCATCAAAGTAAGTGGGGAGTATTCCATCAGATGCCTGACTTGTGCCTTGTAGATGGTGGACAGGGAGCCAGGAGGTTAGTTACTTGCCTCAGTATTCCTAGCCTCTGACCTGCTTTTGTAGCTATTGTAATGATTGTGAAGACTGGCATGATTGATATGGGAAACTTCAGGAAGAGTTGACATAATCTGTGTTGCAGCTTCACCAGGTTAACATATCATTTATAGATATGGCTAGAGCTGAACTATGATTGAAATAATGTGGAATCTAAAGTAAAGAGTAAAACCGCTTTGACCACCCAGCATAAAAGTAGGCAGTGCTATGATAATATCAAACCTAGCTGTATTGATCCTGCAAAGTCCCCCTATCCACATCTGGTGCATGTCAAAATTGGTTGGCACTTATACACCCTTTTGAAATGGGTAGTAATTCACTCAATAGTGTCAAGTCACTGCAAACTCTAAAAGGAATAAAACCATGTATATAAACTCTCATTGACAAGGCATCATCAATAGCCATGATAAATCCAGTTGTGTCAAATTTGCAAAGCCCTCATTACTGAAATATTGGGTGGGGGTTGGGGGGTGGATGGAGAAAAGGGGTGGGGGTGCTGGGCCAAAATTAAGAGAATTGTCCCATTGTCTAGTCCAGCAATACCCTAACATATTCATGGAATCATACTTTTTAGACACTGTTCCAAACACTGTTATCACCATCCCTGACTATTTTCTGCTAGGCAGACTTAGCAGAGGTACTGGCACAGTGGTGTATAGTCAGAAGTTCTCAATAGTCGGAAGACTATGGACTGCATGACAATTAATGGTATCAGACAGAGTATGGGCAAAGAAAGCTCTGTCCTCTAATCAATCAGTGCTCCTGATGGTCAACAATTGAAAGAGGTACTGAGCGTGGAACAACACAGAAGGTACGTTGGTGCACAATTTCAGTATCCATCACCAAGACTGGCTCAGTAGCAACACTACTCATGGACCTGGCTGAATTCCACATTTCATAGATACCAGACTGGGTCTCCAGCAATTGATGAGGAAAATAACAAGTGAAAGATATATTTGACTTTGTCCTAAGCAAACGGTCACTGACGCACCTGTCCATTAACAGGATTAATAGGATTGACCACGGTATATTTCTTACGGAGATGAAGTCCCATCTTACTTTGTGTTGTCTTCATGACTTCAAGCTGATCCAGCAACTCAAAACTATGCATCCACAAGGTGTTGCATACTATCAGCAACATCATAATTGTATTCAACCACAGTCTGTAACCTGGCATTTCCCCCCTTCTGTCATTACCAGCAATGTACAGGATCAATACTGGTTCAATGAAGATTGCAAAAGGGTGTGCCAGGAACAGTACCAGGCTTACCTAAAAATGAGATTTTGACCTGGTGAAGCTCCAACACAGGACTACTTGTGTATAAGCCAGCTGAAGCAGCATTTGATAGTCAGAGCTAAGAATTCCCACAGTAAACGGATCATATCCAAGCTCTGCAATCCTGATGCATCTAGCCATGAATGGTAGCAGACAATTAAACAAGTATACGGGAAAGGAGATTTCCCCAACTATCTCCATCTTCAATGAATGGGAACCCATGACCATCAATGCAGCAGACAAGGCATTATCAACTTCAGCCAGATTGCTGAGGAAATGACACATCTCGGCTTTCTCCAGAGGTTCCTAATATCCAACCTTCAGCCAACCCAATTAATTCTACATAATATTTTGAAATGCTGAAGGCACTGAATACTGCCCTGACTTTATTCTGGTAATAGTAGCAAGACTATGATCCAGAAGCTGCACCATTACCTAATCTGTCCCAGTGCAATCAGTACATCACTGTCATCTACTTGGTGAAGTAAACAATTAACCTGGCATCAACCAAAGGCAGAACAAATCCACCCTTGGCCAATTGCTGCCTTATCAGTCTGTTCTCAATCATCATCAAAGTGATGGAATGGATTATCAATCATGCTTTCAATGATACTCTTTCAAAGATAATCCACTCACAGACTATCAGTTATTGGTCCATCAGGACCATTTAGCTCCTGCCCTTCATTACAGCCTTCTTTCAAACATGGACAAAAGTGCTGAGCTCCAGAGATGAAGTGAAAGTGATTGCCCCTGATATCAATGCAGTATTTAATGAATATAGCCACAAGGAGGCCTAGAAAAACTGTATACAACAGGAATTGGGGTTGTGGGTGGAGGAGACTTGGGGGAGGAGCAATCTCTTCACTAGTTGGAGTTATTTCTAATGGAAAGGAAGCTAGTTGTGGTTGTTGAAGGTCAATCATCTCAGTCTAAGGGTATATCTAGGAGGGTCATTTGGGATGCCATTCTTAGGCCCTTTCAGCCCTTTTATGGTCATGTCAGAATTAGAGATTTTCAATGATAATTGATGATGTTCAGCTCTGGATATAACTCCTCAGACACTGAAATAGTTTGTGTCCATATGCAGCAAGACCTGCACAAGTTCCAGGTTTGGGATGATAAGTGACAAGTAGTGTACTTGCTACATAATGGCCAGACAATGATTATCTGCAGCAAAAGAATCTAATTATCTCATCCTGACATTTCAATAGCTTTACCGTCGCTAAACTGCTCCATCCCAAACAAAAACTGTCAACATCCTGAGGATTACCATTGACCAGAAAATAAACGGAACCATCTGTAAGTACTATAAGTAAACGAGCCAGTCTGGGGCTATGATGTCTGCAGTGAGTAACCCCCCTGACTCCTAAAGCCTGTTCACCATTTGCAAGGCAGAAGTCAGGAATGTGATGGAATAGTCTCTTATTGCCTGGAGGTGCCAGTTCCAACAACAATCATGAAGCTCAACGCTACTGGGGACAGTGAAGACTATTTGACTCCATCTTCTTCATTAATCCCTCCAGCACTGCATTTTGACAGCGGGGTGTACTATCTATAACATAGAATGTAGGAAATCACCAGGCTTTTTCAACAGCACCTCCTAAACACATGACCTCAACTACCTGGAAGGAGGCACAAGTTTCCCGATGTTGGTTTGGAGGGCTTTGCCAGGTCAACATGGCTGGATTATCATTTCTGATGCTCAAATCACTTGGTCCATCTGGTTTCATTGCTTTTAGAATTTATCATGGTTTGTTACATCTGAGTAGCTTACTGAGCTGTTTCTAAGTGCATATGAGTGTTGACCACATTGTTGTGGGTCCGCAGCCATATTTAGGTCAGACCGGAGCTGGCCGGCAGATTTCATTCCTCACAGGGCATTGGTGAACCAGAATGGTTTTCCTAGAATTGACAATGGTTTCGTAGCCACTATTTATGAAAGCAAGTCCAGAGTTTTATTAATTGAATTCATGACTGACTATACCACCACCTCCCCATTTGTACTAGAAATTAAGATAATTTATTAAATCAGCACAAAGCTATATTTAAATTTGTTAGTAAATAAAATTTGATGACATTCAATGATTTGAGTTATACTCTTTCTTGGTTGATTAGTACACATGGTTTAATATAGAGCAGTATTATTAATTCCAGCGATGATCAGTTATACATTGTTATATACTTGATGAAAGACATATTAAACTGGTATAAAAACATGTGCTTAATTTTGGACGTGGCCAAAGAAGGCCTATGATAAGGTGCCACACAAGAGGCTGCTGAGTAAGATAAGGTCCCATGGTGTTAGAGGCAGTTGTGGTAGTGGTGTTCCGCAAGGGTCAGTGCTGGGACCACAACTTTTCACTTTGCGCATTAATGATCTAGATGAAGGAACTGTGGGCATTCCGGCTAAGTTTGCAGATGATACAAAGATAGGTAGAGGGACAGGTAGTATTGAGGAGGTGGCGAGGCTGCAGAAGGATTTGGACAGGTTAGGAGAGTGGGCAAAGAAGTGGCAGATGGAGTACAACTTGGGAAAGTGTGAGGTCATGCACTTGAGTAAGAAGAATAAAAGCATGGACTATTTTCTAAATGGGGAGAAAATTCAGAAGTATGAAGTGCAAAGAGACTTGGGAGTTCTAGTCCAGGATTCTCTCAAGGTAAACTTGCAGGTTGAGTCAGTAGTCAGGAAGGCAAATGCAATGTTGGTATTTATTTTGAGAGGACTTGAATATAAAAGCAGGGATGTACTACTGAGACTTTACAAGGCTCTGGTCAGGCCACATTTGGAGTATTGCATGCAGTTTTGGGCCCCATATCTCAGGAAGGATGTACTGGCCCTGGAGCAGGTTCAGAGGAGGTTCATGAGAATGGTCCCAGGAATGGAAAGCTTAACAAATGAGGAACGTTTGAGGACTCTGGGACTATACTCATTGGAGTTTAGAAGGATGAGGGGGGATCTAATTGAAACTTTCAAAATACTGAATGGCCTGGACAGAGTGGATGTTGGGAAGATGCTTCCAACCGAGGACCCGAGGGCACAGCCTTAGAGTAAAGGGAAGACCTTTTAGAACGGAGATAGGGAGAAACTTCTTCAGCCAGAGAGTGGTGAACCTATGGAATTCACTGCCACAGAAGGCTGTGGAGGCCAGGTCATTAAGTACATTTAAGACTGAGATAGATAGGTTCTTGATTATCAAGGGTTATGGGGAGAAAGCAGGAGAATGGGGTTGAGGAACTTATCTGCCGTGATTGAATGGCAGAGCAGACTCGATGGGCCAAATGGCCTAATTTCTGCTCCTGTGTCTTATGTGGTTTCCATGCCTTCTTAACAATCACATTTGCATTTGTAATCTTTGTTCTTATTGAACAGTCATTCTTGATGTTATCTTTGTTCTTTTAGCATGTTTGAAGGTGAGGAATGTGGGATTATGAAGTGCTTTGTTAGATCCTTCCACGCTGGTACTTGTGTGACATCAATGCCCTGTAAAAATTCTACCATGCTTCACGAAGGAGATACTAAACAAATTGTAAATTTGGAAGGAACACTGTGTAAAAGATAATATTCAAAAGAAAAACGCATTGCTCCACTCAAAGTGGAATGCCAATATGACCTCCAAGATAAATCTAATCACTTCCATTTTGTATCTTCATCATCTGTTAAATTTCTTACCTTCAGCCATGATGTAGTGAACAATGTGTGTTTTATTTTGTCTGTCGAACATTGCAGAATTCAACTGAATCTAATTCATATGCTGAAAGATCTCTGATTTTTGTTTTTGAGTACGGACATAGCTTTATGAGTAGGAAGTGGAACTAGGAGAGAACTTTTATCAGTAATGTTGAATAATGAATGCAACAGTCATCCATTTTTAAAAAAAAATCTCTGCTGCATTTACTTACTTAATAGTACATTTGACTAGAGTTTGAGTTGCCAGAAATTATTTACAATATTACATCCTTGCACTTTTTCATAGCTGCAGGTTTAAAGCTGATTCTGGTAGGAAATTCTTCAATTGTTTTAGCTAACCTAATCACGAGTGGGTAATTATATGTGATTTGAGATTCAGTCTTTTTGGCAGTTTTACCAATCACAAAGAATAAACTGTAGCTTTTAAAGTTTATTCTATTCATAACATGATATTTTGTTTCTTTTGAGAATGCAACTTTGGATGCAACTGGGAATTTGTTATTCTGTCTATTGGACCAGTAACAGTCTTGTGGAAGATTTAAAACAAACAATCAGAGTACATTCAACTAAATTGCCAGCCTGATTGTACTGTATTTAGACAAAATGGAAGAATAAACCAGGAAACAAATTAAGTAACCCCTTAGTAGAACTAATTGAAGTGCACCAGTAAATATTTCTTTACAAATAAAGGCTAATGATGATAGCCTCATACAATTGTGTGATATCCATTGTGTGTATCAATGTAAATTTAGATTTGTTACTCCTTTAAAATCCATGGATGTTTGATCCTGGCATAAATGCTAGGTGGCAATTTTGGAGGAATGGTGTACTTGGCCAATTTGTGTAACACAGGCATGTGCTTAGATTACTATAGCTACATTCTAGCCATCCATCCTGGTGGAAACGCTAGGATTCTGGATGGAGAATTCTGGGATCTGCATAAACTCCAGAGTCAAGTCACTGCTATCTAACTTTTCTCTGCCCAGGAAAGAAAGGCAGAGTGTCCCATTTAGATGCCCTTGTTAGGGAGTCAATATATTCTCAAAAATGTCTTCTTACCTTGAAAACATGACCTCAAAACAAAGCTAGTATGATATTCCCCTGCTTCCAAAAAATACAGTAAGATGTTATAATGACATAAGATAGGTCAGGATTTGCTAAATACAACTAAAATACACAGTTGGCTGCTTGTTTCCTCGCCATGTTACAGAAATATACCTCGATCTCAAGGAATGAATAGACATCTTGAAATCATGGGGACTTGAAATTCATTGTTAGACCAAGCTAAGATATGAAAGTTTAAGTATTGAGACAAGATGGGTGGATATAATCAAAAAATATACAATGGCATTGTTATATTACTGAAAAATTACATATTTTGTTGAAACATTTCATTAGGAAAGCTAAGATATTTATTAGGACAATTCACAAGAAATACCAAAGTAAAGGAAACACAACATTTACACTGTACGAGGGAAAAGTGTCGATTGGTTGGCAAGAATCAGATTTCAGTGTAACACAAGATCAGGGCATGGCTAGAAATGGGGAAGCATTACCATTCTCTCGTTCATTTCTCAGGACGATGCTTTTATCCATCAGAGTCAGAAATTGATATCAACAAGACATTTAAACGCAAATAGCTATTATTTTTTGGAAGAAGATTTTAGCTGAAGTGCAAGACGCACAAAGAAGTTGCAACATCTTTTAATTAGAGCTAGCAGGTACTTTAATTAACATGAACTGTTTAATTAGTCTCTGGATGGCTGTTCCTCGTGCTGGCTTCAACTTACTAAACTGGCATTGTGTACTAAATGGTGGTTTCATTTTAACACGCATGGTTGATTTCTCTTCGGCTCCTAAAGTATTCAATAAAAATTGCCTCCTCAATCTTCCTCAGAAAATTTTTTAAAAATTGGAAAATATTAGAAAACTGATCTTTTCACCCAGAGAGTGTTGGGGTCCAAAATGCACTGTCTGGAAGTGTGGTTGAGAGTGGGTAACCTCACAACATTTAACAAGTATTTGGGTGACCACTTGAAATGTTATAACACCCAAAGCTGTGGCCCAAGTGCGGAAAAGTGGGATTTTCGTAAATTGATTGATTGTTTTTTGTTTGTACAGACTTGATGGGCTGAAGGGCTTTTTCTGTAATGAATGAGCTCCTTACCGGAACCTGACTGTCTGGCCACAGCAAAATTTCAACCTGACTTAGTATTCAGGTCCTTGGCTTCTCAGCATTTGGGATTGCCTATGGTCTCAGCAGTGACTGCTGCTCTTGATGGCAGGGCCAGAACTAGAGTGCTGCTACCCATTTGATTTCCACAATTAGGCCTTGCTTCTAGATGAGGATACAAGTTCCACCCTGCACCAGTTCATGACCATCAGACGTAAGATTGCTGGCAACCCAGGTTAGCAGAGGCAAGTTCCTTCCTGACAAACAAACTGGTGAGGCAAGACATCTGCCTTTGCATCAACCTCTACCTATTACTTCCCTGGTCTTTCTGGGCCAGTTGACTGCTGTGATTTCATACATTACAATAACAACCACCGATTGAAGAAGTATTTCTTCAGCTTATAAAACACATTCAGATATTCCAAACTCAGATACTTTGTGAATACATGATCTTCTTTGAATACCAAGACAGGACTCCAAGGAGTATGAAGTACAGCTATGCTCACAATTCAGTTTGGGCCCTCACATGCTAAACTTGACCCATGAGCTGAGCGAATTTTCAAAGCTGAAATTGGTTTGCGTCAATAATAGGTTTGTGCTGTAAACGTTCAAACCAGTGATGATTAGACAAAACAAAACATATCTTCACAAGGGTCAGAGGTTGTAGGAAAAGTTGAAGATATTTGGTCAAGTTGATAAATTAAAATTTGTACAAGAGGCAAAGGATTATTTTAATAATACAAGAATTTCTGTTTTTTTTAAAATCATGAATGGGGGTTTAGGGAATAAAAGTTAGAAAGCCAAGGAGGGGATAAATGGAGGAAAGCTGGCTGGCAGTATACGGACATGGTAAGTACTAAAACAGTAAAAGAGGAATAAAATGGAGGATGAATAAATGATGGATAATAAATAATAATTTGTTTTCTTGTCAATTTTATTCCCACTGGTGTAATCCTCCATGATAACTATGTGCACAACTAGTGCTGGTGAAAATGTTTGTGGAACATCCAGTTGAAATGACCTTGACAGACATCAGAACCTGCTGAGGAAAGCCAGACAGGAGGTGGCAGGGATATTGCCAAATTGCCCCAGAGATTTTGATCTGGGTTTCCAACTCTGATCAGACAAAATGTATGTAGATACTCTTGGATAGCATCCAATCCGGAAATCCCTGGACTTCCTATTCTGAAAGAGGGGAGGTGCATGCAGAAAAGACCCCAGAGCCACTGGGGAGGGGATCATTGTTGAAACCGTGACCCCTTTTTGAAGCAGTGTGCTGTGTTCTATTACTTAAATGTCCAGTCAATTGCTTTCACAGTTGCTGTGAAGATATACATATGTAATGTAAATAAGAGGATAGATTGGCAGGTGTGTCAAGTAGGTTGGGGTTGTTTACTCATGACGGTGAAGTATTAGGATGACAAGTCCGTGAGGATGGATGAGATGGCAAGTAAATGGATGAGTTTTTAGTGGAGGGTAGAATGATCTGGTAAGGAGCTGGGTGTCTTGGCACCAATGGGAGTTGAGGGACAAGGCAAAGCCTGTGTTCCCTACAATGAGGGAAGCTTGGGTCTTGGGGGTTAGCAGTTGGGTTAGGTGGTGGGAGTTGGGGATTGGTGCTGGGTCTGGTGTGGTTGGGTGGCTGAAGTTAGGGTGTGTCAGGGTTCACAATAGAGTTGAATAGTGAGTCAGGGCTTCAGTTTATTGGTCTTGTAGGAGGTAAAGTAAGTTTTTAATCATAACTTTTCTTGGGTAACTATTCAGCTTAGGTGAGTCAGAATTCCCTGAATTTTGGATGGTTCCCGACATGGGAAGTGCCCATCAGAATTTTCAATTTGCCAGGCAATTTCCTCAAAGTCAGCTGCATTGGCAATTCTGTGTAGTCGCAACGTGCCACTTCAGTCCATGCTTCTGTAATGATTACCTGGTCATCAGAATAGCTGGGTCAGCAGTCAACCTTCTTGGAAATATATAAGCTGCACCAGAGAACTGAAGGACTGTCAATGTCAAATTATATCATGTCGAAGCCATTTATTTGATCAAACTAGTCTGTGCTGATGTTTACATTCTTCAAAGATCTCCTCTTTCTACTAGATCTCCTCTCTTACTACTGTCTAGGCTTTTCTGCACATCTTTGTATTCCTTGTTGTCTCTAGCCATTCTGATCTAATTTCCTTTTGAAAGCATCTATACTCTTTTGATTCAACCACCTTCTGTGCTAATGAACTCCACATCCAAACCACTTCCTGGTAAGCAGACCTCTCATTTCCCTGTTGGATTTAGGAATTTCATGCATTTACGATGGGTAACTTTGTGAGAAAATCCAAACTGTAAGAGTTCTGTCTGCATCTGAGCCATTCATAATTTTAAAATTCTGTCCATTAGTCTCATCAAATCTTTTCGAAGAATAAAGCCTCGATGGATTCAATATTTCCCTCTAGCTATAATCTCTCAGCTCTAACTGCACTATTCTTTTTGCACTTTCTCCAGCTCTATTTCCTTCTTCTCGGTGTGGAACCAGAACACTACTGTGTACAGCCTGACAAGACTCTTAAAAAAAATATTTATCATAACTTAACTACTTCTGAATTCTATATCCTTAGAACTAAATCTGTGCGCTTCTTTAACATTTCTTGCTCATCTGCAATGCTGCTTTTAATGATTTGTTCATCTACATACCCAGATCCCTTTGCACTTTTACAGCATTCAGTTTGTTATTTTCTAAGGTATGTGAGATGTTTCTACTTGTTTTTGGAGAGCATCACTCCACATTTGTTTTGACATTCATTTGCTACTTAACTGCCCAGTGTGCATGTTTCATAATATGGTCTGGCATTATGCTGCATTCATTGCAGTATTAGTGTATTGCAGTTTGGCATCATTTGCAGGTTTTACTGAAGAGTTACCTGTCCAAATGTTCAGATCATTTGAACCTGCAAGCTCGGTGTCCATGGGCGAGCCAAACTAAGAGAAATAAAGTGAAATACAGCAGATGCTGGAGACTGGAGATAAAATGGAAAGTAATGGAGAAACTCATCAAGCTTAACGGCATTTATGGACAGTGAAACAGCTAACATTCGACATCTAATGTCAATTTTCTTTGGAACTGGAGAGGGGTGAAAAAGTAATTGGTTGTATTCTGTAGAAAAAGGATGGGAGGAGCAAATGGAACATAAGGGAAGACAATGCCTGCAGGTTGAGAATCCTATCGGATTGCGTGGACCTTATGAGAAGGATGAGTTGGACCTGAGTCAGGTAGATTGAACTTGATCAGCTGTTTCCCAGAACTTTGTGGGAAGGTAGGGAAGAGATTGCTGGACCCCTTGATGAGATTTTGTATCATTGACAGCCACAGGTGAGGTGCCAGAAGACTAGAGGTTGGCAAATGTGGTGTCATTATTTAAGAAAGGCTGTGAGGAAAAGCCAAAGAGCTATAGACCAGTGAGCCTGACATCAGTGGTGGTTAAGTTGTTGGTAGGGATTTTGAGGGATAGGATCTACATGCATTTGGAAAAGCAAGGACTGATTAGGCACAGGTAACATGGCTTTGCGCGTGGGAAATCATGTCTCACTAACTTGAATGAGCTTTTTGAAGAGGTGACAAAGAAGATTGATGAAGACTGAGTGGTAGACGTTGTCTGCGTGGACATCAAGGCACTGGACAACGTTCTGCATGGTAGACTGGTTAGCAAAGTGAGATCACATGCAATTTGGAGAAATTAGCCAATAGTATACAAAATTGGCTTGAAGGTAGGAGTAAGAACGTAGTGTTAGAAGGTCATTTTTCAAACTGAAGGCCTGTGACCAGTGGTATGCTACAAGCAACAGTGCTGGGTCCCCTGCTTGTCATCATTTGTATAAATGATTTGAATGTGAATATAAGAGGTATGTTTAGTAAGTTTTCAGATGACACCAAAATTGGTGATATAGCAGACAGTGAAGATGATTCTCTCAAGAGTACAATGGGACCTTGATCAGATGCATCAATGGGCAAGAATTGACAGAAGGAGTTTAATTTAGATAAAAGTAAGGTGTTGCATTTTTGTAAGGCAAATCAGGGCAGGGTTAATCCAGTTAATGGTAGGGCTGCTGCACAAAGAGCCCTAAGGGTGTAGATGCATAGTTCTTTGAAAGTGGAGTCACAGGTAGTGAAGGAGATGTTTGGTATGCTTGCCCTTTATTGGTCAGAGCATTGAGTATAGGAGTTAGGAGGTCATGTTGTGGCTGTATTGGACATTGGTGAGGACACTTTTAGAATATTGAGTTTAATTCTGGCCTCCCTGCTAAAGGAAAGATGCTGTTAAATGTGAAGGGGTACAAAAAAAGATGTATAAGGATGTTGCCAGGATTGGAGGGTTTGAGCTACAAGGAGAGGCTGAGTAGGCTGGGGCTTTTTCCCCTGGAACATTGGAGGCTATGGGGTGACCTTATAGAGGTTTATAAAATCATGAGGGGCATGGATAAAGTAAATAGCCAAAGTCTTTTTCCCAAGGTAGTGGAGTTGAAAACTTGAGGGTTTAAGTTGAAAGAGCAAGATTTAAAAGGGACCTGAGGGGCAAATTTTGCACATAAAGAGTAGTGCGAGTATGGAATGAGGTGGAGGAGGTGGTACAGTTACAACATTTAAACGACATCTAGATGGGTACATAAATAGGAAAAGTTTAGGGGGATGTGGGCCAAATGCTGGCAAATAGGACAAGATTAGTTTAGGATATCTGGTCAGCGTGGATGAGTTGGACCAGAGGATCTGTTTCCATGCTATACAACTCTATGACTCTATCAAAAGAAGGTTAGAAGGTGAAGGAAATTGGTGATCAAATGTTCACAGAACCAAAGGTAAAGGGAGTAATAATAGTAGAAAAGAAAGAAAGAGAGAGAGAATATGTGTTACAGTAAAATTGAAAAACAAAACTTGAAAAACTGATAGAGTGGGTAAAGGGAGAAAGTTTAATCCAAAAGCAGAAGGAGCGGCTTCATGGTCTGAAGTTGTTGAGCGAAATTTTGAGCCCAGAATGTTGCGAAGTCCTAAGTGGAAAATGAGGTGCTTTACTCCAGTTTGTGTTGGGTTTACTGTCCTAAACCTAGGACAGAAATGTGAACATGAGATCAAGGTTATGTGATAAAATGGCAAATAACTGGAAAGTCAGGGTCATGCTTGTAGACCGAGCAAAGGTGTTCCACAAAGCAATCACCTAGTCTGTCTTTGGTGTCCTCAATGCAGAAGTGACTGCATTGTGAGCTCTGAGTACAGTAAATAACTTGAAAGCAGAAGTTAAGCCACTGTTTTAAACTGGAAACAGTGTTTGGGGCTGAAGAGGAAGGAGGAGGAGAAAGGATAAGCATTATACCTATTTATTATATATGGAAGGCATGATATGTTGGGAGTGATAATGGAGTGGATCAAGATATGGTGGAGGAAGCTATCCCTTTGGAATACAGACAAGGGAGGGAAGGGGAAGATGTTTTGGTGGTAGAATTGTGCTGGAAATGGAAGACGATCCTTTGAATATGGTGATTGGTGTGGTAGAAAGTAAGGACAAGAGGAACTCTATCAAGATTCCAGAAGATTGGGATAAGCGTAAAGTGCAGGGAACTGATTGGACATGTTTGAAAGCACTGCCTACAACACTGGTGAGGAACTTCATTTATAACCTTAGAGTGAAAATGGATAAAATTCCAGTGACTATCGCAAGGGAAAGAATTAATATTAACTTTTAAGTCTTTTTTTTAATGTTAGAGGTTAAAGACGTAGATGTATAAAAGCCAAGTAAAATCATATAGTCACAATGGGAATTTTGTAGAAATTAGTGCGTATTCATGAAAAGTATATATGTAAATTTTCAAAATGTGTATTTAACTTGCTACATAGATGGCTTATGCTAAAATTAAGATATGCAGAATTTATAGCAGTATGAACAAGATTTCTGGATTCCTATTTGAACGTGGTATTCCCTAAGATCAAAGTTAGAGCTGTGTTGATAATAACATAGGTTGTCATCTTCATTCTGTACCTAAAGGTATGGTTTTAAATCACACCACTGCCTTCACCACGTGGAGGGCAAGGAAGTGGATCCTTATTTGGAATGGGATCTATCTCTGTACTATTGGCACTTATGTGACAAGATTGACTCCCCCAAGGAGTGTGATTTGCTGGGGCAATTTGTACTTTTGCATGCTGTAGTCCAGCGATTTAAAAAAAAAGAGGAATAGTAGGCTCCAACTGCTTTCCATCGCGTATCTAGCTAGGAATCTCATCTGGTCCTACCGGCTCCATTGCTCTATGTTAGAAAGATTTACAAGTTGATAATTAACCTGTTTAGCTGTATAATGAATGTACCTTCCTTGGCCATCAGGTCCTTCAATGGGACTTGAGCCCAAAGCTTCTAGCTCAGAGGCAGGGATGCTACCCATTGCATCACAAGATCTCGTATAATAACTTATTTAATCTAGTATAGAGAGCAGAATATTAAAATTTTCAGACAGCACAAAAATAGGCATCCATTTTAACAGTGAATAAATTTGTGTGTGACCTCAGGGAGACATTAAAATATGGATTTTTGTACGAGGGGAGTCTTTTCCCTAAACTTTGTGACGTGTTCCTCCCAGAACATTCTAGCACACTATAATTCAGTGATGTAGTTCACTTTATCTCCATTTTACAATTACAATTATGAAGTTGATAAAATGTTTATTTTCAGATGGCCTCCCATTCATTTTACCTTAAAGGCACCATGTGACCAGTTTTTGCCCAGTAGCTAGCATGAACGATGGGATTGAGCATTTAAAAGTGTCCCAAATTATTTTACTAGGAAGAAGTTGCAAAATGCTTACACTTTGAGGCAATGTCAGTAACCTCTGTGCTCCCAGTGGATACACTGAATCTTCAAATTCTGAGAAAACTGTAAACACATATACATTGGATTATTTATTTAGTTCCAAGATGCAAGAAGAGTTGGCTTCTCAAGGATTGCCAGTCAGTATTTCAAACTTAATGCAAGGTTCACCTGATTTAAGTTGCTGAATAAATCGTTTTATAATCTCACTTGATGGATCATGAGTTTGATTTTTGCATTTGGTTAACATGGTGGATAGTCACTGATAATATTCACATGAAGATACCAATGTTCTTCAAAAAGAGAATATGTTTATTATGGTAAAGGAAATAAATAAAAAAAAAACAAAACTATATATGATAGTGGAGTGAAATCATAACAGAGACAGCAAAATGAATTTTAAACATTTTTCTACCAGCAATAACCTTTTACATATATTTAATCCCAGTATCAGTCCTGTCTTAACTTTGTTTCTTAACTGAGTCTTTTCAGGTTTGCTGGCTCAGAGTTGTTATGGTTTCATGGAGGCGAAATCACGCCTTATTTTTTAAAAAATTTAAGTAATTTTGTCAAGTTGACAAGCAGGATAAATAAAGGGCAACCACGATATACTATATTTGGATTTCCATTCTAGTTCTGATGACCTGAGCCTCTCTTTATTTCTCCCATCCTGAAAACATCTACAGAAACTCTCAAAGCTTGAAGACTTCACAAAGTAAGGCTATTCTGCTGGTTGATTTATTTTCCTGAATTGGAATTGAAATCTGAACTGAATTTAAAAAAAGACTAATGGCCCTGATCAGTTTTCTTGATACGTCATAAAACTTCTGGTGTGTAAACACTTCTTCAATTAACACCACAATTATGCTGCTAGGCATTTAACTGATGTTGCAAGAATTTTTGGAAATAATGTATTTAATTCACTTTTGTAAGTGACTTTCTTTTAACAAAGATGCCTCTTTTAACAAAAAAAATTGACGGAACTGAAACTACAGGTTACGTTACCTGCACCTTATATCTGCTGAATTCTCAGATAATTGTATATTATACTCTTCTATCCTAATAAGCTTGAAGGAGGGTGGTTTTCTAAGATACCAATGAAAACTCAGTACTCCAGGTTCTGGGAAAGTCAGTGCAGCTTGAGACAGCACTGTGCTGTTTTTTGCTGTTCAGGATTGCAGGTGAGAAATTGCACTTGGAATGGAAAGACCAATTTGAAGAATTAAAGCAAGTCTGAAAGATTTGCCTAGCTCTAGCTAGAGGAAGCAGTCTCTAGGAAAACTCATACTGTGAGAGGTACTTCTTGAGTCAAACATTTCCAGAATGGGAAAGGAAATGATTGAAAGCAAATCATGGAGAGCTAAGAATAATTTTGGACTGATTCCGGTGGAATTGAATGCCAACTTAAAGGATAGTGGCACATATACCTGTGAAGTATGATGTTGTGGTTATGTTACAAGTTCTGTTCTGTAAGTTAAAATAAATGTCACCTTCAAAAAGAAGGTCTAATGAATACAGCTTTTTGTCTAATGTTAAAAAGTCTTAAAATGTGAAATCTTCTTGGCTGGGATTTTCCTTTTTCAGAAAGAAAGTGCAAAAATAGGGAAAGCATCACTTACTGATATGAAAAGGCCCACCAGATCTTGCAGCAAGTAGGCAGCTGATTGGGTGCCAGTGATCTTTCTATAATGGAGCTAAAATTATTGTTACTCAGACAGAATACGGCCCTTAAGTAGTCATTCTTTGACCATTTAAAGGTCTCATTAGCGGCAGGTTGGAATTGTTCATATTGTTCCTTCCGACCCAGAACTTGATAAGAACAATGTCAGGAGGGTGACAGAGCTCTGCCCACCACCATTCCACCTAATTAAGTTGACTTTGCATCCCCAGACCTGTAGCAACATTTGAATTTTTTTTTTAAAGTGATGAGTTATATGTAATGGCTATTAAAGAAATCTAAGTTATATTGCACCAGAAGTGGAGTCAACTTTCTAAAGAGTAACACTGTGTTTGTCCCAACAATGTTTCCAAGGATAGTTATTTAATATAAAATAATTACATTAAGCAACCATCATGTTGCTGCAATAACCTTTTCTTTATTGTATGGTATTTGGTAATCTTAGATTAAGGCATTTTAATGTTGCTGATGGCAACAATTCAGATGCACTGTCAAATTCCAAACAATGTTCGCTATATTTTGTGTGCATTGTTGATAAATTTGTCCGTGTAAAAGACTTCAGCTCTACAATTTTTTATTGGAAATATAAAGTGGGATATTCTAATTAATAAACTTAAATTCTGAATATTGTATTTTTCTAATTGAATAATTCTTTGATTATGATTAAACTTCTGGATTTATCCCTGGAAGGCTCCAATGCAATTATTGTGCAAATATTCAGAAGTGAGTTTAATTTACAGCCTGTGAATTATGAACAGTGATCTAGAATAGTGCTGATCCAATTGTATTGATTATTCAACATTTTATTAGTCACTCATGAGAATGTTTACAAAACTGGCCCCTTTTTAATTCACTAGTAACCACTATGCATGTGATAATTGAAGTTTCACCTTAAAATACCTTTTTGTCTTATAACGCGTTCAGTTATTGTATGTATATATATCTATGTGTATTTTGTGAACATTACATTGCACTGAAGGCATGTTTCTTCAGTAGAATGCAAAAGCAGTTGAAACATTTTGGCCAAGAATTTCTTTGGGTGTACGAGTGCTGTTGAAATTGTGACATGACACTTATGGTGCCTGTACACACATTTGGAATGAACTGTGTTGAATGCTCTGCTGGGCATAATGTGGGATTACTTGCAGTGAATAATCACCAGAGGTATGCTAAGGGGGCAATTTGAGTACAAAGCTGATTTAGTAGCAGTGGTCCCAATTTGGACTTCAGTGCTCCAGCTAATACACTTTCTTAATGGCACACAGCTGCCTACAACAGGAAGAACCTCCATTATTTAAAGGGATCATTAACTACTTGCAGATTAGTTGTTAGTTAATTTCTTCTCTGTTAACAAAGATTCTCTAAATGTTTGGTACTTTCTGTACTGCCTTCAAATAGGTTTTTGTGACAGGTACTAAAGAACTTTTGCTGATTTCAAAACTTGCACATGAGCCATTTACTTCCAGACTTAGGTGCACTGTTATACGTGCTCCTTAGAGTACAGCATCAGATTGGAATTTAACACAGGTCACAGTGAGCTGGTCAAACTAGTGAAGAGGAAGGAGGAGAAGTACTCTCAGCAGCAGGTGATAGTTGCCCAGCGTGTTCGGGAGCTATTCCTCTGCCTGACTTTCAGCAAAAAGCTATTTCTACTTCAATAGGAAATTGCAGAGTAAAAAACAATTGCATCTGGCTGGACTGTTCTAGAGAAGTCATGCAACACTTGATGCCATGGTCTCTTGCATTAGTCACAAAGTTGGTATGCAAGTACAGCATGTAAATAACACTACAGACAAGCTATTTATCATAAAAGGAATTGACCACAAAGGAAAGATGTTATGCTTCAGTTATACTTAGCATTGGTGAGACCACATCTTGAATACTGTGTGCAGCTTTGGTCTCCCCTATTTAAGGAAGGATACAAATGCATTGGAGGTTTATCAGATTGATGTATGGAATGAGTGGTTTGTTTTATGAGAATAGGATGAACAGGCTGGACTTGTTTCTATATGAGTTTAAAAGAACTAGAGTTTATTTGATGTGCCTATAACCCTGAATGATCTTTACAAAGTAGCCAGGATAGTTCCCCGTGTGGATGAGCTCAGAACTAGGGGACACAGTTTTAAGATTAGAGGTCACCCTTTCAGGACAGCGATGAAGATAATTTCTTGCTCTCAAAGGATTCTACAATTTTGCCTACTGAGGCAAAGTTCCATTGGAAGTAGGGTCTTTGAATATTTTTAACATACAGGTAGATTCTTGCCAGGCAAGAGAATCAAAAGTTATTGGTAGTAGTTGATGTGGAAATTTGAATAAAAATATAAGCCATAATCATAGACAACAAGGTGCAGAGCTGGATGAACACAGCAGGCCAAGCAGCATCATAGGAGCCCAATGCAGCTGAAGAAAGGCTGAAGTTTCGGGCCTAGACCCTTCATCAGAAATGGGGGAGGGGAAGGGGGTTCCGAAATAAATAGGGAGAGAGGGGGAGGCGGATAGAAGATGAATAGAGGAGAGGATAGGTGGAGAGGAAACAGACAGGTCGAAGAGGCGGGGATGGAGCCAGTAAAGGTGAGTGTAGGTAGGGAGTTAGGGAGGGGATAGGTCAGTTCAGGGAGGACGGACAGGTCAAGGGGGCAGGATGAGGTTAGTAGGTAGGAGATGGGGGTGCGGCTTGAGGTGGGAGGAGGGGATACGTGGGAGGAAGAACAGGTTAGGGAGGCGGGGATGAGCTGGACTGGTTTTGGGATGCGGTAGGGGGAGGGGAGATTTCGAAGCTTGTGAAATCCACATTGATACCATTGAGCTGCAGGGTTCCCAAGCGGAATATGAGTTGCTGTTTCTGCAACCTTCGGGTGACATCGTTGTGGCACTGTAGGAAGCCCAGGATGGACATGTCATCTGAGGAATGGGAGGGGGAGTTGAAATGGTTCGCGACTGGGAGGTGCAGTTGTTTATTGCGAACCGAGCGTAGGTGTTCTGCAAAGCGGTCCCCAAGCCTCTGCTTGGTTTCCCCAATGTCGAGGAGGCCACAACGGGTACAGCGGATGCAGTATACCACATTGGCAGATGTGCAGGTGAACATCTGCTTGATGTAGAATGACTTCTTGGGGCCTGGGATGGAGGTGAGGGAGGAGGTATGGGGGCAGGTGTAGCACTTCCTGCGGTTGCAGGGAAAAGTGCCGGGTGTGGTGGGGCTGGAGAGGAGTGTGGAGCGGACAAGGGAGTCACGGAGAGAGTGGTCCCTCCGGAAAGCAGATAAGGGTGGGGAGGGAAAGATGTCTTTGGTGGTGGGGTTGGATTGCAGATGGCGGAAGTGTCGGAGGATGATGCGTTGGATCCGGAGGTTGGTGGGATGGTACGTGAGGACGAGGGGGATTCTTTTTTGGTTGTTATTGCGGGGACGGGGTGTGAGGGATGAGTTGCGGGAAATGTGGGAGACACGGTTGAGGGTGTTCTCGACCACTGAGGGGGGGAAGTTGCGGTCCTTGAAAAACGAGGACAACTGAGATGTACGGGAGTGGAATGCCTCATCCTAGGGGCAGATGCGGTGGAGGCGAAGGAATTGGGAATAGGGGATGGCATTTTTGCAGGAAGGTGGGTGGGAGGAGGTGTATTCTAGGTAGCTGTGGGCGTCGGTGGGCTTGAAATGGATATTGGTTTCTAGGTGGTTGCCTGAGATGGAGACAGAGAGGTCCAGGAAGGAGAGAGAGGTTTTAGAGATGGCCCAGTTGAACTTAAGGTTGGGGTGGAAGGTGTTGGTGAAGTGGATGAACTGTTCGAGCTCCTCATGGGAGCACGAGGCGGCGCCGATACAGTCATCAATGTAACGGAGGAAGAGATGGGTTTTAGGGCCAGTGTAGGTACGGAACAGAGATTGTTCCACGTAACCTACAAAGAGGCAGGCGTAGCTTGGGCCCATGCAGGTACCCATGGCCACCCCCTTTGTCTGTATGTGGATTTCACAAGCTTCAAAATCTCCCCTCCCCCTACCGCATCCCAAAACCAGTCCAGCTCGTCCCCGCCTCCCTAACCTGTTCTTCCTCCCACCTATCCCCTCCTCCCACCTCAAGCCGCACCCCCATCTCCTACCTACTAACCTCATCCCGCCCCCTTGACCTGTACGTCCTCCCTGGACTGACCTATCCCCTCCCTAACTCCCCACCTACACTCACCTTTACTGGCTCCATCCCCGCCTCTTCAACCTGTCTGTTTCCTCTCCACCTATCCTCTCCTCTATCCGTCTTCTATCCGCCTCCCCCTCTCTCCCTATTTATTTCAGAACCCCCTTCCCCTCCCCCATTTCTGATGAAGGGTCTCGGCCCGAAACGTCAGCCTTTCTGCTCCTATGATGCTGCTCGGCCTGCTGTGTTCATCTAGCTCTGCACCTTGTTGTCTCGGATTCTCCAGCATCTGCAGTTCCTACTATCTCTAAGCCATAGTCATGTTGTGGTGTCAACTCCAGGAGCTGAATAGCCTACTCTGCTCCTACTTTGTGTGTTTCTATACCAAGAAGCAGGATGAAACCACATGACCAGCTGTGTGTATTCCAGCAGAAGCGTGCTAGAAGGAGGATGCATACACAGTTATGGTCTAAGCTGTTTAATACACCTATGTGAGGATTTTCAAATAAACTGAATCTGCACTAATTCATTTGTGTTACTTATCAATAACAGAAAAAAACAACAGTAACAAGCTGGAGAGTCCCAACAGGCTGTCTGTGTCAGACCAGCAACCAAATCCCCAATTCCTTCCCAATGCTCTGACACCTTACTATGCCTCTGTTACTGATCATCACACAGCCTACTTCACAATACTATATGCAATATACCTTGATTTCATATATAAATTTGAAATGTTTAGTTTTAAATTTTGTCGATATATTCCATTACTCCATGTCATATGTACCTTTGCCTACTCAAGTGATGCTATGCAGTGCTACCCCATTGGCTGCCATATCTGGTAGAAAGTTACTTTCACTAGAGAAGATTGTAGATGGTCTTCACAGATGACCTAGCCCAGTATTGGGCCTCAAAGGACCAGCTGTGGACTGCTACGTCTTGGCAAGAGTACCAGCTATTTGAGATGGCTGGCTGATTGGCAACATCTTGGGTATTGGCAGAGTGACTGTGGTAGAAGGATGAATGAATGCTGTTCTCCATCAGAGGTCAGAGTGGGTGCTTTGGTTGCTGGTATGACTGATAAGTATGAAACCTGTGTGCAGCAAATAAAAATTAGGGCGACACAGTGGCTCAGTGATTAGCATCACAGCGCCAGTGACCCGGGTTCGATTCCACCCTGGAGCGACTGTCTGGGTGTAGTTTGCACATCTTGCCCGTGTGTGCATGGGTTTCCTCTTACAGTCCAAAGATGTGCTGTTTAGGTAGATTGGCCGCGCTAAGTTGCCCATTGTGTCCAGGGATATGCAGGCTAGGTGGATTAGCCTTGGGAAATGCAGCGTTACAGAGCTAGGGTAGTGGGGTGGATCTGGGTGAGACGTTCTTCGCAGGGTCAGTGTAGACTCGATGAGTCAAATGGCCTGTAGGAATCCTATGATTCTATATGTTCTTTATAGCCTATGAAGAGAGGTGCTGCTTATATTGTTTCGACTCTTCCTCTTCCATCTCCTCCTCACATTTCTCCTCTTCCTTGCTATATATTAAGGACCGACCCTTTCTTAATTTTTTATCCACTCATAGGAGATGGGTATCGGTGGCTGGGTCAGCACATATTGCCTTGTCCCTATAGAAAGTGATGATGAGCTGCCTTCCTGAACCATTGCAGTCCATCTGCAGTAGGTTGATTCACAATGCTGTAAACGGGAAGTTCCACAGAATTCTGATAAGCTTGTGCAGCATTCACCAACCCATCGTAAATCTCCACACCCGCAACACTAAGTCCTGTTGGTTCCTTCAGAACAATTCAGAAGATGCATTGTTTCAACTTTTTGGAGATCTGTTGTATCATTTTCACTACCTATATGCTGTGTTGTGTATACTGCATATACACACTGGCCTGAACAATATTGTAGCTCTGGATTGTGAGGAGGAGGATTAGGTAGGAATATATAAATGTACCATCATCTTCAATGGATTCAGTAATGGGCATCCCAATAACAAGTGGTACTGTTTCCTCTTTGGGGATCAGAACATGTAGATGTGCTTATCCCCTCTGTTTAGCTCTCATTGATTCTGATTGTCTACCAGCTCATCCTGAAAGAAAGAGAGAAGTGTACCTGCGAGTGTGTGCAATCTGTATGGTTGGTCGGGCTGTTGAGTTCAATAACTGGCAGTGTATGCAAGAGATATGGGTGTGGGGTTCAGCAATAAGAATGTGAAGATGAGTTGAAGTATATGAACGTTAGGTATGAGTCCTGATTAGAGACGCTTGTTAGATAAATAATGGGAAAATGGTGCTTAAAGACAGATGAACATTATAAATAGAGCTTTTCATCCTTTGCTATACAATAACATCAATGTAACAAAGAAAAATAAAATTTGAGGTGTTTCCCTAGGTCTGGGCTAATTCAATCCTGCTCTTCGTTACTCTCCTCCTCCATATATACTTGCGCATAATTATACACACATCACAAAACAGTTCCATACAATACCTTGCAATGCAAGATTTATTTCAGGGTGTCTCTTCAAGCTAAATTTTTAATAGGCAGTTTTCTGTAGTTATCGTGCTGGAAAAGCAAGCTGATAGCATTCTCAGCGTGTCAGAACAAGCAGCACATTTCATCAACGCAAAAAGTGACATTGTAGGGGGTATAATTGAGAAGTTCACGCATGACACAAAAATTAGGAGGATGGTAAATAGTGAGGATAGCCATAAAATTCAGGAGGATATCAACAGGCCAGTCAGGTGGCAGAGCAGAGGCAAGTGGAATTCAATCCAGAAAAGTCAGACATAAAGCACGTGGGGAGGATTAATAAGATAAAGAATTACTGTATGATTGGTAGAATCCTGAAAAGTGTTGAAGATCAGAGAGATCTTGGTATACATATGCACAGATCCCTGAAGGTGGCAGGGTAGGTGGGTAGGTGGGTAAGGTGGTATATGGAATATTTGCCTTTACTAGCTGAGGCATAGAATGTATGAGCAGGGAGATTATGCTTGAACTGTATGAAATGCTGGTTAGGCCACAATCGATATACAGTGTTCTGTTCTGATCACCACATGATAAAAAGTATGTGGTTGCACTGAAGCAAGTGTAGAACAGGTTTATCGGGATGCTGAGATAACAAGGTGTAGAGCTGGATGAACACAGCAGGCAAAGCAACCCTGGCCTGGAGGGTCTGTGGTACGAAGAAAGATTGGAAACACTGGGGTTGTTTTCCTTGAAGCAACAAATTTTCAGTGAAGGCCTAATAGAGGTGTACAACATTGTGAGGGATATGAATATGGTGGATGGCAAGCCATTTTTACATTAGTAAAGGCGTTAATAAACCAGGGGCATTAATTTAAGGTAAGAGGTAGAAGGCTAAGAGGAGAGTTGAGAATATTTTTTCACCTAAAGGGTGCCAGCAGATTGAGATACACTACCTGAAAATGTGGTTGAATCAAAAGCATTTAGAAAGCAATGTTTAGATATTCATTTGTATTGCCATGGGGTGCAGGGTTTTAGGCCAAAAGGTGGGTAAAGGGATCAGTGTAGCCAGGTCTTTGACAACTGGCATGGTCATGATGGACAGAATGGCCTCCCTCTGTGCTCTAAATGTCTGAGTAAACCTCAACATAGCTACATGCATCTGATAGAAGGCAGTACTGTTAAACCGAAAGGAATAGTATTGTTAAGTCAGAGCATTTGGGTGAGGAGGAAGAGTGAATATTGTACCAAAAGAAGACAGGAGGTTACTGCCTTAGTGGACACATGAATGCCATCAATGACACCATGTAATTTCCAAAATAGTGGGAAATTTTAAACCACAGGAAAATTTAATATGGTTTAAGGGCTTTTTTAAGTATTGACATTCAGTGGCTGTTAGTGCTGACCTTGTATCAGAATGTATCAGTCACTTGCTTGGTACATCTGTGAACAGCAAATTGGCTTACACTGTGCATTAACCTTGTAGCAAATGGGAGAAAGACAAAAATAGATGCACTGATGAAAGAAGCTTCCTGTCGTAGACTGCGAGATAGGCTTGCCAAACTTGCATGCACAGCAGGTGACATGGCACTGCTTGTAGGTAGGTCATCCAGTTATCTACCACCTCATATTCCTGAATATTTTCTTCAACTGTGAAATACAGCGATTGGGACACTTTCAAAACAATCTTTAATATTAATTTACATTATTTACAAACAGTACTGGGCCCTGGAGGTCATCGTTAAATAACCTGTTGTTCCCTGAGCTGCAGTGAAAGTTTATATGGTGTCAGCTTGATGACTCCCTTCATTAACAATATTGTTCTGCCAAATATATCGAAATTCTGGTGAAGACAATATTGTGGTTGCATTTGAATTAAGTGACTATTTTCTACGTGTTCTGGTTTAAAACACAAGAGAACCTTCAGCTCACCTAATAAAAAGATACACAGAAAGTGAAAAATCTACTTGGTGCCCCTCATTAATGTATTTTTTTTAAAGTCAGTCCCATATGCAATGAGAAAGGGCTAAATGTTCTATAAAAAAAAGCTAATTAATAATGTTGTAAATGAGCCTTTAGGGAATATTGACCATAGTATGACAGAATTATCCATTGAATTTCATACTTTAAAATTTAATCTACTACTAGGCTCTTATGCCTCATATCCAGCCTTGATTAAATGATGCAGAGGAGGAATTTGGCTGTGATGAATTAGAAATATACAATAAAAAGTTTCGAGTATATAGGCAAACACAAATATTTAAAGAAAAAACATACATTCCTTTTAGAAGAGATAGTAGGAACTGCAGATGCTGGAGAATCTGAGATAACAAGGTGTAGAGCTGGATGAACACAGCAGGCCAAGCAGCATCATAGGACCAGGAAGGCTGACGTTTCGGGCCTAGACCCTTCATCAGAAATGGGGGAGGGGAAGGGGGTTCTGAAATAAATAGGGAGAGAGGGGGAGGCAGATAGAAGATGGATAAAGGAGAAGACAGGTGGAGAGGAAACAGACCGGTCAAAGAGGCAGGGATGGAGCCAGTAAAGGTGGGGAGGTAGGGAGGAGATAGGTCAGTCCAGGGAGGATGGACAGGTCAAGGGGGTGGGATAAGGTTAGTAGGTAGGAGATGGGGGTGCGGCTTGAGGTGGGAGGAGGGAATAGGTGGGAGGAAGAACAGGTTAGGGAGGTGGGGACGAGCTGGGCTGGTTTTGGGATGTGATAGGGAAAGAGAAGATTTTTGAAGCTTGTGAAATCCACATTGATACCATTGGGCTGCAGGGTTCCCAAGCGGAATATGAGTTGCTGTTCCTGCAACCTTCAGGTGGCATCATTGTGGCACTGCAGCAGGCCCAGGATGGACATGTCGTCTGAGGAATGGGAGGGGGAGTTGAAATGGTTTGCGACTGGCAGGTGCAGTTGTTTATTGCGAAACGAGCGTAGGTGTTCTGCAAAGCAGTCCCCAAGCCTCCGTTTGGTTTCCCCGATGTAGAGGAGGCCACAACGGTTACAGCGAATGCAGTATACCACATTGGCAGATGTGCAGGTGAACATCTGCTTGATGTGGAAAGTCGTCTTGGGGCCTGGGATGGGGGTGAGGGAGGAGGTATGGGGGCAGGTGTAGCACTTCCTGCGGTTGCAGGGAAAAGTGCCGGGTGTGGTGGGGCTGGAGGGGAGTGTGGAGCGGACAAAGGAGTCATGGAGAGAGTGGTCCCTCCGGAAAGCAGATAAGGGTGGGGAGGGAAAGATGTCTTTGGTGGTGGGGTCGGATTGCAGATGGCGGAAGTGTCGGAGGATGATGCGTTGGATCCGGAGGTTGGTGGGGTGGTACGTGAGGACGAGGGGGATTCTGTTTTGGTTGTTATTGCGGGGACGGGGTGTGAGGGATGAGTTGCGGGAAATGAGGGAGACACGGTGGAGGGCGTTCTCGACCACTGAGGGGGGGAAGTTGCGGTCCTTGAAAAACGAGGACATCTGAGATGTATGGGAGTGGAATGTCTCATCCTGGGAGCAGATGCAGCGGAGGCGAAGGAATTGGGAATAGGGGATGGCATTTTTGCAGGAAGGTGGGTGGGAGGAGGTGTATTCTCGGTAGCTGTGGGAGTCGGTGGGCTTGAAATGGATATCGGTTTCTAGGTGGTTGCCCAAGATGGAGACAGAGAGGTCCAGGAAGGAGAGAGAGGTATTAGAGATGGTCCAGGTAAACTTAAGGTTGGGGTGGAAGGTGTTGGTGAAGTGGATGAACTGTTCGAGCTCCTCGTGGGAGCACGAGCGGCGCCGATACAGTCATCAATGTAACAGAGAAAGAGGTGGGGTTTAGGGCCAGTGTAGGTACAGAAGAAGGATTGTTTCACGTAACCTACAAAGAGGCAGGCATAGCTTGGGCCTTTGCGGGTACCCATGGCCAACCCCTTTGTCTGTAGGAAGTGGGAGGAATTGAAAGAGAAGTTGTTGAGGGTGAGGACGAGTTCGGCTAAGCGGATGAGGGTGTCAGTGGAGGGGGACTGGTCGGGCCTGTGGGACAGGAAGAAGCGGAGGGCCTTTAGGCCATCTGTATGGGGAATGCAGGTGTATAGGGACTGGACGTCCATGGTAAAGATGAGGTGTTGGGGACCGGGGAATTGGAAGTTCTGGAGGAGGTGGAGGGCGTGGGTGGTGTCACGGACGTAGGTAGGGAGTTCCTGGACCAAGGGGGAGAAAATGGAGTCCAGACAGTTGGAGATAAGTTCGGTGGGGCAGGAGCAGGCGGAGACAATGGGTCGACCAGGGCAGTCAGGTTTGTGGATTTTGGGAAGGAGATAGAAGCGGGCGGTGCGTGGTTGGGGAACGATGATGTTGGTGGCCATGGGTGGGAGGTCACCTGAGTTGATGAGGTTGTGGATGGTTTGGGAGATGATGGTTTGGTGCTCAGGGGTGGGGTCATGATCAAGGGGGCAGTAGGAGGAGTTGTCGGAGAGTTAGCGCCTGGCCTCAGTGATGTAGAGGTCAGTGCGCCCTACTGCAACTGCGCCTCCCTTGTCCGCGGGTTTTATGGTGAGGTTGGGATTGGAGTGGAGGGAGCGGAGGGCTGCACTTTCTGCGGGGAAGAGGTTGGAGAGGGTGAGAGGGGTGGAGAGGTTGAGGCGATTGATGTCTCGACAGCAGTTGGAGATGAAGAGGTTGAGGGAGGGTAGGAGGCCTTGGGGTGGTGTCCAGGAAGAGGGGGTGTGTTGGAGGCAGGAGAAGGGGTCAGTAGAGGGAGGGTTAGGTTCACGGTTGAAGAAGTAAACATGGAGGCAAAGGCGGCGGAAAAACTGCTCAATGTCCAAAAGTGAGCGGTATTCGTTGATGTTTGGGTGGAGGGAGACAAAGGTGAGCCCTTTACTGAGGACTGACTGTTCATCCTCAGTAAGGGGTAGGTCTGGGGGGGATGGTGAAGACCCGGCAGGGCTGGGTGCTACTATCTCCTCTGGAGCTGCTGGCTCTAGAGGCGGTGGGCGGAGCGACGTCGGCGTCGGCTGTGGGCGGAGTTGTGTCGGCGTAGGCTGTGGGCGGGGTTGCGTCGGTTCCTTTTAGAACAAGACTCATAACTAACAAGGTAAGATAATGACAGTATTATATCAAAGGAATAGGTTTTTAGAATTGCCAAAGATTTATAAGTCTAAGGATTGTGAGAATTTTAGGTATCCTTGGTGCTGTTTCTGAAATAACTTCCTGCACCCTTCATTGAACCAGGGTTGATCCCCTGGCTTGGTTGCATTGACTTTGTTTGGGAGTGAACAGAGTAAGTGTTATAATAGACATCACATCAGTGCACTGTTCCCCACCCGCCTCCCTTCCCCCAGCATGGTTTAGATGAGCAATAGAAATAAATGATGCCAGGCAGAGCAGCACCAGCTGTTGTAGGGTAAATGGTCATGAGGACTATGGGATGTCCCTAAATCCCTGCCCCACAGCTAAATGACATTCCTCTACTGCTGTACCTCTTCATTAGGATCAAATCCAAAACTGTGTGCAGTTTCTTGCCAGAACCAAAATGTGTCACGATATGCTAGCCAGTTTACTTCACATCATCAATGGAAGTGAGTATGAACTTGTATTAAGTACTTCTGTAAAAAAATTGTGTCTAATCAGTACTTGAATGCTAATACTGCAGTTACTTGTTTAGCACCTCTCGGCAAGTTCAAATTATGGTAATAAGCAATTAGGGCCAAAATTATTTGCTAAAATCAGGCTTTCAGACATTCTAATGTTATAAATTCTGTATCTATTTAATATATGTTTTCAACCTTTAACTGGACTCTAATAGAATTCATCATCGTATTCTGATTTATAAGATATACAATTGTGATACAATTTGAGCCTAAAAAAACTGTGGGTTGCAATGCTAATGGATATGACAGGATTGCTGACAAAGTGATCTCTAAAGATGATTTGGTAGAGAATAAGAAGCTAGTGGGAGGACAGTTGACTTGCTTGGAGCAAGCACGCATCTGTACATTTGTAAGAACAGTTTAAACCTCCACAACCCCATAGTGTGCAACGTTCTGGTACCTGCTAATCTTTTAGTGTAGTACCCAATTCTCCCTTCTCTCCACTGTTGCCAATCTGCCTAAAGCCTGCCACTTGGAGAAGCATGTATTATGTCCGTTCAACCTCCTGCTAGCATTTGTACAATACACAGCAGGTCCCATTGAGAGTGGAAAGGCAGGAACTCAAAGCATTGAGCGACCTTGTGCCTGGTTAAATCCAGGCTGTTACCGATCACTGACTGGGAACTATCTGTAAACCGGCCTATTTAAGATAATGCTTCATCAGCTACTTGCTGAGGTAGTCAAGTAAATCTATCTCCCTTTGTTTATTTTACATTGATTATCCCTGTGATGCACCACAATTTACTTTTGTTAAATAAAATATAAAAATAGAATTAAAGCAAGCATCATATTTTCCATCAAGTATTATTTAATGAGCCAATATTAAAGCAGCCTTGACCAATGTCTTAAAGGCTGTTAGATTTATCACTCCTCACAGGCTATACATTCTAGAAAACACATTCAGTAATTCTTAAAGAGGTCCTTGAGATGAACCCTTCATAGTGAGGTCTGCCAAGAACTGTAATAGTATTAAGCTGCATGCAGTTTTCAGTAATAGTGTCCATATAATTATCAAATTTTACTTGTGGATCCTACTAATTGCTCTGAAGTTTAATACGATCTTTTTTCTGCTTAGGCAAGTTTGAACGGAGCAAAACCAAGTGTAAAAATGATGAAATAGTTTTTACAATGTTCTCTTGATGTGAGTGTAGGAATTTTTAAAAAAAAATTATGGATTTTAATATTGCTAAACTTTGCTTTTAGTCTTTTATGGAGATGCTGAAATAAAGGAAAGCCTAGCAGATGGTACCACCTCATTACACTCTGACAGCCAGGTACAACATATAGTCACCCCATATGGTGGTGGTTTAGAGTGATGGAAAACAAATAAATTAATGTTAGAAAATTTCAGAAAAAGCTCTATGAAATTCCTCATTGACTCAGAATCAAGCAAGTTCTAGGATGGTATATTGTCTGCCCTGAAACCTCCAGCAGTTAAACATGAGTTGGCTGATCAACGCAATGAACAAACTAGAAGAAAATCATAGGCAGCAGTAACGTTTTTTTTTCCCTTTTTACTTTGAACACTTCCCATTAGTATCTATAAAAGTATTGAAGATTGGAAAGTGTTTTTTTGATTGGGTGGTGATTTTGGAGGTGGTTGGGCATGTGATGATAATTCCAGTATAACTTCCAAATTCTGTTGACAATTGCAAGCTGTAACCTTCTGTAAGCAGCAATGTTGTATCATTTGCAATATCTCATGCATGAGAGCCTTGAGTACCTACAGAGCACTGTACATGCTGTAACTTCATCCAGATGACAACAAATTTCATCAATGTTTCTTTGGGCATCTAATTTGTAAGTATTGTATCATAAGTTACACTTTGATTATAAAATTCGACAGAACATATTTGAAATATGCAGTATCTAGTTCCTTCATTATTTCAAAGATTTCAATCATATCTCCTTGACGTCCGTGCTTTTGCAAAGTATAAAACTCCAGACCTCTCCTGATACCCAAGTGCTCTCAAACCAGTATCGATAAAGTGAACCTTCCCTTAGCCTTTTACAGGTATGTTTTCCAATACTTCCATTTTGCTATTTTCAGTTGTTTCTTCTGATGTTTTATTTTTAGTTCAGCTATTTTTCACATCATCCAAGACACTATAATATCTAAAATTTCAGACATTCCTTATCCACTTTTATTTTCTGGTAAGAGCCATTGCAAAAGTAGGAATTAATGTGGAAAATGGGCACTGGAAACAGATAACTTTAGTAGAAGTAGGCAACAGGAATAAAACTGAGAAGATCATACCCCAAAGTAATTGAAACCCAGTTATTATGTAGTGTCAAAATTATCCCCAATATCTATTATGCTTCAGTAATAATATAATAGATTGGTGACCGGTGATTTTATTGCATTTCTGTTGCTATGAAGGACATCATAACAGAATTTACAGGCAATGTTACTCCATACATCTGACTTTAATCAAAGATTAATGATTATGAAATGATCACTGCGAGGTATTGAGCAATAATTTAGAGCTAGTTAAAAGAAATTACCTTCAGTTTGTACTGTCTGAAACATATGTCAGCATCCCTATCTACTTGGTATTTTAGTAGATTAGTATACTTATAACATTATAGAATGAAATATTATGTTAGCATATTAACAAATGTGTCATTCAAGTATTTCTTCCTTTTTTCTGTTCAAAATAAAATATGGACCGTAATAGAAAAATGGTGTGTAGCGGTGTTCCCCTTCTGTGTAAAGACGTGTCTTTTAACTTGCTTATTAATAGTAGTTGTCTTAAAGGTGTACTATGTTGTTACTATTTCAATGAAATTGTATCATGACCCATTATAACCTCAAAGATATATTTTTCAGTCCTCGTGGGAAAAAATGTGTTCTCACCTCTTCAGTTTCTTTCACCAGTTTCACCACAGCCCAGGCAAGGTGCAATTACAAATGTGCATTTTTCTGTTGCTTTTGTCATTTTCCATGTTAGTTAGTCCAAAACATTGGTTAAGCTAAATTAGAGAAAGGTCCAATGTCTTGCGGAAGTAACATCTAGATTTTGTACTCTGTCCAATTGCAACATAAGAATCCAGTTTGCCTTTTTATCTATCTGCACTTTCATATTTAATGTGTTATGCATCTATTTAAAGACAAAAGTTTACATTCCTCTATTCTACACAAAATATTTTTTGAGACTCTAACTAAGTGGTCACACTGGAGACCATAAAAATGGAAAAACAGTACTTTTTTTAACCAAGCTTCAACATTTTACAGTGCAATAATCATTAATAATAACAGTTTTAGAAATATGAATGTAAACTCTTGCAGAGTTCTTGAACTATTATGATATTTTTTTAAAAAAACTGTTCTATTATTGCATGCATTGTCCAAACAAGTATACTGATAACTTTTTGAAAATAGGATCAGGTTAATATTTCAATTTGCAATGCTCATAATTTAAAAATACAAGTTGTACATTTTTAAGCAAAGGAAATTTTATAATTATTTGTGCATAAATGTGTTTGTTTATTAATTATAATTTTGAGCTCCAATGGTTTAATGTTCCTCATTGCTGTGCTCCAAAAGCAGTTCTTAGTATCACTGTAAAGACAGTTAATTTTTTTCAGGCATACCAAGAGAAGTGCTTCTATTATTTTGTTACTTATCCCACTCACATTCGTGTACCCTAACGATCCTATCATACCATTTGAAAATTCTGTCTATCATTGTGTACATTTCACATGCTATAGAGCATTGAGTTCACAGGGCTATCATTCTGTTTAAATAAATTGGTGAGACATTTTAATAAATGGTTTTTCATGTGAAATATCCTGTAAAATAAGGTAAAATGTGAATTATGTAAATTAAGACATTAGGCTGAATACAGCTGCAAATAACCTAATTATTTTCCAATGAAGTTGCATGATATTAAATCAATACCAAACACTTCATAAATATTTAATTTGGACTTGTCAGGGACCAGAGCATACTCCCTCAAAGTATATTAAGAATATAGTCGAAACGCTAACTTTATCTTATTTTAAAACTAGGTATAAGGCATTGCGTTCCAGATGCAATTTGATTGGTGAACTTTACGTTAATCAAAACACACTTTATTTTTACATTACAGTTAAAACACAAACAAAATAAAAACTAAGAATTGGCTTAACTGTAACTCCATTGCAATGCTTAAAAAAAAAGATATATTCACTACTACTAATTAACTGTTCCAATATAGTAACATCCCATAAACAGATGCTTGGCAAAGGCAAAGTCAGTCAAATAGATAGTTCCACATGCAATTCTTGCAGCAAAAAGAGAACCTAAGCTTTTAGCTGTAACAGAGAGAGGAATAAGAGCTTCCACATCCAGCTTCAAGATGCCAGCAACTGCTGAAAGCTAAAACTAAAAATCCTGGTTCTATGAGAGATTGACTCAACCCATTAAGGCTGCTTCTATTGTTCCAACTTCAAAAAAAAAGGCCTTTCAAGCTGTTTACTCTATTGGCTTTGAGCAGACTGCTTATCACCACTTTCTCAAACACCCGGCACCTTTCCCTGCAACCGCAGGAAGTGCTACACCTGCCCGTATAACTCCCACCTCACCTCCATCTAAGGAACAAAAAGAAACTTCCACATCAGACAGAGGTTCACCTGCATATCCACCAATGTGGTTGACTGCATCAGCTGCTCCCGTTGTGGCCTCCTCTACATCGGTGAGACCAAGCGGAGGCTTGGAGACCGCTTTGTAGAGCACCTGCGCTCTGTTCACGACAAACGACAACACCTTCCAGTCGTGAACCATTTCAACTCCCCCCTTCCACTCCCTGGGTGACATGTCCATCCTGGGCCTCCTCCAGTGTCACAATGATGCCACCCAGAAACTGGAGGAGCAGCACCTCATATTCAGCCTTGGGAGCCTACAACCCAGTGATCCCAATGTGGACTTTACCAGTTTCAAAATCTCCCCACCCTGGCCTCATCCCATGACCAACACTCCCTCCCATCCCCACCTCCTTGACCTGACACAACCTGTTCATCTTCTCTCCCATCTATCCGCTCCTCCCACCTCACTGACCAATCCCCACCACTGCCTACCTGCACTCACCTATCACCATCGCACCTACCTTTCCCAGCCCCACCCCTCCTCTCTCTATTTATTTCAGAGCTCTCTTCTCCCTCCCCCATTTCGGAAGAAGGGTCCCAACCCGAAACATCAACTTTCCTGCTCCTCTGATGCTGCTCTGGCCCGTTGTGTTCCTCCAGCTCCACACTGTGTTATCTCTGACTCCAGCATCAGCAGTTCTTATTATTTCTCAAACTTTTTTTCTTTCTTTTAGAAAAAAGGACAAAATACATCTCTTAAAGCCATAGTATCATCACCAACTAAATAAAAGAAAGAGTGACCACTTTAGATTTAGCTTTCGAGGCTTGATAATTGGAATCTCAAATTTCAACTTTTTCCACGTTACTTGGGATTGCTACAATGTGGGTTGATCACCTTTCTCTGCCTTTATTAAAACCTGCTATTGTTTAGATTTGGTGGGTAGTTTTACAATTGGATTCCATTGTTCCTCATTCACACAAATGTTATTGAGCTCAAATGTGACTCTACCTACAGCAGGGTGGAGGGATGGGTAAAAGCCCATGGCAGCGATGGCCTGAAGATTCATGCTTATGGCACAAGGTAGGCTTAAAAGAACCTGTTTAACAAAACTGCACCCACTATTGGAATCAGTTAAAATCTGCAGCAACAATTTTTTTCTAATTTTCCTGAGGCAGACTTCCCAGGAGAGGAATCCCGCTAGGAATCTGGGAAAATTATTCCATTGACTCTTCTGCTAGACAATCTTTGATCTACAGCTGGAAAACTGGCCTTCATTGTAAAGCCTTCATTCAACTTTATGAAGGGTCATCGATCTGAAACATTCACACACACATTCCATTTCTCTCTACGTAAGCTGTCTAATCATCAGATTTTCTGTTTTTAAATCAAAGTATTTGGTTTGCTGCTAAACAAAAATGTCAAATTAGGAATAATTGCATCAAATTTTATCAAAAATCAGTAAGTGTCAATTTTGGGAAGGTGGTTGTTTTGACTTCCATTGCCAGCACTATTTGTGTAAAACCGACTCCAGTTTCTCCTGAGATAACAAGGTGTACAGCTGGATGAACACAGCAGGTCAGGCAGTATCAGAGGAGCAGGAAAACTGATGTTTCAGGTCTGAAGGGTCCGGACCTGAAATGTCAGCTTTCCTGCTCCTGTGATGCTGCTTAGCCTGCTGCGTTCATCCTGCTCTACACAAGAAGGGTTCAGATCTGAAACGTCAGCTTTCCTGCTCCTCTGATGCTGCTTGGCTGCTGTGTTCATCCAGCTCTACACCTTGTTATCTCAGATTCTCCAGCATCTGCAGTTCCTACTATCTCTGATCCAGTTTCTCCTGTCAGTTTATCAGGGTAAACTTGCCTGCGTAAGCTTTTTGAATAATTTTTGACAGATTTGAGAGATTTGCACCTCACATTCTAGACTTCATCAAAACCATGCACTTCCATCTTCACAAGGTTGTCTTCCTCTCCAGTACTGCTGCCTTACTCATGCTTTTGAGGTGGAATAATAACTTGCTTGACAAATCCACAAATTGAGTAATGGTAATATTTATTGTCTGTAGCTCAACTGCACTTCTGAAGAAAATTTATTCTTTTCTGTTATTTGACCACATCCAGTGAAGGGTAGTGGCTGAGATCCCAAACAACTTTTTGTTCTCATTGAAAGAATAGAGTTATCTGACTTGGAAAACACATAATGAATGCAAATACATTTTTTTGAAAGGAACTTGACAACTGACCACCAATTAGGATGTAGGCAGTAGTGTTTCTGGTTGCTAGCAGGAGACAGCTGAAAGAGAGTGAACATGTAATAAACCAGAATGGCAGCTGCCAGAATTGAGCAAATTAGATACCTTTGTAGTGATCTGTAATGGAAGGTAACAGGAATTGTGACCTTTTAAAACTGACAGAAATATTGCTTCCTTGCCTTTTAGAGCCTTTATTGGGCAACTACTTCTTGTTAGAAGTTTTTCTTATGTATGTTACTTGGAAGACAAAAATGACAAAATTTATAATCTGTGTGGCAGTTAAGAATTTTGCTGAAGAACTGTATTTTTAAGCATATTAACAGGACAGTGACTAGACCCAAATTACTACTTGTTTGTAGATGAACCTTTGTATCATTTTTACAGCTGGCTATACATTGGAATTTCCTGGTTAAATGGAGGATTTAACTTCCATTCATTCGGTTATGAGAACTTCATACTCATTGGAAGGGTCTAGGCCCGAAATGTCAGCCTTCCTGCTCCTCTGATGCTGCTTGGCCTGCTGTGTTCATCCAGGTCTACACCTTGTACACTCATTGGAGACTTTTATTTCTAGTTTGTACCACAGTGACAGATTCCTACAGAGTCCTCCATCTTGGTTGAGAGTATTAATAATTGGCCAATCAAACAATCAATATATCAGGCTTCCATTGGTTCAAAATTTTTTTTTTTCGTTTCTACAATAATCCAGTGAGCCTGGACTACATGACCCTGAATCTACTCTCCTGTACTTGCAATGGAATAGCACAGCACAAGCTTCAGGTCTGCAAATTAGAGTTTCTTTTTTTCTGGGATTCCACTACAGTTCAGTTTCTGACGGTTATTTATATCTCCCCATAAAATATCTGTCAGTACATTCTCCATTAAGCTCATTAACACACATCTAAATGAGGAACAATGGAGCATTCAGCTGTAAAACCAGACTAACTTAAATGGTTGTTGGTATGACCAGTATTATAGTGACACCATGGGAAAATGATATTACAACACAAAATCCGAGAAGTTATGCTCCCAGTGAACTCGGGAAATTTACAGTTTGATGAGTAATGCATTCCTGTTGCTAGTAACAATTTAGACTGATAAAAGTGAGGAACTTTTGAATTTGAGGCTGATAAAAGCTTTAATTACAAATTAATGGATTTGGGTAAAAGCTTTAGATTCTTTACTTTGCCGATCATAGAGATTAATGTACTGCATGTAAATAAATTATAGTGGAAGGGTTGGCAGCAACAAAGAGGGAGGGATTTTCTTTTCAGTCTTCTGGTTGCTCTGTCTAATTCCAAAGACTTTTAAAAGTAAGTTTGTGGATGACTTAAATAGTTAATAGTGAAGAAGATGATCTTAAGTGACAGGAAGAACTAGACAGGTTGGTCAAATGAGCAGCTGAGTGGCAGATGGAAGTTCTCCCTTGAAAGTGTGAGGTAATGCACCTTGGATGAAATAATAAGATATGGCAGTACTCAATGACCAGCAGGGCATTAGGAAGCTCAGAGAAATAGACAGGTCTTGGGGTTCTTTTCCACAAATCCTTGAAGATGGCAGTACAGTTTAATAGGGTAGTTAAGTAGGATTATGGAACAGTTGCTTTTATCAGTCATGTCATGGATTATAAAAGCAGGGAGGTTATGTTGGCACTGTACAGGACTTTGGTTTGGCCACAACTGGAGTGTTATGCACAGTTCTGGTCACAACACTTCAGTAAGGATGTGATTACACGGGAGAGGGTGCAGAAGAGATTCACCAGAATGCTGCCTGGATTGGAAAGTCTGTGCTATGAGGAAAGATTGGATATACTGGAGTTGTGTTCCTTGTAGCAACAAATGTTGAAAAGGGACCTGTTAGGTGCATATGCTTGTGAGGGACATAGATATAGTGGATAGGAAGACATTTTTCCATTATTACAGGTGTCATTAAACAAGAGGCATTGATTTAAGTAAGAGGTAGAAGGCTAATAGATTTGAGAATGTTTTCTCACCCAGAGGATGATGGGAGGCTGGAACCTGAAAGGGCAAATGAGTCAATAATAATCATAATGTTGAGGCAGCATTTATTTATTTTGCATTGTCATGGTCAGGTAGTTCTTGCAACAGTGCAGACTGGAATTACCATTATGAACAATCAAAAATCCAGACTCGGCTGATGCTGGGGGAACTGTTAGGGAAATGGAAAATTCTGATGAGCAATTATCCTGTGTCTAGAACCCTCCAAAAAAGCCCCTTAAAGCCATAGATTTTGGAGGGTCTTGATTTACTTCAGCTGAATAGTCACCCATGAAAAGTTAGAGGATTGAAAACCTAATGTAACTTCTGGATAACTGTTGAGGTGAACCTTTAACTCACAATGAACCTTGTCTCACTACACACCTGCCCAACCCTTGAGAACTGCACGGACCTGACACTCACTGCGATGTGTGACTATCACTGGTGTTCCCCACACATTTAATCCAAGTGGAACTACTGGACCCAATACTTGCCTCACTTAGCTCCCACAACCACTCACCCTTCCCCTCCACTTCTCACTGCTTCCAAACTCTCTTGATAGCCTACTCACTGACCTGACCCCACACCTACGCTAAGCATTCACCAACTTACCTGGCATCCTTCCCACATCACCACCCTCATCTAACTGCCACCTTGACTCTTCATTCACCTACCGCCCTATTTCCTCGCCCATCTCCCACCATACATCTCTCACTTTCCTTGTATATACAGTGAGATACTCCCATCAAGCAGGAACACATGAATGCAAGAGCAGAGAATCCTTGCAGAATGGCAGTTGGTGATAATATTTCTGAAATATCCTTGTTATCTCTCCTTTGTTCTCCATGAACAGCAGGACAGTGACAACGTTTGACTTAACAAAATTCTTCAGTGAATCTTTTCGAAGAGAAAGTACTTGAATTTGAATACTTCTTGCTCTACGCATTTTTACCTGTGCAAGATAATTGGCTTGCAATTCTGTGCATAGCAATAGAGTCTCGTTTAAAAAGACTCCAATTTCAAAATTGAACCTTTCAGTAACCTTTTTAAGGAAAACACTCCAGGTTAATACAAAATTTTTTTTTTGTTCTAAAAATGAAACAAATTCCTTTTCCCACAAGCTTTACATAGATCTCACAATCGGTACATTTATTGAATCATTTATTGCCATGTGTATTCAATGTAAAAATACAGTGAAAAGTGTGAACCTTCGTACATACATGGCACCATTCACGTTAACTTGAAATAAGCTAAGAAAAAAAAATAACTTGAGAGTTCAACTTGCCTTTCCACTGCTGAATTCCCACTCTGAGCTTTCCAGCCCTCGCCATGCCTCCTCCAGAGTCCCGTTCCGAGCTTTCGCCCTCACCATGCCTCCGCCAGAGTCCTGCTCCGAGCTTTCCAGCCCTCGCCATGCCTCCTCCAGAGTCCCGTTCCGAGCTTTCGCCCTCGCCATGCCTCCGCCAGAGTCCCGCTCTTGATCTGCCCCATCGTTCTGGCTCACACTCGATCCGCCATCACTGCAGAACACAATCTATGCGTTCAGCTCCCGCCACATGGTTGCCAGTTGCGACCCAGCGCCTTCTCAACTCCTTGGGTAGGTAATTAAAAGGGATGGGGGTGGGGGATAGAATTTCTACAGAGGGAGGGAGGAGGAGGGAGGGCATAAAAAGGACAAAGAAAGAGAAAGACAACTGGCAGGCAGAGTAGAGCTCCAAATGGAGCGACTTACCCTGCTGCCATCTTGCAGGACATAGCAATAGAGAGGAATGGTCAGGGATATCCAGCAGTGAAATAGCAGGGAAATATAATGGATTGTTATCCTTATCATTACATTATTACTTTTCTTCAAATGCAACAGTCTTGTCTATATATCCATCAGTATGTTGAGATCATATTCCACACCTACTTGATCCCAATAATTATGAATCCATAGTAATTTGCATGATCCTATATGTCAAACCTGTTACTGTTAATTCCTCCATGAGCTCAGATATGTGTACTCTGTAACTGCATAACATTTTTATTGCCATTGTGTGCCTATTAAGGGACACTAGATGATTCAACAGCCTTTTGTGATAGTTTTGTTGCATTTTAGTTGAAGTTCCATAGAGCTGTAATAATCGGGCCTGAATAAATCTCTGCAATCCCTAAAGTTTTGTGAACAAGAAAGAAAAAATTATTTTCGTTAATGCATTTACTGTGTACTAAAAGCAAATTTAAACCTCTCTCCAAATTAAACCTGATTCAGTCTACAACAATCCTCGCATAGAAGATAGAAAACCTCTCACTGGAGCAGTAATGGAATGCCCTTGTGATTTGGGTTAAGGTATGTTACTGAAGGAGCTTAGCTCAGCACCTGACCATTTTTATATCTGACCTATCCAACATTCCTCAGATAATGTTACACAGCAAAGACACACATCTGGGCATAAACTGACAATGTAGCATTGCTGGGATTTTCACTTGCTGATGAAGCAGCTTCCCTAAGTGAGATAATTGGCTGGAAGTCCCAAAAGATTTGATTGCACCATCATTCAGCATAGTGCCCTTCAACTGGCGTAACTGTAAAACTTTGACCAGTGATGAAACTGGTAGGAAATAGGATTATAGAGAAAATGGTTATGACTGCGACTGGAAGAATACACCATCATTCCAGTTTCACTACTCCACATCACAATGTAAAGATACTTTCCCTGTTAAAGGTGACAAATTAAATACCTTATCTATATCAGATTAAAAGGAATAAAAAATTATCAAAGTTTTTGCTAGAAAAACTCGGCAAGCCTGGCAGCATCTGTGGAGAGAAATCAGAGTTAACATTTCAGGTTGAGTGACCCGTCCTCAGAACTGAGGAGCTTTTCCAGCAATTTCTATTTTTGTTTCTGATTTCCAGCATCTGCAGTTCTTTCAGTATTTTTTTGAAAACCATCTATCATCTGTATGTTTTAATAAACATAATTGTGGATTTAATCAAACAAAATGTATTCAATAATGTTATACTAGTACGTAATCCTTAAAAATTCACTGAATGTTCAAATATTTATCCCTCTAAATATCCCAAATCTCACTCTTCAGGAAGGTGGAAATAAAAACAGATTTCTCTGCAAAGATTTAATTTCTGGAAAAATACCACTTTGGCCAATGGATTATTCTTGAAGGCAAAAAGATAAAGTCATTCATTGTGCATTTGTTCCTTTTGAAGTCTTGCATACACAATTTTCTCAGAAAATATGGTCTTTTAGTTTTCTTTTCAAAAGCACAAAGAGCTATCACCCTGAATTGATGCAAAGGGTTTTCAGAAATAGGAGAAATCAGCTGAGCAGCTTCTTCATAACAGGCTTTCCTCCAACTCATATAACAAGGTGTAGAGCTGGATGAACACAGCAGGCCAAGCAGCATCAGAGGAGCAGGAAAGCTGACGTTTTGGGTCTAGACCCTTCTTCAGAAATGGGGGAGGGGAAGGGGATTCTGAAATAAATAGGGAGAGACCTTGCCTCCAACTGAACCAAGTTAAAAAGAAAAACCTTTTACAAGCTCGTAACTGTTCAAAACAATTCTACCAGTATCTACAGTATAGCAAGGAATTACCACTAGTCATGTAATTTCTAGAAAGTCTTGTTTAAAAAGACTCCAGTTTCAAACGTGAACCTTCAGTGACCTTTCCAAGGAAACGACTCCAGGTTAATCCACAGATGTTTTTTGTTCTAAAAATGAAATAAATTATGTTTTCCCACAATCTTTCAAAATTCAATGCCTTCAAGCAATATTAAATATCAAGTTTATTCCTAAAAGTCCTGAATGAAGAGCTGGGAAATATTGACCACGTTTTATGGAAGATTATGTAAAGCTTTCATATTTTGTCATGGTAAATTAGTAACATAATATTTCTTAACGATCTGGAGCAGTTCAAGAGGAGGAGAGAGAAAATGTTATGTTTGTTGAAAAAGTATAAGAATGAGATGTAAAGTAGGGAAAATAACAGAAATTAAAGGACTTTGCAACCATTGTTTCCTGTCATGCAAATATCTGTGCATGACACATAGAGAATCTATTATCTCTTTTATAATACAAATTTGCACAAAATTCAATATATATAATCATTAGAGATACAATTAATCTTTCCACACAAAAAAGCAATTCTAAACCATTTCAAAAATGCAAATTGTGTCTTGTCTGTTTGGAACGGTATTGTGAAATAGGAGATTCATACACTTAAGATCACTTGTGTAGTTTGGGTAAAACCTGTATTTTCCTCCTCGTGCAAGTATCCCTTTAAGACCAAGAGAAACTAGGGAATATTCTGAAAGCAGGTTAATTGAATTTCTGCTTATAAGAACTAGGAGCAGGAGTAGACAACTTAGCCCCTCAAGCCATCCATTGAGGATGATCACAGCTACAACTCTAATTTCTTGCCCACTCTCCATAACCCTTCAACTCATTGCTAATTTAAAAGCTGTCTCTCTCCTCTTTAATTTTCTAAATATTCTGGCATCCACCACACTCTGGGGTAATGGTTCTCCTCATCTCTGTTTTAAATCTGCTACCACTTATCCTAAAACTATGAACAGAGGCAGCCATGCAAAGATTGGAATACATGACCCTCGCCTGCATACAGCCAAAACTGTGGATATGATATGTGGATGACACATTTGTCATCATTAAACGCACTAAGTTAGAAGAGATCCACCACCCCATCAACAATGTATTCACCAGGATCAAATTCACAAGAAAAGAGGAAAACAACAATCAACTTCCGTTCCTAGACATCAGGGTAGAACGAATGACAAGTGCGGAATTCCAAACCACGGTATACAGGAATTTCCACAACAATCACCATAATGTCCACAAACAAAGCTGTGTTAGGGCACTATTTAAATGAGCCCCAACCCACTGCAACACATCAGAACTTTGCAAGAAGGAGGAATAGCCCCCATACAAGGTCTTCGCTATCAATAGATACGTCACCAACTTCAGATGCCTACTAGATAGACAACACTAAGAGGACACAATATGACCTAATACACTGGCCACACTACCGTATGTCAAGAACATATTGTAACTGCCAACGAGACTCCTACAACCACTAGGAATCACACAAACCCACAGCCACACTATGACAAACAATTGCAAGGTCTAAAGACTCCATACCCACGACATGCAGGACTAACTTAGTGTACAAAATACTCTGCAAGGACTGCCAAGAACATTACATTGACCAAGCAGGAAGGAAACTAGCCATAAGGATACACGAACACCAGCTCGCAGCAAAAGGACACAACAAACTTTCCCTCATTTCAGTACACTCGGACAACGAAGGTCATCAATTTTACTCAGATGGTGTGACCATCCTAGCCCAAACCAACCATAGACACACGTGGGAATTCCTAGAGGCCTGGTTCTCTACCCATAATGCAATCAATAAACATGTGGAATTAGACCCCATATATAAACCCTTGCAAAAAAGAACTGAAAATGACACAAAACACCAACAGATCGAATCATATAAATACTAAGCAGAGTAGAACAATATCGCTTTATTGGAGGCAGCACTGATGATGTTACCTAGCATGGTGATGAAACGTCTGAACTATAACCAGCCAGCTTGGCGAGCAAATCAACAACCTCACCCACAACCCGAGCTACAAATCTTCGCAAGAATCTTAAACATGACCTTTTGTTCTAGGTTGCCCCACATGAGGAAGCATCTACACTGTCAATTTCCTTTGGCATTTTCTTTACATCAATTAGATCTCATCTCATTCTTTTTAACACCAGAGAGGAAAAGTTTAAACAGTTCAATCTTGCTTCACAGGATGAACCCTTCATCTCTGGAATCAATCTGAGAACCTTCTATGAACTGCCTCCCTCCACTAGTAAGGAGACCGAAATTTTATGCAATACTCCAGGTGCAGTCTCACTAATACCTTATATGGTTGCAGCAATACGTCCCTATTTTTATACTCTCTTCCTTTGGCAATAAATGACAAAATTTCATTTGGCTTCTTTATTCCCTGCTGAACATGCAAACTGGTTTTCTATAATTCATACAATTATGACTTAATTAGGTTTCAAGAAATGTCCATGTGATCTGAGTTTGTAATGCGGAAGAACGACTAAGGAACAAAGCCTAAACAAAAGGGTATACAGACTGTTCCTGTATAGGTTATGTGGTTAGAAAGGACAAAGCATTGAAGGCAGGAAGGGCAAGGAATCATGTGTTGGACAAGATCAATTGCTACTGTTGGAGTAGTACAAGAGCCCACTAGACCACTTAAAATGACCAAATAAGACAGTCTCTGTGTCATTGAGACTGTTGTAATTGTGAGTGTGTGTTTGCAGATTTGCACCTTGTCAATGGTAACCATTTCACTGGGTTTCAGATGGATACAACTTCAGGCAAAAGACAAAGCTAAACGATTGAGTTGGGAGTCAGGGGTCTGACGTAGTGGAGCCCGAGTTAGCAAGATGAATATTACACACACCTACTGCCACATTTGTGAGGGTATAACGTGAGTTCTTGGAACAACATTGGGCATATCTTTGTATTGAATACTTTGAAAATTTCATTTTAGTCTGAAATTTTAATTAATATTTAGCTGATGCTAATTGTTTGTGCAATCCACTGCATGAATGTTCGGCAAACAATTATGTATGTTTAGAATTTGGCCAATTCACCATTAACTTGGGTAATCTGCTCTAGAAATTCAAACAGAATTTCTACTAATCAACTCAATGCATTGTTCAATGGCTGAAAATGTAGTTTCAGTTTGATTTATTGTTGTCACATATATTGAGATACAGTGAAAAGTGGTGTTTTGCCTTCTTTATTCCCTGCTGAAATTGTATACTGGTTTTCTGCGATTCATACAAGCAGATCGTACCATTCAAAGTGCATCAGAGTAGCAAAACAGAGTGCAAAATACAGTGTTATAGCCGAAGAGAAGGTGCAGAGAGAGAGAGTGTATAAGGTGCAATAATTTTACTTTCTCTTCACGGAAGACAAAGGTCTGCTTTGTTCACGATATGAATAAAACATAGTCTAGCGTCTAGTGTTCCTATTAGCAGTGTAACAAAAGCAATACAACGCAATTCATGTATTTAGAGTTCACGTATGCCACTTTAAATCTCTTGGTTGTTTCAGTACTCTATCTTTCCCACGTTTTGATAATTCACGAGTAAAAGTTTGTCTAATTTTGTTAGTTTCCATCTGGAAAATCAGATTGAAATTATTCATTGGGAGTGTGCTTTTGCATTACAATACACCTTATTATATTGAGTATACTTGTTACCACAGCTTTCAGGCAACTGAAAGTAGTACATTGCATTGGAGCAGCATTTAAATTTTCCAGAAATTTCCAAATTGCTTTCGACCTTAAATTTAATTGACGCCAAATTTTATTTGTGTTCTCTCATCATCAAAGTTTTGATCTTATTGAAAACTATCCACAACTGAATAAAGTCCAAATCATAGAATAAAATCCAAATTTCCAGTGAGATGCAATTACAAAGTTCTGAGGGAGGGTCACCAGACCCAAAACATTAACTCTGAATTTTATCTTCACAGATGCTGCCAGACCTGTTGAGCTTCCAGCGACTTCTGTTTTTGTTACAAGTTTTCAGATTTTTTTTCTGCAATCTAATACCATTATGGAAATGATACTAAGGTTACAATTTATTTATTTGCCACCATACAGCCATCATTAAAGCAGAATACAAATTACGGTGAATGTGCTGTTAAAGCTGTGATCCAACAGCAACACGAAGGGAAAGGCATTTGTGAATGCCTCATACTTTAAAAGGAGGGATTTGATTGCAGGTCTGAAGGAGCCTTAAAAGACCTTTCATGTGGGATTTCCTGACTGAGGGGAAGAAAAAGTTGCTTAGCTGATTTATCTTGTGTATGCTTTTCGGTTCACTCTGATTATGGTGAGTATCAATGCACATTTTTAAGCACCCATTTTTAGTCACTGTTCTTTAAAAAAAAATTAAAAACATAACAGTGATGGAGTTTGAATTCCAGCCGGCCAAAATAAACTCTCTTGAGATTTCTTTGGTTCGATCACTATACCTGTTGGATATCCAACTAATATTTCTCTGTAAGCTACAAATGTAACTTCATTATTTAAGAAAGGTGAGAAACAGATAAACCAGGACATTATAGATAAACCAGGACATTAGGCATTGGTCTAATGTGTACTTTGGTAGTCTATCGAACCACAAATTTACTAACAACTGAGGGTTTAAAAGAAATTTGGGCTGATCAGAGAGTAAGCCAATATGAACTTGTTAAACGTGATCTACCATTAACCTACAAAATTGAAAGTAACTGAAGTTGTAGACAGGAGTATGTCTGTAGATGTAGTTTATATAAATTTCCAGAACATATCTAATAAATTTGTATTAAGAGAATACAGATCAGAATTATGGCATCAAGAAAGGTTTCCAATTTTCCCATCAAACTATAACTGACTGCTGCTTGGCCTGCTGTGTTCATCCAGCCCTGCACCTTGTTATAACTGACTGCTTCTGTGTTTTACTATTGAGTGGTGACGACCTTCATTTCCATGTTTTTTTGGCACTTTGGCACTAAGGAATACCTCTGACTTGTATGTTTCTGACCAGTGGCTCAGTACACAGGTACACACACATCTCATGCATCTACCTAGAATGCATCTTATGGCCCTTAGCCTGCTTTTGCAGTGCACTCTCGCTCAGTCACTTTGAGTTTCCTTGCAGACTACCAGCTTCTGTATACTTCTTCCTGAACACGTAGGAACTTTAATGCTGAGTGTCAGGCTGCCAGCTTCTGTGGCTTGCATTGCATTTTAGCTCAGATGAAGAGGCAGACAGCTTGTCACAGAGGAGAGCGCTGAGCCATCGATGAGTGAACATGCCGCTGTGCAGCACCTTGTTATGGCAAATTCCCATCTTCAATATATGCTATTAGTTTACAAGCCAAAAGCACTGAATTTGCTTCAAGCAAAATGGTGAAATGTGAAAATCAATTGGGAGTAGTTCTTAGTGGGGTCAAGAGGGATTAAAGTCATTTAGGGGTTACTGTTTTGGTCATTCAGGGGGCTGATCTGGTCCCAGTCCAAGGTGCTTGGCCCTACCAGAATCTGGAAATCCATGTCCTTTGTCGTCAGGGGATTGTGCCATAGTCAGTTCGACAGGTCAAGTGCAAACAGTTAGGGATTATAGAGAGGTCTGTTGGGATGCTGTGGAGAGATCAGTCTGGGGAGTGAGCCAGATTTCTTTCCCCTTTAAATATGACAAAGGGAAGAATAGAGTATGATGGAAATAGGTGGAAGAGCTGTTCATTGTGATGCACAAGGAGAAGAGCTGGTGAGGCACAGCCAGTGAGTGATTAACACATGTCGATGACAGGAAAGGTTAAGTGGGTTAGAAGGATAAGATGGACAAGAGCCATTGAGTGGACGTGTTATGTGCAATAATGAGAATAGTGATCTTTGAGCCTTGGAAAGAAACATGTGCAATGGCAGAGTAAGACTAAGTGCTGGGCCTCTGCCATGGTGGGCCAGGTACCACATATCTCACGCTACAACACGCTAATTGAAAATTGCACCCATGTTATTGAAGGAAAATTATTGACCTAGTTAGAAGATTGCCTGCATTTTACTTACTAACCAATATGGATAATGCATGTGAATATGAATTGAAAGTATTGACCAGTGCTATCTCGTAGATCAATCTATGCTGAGGTTTTAACAATTCACTGTACTTATTTATTTAATTGGATAATAAAATAGTCATGGATCCAATTATGCTGAAGAATTGATTGTTGATCAAGTAATTATAATAGATGGGAGCATAAAATTGTACAGAAAGATAGATTTCAGCACAAGTCAGAAATGAGATCTTCTATTTTCGACTAAATAAAACATAGGCCTGAGTAATGTATAAATCAAGAAAAGCTAGAACAACCGTAGTTCAGAGATTTACAGTCTATGTATTCAGATCACAAAGATGTGACAAACAGATACAAAAAGTAATCAAAAAAGATGATGGAACGTCAACATTTCTAATTGGAGAGTTTGAACATAAAGCCTTCGTCAGGCCACATCTGGATTTTACAATCTGGGGCATCCCACCTTAGAAACTGAAGTTCAGACTCTTAATAATGTTACAAGATCTAATGGTTAAGGCTATGTAAAGAGATTATATAAACAAGACATGTATTTTCTGGGATGTAGAAAGGGATTGATTGAGAATTTAAAGATTTCAAAAGGAATTCATATGGTAGGTATATTCAGATCAGGAATGATCTCATTGAATATTGGAACAACCTGACAGGGCTGGATGGTGAATTTCTGTATCCATGTTAGCTCTTTAAAAGAGGCAACACAGGTAAGGGAGGTCTAATTGTCTCTGTATTCTCTATGAAATTTAGTGTTTAGATTCTGATGTTTGTGCAGCCAACTAGTTTTTTTTATACCTGCCTTGTAAAAAGCAAATGTAATTTACAGTTGTAACAAACAGATGCTTTGGATACCCAGTGATATGTCCCTTTAAAAATGGTGCTGGCAGCATCATGAGTATTAACAAGATAATTTGAAGCTGCTGAACCCAGTTTGAGGCCTTAATGCTCTTTTAGCAGCAAAAGTTATATTCAGGTCTGTTGTTTGAGTATTTGTCTAATACCTCTTAAATAATGTTAAGTCAATTGAGTTCAGTAGCCAATCCATGCAAAGTATTGCATATCCTATCAACCCTGAACGTGGAAAAATAATCTTCTTGTCTTCCTACTGTTATGTTTATTTGCATATTTCTGAAACGCTTACTGTCCTTGTATTGCCACATAGTCCTTTTCTATCAAACGAAAACAAAGAGGACAAATATCTCATTATAATCAGAAGAATACAATTGGTCAGAAGGCCTTCAGTTAATATAAAATTGTCTATCTATGTTCGTGAACGTACTGCAGTAGTGCGTGATGCTCCATACTGAAGCATCCAGGGATTTCAAGGATACAACGAGGATGACCAAGTAAGGTTAATTATCTGAATTGACTAGAGTGTTAATAATTGTCATGTAACAACACACATCAAACATGATCACCCAAATGTGCTTGGCATTTGGATGATGACATTCAAGAGAGTAAATCATTTCCAAACTGAACAAATTAAGGATACACATTTTGATAGTAAAACATAACGGAGCATGCTGGGTAGCCTGGATATCATTTCTCCCATTCTAATGTATGTGGCATAAATCTCACTTACCTGGATATCACTTTGAATAAAGTTGTAATACAAACATTTGATTCATTCCTGGCCCTACTCATTTAGCGGAAGTGTTGAGCTATCCACGCTAAATATATTAACATTACCGAAAACGGACCGAGCCCTTGAAGAACACAAAGATAGCAGGAAAGAACTCAGACAAGGAATCAGAAGGATTAAAAGGAGCCATGAAATGCCTTTGGCAAGCAGGATTAAGGAAAAAGGCATTTTAGACGTATATAAGAAGCAAGAGGGTCACTACGGAACGAGTAGGTCCACTCCAGGCCAAAGGAGGGCATTGTGCATGGAGCCTGAGGAAGTGGGCGAGGTCCTAAACAAATGCTTTGTATCAGTATTCACAAAGGAGAAGGACACGGAGGAAGAGGTATGTTGATACTCTAGCGCATGTCAATATAAAAAAAAGATGTTGGCTGTTTTAAAAAGCATTAAGGTAGTCAAGTCCCCAGGACCTGATGGGATCTATCCCAGAATGCTGAGGGAGGCAGGTAAAGGAAATTGCTGTGGCCTTGAATGAATTCTTTGTATCTTATTTAATCACAGGAGAGATCCCAGAGGACTGGAGAATAGTCAACATTGTTTCTTTGTTTAAGAAGGGCACCAGGGATAATCTAGAAAATTACAGGCCAGTGAGCCTTATGTCGATGGTACGATATTATTGGAGAACATTCTTAGGAATATGATTTACTCACATTTAGGAAAAAATGAACAGATTAGCAGTAGGCAGCATGGCTTTTTGCAGAAAAGGTTGTGTCTCACAAACTTGATTGAGTATTTTGAGAAAGTGATAAAGATGATTGATGAGGGCAGAGCAGTAGATGTTGTCTATATGGACTTAAGAAAGGTCTTTGACATGGTCCCTCATGGCAAGTTGATATAAAAGGTGAAGTCATGTGGGATCCATGGTGAGCAGGTAAGATGAATATCGAACTTGCTTAATCATAGAAGACAGAGAGTAGCAGGGGAAGAACATTTGGAAATCTGTGACTAGTGGTGTTCGGCAGGTAATCCGTGTTGGGATCCCTATTGTTTGTAATATGTATAAATGATTCGGAGGAGAATGTAGGTTTCCTGATTAGTAAGCTTGTGGATGACACAAAGACCGAGGGAGCTGCAGACAGTAAGGTTTGCCAGACAATATAGCAGGACATAGATAAGCTGGAGACTTGGCCCGACAAATGGCAGATGGATTTTAGTTTGGTCAAATGTGAGGTGATACATTTTGGGAGATCTAATGCAGGAAAAATGTATACAGTAAATGTCAGAACCCTTAGTAATATCAACACACAGAGAAATTTAGAATGTACAGGTCCACAGTTCTCTGAAAGTGGCAATGCCAGTGAATGAGGTAGTCAAAAAGGCATATGGCATACTTATCTTCGTAAGTCACTGCATAAAGTATAAAAATTGACTAGTCATGTTGCAGCTGTATAGAACTTTAGATAGGTCATATTTGGAATATTGTGTACAGTTCTGGTTGGCACACTACCCTAAGGATATGAAGGCTTTGGAGTGGGTGCAGAAACTGTTAAGCAGGTCATTGCTCAGTTTGGACAAACTTGGTTTGTTTTCATTTGACCGTCAAAGGATGAGGGGTGACCTGATAGAAGTTTACAAAATTATAAAACGTACGGATAGAATAGCTAGTAGGAGTTGTTTCTTTTTTCCTCAGGGTAGAAATGTCAATTACTACGGGACATAGGTTTAAGGATAAAGGAGAAAGTTTAAAAGAGATGTGAGAGGCACACTTTTTACACAGGGTATTATGTGCCTGGAATGTACTGCCAGAAGAGGTGGTGGATGTAGATACAATAGCAACGTTTATGAGGCATCTTGACGGATATATGAATAGGCAGGAAATAGAGGCATATGGACTGCATAGAGACAAAAGGTTTGTTGTTTAGAAAGGCAATATGTGTCAGCGTGAACTTGGTGGTCCAAAGGGCCTGTTCCTGTGCTGTACTGTTCTTCTACTTCTTTTATTATAAAAGAGTGAAAATTGAATACCAAACTGAAACTATTTACAATAATATTGCTTATAAAAATTTCTAGTAATTATGTAATCAACACTGTTTTCTTAATGTTTTCTTCGCCTATGAAATTTTAGTTTGAGAGCTGTATTATGTGACTTCCTAAAGGCAAGGCACAACTTTTATTCTCAGAATGAACAATTGGAGTTGAAATCCAGGATGATCACACTCACACACATTCATGTTCGATGCAGTTATTTGTACAATTTTTAAAAAATGTCCAATAACTTAATTCAACCCCATTTAGGTACTGTGATGCAGTTTATTAGGTAGTCAAATCTAAAATTCTGAATTATCAGATAATTTGAATTCATGAATCTCTTTGTAAAACGCCTAGATATACTATTATTTTCTCTTAGTTATACATTAATGGTAAGTTTTGAATTCAATGTTTAACCCAAAAAAAAGTAATTTGCCGTGTTTTAAAAAAAAAGGCCAACACTGCAAAGGCATTTCTTTGTTTTTCTGCTCGATGTTAAGTAACCATAGAAAACAGCTAATGAACACAAGTAGACAGAGATACCTGCAGGGAACTTTAATCTATTTAGTCCTTTATCTCAAGCAGTTCCCTACAGTGATGGCGTTTACATTTGCTCTTTTCTTCTCTCTATCAGCATTGTGACTGAAATGCGAGTACAACAATCCACAGCCCATGTGGTGGTGATAGTTTCTCTACAGGTTGATTACTTTTGCTCCCTGCCAGCAGAATCTGCTTAATTGCAGATGATGTTTCTTTTCTCCATTCTGTCATTCCTTTTATGTAGATCCTCCACAATGGCAGTGATTGCTTCCTGGAATTGGATTTTCTAAAATTTATTGTGTTTGTGTGGATTTACTACCAGGAGAATTATTGGCAGTGAATCTACTTGTAGTCTTATCATTTCCAGACAGTTTTAATGTTGGCAGTAATAATTACTGACAGAGCCATTAGGCCTGATTAGTCAAATAATTTAGTAGAGGAACCGGAGGGAAATTTCCAGTTATATTTTACCTTATAATTCCAATGTCAACTCTTGAATTGTAACAGTTAGAGTGGGTTGTCAAGGAATGTGTCACTAAAAATATTCTGATATTATTTCTCTTCACAATGTATTGAATTCATGCTCATTACCTGTCCTGATAAAGAATATAAATCCCAATGAATGTGTGGAACTTTGCTCTATTTTCCTTCAAAATCTCTATTTTCCCTAACACAGGAAAGAGTACCACGATAAAAGTTGATGCTGCACTGCCCAAGAAGTACAATTAATTTGCAATTTGCACATTTGTTGTTTAATAAGATTCATGTAAATCATGCTGGTGTACTTGATTACAAGTCTAACATAAGTGACAGAGAAGATACCAGTCTAGAATGTACATGTGAAGAGAGAAGTCTTAGGCAGTGCACGAGAGAGTGGTAATTGTTTTGTTTCCATCCATTCATAGAAAGTTATCAATGTTAGACTACATAAGGAGCTGAAGAACCTGCCTTAATGATAAGGAATGAGCAACCTAAGGGACAGTATTTGTGCAGACACACAGCCCACAGTTATTCCAGATTGTACGTGGAGCAAAGTGTCTAGAGCCAAGATCTGAAGTTGAAAGAGTCTGCAGGACACAGCTGAAGAAGGATGACTCCAATTGCAGGACATTACTTCAGAAGTTTGGAGGAAAGAAAACAGGAAAAGAACATTCCGAAAGTGAGGGAAACACCCCAGAACATTTGGATAACATGAAGACTCCAGAAGAATCTTGGGAGACTTTAAACTTTAGCTGTGAATTTTTAATACTCTTAAACAGTTAAAAACACAGGATTGGAACTTATTTCAACTGTGAAAAGGAAAAAACCTAAATACTCACCCAGATCAGATAGGCATGATGGTCTATAAGGATGCCAGCCTTGATAGAGACCTTGCCACTGAGTCAACCATTTGATAATGCAGAATGCTTGCAACAAGATCAGAAGTGAGAGCTTGGAAGAGGCAGTTTCAGCATTATGAAACAAATTCAAGCTTTATGCATGAAGAAGCATGTGCAATCAAGTCATTGTGTCTTTATATGCTGTAATAGCTGATGATCTGGTAAGATAAAACATGGAAGAAAGAACTGCAGAGTATGATACATTGATTAAAATATTCAACACATACTTTAGCTTCCTTTAGCTCCAAATGAAATTTAGTGATAGAATGGCTGAGATTGAATCAGTGATCTCTGCAATTCCGAGAATCAGTAGAAGCCTATATAATGAATTTATATCAACTGGCAGGATGTTGTGGCTACAGGACTTTGAAGGATGAATTAATTAGAGATTGCATTATAGTAAGTGTGTGGTATGAAAAGTTACCAGAATTCTCCAATACAAAGAAGATTTTTCATTTCAATGGGCAATCTATTTCAACACATACATAGAAATAAGGATTGCAAATTGGTCAGTCCTATTACGATCCCAGCTAATGTTGCTTCTGGACAAGTCAGATCATACTTTACTTTGTTTTGGTTTTAAGGAGGTGGTCTTTCTTTAAAATGGAAGCATGCAGTTTTGCAGAAACAGCAGTTCAGAAAACAAAAAAACAAATGAGGATAAGAGAATAAACCAGACTATTTGCTTAGAGCACAAATTTAAGATTAAGAAAAACACATTGTAAAATATAATCCTATTAATCCCAAAACTCTCCTTCACACATCTTAAAGTACCTCTTATTCAGTACTGACATCAAGCAGTCCCTTTTTCTAACAGAGAGATAGTAAGAACTGTGAAGCTGGAGTCAGAGACAACATAGTGTGGAGCTGGAGGGGCACAGCAGGCTAGGCAGCATTAGAGGAGCAGGGAAGTTGACGTTTTGGGTTGGGAGAAAAATTTTCTAACACCTTGATTGGTTGAGTTTGACTTCAACTCCAAGTTTAGGAAATCTGGTAGCTTCTTCCGGGAGCTATTGTCTACCTGAGCTTAAATAACCTCAGCTTCAAATAACCTCTTCAGGTTTTTATCCAAACATTCCAGTCTAGGACTATCATTAACTCCTCATTCTAAGGTAACATTGTCTTAACAAATCTAAATATCTTTCCACTTTTCAGGATCAACTGTACACATGAAAACATCTGCAGAACTTCTAGAAACTGAAAATAAAACTGAAAAATGTCTTTCTTCTATGTTAGGTATATTTCTCCCAGGTTTAAAACAAACTAGTCCAGAAGTTTCTAACAGAATCCTTGAGGCAGTCTGTAATCTGAATATATCTAGTTTAGTCTTGGCATTTGAATTCAAGGAAATATCTGGAATTAAGAATCTAATGATGACTGTGAATCCATTATTATTTGTCAGAAAACCCACTTGGTTCACAAATGTCCTTTAGCGAAGGAAACTGCCATCCTTACCTGGTCTGGCCTACATCTTGACTCCAGACCCACAGCAATGTGGTTGACTCTGAATAGCTATCTGGGCAATTAGGAATGGGCAATAAATGCTGCCTGGTCAGTGATGCCCTTATCCCGTGAATGAATAAAAAAGGTCCAGACCCAAAACGTCAGCTTTCCTGCCCCTCTGATGCTGCCTGGCCTGCTGTGTTTCTCCAGCTCCACACTTTGCTATCTTATAAATAAAAAGCCGGTCTGCTCTGAAAACTAACACTCTCAAACTTTATTTAAAATCACCATTTCTGCAGGAACACTCATATTAATTATGAATTCTTTCAGACACGCACAACGTGTATACCGCTACTTCAAAATCCACAAATTCAAACTTGAATGAAATTAAACATGTATATCAATCATAGACTGTGAGGAAACAGTGATGATTCTTCTGACACAGTTGCATGGGTAGGTTCCAGGAATCCATTGTTAGCCTTCAGAAAGTTTCTAAAAAAAGTAAGAATCAACCATGTTAGAAGCAAGACTAGAGAAATACAGACTAAACCCACATTCTAATTTAAAGGGAAAGGGATGGGGGTCAGTACCAAGCCAAGTTGGCTTTAACTAATAATAACCTTGCATTCAGCCATGAATGGCAGAATAGACTTGATGGGCCAGATGGCCTATTCCTCCTCCTATTTCTTATGTTCTTGTGTTCATCTTTGGCATGCATTCTGAGTTGGCTTTGATGGAAGTTGTACAAAAGTGGGGGTCAAAAGCATTTGAGTTTGGGTTTTCCTGCTCTTGCAGCCTGCTTCGTGGGTTGAGCTTTGGGAAGTAGGCAGTAAAGTGAAAATGTATACCTAGCTTAGTCTTGTGGTTCTTACCCCTTCCATGCAGACACATAGAGGCACAATCCCAATGCTCTCCCCACCCCAACAGACAGACAACTTCACTAAGAGCCTCCTTTCTACATGTGTGCATTCTCTCTCACCCTGGTCCTCTCTCTCACATACACACACTCACTCTCCCCACCTCCCTCCCTCTTTTCTCACAAACATACCCATCTCTTTCCTGCTTTCCACATGCACACACTGAACTCTACTGTCACTCCCACAGTCACCCTTATACCCTCTTGTCTCTCCCATACAATCACTCATCACCCCACTCCCCCACACATGCACACACTTTAACCAGTTCACGCATTCATGCTGTGCAGGCTCAGAAGGCCTTTAGAGGGATATGGACTGCATGTGAAGCATTGAGTTTCATCATCCCTTGACCAACTCATTGCACTTTTACCCTTCCCACTCAACACCCCAACTCCCTGATTTGCTGGTAAGCATCCTATCCATTACAGTACTCTCGACCTCCACCCCTCCCAGCAGATTTGCCAGTACTCATGACATCTAGGCTTTAGGCTTAATAAGTGTGTGGACATCAAGAAAGAAAATCTCCAAGGGCCGGACCCACATTCAAGGTTAAGTAATAAAGTTAAAGATCAAATCAAACTTATGTGAAGGGGGCATGCAATTACAAAAATTGTGGGTAGTAGGTTGAAAGTTTGGATAGATAATAAAAACACTGACTACAATTTAATAGGGAGGGAAAAATTGGAATGCTAGAAATAGCTAAGTAAAAATATGAAAGTAGTAAGAATTTTTTTGGTTTTTAAAGAGGAAAAGAATTAACAAAGTGAGCATTTGCTCAATAGAAAGTGAGTCTGGCAAATTAATGACAGAAAATAAGGAAATGGCAAATTAATTGAACAGGTATTTTTCATTGGCATTCATCATAGAAGGACATTTACAAACACCAGGGAAGTGGTACTGAGCTTGTAGCTGGAGCCTCATGCAAGTAAGTGTCTAAGTCCTAGTGACTTCATCTTAGGGTTTGAAAAGAAATGATTAGTGAGACAGTCATGAGTTGGCTTCATTTATCAAAATTTCCTAGATTCATTGAAGGTTCCATTAGTTTAGGAAACAATGAATGCAATTTCCTTATTCGATAAGGGAGGGAAACATTAAACAGGAAACCATAGTTTGCTTACCATCTGATGGAGAGGTGTGAGAATCTGTTAGTAAAGACATTGTAGCAAGGCATTTAGAAAAGTTCAAGATAATTGGGCAGAGTCATCATGGTTTTGTGAAAGGGAAATCATGGTTAATCAATTAGGCCTTTGACAAAGTAGTCTGCTGTGGACAAAAGGGAATCAGTGGATGTTCTTTAGTCAGACTTTGCAGAATGCATTTGCTGAGGTGCCACATCAAAGTTTATTGTGGAATTAAATTAAATATAGTCGGTGACTTGGCCTCCAAGGGCTTCTGTGGTAAAGAATTCCACAGGTTCCCAATCTTTTGAGTGAAGCAAAATTTCCTCACCTTAGCCCTAAGTGATCTACCCCATACTGAAAAACTCTGTCCCTGGTTCTAGACTCTGTAACCAGGTGAAACATACTCTCTACATTTAGAATTTTCAATGTTTCAATCAGATCTCCGCCGACACTTTTAAACTTTAATGAACACAAAGATGTAAATGTGTTAGAGGCAGTTCAGAGAAATTTTACCAGACTAATAACTGGAATGGGCAGAGTGTCCTATGAGCAAATGTTGGACAGGCTAAACTCCACTGGAGTTTTGAAGAGAAAGAGCTGATTTGATTGAAGCAGACAAGATCCTAAGGCGTCTTAACAGGGTAGATGGCGAAAAGATGTTTACTCTTGTGGAAGAGTCTAGAATTAAGTGTCACTATTTCAAAATACGGGCTTGCCCATTTATAACATTTTTTTTTCCCTTGAGGAATTCATGAGTCTTTGGAACTCTCATCTTTAAAAAGCTCTACAAAAATCCAAATTGCTGTTATTGTTATGAACTATCATGCATAGACGGAATTAGGATACAGAGCAATACAATCTAATCAAATGTCAGTACAGGCTTCAGCAGTTGAGTGGCTTAGGCCTGTTTTTAATTAGATTTGATTTGATTTGATTTATTTCTGTCGCATGTACCGAGGTACAGTGAGAAGTGTTGGCTTACATGCTTTACAGGCAGATCGTACCGTACAAGTGCATCAGGGTAACAAAGCAGAGTGCAGGATACAATAGATATAATGGCTATGAGTAAGTTCACAATTATGCCTTTACAAATTGAGTTCTCAAGCATCAGGTTTATCTGATGTGACTATTTTTAATTTGGATGGAACTGTTAATTAATAGGCAATACTGTATGAGAAATCTTTTATGCTTACTGATAATGTGCTGTGTGGCTAGAATTCCACTTCTGGTTTGACTCTGAGGTAACCCTGAACAAATTCCCTGGGACAAAGCTAATTTGCTATTCTGGGCAGGCTAGGAGCTACAGTCCATTAAATGATTGACCACCATGGACAGGGAAGAGAAAACAATGCATCTGCAAAGTCAAAATTGCTGTTGCTACTCAAATGAGCATGCAACTTTGAAAATTCTGGCAGTATAGACATCAAACTACAATAATGTCCTCAGGGTACACTTTTTCATGACAGCAAGGGCAAAGACCGCAAAGTTCAACGCTATCTCTCTGTGGTTCTTTGGACAGAAAACATAACAAATGGAGATTGACTCTGAAACATGGAGAAGAGGAAGCTTAATAAGGTGGAAGAGCAGACATTGTGGAAGAAGGTAGAAATGACAGTCAGTGGCACCCCTCGACATTTTCTACATGCATGCTGTTGTGCCTATGGTTGATATATTTTCACCTTCTTTGCCTTATCCAGAAAAACAAATCAATGTTTTACAATTAGCAAATGTGACCAGCAGGCAGCTTTCCATTATAATTCTGAAAACCTTGGCTGTGCTATACTGTAGTGCTTGCCCTGATCGATCCAGACACCTGAAAGGAGACTTTACTATTCCGATCATCTCTTCAATCGTATTTCTTGTTATCCCAAGTTCTTTATTGCCCCTATTCTCTGCTATTCTTGACTGGGGTGGTAGGGTTATCAATCATGAGTAGAGAATATCCCTGATCACTAAGCAATCATCCAGATACATGCCTCTGGCTGAATATTACCGAACTGATAAACTGCTGCAGCCCACAAGTGTTGTAGAAAGCATCCTGGATAGCATGCATTTAAAATTAAGAATAATGCAGCTGGTATCACACACCAGCTGGATATTGAGTGAAAGGGTTTTCTGTTCATTTGTTTTAGTGGGAGTTTATATGGTGCCCTTCATGCCATGAGTGCCATTGATGCCCTGAACCTGAGGATCTTAGCCACTTGTGTTCTCTGCTTTGCTGGGTCCATATGGGACGAAATGAATTGAGAGGACTAACTGAATGGGGCATATCAAAAGGGCACCTGTTGCCTACTTCATGTGAGGGCAGACTACACACTGCCTTATCCACTTTATATCTCCACAAAGCAGCCTGGAAAGATCTAGTGGTGTAAAAATGTTGAGCAGTTGCAGCTTTTGTAGTGGATAGGGCTACATCTGTAGCCAAATTGGCTGTAATTCAAGAGCTGACAGCTGGCATAATTCAAATATAACATCAGGTAGACAGTAACAACCAGCATGACCACTTTGTGATGATTTTAACTCTACTCAAATAACGAAACCAGACAGTTGGAAGTTAAACTCTCCCTGGTTACTTTCACTCCTGAATCTGCTTGGATCTGGCTCACCAAACTTTTTAATTGGCTTTGTTGAGCAATTTGATTTGGTAAAGAAAGGCTGAATAGGCTGGGACAGTTTTCACTGAAGTGTAGGAGGTTAAGAGATGACCTTGTAGAGGTTTAAAAAATCATGAGGGGTATAGATAGGGTTAGTGATAGGTGTCTTTTCCTTAGGGTAGGAGATTTCAAGACTTGGCAGCGTATTTTTAAGGTAAGAGGAGATAAATTTTAAAAAAGACTGAGGGGCAATTTTTTTTACATGGAGGATGGTTCTCGTGTGGAATGAACTTCAAGGAAATGGTGGATGTGGCCACAGTTGCAACATTTAAAAGACACTTAGGTACATGAATAGGGAAGGTTTGGAGGGCTATGGGCCAGGAGCAGGCAGGTGGGAATAGTTTAGTTTGGGATTATGTTTGGCATGGACTGATTTGACTGAAGGGTCTGCTTCCATGCGGTATGACTCTATGATAGGGTTTCACATTAAAAGGCAATTCTTAAAGATATCACTGGGACGCAACAACACTTTATTAGGAGGCCTGAGCAGAAAATGCTAGACAACTCAATGTGGGAATGGCTCAATGCCAGAAGAGGCTGACAGTGGTGAAATGGTGTAATGTGGATAATGAGATTAAACCATCACTCTAATGAGGCTGGAATTGGTCTATACCAACAATATGGTTATAGCAACTACAGGTTATAGTGAATCAGCAGCCCATTTTTTAGAAATTTCCTTCTTTGTTTAACTTAAGAATTTTAGCATTTTTTATGAAATCAATGGACATTTGTAACAGTTTGCTGATTTATTATGAGCCTGTTTTATATTGCTGGCTTAGAACAAGTTCACCCCACTTGTTTAAAAATCTATAGTATATAGGATGTTGACATCACTGACTAGACCAGCCTAATTGCCCATGTTTAATTGCCTTGAACTACTGCAGTCCTGGGATATGGGTATACCTTCAGGAAGAAGTCCCAGCAGTAATGAATTAACAGCAAAGGTACCAAGCTAGCATGCTTCACTGCTATGTGCCACCAATGGCAAAAATATTAGACTATTTTTACAAAATCTCCACAAGAAATATTTAGGTCTGCTGTGATTTCAGTCCTCCACTCCTATCCCCACTTCCTACTCCCCCAGAAAAGCTGGAACAGCCCAACAGGATCCAGGTTAGAATTAGGACAAATCAAGGATGTTCATCTCGTCTGTAACACTGTCTAGAATATGTATAATGTGTTTCATTGCTGGGCTGCGTCTTTAGCCCTGGATTAAGAATGCAGAAAATATCTTCTCCACCGAATACTACTTTCCAGATATAGGGCCAATCACAGGTAGAGGATATTATCATGCACAAGTTCTGCTGCAGAGGAAATACAAAGCCAAATTTCAAATCTGACATCCCTTGTGATGTAGAATGGTCAGAGGAAGACAGATACTGCCTTTTTTTCTCATGGCAGCGTGTTGCCATATTTTGAGATTTGAACATCCCGCACCACTTATATCCATTTTGACAACTTAAAAAGGGTAAGCATGCAAGTTAACTATGAGGTTAGGGTTTGCCAGGTGGATAGGGAGTAAGTTGCCAAGTAAGAAGGGTGCCAAGTTGGGTATGGTAGTAGGTGGATTGAGGTAGTGTGCAAGTGAATCAGTTTATGGATGGTGCGTTTAGGGTTGGATAGGAGATACTGGATTTGGTGGTATGGGGCAGAGCTGCAGGTCCTTGGGAGAGAGGCCCAGGGAATAGTGTCAGATCGGGGTGAGTGTTGGGTCCAATGGTGGAGAAGAAAGTTTTTTGGCACCTGAGGGGAGAGAGGCTGTCAGTTCAGGTCTGGGATGTTATAAGGAGTATGCGGAAGATGCAACTGGGGTGTGTGCTAAGTTGGGGGTTAGTTGAATAGTTAATTATGTTTGACTAGATTTTAGTGGTCTAACTTTTCCTGAGCATCTATTTATTTAACTGTAGTGAAACCCTCCAAATTCTCTGAGGTGTGGGGGAATTGTCAAGTGGAATCTTTGATTTCCCAGGGTACTTCCGTTGTACTATGCTACTTTTTGGTTCTGAAGGGTTCTGATGCATAACTCCCATCTGTACTGCATAAATGATTATCTAGCCATTGGAAAAATGGGACCATTGTCTCCTTTATCTCACTCAGTACTCTGTGCACATTGATTTTCTTTAGTATTGCCTCTTGGTTCCCATACCTTTGTAAGTTAGTTTAACCCTTCCCAATTGCACAGCAAATTGCCCCAGAAGAAACTCAATCCCAACTCTCTTTAGGTGCAACTTATTTCGCCTGTACAGGACCCACCTTGCTAGAGCTGCATCTTGAAATTTCAAGTGCTGCCTCTAATGCTATTGTTCCAGCCATGCATTCATTTCCTTTATCTACCGAAATCTGTACTCTCTGGCTTTCGATACTTCGAGTAATCTGGAAATACTATTTCTGGGGTCTTGCTTGTTATTTGCTTACCTATCTTTTGTATTCTGAAAGCAGGACCACATCCATCTTTCTACCTATGGCATTGGTACCAACATGGACCACACCTGCTGGCTATTCACCTTCTCTTGGGGTGCCCTACAACTGTTCATAAACATACTTAATTCTAGAATCAGGGAAGCAACACGTTATGTTGGATTCATGTCTGCAGCACCTGTCAATTCCGCTAAGTTTTGAATCTCTTACCAGTATAGCTCATATCTTCATTTCCCCACATATAGCTGAGCCAACCTCTACATTACCTGCCTGGTTGCTTAATTTCCTCTCCCTTCATACTCTTAAATAGTGCGGTCACTACATCTATAAAATGCATTATCCAAGAAGCCCCCAGTCTCTTGGATACACTGCTATAGGAAGGATGTTGTGAAACTTGAAAGGGTTCAGAAAAGATTTACAAGGATGTTGCCAGGGTTGGAGGATTTGAGCTATAAGGAGAGGCTGAATAGGCTGGGGCTATTTTCCCTGGAGCATCGGAGGCTGAGGGGTGACCTTATAGAGGTTTATAAAATCATGAGGGGCATGGATAGGGTAAATAGGCAAGGTTTTTTCCCCGAGGTGGCGGAGTCCAAAACTGGAGATATGGGTTTAAGGTGAGAGGGGAAAGATTTAAAAAGGACCTAAGGGGCAACGTTTTCACGCAGAAGGTGGTGTGTGTATGGAAGGAGCTGCCAGAGAAAGAGGCTAGTACAATTACAACATTTAAAAGGCATCTGATGGGTATATGAATAGCAAGTGTTTAGAGGGACATGAGCCAAATGCTGGCAAATGGGATTAGATTATTTTAGGATATCTGATCGGCATGGACGAGCTGGACCGAAGGGACTGTTTCTGTTCTGTACAACTCTATGATTCTATAACTGCTGTTCGGACCCTGAGCTGTTCTAAACAACACACGCCTCTTGTGCATATGGTCGCGTAGGATAGAGGAAACATTCTGGACATCCCTCAAAGCACAGATGTACACTTGAGCTGAGAGCTTCACTGGCATTCGTCTAACTTTTAGATATTAAACCTTGCTACTAATTAATGAACATTGCATTTTTGATGGAAAGATAAACTCACCAACTACTCATATTCTTTTTTTGACTCAGTTAAATGTAGAAAAAGTGAATGCATTATTTAACTTCTTTTTTAAAAGTTACATTCTTAAAGCTGAGCTGCTGGGAAAGTTGCCCAAATATGAAGAAATGGAAACAAAGCTACAATATTCACCAACGAATCAACTCTCAGTTTCATGTGATGTTCCAGTTTGATTTTGTTTTCACCTTTGGCAAACTTGTGCATACTCTGGTCCATTTCAGATTTCTATTCTCTCCTCAAGTCAGTGACTCATTGTGATTTAGCAAATGAAGGGATCTGAGTTAATTTATGCTCCAGCATTCATGTTGAGGTTTGCAGCCAGATCCTAATTCTGACTATGCCACTCAATATGTATCTGTTTGCATAACAAAGTTGATTTGGATTCCTCTCTATATTGTAGGATTCTGATCTCCAAGATTAATGAGGCTTCCATCTGTTTCAGGCAGGCGTCTATTTCCTGGTCTGCTCCAAAACGACAGCAGGCTAGAGATGAGTGGGAATGGGATGAGAGGTACTTCACAATGATCTTGATCTTCCTCAAGCCTCATTTCCGTTAGAAATAGTATGATAGTTAAATCAAAACCATCTCTTATACATAGATTTCTGAAACTTTCATAATAATATTTTGATAGTGTTGAGATTTTTTTGAAAAAAAATCAGATTATTAAACTTGCAGCTTGATACCACTACAGTGAAACTTACAGTTGGCACCACTTTCAGAATCCACACATCACAGTCATCTACATTAAGCAAATGGTGTTAACCATTTGTCACTACCATAACAGCCAATTATGAAGGCATTGCTTGCAATGTATTGAACTTTGAATTCAGCACTTAGTGATTTAAAATATCTGCTATTTTCGGGAAATGTCATGTAATCAAGCTGCTTCAATAAGCTGTTTTCGCACAATTTACAGCTAAGGAGAAACCCAGATAGTGGAGATGTTGTGAATATTCAATCAGCTGAAATTACTATTAACAAGAATGCCCCCACTGTTCTGTTGTATTACCAGGAATTTCTCAAATGTTCACAATTTGCCAATCTGACAATTTGAACTCGTGTCCTCTGAATTGTTAGTCCAGTTCCATAAACACCTGGCTACTGTACTGCTGCACAAGGACTCCCTTGTTCTATTTCTGATTAGTGTCCTGGGATCATTTACATCCACCTTATCCGACCGACATGGTCTCTAGTTAACATTTCAACTGAAAGACTGCATCTCCAACAGCACAGCACTGAAGTAGAAGCTGAGATTGTATATTCAATTCTCTAGAGTGAGGCATGAAACCAGAATCGATTGAAGGAAGCGTGTGCTCACATTGAGTGAGGTCTGACATATAGAATGATTCTATTATAGAAAAAAAAGCATGAAACCAAATATGGTATTTAAACTTTAGCAGAAGCACAAGGTATTCCACTTAGTATACCATTCTGAAAAGATTGCCTTTCCTTTTGAGTTTTTTTTTAGATTTAATATTGGAGTTATCTTACATAGAGAACATTGCCAAGGGTAGGCTGTGGAAATGTTGCTTTAAGAAGTGGGCAAGGAAGCAGTAAGAAAGGTATATTTAATTGCTAATCTTCTGCAAGATTTGAAGTGTTTTGCACCCTGTTCAACAGTCTTAAGGGTAAGGAAGTTGACACTCAGAACTTCCTAGTGAGTGATATTTTTAAACTATCATGGTGGCAGGTGTCTGTGCATCCTGGGTTTGGTGTCATCCAGAGGGCCTTTAGGTCTAAATGAGTGAAGTTTTGAATTTCATTTCTTTTCTCTGGTTTTGTTGCATTGGTCAGCTCCTTCTGGTCCAGATAGTAATAATCTACAGAATAATGACTGAGACATGCACAGAAGCCGCAACATAGTGTGCCATTAAAGACCAAATAAGTAATATTCTCTTAGTTGTTTGTACACAAATCCCCCGAAGTGTTGGCCAAATTTTCACTCTCTAAAGGCTGCGTACATCAGTTTACACAGGTATTAAGCCAATTACTTTGCAATGAGAATTCAAATAAACAAGTGTATGAACACCAGCACAATTCCATTTACTTTATACCAGCAAGCACATTTTTTTTAACAAGGCTAATGATGATGAAAATAACTTTGACAATATCTGAAGCCCATTTTGTCCAATGGAACATTCTGGGCTGTGATTTATCAGTACACTCTAAGCTACTATGTCTCTTATGAATTTTGTTTTGCCCATATTAAATATTTTTGATTTAGTAGCAAAAGTTTAATTTAAACTTTAAATTAGCACGTTCTTATTTCTTGTGCAGTAAAAATATTTTACTCAGAAGAACATAAAAATGTTATGTTCTGTGAAACACACCTAATTTATTTTCCATGCTGGTGCATGCCAAATATAATCACATTGGCTTCGTGTTATGACGGAAGGTGATATATCTCTCCCATCAGTCTCAGAACATTTACTTTTCATTAACAGTTAAATGCATACATGAAACATATTTGAAAGGGTTCAGTGCATTCCTTTTCTGGAATTGTACTTTACGTTGATGAATTGATGCAATCAAAGCGTTACAAACTGAGGGTGGAAACCGGCATGTCGCTTTTGTGGCATGTTGTAATAGCCAGACAGCAATTTAAAATCTACCAGTATGTAATGTTACCACATAACTAGGTACATTCTTGTTCATTTTTACTTAACTGTTTAAAAGCCAACAACAATACAGCAGTGATTTATGTTTGTTTCGCTTGATCATTTCTAACATAACAGTTTTTCTTCCATTGCTTGTCTTGTTTTCTCTTAGCTCATCGTGCGCATGACTCTCAAGCCATTTCCACTGAACATCTGACCACAAAAATTCCCTCTCTAGACTCCATGTAAGCTGACTTTTCAGATGGCTCCCCCATGTTAGAAGCAGTCCCTGTCCCCTTTAAAACTGATATCACAATCCCTCTCCTCAAAATAAACCACACTTGACCCTTTTGTCCTTGAAAAGTAACATGCCATCTGAAACTTTCTTTCCTCACCATTGTCCTTAAATATGTTGTTGTTTTACAAATCTCTGTTTCATCTGTTCACTATGCCATGTTTGAGATCTGTCCATCAAATTTTCCTCCTCCAAAAATAGTCCAAATCAAATTATGAATACCAATCTTCATAATTGTTTTGCTATGAATTATTTCTCCTTGTCCACATTCACCTCAATGCAACATTGAAACAATTAACTATACCATTATATTGAAATGCCTTTCCTCCATTGTCTAATTTAGTTGGACCATGTTTGCTCATCTTGAGGTTTGGCTATCTAATTGAAGCCAGTTTAGGGCCTAATGAGGCAGTGGTACTATCTCTCCCTCTGGGCCAGACGTCCAGAGTCAAAGCCCACTAGGTCAATAGGTGTAATGTAACATTTCTGAAAAGGTTTATTAATATAAGTGTATTTACAAATGACTTCTTTTGTCATTCCTGCACTTTGACCATGGCAATCTCCTATGGATCAGTCAATAAACTTGCTCAATTCATGCTTACTTTTGACAACTCCATTCGTGGACTTAGAGTCAATGACGAGAAACAGTTCTTCCTTTCGGTCATCTCTGTGGATTTTCTACTATTGCTACGCTGTCAGACTACTTATCAGACATGTATTATTGAATCAGCCACTATTTCATCCAGCTAAAGTGATCTTTTTGGCTTCTTGCATAATCCCCATTTATTTTCCAGTGACTCCAATTCTTTGCTAGACTATTAAATCCATCAGAAATGGACTGCATCTTCAAAACGTTAGCATTAGTTTGCCCTGAAATTGAGATTGCTGCTGTATTTCCTCTCCATCACAAACACAAGTATTTCTCCCTCCATAATGGTGACTTATATTTCCAGCTCAGCCCAAATGCTGCTGAAATTCTCAGCCATTCTAAAGATGCAATTGTCAAATTAGTTATGGCTTTCACCATACAGGGAAAAAATATTAGCATAATTTAATTCATAAATATGCTGTTGAGCCTTATGACCATATATGTTTATTATACTTCAAACTATAACTTATAATTGCAAATATTAGTTAAAATTATATAAATTGCATCTCAAAGTTCCTTCACTAATTAGTATTTGATACAGATTTACATTTTAAAGGATTGCTGGTCACTTTGTGAAGATTGCAGTGTATGTCTAATGCTGAATAGAATTGCTTTCACCCTTTCAGTTCTGTTGGATTTCTTTGGCAGCACAGTGGTTAGCACTGCTGCCTCACAGCGCCAGGGACCTGGGTTCAATTCCACCCTTGGGCAACTGTCTGTGTGGAGTTTGCACATTCTCCCTGTATGTGTGGATTTCCTCCAGGTGCTCTGGTTTCCTCCCATAGTCCAAAGATGTGCAGGCTGTGTAGATTGGCCATGCTAAATTGCCCATAGTGTTCAGGGATGTGTAGATTAGGGGGATGGGTCTGTGTGGGATGCTCTGAGAGTTGGTGTGGACTTGTTGGGCTGAGGAGCTTGTTTTCACACTGTAGGGATTCTATGAAACCAGCAAAAATTTTTCAGTCCTTCTATTACGTATGTCTTCTGGTACAGTGGAAAGATAAGTATTAACCAAATGATTATTGAACATCAATAGTGACTTCAGTTAAAACAGAATTTTGCTCTTTGATACAATGGAATTTAATGGCAGTAAAGTGTTATCCCAGCTGTACTGAGAGATAAGAATTCAATTAAACATTATTACCTTGGAAATTACCTTGAAAAGTATGGCATAATCCTAAAAAATGCTTTTGGTATTTTAATAGAGCTGCTCATTCATTAAAAATCGGTCTTTGTGCAATAACTTTCAAAGAGCACAATTTTAAAGGATCTCTATAATAATATATGAATCTGACTTGTTAATTCCATTTATCCTGAACTAAATCAAATGCATTAATATTTTATGTAGTACAAACATATTCATTAATCAGGTAATATATATGAATCAAATTGATCACTCTTGTGTGTTGTGAGACTTTGTTTCTGTAGCAGTGTCGAAATCACTTTTACATTTTAATATTTAAAATTGGTGCCTAATAAAAATAACTACTCTGTGTAGGGCCACTACTGTCTTTGTGTAACTACTTTTGTAGATTATGATAGCAATGAAAAATCTCAGGTAACTTTTCTCTTCAAAGCTGAATTTAATTGTAGACTTTTCAGTCCTAATTGCCATAATCAGGAAAAGGGGAACAAAATATTTTTTTGTTGAAACTGGTATTAGTAAAAGTGAACATTTATCTGTTAAGTTGTTGTTAAAAAAAGTTCCTGTCAATTGATTATTTCTTTAGGGAAGGAAATATGTCCCTGTCAGTTCTAGCTTTGGTATCATTGTCACTCTCACACAAATGTGAACGACTTCTAACTTTTCTCTGATATGGCCTATAAAGCAGTCTCCAACAGCTTCTCAGGACAAAGATGGAAGAGCAATAAATGTTACCAATAACACCTACACCTTAAGAATTATTTATTTTGGAGAAAAAAAACAAAAAAAGTACATATCTTAAAACTATGCATTTTCTTCTTCAGATGCAGAATACACCAAAACACAATTTGAAACTGTGGCTTCTTCAGAATCCTTGCCTCATTTTCTGGTTGAACCAGAGGATGTGTACATTGTAAAAAACAAACCTGTCACCTTGATCTGCAAAGCAACACCAGCCACACAGATTTACTTTAAGTGCAATGGTGAATGGGTGCATCAGATGAACCATGTAACAGAAGAGACCATAGATAAAATTACAGGTAGGTCTGCACTTATTTCAACAATTGTGAAAGTGCAAGTCAAGTTAGATGTGTGAAGATGACTGAATGCTTAATTAACTATTGTTTTGTCTGGAATTCAAAGACCGCAGGTGTAACTATTACTATTTTGCAGAAGCTAGATGCCTGTGTGTGTAGTTAGATGGGTGGGTGGTGTGTGGGCATCATGGTTACGGCTGCAATAATGTGAACAGTTTATCTGTGCATCCCAGATTGCTCTGCATGTGGAAAGCAGTGAGATCATTGGCTTAATTACTTACATTGGGACCTGGCTGCTTTTTAACCTTATTTGAATGGGTGAACAATGCTACCTTTCCCACTTAGAGCAGTTTTCAGTAAACCTTCCTGATGGTTGGTACAGATGGACCACATTTTTTGCAAGGGATTTTTAAGCTGGCTTGCGATGCAGGCGTTCTCATTCATACTCCATAAGGAAATCTTTGGCCTTCCCATCATCATCAGCAAGTTTTGTCTCTATACCTCCTCAAAAGGCTAATGTGAACAGTCACATGCTGCATTTGTCAATCACACAGAGGGGCTTTGTTATGTTCATCAAAACCCACTACAAATGTATAAATCAGAGCAGGAATAGGCCATTTGGTCGCTCGAGCTTGTTCAGTCATTTAATAAGATCGTAGCTGAACTTGATGATGGCCTTCCACCATTCTCTGGGGAACAGTGTTCTGCTATCTCACAAACCGCTGTGGGAACTGTTACCGATTTCTTCTTAAATGGATACTCCTTATTTTTAACTGCACCAGCTAATTCTAGTGCTTCCCTGAAGGGGAGACATCCTTCCAGTACCATTCTGTCAAGTCCCCTCAGGATCTTGTATGTTTCAATAATATCGCCTCATTCTTCTAAACTGAAATAGATACATACCCAACGTACTCAACCTTTCGTCATAAGGTAAGCCCCTAATCCCAGGAATAAGTCAAATGAAGCTACACTAAACTGCTTCCAATGCAGTTATGTCCTTTTTGTTTTAATAAGGAGACTAAAACTGTACAAGTTCTCCTAGATGTGGTCCCACCAGTATCCTGTACATCTGTAGCAAACCAGCCTTACTTTTATATTCCATTACTCTTGCAATAAAATTTCATTTACCTTCCTAATTACCTATGTCTGAATACTAGTATTTCGTGATTCATGTATTAGGACTCATAGATTCTGCCATCTCTTCCCATTTAAATAATACGTGCTTTCTATTCTTTTCTGCCAAAGTGAACAAGTTCACGTTTTCCCAAGTTATTCTCTATCTACCAAAATTTTGTCAATTCACTCACCTATTTATATACTTGTGCAAACTTCTCCATTGTCTTCACAATGTTTCCTATCTATCTGACATCTATAAATTTATCCAAAGTGTTGATAACGAATATGAAAAGTTAAGGTCCCAGTACTGATCCCTTTGGCTCTCCAATTGCCAACAACTTGCCAACCTGAAGATGACCCATTTATGAAGTCTCAAACAGTCATTCATATATTCTAATATGTTGTCTAATTCTGTGCAGTAATTTAGATGTGTCACTTTGTCCAGAGCACTTTCAAAGTCTAAGTGCACACATCTACGGCTTCTCCTTTATCCACATTGCTTGTATCTTTGTCACAGAACTCTAATAGATTAGTCAAACACCATTTTTTTTGCCACAAAACAATGATGACTCTGCCTGATTGCATTGATATTTTGTAGGTTCCCTACTAAAACCTCCTTTATAATAGATTCCATATTTTCCTAATGACAGTAGTAAGTGCTTTGCAGTTTTCTAATTATCTCCTTCCATTCTTGAATAGTTGAGCTTCATTCACTATTTTCTAATCTAATGAGATATTTTTTGAATCAAAGGAATTTTGGAAAGTAAAAATCAATTATCTCCTGTCTCAGCTGTTATTTCTTTCAAGACCCTAAAATGAAAACCATCAGGACCTGGGAGTTTATCAGGTTTATGTATCCGTAATCTTTCCCTGCTGTTTTTAATTGTTGTAAGTTCCTCCTTTCCACAACCTCCCCCCAACCTTGCACATTTTAATTTATAATTATTTTGGGATGCTTTTTGCAGTCTTTACAAGGAAAACAGATACAAAATGCCTCTTCAATTCATCCACCATGTCCTGGTTTTCCATTGTTACATCCCTATACATACACTCTAGAAGACTAACCTCAATGTACTACTTCTTCAAAAAGTAGAAACCCTTACTATTTGCATTTATATTTCTAGTCCGCCTTCTCCCGCAGTCCAACTTCTCCTTCCTAGTCATTTTTTGCATTTTTTTACTGTTCTGTTTAATCTTCTGACTAGCCATTTCTTCTCATGTAATTGGATATTTTTGTCTCTCAAGCTTCTTAATTTTGTTTTCCTCAAAAAATACAAAGAGATGTGTCCTTTCCCTAAAATCTTTTTCACTAGAATGTATCATCACTCAGTAACAAAACACCTCCTTAAAAGTCTGCTGTTGCATCCCTCCTAAAATAACTTATCAGTTCAATTTAGCCAGCTCCGTCGTCATTATTGCATTCAGATAAGTTTAAATTACAAGTCTTTGGCCCACTCTTCTGTCCTTCAAACTGAATGCAAAATTAAATGATTTAATGATCGTGACTATCTAAGAACTTTACTATAAGGCCATTAATTGATCTTGTCTCATTCATCATTACCAAATCTAGAAAGAAACATGCTTTCTAGTTTGCTTTAAAATATACTACTCTTAGCGAAACTGTCCCAGTTTCTCTTTGAAATTATCTTCCGGGCTACCTTTGTCAACCTGGTTCATCCAAAATCACCCATGATTAGTGCTTTATCTTTCTCACAAGCTCCCTTTGTGACTTTCTGTCCATTCTATTCTACAAATATTTTTACTGTTAGGCAGATTTAACCTACTCCCACAAATGGTTTCTTACTTTTTACTGTTTCTTAACTCAAACTGATTGCACATCTTGATCTCTGTCTATTCTACTGATGTGATCTTTAATTAACTGAGCTACCTCTCCACCTTTTCTTGCTTCTTGTCCTTCTGAAATGTCATGTCCTATTGAATATTCAGTTCCCACATTTGTCACTTTGCAGTGATGTATCTGTATAACTATCAGATCATGCTAATTTATTTCGAGTTGAAGTGTCAAGTTATCCCTTTGATTATGTTGGCAACATGCATTCAGATAATCAATCTTAAACAATGTTGTCTTTTAGATCTTTTCTCATCCTATAGTCTGACCTACTGATAGACACTTAAGTTTTTATATGCCTTGTGTTCCTACAATACTGTGATTATTGTTTTACCCCAGTGTTACTTGGACATTTTCCTTAAGGGCTTTAAACTAATTAGAATGAGGGTTTGGCAGTATATATCAGCATTTGGATGATACCTAGAGTGGGACAGAAAGGGATAATGTACAAACATAGAAAAAACAGAGTCGAAAGAAGAAAAAAAAGTTAAAAAGGCAAAGTTTTTGGCTCTTTATTTATTAATAATTCATTTTGTTCTGAATACAACATGCATTAGAGTAGAAGTATGATCTTATAGCCATTATGGAGGCATGGTTACAAGAAGATCAAAGTTGGAAACTATATATTCAGGAGTAAGTGACTTCTCAAAAGGATGAGCTGAATGGTAGGTATGGTGGCGGAGCTTTATTAGTACAGGATGGGATAAGTATGATAGAGAGACATGACTTCAGATTAGAAGGTGTAGAATTCACAGGGGTTGGGGTAAGAGATAACAAGGGAAAGAAGACTTGGGCAACACAGTGGCTCAGTAATTAGCATTACTGCCTCACAACACCAGGGACCCAGGTTCTATTCCAGCCTCCAGTGACTGACTGTGTGGAGCTTGCATATTCTCAGTGTCTGCATGGGTTTCTTCTGGGTGCTCTGGTTTCCTCCTACAATCCAAAGATCTGTAGATTAGGTGGATTGGCCATGCTGAAATTGTCTATAGTGTTCAGGGATGGATAGACTAGGTGGATTCACCATGGCAGATATCAGTGACAGGATATGGTGGGGTGGGAGCTAGGTCTAGGTTGGATGCTCTTTGGAGGGTCAGCATGGACTTGATGGGCCAAATGGCCACCTCCTGCACTGTAGTGATTCTATGAGTCTGCTAGGGCTAGTCTATAGGTCATCTAACAGTGGCTATACAGTAGGACAGAGAATAAGTGGAGGTTGAGGGAATATATTAATCCTCTGTGAATTTAATCTTCATGTCAGTTGGGAAAGTCAGATTGGCAGTGGTAGCCATGGGTGAGCATTCATGACGTTTTTGGGACAGATTCATAAAATAATATATTTTAGATCCAAACAGTAACCAGGTTATTTTGAATGTGATAATGTACAATGAGGGAGCTTTAATAAATAATGAGTAAGAGATCCCTTGGTGACCATAGCATGGTAGGATTTAGTATTCAGTTTACGAGGGGAAAACTTGGGTGAGAAACAATTGTTGCTAAACTTAAATAGTGGTAATTATAAATGAATGAGGGCAGAGCTATTGGAATATACTGGCAAAGGAGTTTAGCAGCCAACCGAATAGTTGCAGATATTTAAGAAAATAGTTTGTGACTCACAATAAAGATGTATCTCAGTGAGAAATGAAGGATTGTAAGAAAGGGCTAAAACAACACAGGAAGTAAGGATAGTATCAAATTGGAAGAAAAAATGTACAATATGATAAAGGTTAGTAGTGAGCAAAGAGGATTGGATAAGTTTTAAAAACCAACCAAAGATGACCAATAAAAACTGGGGAGATAATAAATTTTGAAAGTAAACTTGCAAGATGGACAGCAAGAGCTTCTTTAAAGGCAAAAACAGGAAAAGCGACACTGAAGTAAACATAGCCCCTGAGAGAATGAGGCTGGAGAAATAATAGCACAAAACCAGGAAATGACAGAGGAGTTTAATTAATACTTTACATCAATCTTCATGGTAGAAGACACTAATAGCATTCCTGAATGACGAACCAGTCAGCAACAAAAAGGAGAGGAAATAAAGATAATAACTAGCACTGGAGAAAAAAAAATACTAGGTAAACTAAATGGGGCTGAAGGCCAATAAGTCCCTTGTACCTGATGGGATGCATCCAAGATTATTAAAAGCAGTAGCTACAGAGATAATGAATGCATTGGTAATAATATTCCATGAATCCTTTGATTCTGGAAAAGTGCTTGCAGGATTGAAAAACTGCCAACGCTAACACCTTTATTCTCAAAACAAAAAGAGACAAAAATCAAGTAACTGTAAGCCAGTCAGCTTAACATCTGTTATTGGGAAATGTTGGAGTTTAATATAAAAGGTATAATAGAGCATTTATAAGTACACCATTGAATTAAGCAGAATCAACGTGGCTTCATTATGGGAAAATCATGCCAGATATATTTATTCAAGTTATTTGAGGTGGTAGCAACCAGAGTAGATAAAGGGGAAGCATTAAATGTCAATGTATTTGGATTTCTAAAAGGCATTTGATAAGGTATTGCACATAAGGCTACTTAATAAGATAAGATCCCATGATTTTGGATGTGGTATTTTAGCATGGATAGAGGGCCGACTAACTAATAGACAGACAGTTGGGAAAAGCAAGACATTTTCAGAATGGCAACCTGTAACTAGGGACTAGTGCAAGGGCCACAAATGTTTACAATATATATTATTGACTTGGATAAGGAAAATGAATGTACTCTTGCCAAGTTTGTGGATGACTCAAAAATTGGTTGGAGAAGTGGTGAGGATGAGACAGAGTCCATACAAGGATATAGAAAGGGTAAGTGAGTGCACAAAAACCTAAGGGATGGAATATCATTTGGGAAAATGTAAGGTCATACAATTTGTCAGGAAGAAGAGGAGCTGATTATTATTTAAATGAGAAAGACCACCGAAAGCTACAGCATAGTTATTTGGGTGCCCTTGAGCATAAATCACAGAAAGCAAACATATAAGTTTAGCAGGTAATAGGGAAGGTATATGAATGTTGGCTTTTACTTCAAAGGGAATGGAATATAAAAAATAATGAAGTTTTGCTAAAACTACAGAAGGCATCAAAACCAGAAGTTGCTGGAAAAGCTCAGCAGATCTGGCAGCATCTGTGAAGAACAAAGTCAGAGTTAACGTTTCAGGTCCAGTGACCCTTCCTCAGAACTGGGAAAATGTAAGATCATACAATTCTGAGGAAGGGTCACCACACTCGAAATGTTAACTCTGATATTTTTCTTCACAGATGCTGCCAGACCTGCTGAGCTTTTCCAGCAACTTCTGTTTTTGTTCCTGATTTACAGCATCTGCAGTTGTTTTGTTTTATTTTATAGAAGGCATCAGTTAGACCACACCTGAAATACTGTCAATAGTTTTGGTTGCCTTATCTAATGAAAGGTATATTGGCATTGAACGCAGCCCAGAGGAGGTTTGCTGGGTTGATCCTGGGTATGGAGGGATTTTTTTCAGAGGAGAGGTTGAGTAGATTGGCCCTGTCATCATTAGAATTTAGAAGAATAAGAGATGACCTTATTGAAGCATATGAGATTCTAAGAAACGTGATAGGGTAGATGCTGAATGGCTGTTTCTGCTTGTGGGATGGCCTAGGTCCAGAGGGCATAATCTCAGAATCTAATGGCTGCTTATTTAAATAGACGAGGAGGAATTTCTTCTCTCAAAAGGTAATGGATCTGTAGAATTCTTCACTGCAGATGGCTGTTACGGCAGGCCCTCAGGAGTGAGAAAGACAGATCTTAAATCAGTGAGGGAATCCAAGGTTGTGGGTAAAGGCAGGCTTGTGGAGTTGATGATTGTCGTATCAGCCATGGTTTGAATAGTGGAGTAGACTCAGCGGGTTGAATGGTCTACTTCTGCTCCAACACTTTATGGTATTGTGTCTTCAATTTCCCTTCTGCTCACACGATCCCTCACCCACCCTATTTAGTTTAAAAACACGATCAGAAATTGCTGGGAAAACACAGCAGGTTTGGCAGAATGTGTGGAGAGAAAACAGAGTTAATGTTTCAGAATCAGTGACCCTTATTCAGAACACCTTATTTAGTTTAAAACCTTTTGCACCACCGTAATTATGCAAGTCTGCTCCCACTATGGTTCAAGTGAAGACAGTCCCAAAAATACAGCTTCAACTTTCTTTGAAAACCCTTTCAAGATGTTGGAGAAATTTTCTCTCAATCCTCTGTTGTAGCTTCCATCTCTAGAATTCCAACATGTCCACCATACAAATAGTTAAAATCTCCTAGACTTAACATATTGTCCACAATTCTGGATGGTTAGCTCAGTTGGCTGAACAGGTGGTTGGTGATGCAGAATGATGCCAACAGTACTGGTTCAATTCCCACAATAGTCACATCACTAGGAAAGCCCTGCCTTCTCAACCCTTCCCCTTGCCTGATGCTCAGTGACCCTCAGGTTAAACCACCACCAGTCATCTCTCTCTAATCAGAGAGCAGCCCTATGGTCCCCTGTGACTATGGTGATTGTACCTTTACTGCATGCACCAGAGTTAAAAATAAGGCATGAAGTAAATCTTATGTGGATTTGACATTGGCTTTTTTTGTTAATATCTGTAATATATTTTGGTGTAACAAATATAGCTTGATCTGTTGTGTGATTTTTTTTGTGAAAACGAATAATGCAAATCGTGTCACTTTGCTTACAGAGAGTTGGAAAATACAGTTCTGTAATGTGGGTTTGCTAAAATCGAGCAATAATTTCTCTTTCCATTCCCAGAAGAAACATTCTTCCTCATAGTGGGTTTTCTATCACCTTTTCTTTTACATTAACAAGCCTTACTCTTGACTTCAACAAGTTATTTCTCTGTGACTCACTGTAATTCATTGATCAATCACATCTGATAATGGTTTGTCTATACATGATGATGGCTGCCCATAATTCATCCCTTAATCACACAGCATGAGTTCATATGCCGTTATCGCGAATATTTTTGTAAAGTATTTATTTATGCACTGCGCACTGGATTCATTTATGGGCTGATCCTCCCTTGATTTATTTTGGGTTCTCTTCTCCTTGTCTAGCTAAATGTAATTTGTTTTGAGCTATGTCCTACTATTGTGAATGATTTATTTCTTTCTCTTCTTGCTGTCACATACTTTGTGCTCCCATTTGTCACTTGAGGTGCCCTTCCTTTTCATAGTTTGATCATTCAGTATCACTTGAACTTGTTTCACTTGAATCCTTGTATCACTTGAACTGACCATCTAAAGATGTTCAAGAAAAGCAGTAAAATTTTAACTTTTAAGATACTGTTTCATTAGCTTATTGATTGATGTGTCTGCTTTTCCTGGGATCAGCCCTGTGTTCATGATAAATATACCACTGGAGTCTACATGACAATGAACCCGAATTAGACTCAATAGTGATAGTCACTCTTAGAGTAAAAAGATGACCATCATATACACTATCAACATGCTGTCAGTGGAGGAATATCCATTTAAAATAAACTGCAAGTCTCCCCCTGCCAGTCAACAGTCAATCATTCTTACTGATTGATATATTCACCAGCTGCATTGCTCTTACGATCATTGTAACCTGTATTTTAATATCTAAGCAACATTGGGCAATTGGTGATTGTAGAATATTTAGAAGCACATAAACAGGTGACTGTGTGAAACAGATTGGTGATACCTTGGAGTTTAAATTATTGGTGCCAAGTTGCTCCCCTTTAAGAGCTTTTCTGTTGTCCTCATTATCTGCCATGTTTTCAGTAAATCTTTTATAACGAGTCACAGTTTCTCTATCAATATTTCATGCGTTTGAAGTCAGTTTTCAGCTATTCAGAGAAATTGACAATCCAGATTCCAGCACTAGAATGGATGATATGTCTCAGAGGCAAAAAGAAAATGGTAAGTTTAATAACTTTTTGGAAAAAAATACATAAAATGTCAAATATGTATTATTGAGGAATCATGTCAAACTTGACATTGAAAAGTAGGACAGCAAAGGCAGAAAAAACAGAGAGACAGTGAGAAGTATTTTGTTTTATTTTAGTTAAAATGTTTTAAAGCCTTCATTTTAGTAAAGTAACATAATAACAGAGGCACTATTGACCTGTTGAATATCATGGTTTGCTTCAATTTCCCCAGAGAGCCTGCATAAACTCATAAAGTAGAAGATGTGAATGACGAGAACAATTGAATTACTTTGCATGTTATCAGGCAATTGAGAGAAAGATATAACAAAAGTGAAGTGCTTGAAATTATTGCAAATTTATTGAAATATTTTATTGTCGTAATAGTTAAATCCAATCTAAGTAGTTAAATAGTTATGTACTTGATATAATTACTAATTGGCAGGAAAAGAATAGTAGCATTTTGACAGATAAAATTCAGTCTACATTAGATGATCTGGATATTAAACTCATGAAATAGGATTAGATGCTGAGCTTCCATAGATGAATACCTTATGGTTTGCACAATGTTTTCTGTACCTGTTAGAAGACCAGAGTGTTTCATTGAAAATATAAATGCACGTTATAGGTGATCCCAGTATGTACTTCACAATAATAATGAACTAATTTATTCTTAGTTTTCTATTATCTGTCATGCTGTAACAATAAAATTGATACACTATTGACAGCCCTTCGTCAAAGCTGCATTCGACTGAATGTGGCATCAAGGAGCCCTGGCAAAAACTGGAATCAATGGGTATCAGGACGAAACTCTCCGGCGGTTGGAGTCATACCTGACACATAGGAAGATGGTCGTGATTGTGGGAGGTCAATCATCTCAGCTCCAGAACATCTTTGCAGGAGTTTCTCAGGGCATTTTCTTGGCCCAACCATCTTCAGCTGCTTCATCAATGACCTTCCCTCCATCATAAGGTCAGAAGTGGAAATGTTTGCTGATGATTGCGCAATGTTCAGTACCATTTGCAACTCCTCAGATACTGAAGCTGTCCATGTTCAAATGTAACAAGATCTGGACAATATCCAGGCTTGGGCTAAAATGTGGCAAGTGACATTTGTGCCACACAAATGCCAGGCTATGACCATCACCAATAAGAGACAATCTAATCACCGTCCCTTGACATTCAATGGTGTTACCATCACTAAATCCCCCACTATCAACATCCTAGGGGTTATCATTGATCAGAAACTCAACTGCACTCACCACATAAATGCAGTGGCTACAAGAGCAGGCCAGAAGCTGGGAATACTGCAGCAAGTAACTAACCTCATGACTCCCCAAAGCCTGTCCACCATCTACAAGGTACAAGTCAGGAGTGTAATGGAATACTCCTACTTGCCTGGATGAGTGCAGCCCCAATAACACACAAGAAGCTTGACACCATCCAGGACAAAGCAGCCCGTTTTATTGGCATTGCATCCATAAGCATCAATTCCCTCCACCACTGATACTCATTCGCAGCAGTATGTACTATCAACAAGATGCACTGCAGAAATTCACCAAAGATCCTCAGACAGCACTTTCCAAATCCAGGATCACTTTCATCTAGAAGGACAAGGGCAGCAGACATATGGGAACACCACCACCTTCAATTTCCCATCCAAGCCACTCACCATCCTGACTTTGAAATATATTGCTGTTCCTTCACTGTCGCTGGGTCAAAATCCTGGAATTCCCCCCCCAATGGCATTGTGGGTCAACCCACAGCAGGAGGACTTGAGCGGTTCAAGAAGGCAGCTCACCACCACCTTCTCAAGGGCAACTAGGGATAGACAATAAATGCTGGCCCAGCCAGCGACGCCCACATCCCATAAAATGAATATATAAAGATAAAACTATAAACCAGTGTCATGGATTTTGTAGAATCATAGAATGTTTGCAACACAAGAGACTGTTTTGCAGAACACCTACATTCTGTCTGCAAGAAAAGACCCTGAGCTTCCAGTTGCCTGCCACTTTGACACACCACCCTGTTCCCTGGCTAACATCTCTGTCTCAAGCTTGCTGCAGTGTTCCAGTGAAGCTTAGCGAAAGCTGGAAGAACAACACCTCATTTTCCACTTGGGTGCCCTGCAGCCATCCAGACTCAGTATCGAGTTGAATAATTCTAGAGCCTGAACTCTCCCATGACCTAGCCCCTAAACCCACACACCAGGCCTTGTTATGACATAGTCTGCCATTACACACTAGGTACTGTTAGCCACTAACAGTTTCCATTAACTGCTATTCACTCTCCTAGCCAGATCGTTATCCATTCCTTTGCCTGTTCAACTTCTCTTGTCTCTCTTTGTGTTCTATCAACCTCTATCGCTTACTCTTTAACCCCTCCCCCCACCCTATCTTCTGGATATAAAACAATATCTTCCTAGCTACCATTAGTTCTGAGGAAGGGTCACCGAATTTCTATTCACTAATGCTGCCAGACCTGCTGATCTTTTCCAGAAACTTGTGTTTTCGTTTTTGATTTACAGCATCCACAGTTCTTTTGGTTTTTACAGAAGGCCATTTCTCTTGTTGAGTCTGTGCTGACTCTTTGCAATTACAATTCACTCCCCAGATTTCCATAGCCTGGCAATTCTTTTCCCCCCATTCTGATATGTAACCAACTTCCTTGCAAACTTATGACTGAATCTTACTCCACCACACTGCCGGTGCAATACAGATCCTAACTCTGTTTTTCAAAAAAAAAGATTCTCCTCGTTCTTGTTTTCTTGCTCGTCGTCTTAAATCTGTCTGATTTCTGCAAATGGGGAGAATTTATCTTTGTCTACTTTATCTGTACCCTCTGTAATGTTGAAGATTTCTATAAAATCTCTTAATCTTCTCTTCTCTAACCTCAGCTTCTCCAAATCTATTCATCGAACTGAAGTCCTTCATCCCTGGAATCATAGTGCAGAAAGTCAAGCTCTGTATAATCTGTAAGCCATGTATCTTCTTCCCAAAGTGGGGTGCTGAGAACACAAAACAACACTTCAGTGAGGCTAGACCACTGTTCTATGATGGTTCATAGTTTCACACTTTATCCCTGTATTTCTAAAGTTCAGGACCTCATATAACTGTTGATCTGTTTTCTCAATCTGTCCAATTACCTTCAACGTGTTGTGCGCATACACAGACAGAAATGTTAACATCATAATAGTTTGACTCAACGATCCCTCTTTTTTACTATCAGGTAACTAATCCAAAGAAGGGTGTTGAGAATTACCTATGGTGGGGTTTGGGCTGCTATTGTAATCATAAACCAGCTTTCATGCTGTACTTTATCGAAAGCATTTTGTCAGTCAATGCAGGCCTTATCAACCCTTTCTATTGCTTCATTTAAACACGATCCACCTTTTAATAAATCCATATTAGTTTTCTTTAATTAATTTGCACTTGTTCAAGTGATTATTATCTTGAAATTGGAGTCTGGCAGCAAAAAAAAAATTGCTAACTACTGATGTTAAACTATTTTGAAGTTGCTGGGCTTACTCTTCCAGACATGACACACGTTTGAACAGGTGGGACTTGAATCATGAGCCTTCTGGGCCAGAGGTAGGAATGCCGTCACTGTGCCACAAGACCCCACATAAAGTTTGGATCCGAGACTGGAAAGGAGAATTGACATCAATGAGTGGATCCTGCGTACCACAATAAATATATTTCCTTTTTCTCATCTCAATGTTGATTTTTTTTTTCAAATCAACTTGTTCAGATGTGTTATGACACACCTCTGCAGCAGGTGGGACTTGAATCTGGGCCTCATGTCCAGACTGACGCTACCACCACACAAGAACTCTCTTTTACAGTTTTATTGCTTGCATTAAACTGTTAATTTAACCAGTAACTCTGGTGAATGATCGGGTCAGGATTATTCTTCTGGTTGCTGGAATATTCAAACACCTGTGTATGTCTTGGGAAGTTATTTCATTCTTGCTTCTTTTACAAACGTTTGACATGTTGCTTATCATATTTGACATTTTTTGACATCCTTACTCTAGTCACACAAAAGAATGTTTAACGTTGGATTTAATGTGATTTTGATCGTTCATTTGCGATTATTAATTAATTATCAATTTAGTTATCCAGATGAGGCATCTCCCTTGTGTGTCTGATTAAATCCCAAAGCAATTCTGCTCATCTGTCTGGTTGTAACTATTTTGTAGCTCTCATATCTCAGAAACGAAAGCTGCTTGACATCTCTTGACCAAAGGTCATTTTTTTTCCTCCTCCAAACTGTGTGACTGATGCACATTTTGTAGAATTTCCAAGTATCATGTAATTCAGCATTAATATTAAAGTAATTAGCATCATAATTTGAATCTATCCTATCCAGTGTACTCAGCACATTGGAAAATATCCTGGCACATTGCCAACAGAGTATGAGGCAAAGTGCCACAACCTTCTTTACTTCCTTCAGCATTATGTCATCTGTGGCAGAGTAACTGAGGAGGGGGAGTGACATTAATTGCTATGAAAGATGTAAATAGTGTGTGTGCCCTTCTAATGAGTAAAACATTAAACTAATGGATAAATGGATCTCATGGATCCCCTACCTACATATTTTTTATCCGAGTGGCAACGTGTTTTCAACCCTATTAAGAATGGGGGCACTCTATGTCCAAATTGGCCTTGATTTTAACTCTCCCTTTCACTTCACACACTTCCTAGTAAGAAGACTATTATTTAAATGAGACCTGGTAGTTAAATTGAATGAGGCAGAGATCCTGAAGAGGTTTACTATCTGATCCGTACGCCCTTCCATCCCAAAAAAAAACTCATTAGGCTTCTGCAGACAATTATATTTTTTTTAAAAAAGCCTGTGGGATATCAGGAAATAGAACAATAAATAAGCACAGAGGATTTCAAATTTGTATGTCAGAATAAATCTGATGGAGGCTTGCTATGCAGTCTATCAAAATTCTCTATTGTTGTTTGTTGCACCCTCCCAAGCTATGATAGGAGTGCTATCCACCCCCTTAAACATTCATGGCCTCCATTGTTAGTGTACGGTAACAGCAGCCTACCATACGTAAGATGCGCTACAGCAACTCGCCAAGCGTCATTCAACAGTATCTTCCAAACCTGAAACCGCTACCACCTGGAAGGACAAGGATAACTGACAATTGGAAACACCAACCCCTGCAATGTTTCCTCCTATTCTCAAATTATTTTGACTTGGAAATACATCCCTGTTCTTTTACTGTTGCTGAGTCAAAGACCCAGTAGTACAGAACCTACCCTCTTAATTGCTCTCCTCAATGCCCAACAGTACTAGGTACGTATTCACATCATACAACCTGCAGTGGCTGAAGTGGGTAGCTCATCGCTACCTTCCCAAGGGCAATGAGTGATAGCAACAACATTAAGCTGTCCAGCTGCATCCTCATTCCATGAATGAACATCAAGAAATAAATGTCTTGTTGCTTTCAGAAATGCAAGATAAGCATGATGGTGGTGGATATGGGACAGAACAGCGTGATGGTGGTGGATATGGGA
>NC_063343.1:31940060-31998509 GCF_021869965.1 Rhincodon typus
ATATGGGACAGAACAGCGTGATGGTGGTGGATATGGGACAGAACAGCCAGCTGCCAGCAGCCACAGATTAGAGGAAACTGCTTACAATCTATTTCTTTTGACGCATCAAGTTAAAGAATTTCACACCTGTCCATTTCTCCTGCAGCCTGTGAAAGCCCTGCCTATCAAAATGTCTGCCTTCTGTCTGTCCTTTAGTTAAGTTCCAAGAAGGACCAGGAGACTGAAGCATTAAGCAGCAGGAGCTTTATTATGGAGGTGTTCACTGTACAAGCAACAAGGTTAGAGAAGGCTGTTTCTTGGTCCAAAACAGCCAACTATGTCACTTGATCAGACTCTTGAAGTGACTGTCAACCATTCTTTCTCAAATGCATAACATGCCTCCCCCTGTATGTCAGAGGTTTGTGCAATATTTACAATAACATACAGAGCCATCAATAGGTAAGATGTTCCAGAGAATGTCGATTCCGATGTGGCTGTTGGCATACTAAGGCATCTGTTTATGTTTCTCACTGGTTTTAACCTCTGGTGATTTAGGTGTACTTGGAACATTATCTGTAATTGTCTTTTCCTGTTATGACTGAATGCTTGGAGGTTTGCACAATGTTGTGGTATTCTCCATGAAGGTACTCTCTCCCTCAGATGCTCCAGTTACTGTTCTGTCTTCGGGTATATCCAGGTCTCTCTTTGGTACAGTTGTTGGTGGATTTATTTTTAATTCATGTTTGTTTCTAGCAAACTTATTCAGGTTGCCAAGAGTTGATCCACATGTTTTCTCCACACTACATTGTTGCCAGTCTGTGTGGTGGCTGGTCCAATCTGTGCTACATTTATGACAGAGATAGTAGGAACTGCAGATGCTGGAGAATCCGAGACAACAAGGTGCAGGGCTGGATGAACACAGCAGACCAAGCAGCATCATAGGAGCAGAGAGGCTGACGTTTCGGGCCTAGACCCTTCATCAGAAAAGGGGGAGGGGGAGGGGGTTTTGAAATAAATAGGGAGAGAGTGGGAGGCGGATAGAAAAGGGATAGAGGAGAGGATAGGTGGAGAGGAAACAAACAGGTCGAAGAGGCGGGGATGGAGACAGGAAAGGTGAGTGTAGGTAGGGAGTTAGGAAGGGGATAGGTCAGTCCAGGGAGGACGGACAGGTCAAGGGGGCGGGATGAGGTTGGTCGGTAGGAGATGGAGGTGCGGCTTGAGGTGGGAGGAGGGGATAGGTGGGAGGAAGAACAGGTTAGGGAGGCAGGGACGAGCTGGACTGGTTTTGGGATGCGGTGGGGTGAGGGGAGATTTTGAAACTTGTGAAATCCACATTGATACCATTGGGCTGCAGGGTTCCCAAGCGGAATATGAGTTGCTGTTCCTGCAACCTTCGGGTGGCATCGTTGTGGCACTGCAGGAGGCCCAGGATGGACATGTCGTCTGAGGAATGGGAGGGGGAGTTGAAATGGTTCGCGACTGGGAGGTGCAGTTGTTTGTTGCGAACCGAGCGTAGGTGTTCTGCAAAGCGGTCCCCGAGTCTCCGCTTGGTTTCCCCGATGTAGAGGAAGCCACACCGGGTACAGCGGATGCAGTATACCACATTGGCAGATGTGCAGGTGAACATCTGCTTGATGTGGAAAGTCTTCTTGGGGCCTGGGATGGGGGTGAGGGAGGAGGTATGGGGGCAGGTGTAGCACTTCCTGCGGTTGCAGGGAAAAGTGCCGGGTGTGGTGGAGCTGGAGGGGAGTGTGGAGCGGACAAGGGAGTCACGGAGAGAGTTGTCCCTCCGGAAAGCAGATAAGGGTGGGGAGGGAAAGATGTCTTTGGTGGTGGGGTCAGATTGCAGATGGCGGAAGTGTCGGAGGATGATGCGTTGGATCCGGAGGTTGGTGGGGTGGTACGTGAGGACGAGGGGGATTCTTTTTTGGTTTTTATTGCGTGGACGGGGTGTGAGGGATGAGGTGCGGGAGATGTGGGAGACACGGTTGAGGGCGTTCTCGACCACCGAGGAGGGGAAGTTACAGTCCTTGAAAAACGAGGACAACTGAGATGTACGGGAGTGGAATGCCTCATCCTGGGAGCAGATGGCTGGTTATCACTTCTCCCCACTGGTGTAATTCCTCACCAACACTTCTTAACATTTTCTGGAAAATGTGCAGTTAGCCTTATTCTCTCATTGGAAATCATGATTCTGTTGTTTCCTCTCAATAATGTTTTTTTTCTCGTAGGTGGTTTCAGCAAATGAAATGTCCTGTGCAACTGATGCTTTGCTGTGACCAATACCAGAGAACATTGAGTCATCAAGTGGGCTGTGTTCCGGTGCATTAACAAAAATTGGCTCAGTCTTTTGGATAGTGGTTTTTGTTTTTGAGTTACCTTTTAATGAATGTTTCATTCTCTGAACAAATCTTTCTGCCAAACCATTTGTGGCTGCTTGATGAGGAGCTGATCAGAGATATTGAATTCTATTCTGTTTTAGATGGTTTGTAAAGTCTAATGATAGAAACTGTGGAACCTTATCACTAACAAGTTGTTCTACATCTCTCCCCCCATCTTTTATTGGCTTTCTTTGAACATGTTGGCTCCATGATGGCAACTTCAGGCTTTTACTATGTGCATCAACCACAATGAAAGACATTTTCCTTCAAAAAGTCAATATGGATTCTTTGCTGTGGCCTTTCTGGCCCTTCCCATGCGTATAATGGTGCTGATGGAAGTCGGTAGCAAATTCTTGTGCAAGCTGCAGATTCCTGATTTTTTCCTAAATTTCGGAGTCGAGAACTGGCTGCCAGAAATAGCTGATGGCTATCTCTTTCGTTCTGACAATGCCATAGTGAGCTTTGTGTAGTTGACCTACATGTGTTCTTTAGCTGTGCTGGAATGATAACTCTCAGTCACCATAAGAGACATCCTGATTTGACAAATAGTGATAGCTTCCATTTGAAACATGGCTTCATTTCTGGCATTGTTCCTGTGAACTGCCATGAGCTACAATGTCCATCACTTTTGACAGTAGTGGATCATTTCCAGTGTACTTCTTAACCTCTTGTGCCATTACCAGAGTATACTGTACTTGCTTGAAGTAGAAAATGTCTGCATAAGGGCTGTTAGTCATCAACGCTTTTGGCAAAGGTAATCTAGAGAGTCCATCAGTATTCCTAACGTAGGTTGGATTACCAATACTTGACTGTATAAGTGTGAGCTGACAGCAATAATACCCACCTTTGCATATGGCTCACTTTAGAGGAGGCATTTCAGTCTGAGGCCCAAATATTGTGGTCAATGGTTTGTGGTCAGTTAGTTCGGTAATTTCCTGTCCATTCAGGAATTTGTGGAACCATCTAATGCTAAAAATGATTCCACAAGTATTTTTCTCTATCTGTGCATGGTTCATTTCTGCCTAGTTGGCTTCTGTTCACCAATGGATAAAATGTGACAAATGACCACTCTGACTCCTCCCCTATATTGTTAGTTGCAACAGTAACTTTGCGTCAAAATGGGTCAGGACTTCTGACTTTAATAAAACCTCTTTTTGGTTCATGTAAAAGCTCTTTCACATTGACCTTTCCATTTCCATTTCTTGTTTTGACATAATCAATTGTGCAATGGCTTGAGAATGGTTGCAAGATTTGTGACAGACTGCTACAGTAATTTAGCAAAAATGATCATGATTGGTTTACATTTTTAAGGTGCTGGTGCCTCAGTTATAGCTTTTTATTTTGAAGATGATTTGTCATCCATTAACATCAATGACATAGCTTAAACATTCAATGAAAGATTTTTAAAAAATCACATCTTTCCTTTCTCTTAGGCCTTAATTTTTTAAAATTTTAATGCTAGAGTAGCATCTACATTCTGCTTGTGATTAAAATATTACTTATGTAACATTGGACTCTTTCCAAACTGCTTAAAATTTGATCCATATCGTATTGGAATAGCACAGGTGCAGTGGTGATTCTAAAATGAAACTTTCTTGTATTTAAATAGTCCTTTTATATAAATGTCAAGTATTTTTTTTTATTCAGAATCTACATCTGTCTAGAGAAGGACTTGACTGAAAAGCTGCTAGGCCAGCGACTAGGTCACCGAATAAAGGCAAAGACTACTGTTCAGCACACAGTACCAGAATGACCTTAACATCAATGCTAGTCCATACCAATCTATCTTTCTTCATCACGAGTAAGATATGCATAGCCCAATTGCAGCACAATGTGATTCAGCTGCTTCTGATCTACTTTCAGGAAACAATGAAATCACCAGTCCAGTGTCCATCTCCATTCTTAACAGTTTGCCATTCAGTGACCTAGTATCAATTGCACTCACCAGCAATAGCCAATGTGTTTCATAACAGTGCCTCTTTGGGCTTTACTCATGCCATTTTTGTACTACTTGGATTTTCCTCCTACTCTTTATTTTCTGCTTTTTGCTGTATGTTGTTCATGTTTCTTCCTCAAAAACACCAGTTCAATGTGCTGCTTTTTATCATTTTTTTCTGCATACACCCTTGTTATATTCCAGAGTTTTGTCCTGAAGATGTGGCAGCTGTACTGGGGGAAAAGACAAGGACAATGATCTCAGATCAATGAATGTAACTTTACACCTCCTAATACCATACAGCTAACATCCTGTGTTATTCACAGTTCTGTCATTCACCTACCAGCAATCAGATCTCATGCCTAACATTCAGATACTCCCCCTGACACGTACACTAAAATGGTGTTCAGATTTGGATCCTACATTATAGGAGAGATGTGATAGCACTGGAGATGGTGCAGAGGAAATTTACCAGGACATTGCCTGGCTGGAGAGTTTCAGTTAAGGGGAGAGATTGGACAGACTGGAGTTGTTTTCCTTGGAGTAGAGGAGACAGAGGGATGGGGATATAATTGAGATGCATAAAATTACGAGGGGCATATTTATGGTAGACTTTTCCTCTTGGTGGACGGATCCATGACCAGGGTGCTTAGATTTAAGGTAATGGTAGGAGATTTAGAGGGGCTGTGAGGAACATGTTTTCTCAACTGGAGGATGGGGGGAGTCTGAACTCTGTGTATAGGGTAGAGACAGAAACACTGATGACATTTAAGAAGTATTTAGATGTGCACAAGCGATGCCGGTATTAGAATAGCTAGGTACTTGTTTTTGACTAACACAGACTCGAGGGGCCTTTTTCTGAGTTGTGAGTCTCTGACCAATACTGCAAACTTCACTAACGTTCCCACGTTCCTACGTGCGTTTCTTATTTCAAGTACAAAAGAACTGCCACCTAGTGCAGCTTCAACGCGTACAGTGCCAGTTATACTAGACTGATGAAGGAGCACTGTCACTTGGTCTGAAATTCAAAGCTGCCAGCTTAATGCTGGCAATATACAAACTTTAGCATGCACTTAGAGGGACGATCTGCATGTCATGACACACAGGCATGAATGAACTGCAGCCAGGCAAGGGGCAAATGACAATTTATGTGCCAGCATACTGGAGGACTGAATCACACAAGTCTGTTACAGATAGTTTGGATGAGAACTTTGATGGAGTGATCCAAGAGAATGCCGGGGACAGTAACTGCCCTTACCATCGAAGCTAATTTGACTGAGTGTTGTATCAAAGAGCCCAGGCAAAACTGAAGTCAGTAAGAATCCGAGGGAAATCTTCCTGCTATTTGGAGTCCTGATTAGCACAAAGGAAAATGGTTGTGGTTGTTTCAGGTCAGTCATCTCAGCTCCAGACTTTCTCTGCAGCAGGTCCTCAGGGTAGTGTCCTAGGAACAATCATCTTTACCTGCCTCATCAATGACCTTCCCTCCATCACAAGATCAGAAGTGGGAATGTTCAGTGAAGGCCGCACAATGTTCAGCACCATTAGCGATGGCTCAGATACTGAGACAGTTCATGTCTAAATGCCGCAAGACATGGATGCTATCCTGGTTTGGGCTCACAAGTGGCTAATAATGTTTGCACCACACAAATGCCAGGTAATGTACATCGAGTCATAGAGTCATGTCTCCAACAAAAAGGAATCTAACTACCACCCCTTGATATTTAATAGAATTACCTATTGCTGAATCCCCCACTATCAACATTCCAGGGGGTTACCATTGATTGAAAATTGAACTGGACTAGCCAATATGAACACTGTAGCCACAAGAGCAGGTAAGACACCAGGAATCCTGCAGCGAGCAGCTCACTACCTGACTCCCCAAAGCAAGTCCACCATCTACAAGGCAAAATCAGGCATGTGATGAAATACTTCCCCCTTGCCTGAATGAGAGCAGTTTCAACAACACTCCGGAAGCTTAACACCAATCAGGACAAAACATCCCATTTGTTTGGCACCATGTCATTGACACTGCTGGTGCCATATTGAGATAGTACCATCTGAAGCTGAGTCTTCTCTGCTTAGAACTGCTTGAGGTCAAGCTTCAAGGCCATCTGCAGTCTCCTGCACTGGCCTTCCTCCAGCCATGCTGCTGTATCAATGAATAGAAGTACTAGAACAGATAAAGACACCCATAAGACAGGCATTAATGCTGTGGTCCCTGACTAGTACATCATGATTGACTGGCCAATCACAGAGCCTCTGACAGTTGATCTCACCATCCACCCATGTTCCCTCGCTGTGCACATGTCCACCATCATCATGCCCCAGGATGAGTTCTGCCTGCAGAAGCCCTGTGACTAGAGAAAAATGTATGATTTTAACAAGCTCTGCCAGCTTCTTGCCTTAGTTTATCTGGACCAAACAAACATATCATTGTAGGTAAACTAAGTTTTGTGGTGGCAATGCAAAGAAATAAATCAGAAATATGCGAACTGATGTGAGAAGCCCGGATATCTGTACCTGAAACATTGGCTATTCAGTCCATAATGGTCCTGCAGACACTCTGAAAAAGCAGGTAAGTTAGTCCCACTCCTCTGCTGGTTCTCTATCGATCTATAGTTTGTTTTCCCCTCAGCTGCTTATCTAATTGGTAAATGGAGGATGAAGGAAAATTATTGGGAAATGCTACCATGTCCCACATCCAATATCCAAGTGACAGAGCTGACCAGGGGCCTCAGAATCAAATAATGACCGCAGAATAGATCTTTCATGTCTCCATAATCGAAAGCAGCCAGCAACATTCTGGATGTTCCAGAGATGAAGGTTCACAAGCCTACCTACAACATGACCAGTGGCAGAGTGATGTCAGGGACTACGAAGCGAAACAATAACGATGAATGAAAAACCTGGGTTATCTAAAAAGAAACCTAAACTGTACAACTTCCACATAGAACGGGAAGATGAATTTTTGTTTGTAATCGTCAAAGACTGTTGGCCTTGTATGCTGTCAAAGTATATTGATAAGTAAACAGGAACATTTGTAACAAAATGGCACAATGATGCACAATAAATTCAAGAACTTTTCCTTGAACAGCATGCTTCGGACAAAGGAAGTTGATGAGCTGAAGCCAGTTTTGAAAGCTCAACAGTCATTCTTTTCTAAAGCAGCAGCAAAACGGAAGGCAAACCTTGTGTCATTATCATTTACCGTCATCTGGCGAAACAAGAAATCATTCACAGATGGTGATGTACTTAAAGAAGCAATAACTGTGGCTGCTGAAACTTTATTCCAAGACTTCAACGATAAAGAAGTAATGACGGCAATCCAGAGGATGTCACTTGGTACTTCCAAAGCAGCAAGGCAAGTGCAATCTTTGTCCAACGTCATCATTCAGCAACTACAGAACGACCCGAAAAATGGAATGTTTCTCACTGCAGTTCAATTAATCAAAGAACATGGCCAACACAGTCCAGCTGATTACTTTTGTGAGCATGGTTTTTAAGAACACAACAAGGAAAGAGGAACTTCTCGCCCATTTGACTGTAAATGAGAGAACATGGCATGTGGATATCAACAATGAATTCAAGAAGTATGTGCTTGGGAAAAAAAAAATTCCAATCATGAAACTGGTTTCCATCACTGCTGATGATACACCAGCCACGTTTATGGCAAATACAGGTGTTTTTTACAATTTGCAGCAATGATCATGCTTCTCCTTTGTCTTCAGTCATCCCTGTATAATCCACCAGTCAGCAAGTAAAGTTACACTCTTCTCTCTTGTAATGAAAGTTGTTGTTAAGATTGTAAACTTGATTTGAGCAAGAGGTCTTCAGTATTACTTGTTTAAATTCTTAATCAATAAAGTCAATGCTACCTACAGTGATCTAATCCTCCAGGCTGATGGGAGGTGGTTAAGTCCAAGAAGTTTCCTGCAAATATATTTTGATCTGATGCCTTAAGTCATCACTTTTTCATAAAACAGGGACAGTGGCAAACCAAATTGTCAATTATCATGACGACAAATGGTTTGACCCTATATCTAACTTGTTTAAATTCAAGTTTATTAATTGAGTTTTAGATTCCACTCAGCATGTTAGCCTGCACCTCTGGATTATTAGTCCAGTGACATTGGCATGATGACACTTTCTCCCTTTTTATACAATTCAACCAGCTATGTGCACATTCATGTGCAATTTGTTTAACTTTAGTGAAATTCAGAACACAAAAAGAAAATGTAAATTAGTGCTAACAATTAGCCTGTTAAACCCAAGTCTAAAATCCTATTTTGCAATCTGCATGTCTCCGTTAGGGTCCGTTATACTGATTTGATTAAAGAGCCTTGCTGCTGCTTTACATGCTCAGAATTGCAATGCCTTCATGATTGTGATTGCCACACTGGAACAGACATCAGGTGGAAATCTCTGTTGACAAAGCCACCAAAAGTCTCTGAGCATATGAACATGAGGCAAATGGCAAAATCTATTCCTTCACTGCTGCAAGCAAAATGCAGGCCATTGAACTTTGCAACTAATCAGAAATATTCACACTAAATTATTCACAGACATATTGGCAGGGTAGCACAAAATATTCATTGCTGTACTTACCTACATGTGAACTTCAATGCGTCTCATTTAAAATGTTCTAGCGCTCTGACCTAAAATTTTCTCCAATGTAAATAGTTCATTTGTTTGATTTTATTCATTGCTAGTGAAAATGCTACAAGAGCAATTCTTTGCAATATTCAGATATAATATTTGACAAAAAAGATATAGTCATAGCATCTAAAGAATATTTATTACCGTACTAACCTATAATAATTCATGTAGAGCAATCAACACGGCTAGCATAGAATTGTAGAATTTTGAAGCTGTTCATAGTAACAAATTATATTGTGTTCACAACATAGTTAAACATTCCTAGTTGCTTATAGGATATCAAACAAAGGTTTTAATTACAGCTCTTTGTAAGGTACTGTCTCTCAATATTCTCATTGTTTTTATCCTGTCCTCAATGCCATTTTTAGGAAAATATTTATTCACTTCTATTTTACAAAACTTACAGATTCTGTTTGTAGCCTTACAGCTGACAGGACATGCTATACTGACTTTTTACTGACTAGAAATTGGCATTGGTCAATTGTGCACGAGAACTTCAGCAAGCTGTTAGTGTTAGGTTATCCACTGTTGCTCACTGAACCTTCATAATTTATTCATGATGGGCACTAGGTCCAATATGCAGCATGCATTGGGATAAAGAAGGGGAAGAAAGATTTAATGCTGCTGCATCCAGGACAGTCATTAATATCTGTAAGTATTGTCTTGGATCAATTTTTAAGGCCAGTGAACCTTGACCAGGTGAAATCCACAATTTCAAAACCCACCCAGTTGATATTGGCATCCTAAAACAAGCCAATCATAACTGAACACACTGGATGCATTTTGCAGTAAAATAGCAGTTTAGCCAGCAGCACTTACTATTCACCAGTAAATCAAACTACAACATTCAATGACCACATATCAGCAATTAAATACACAAATCAGGAGATTGCTGTCGGTGGTGCCCTGCTCCTTAAAAAGATGCACAAGAAAGTTACTTTGCCAACTGACTCATTATTGAAACACACAGCAATATGAAGTTACTATACTTTCCTGACACATCCACACTTAAACTCACCACAAAATGGTGAAGGTTTGTCCCAAAAAATTACTAGTAAGTAAACTTTTAAGTGTTGTAAATCATACTTATTGCTAAACATCTGCTTGGCAAGTGAAATTAATTTTATTAATAACAACAAAGTTGCTGGAAAAGCTCACCAGGTCTGGCAGCATCTGTGAAGGAAAATAAACAGAGTTAACGTTTCAGGTCCGGTGACCCTTCCTCAGAACTGCAGATCTTTTGGTTTTTATTAATTTTATTAAGTGTGGTATTCTTTTTCCTTAGATTTTATTTTTTGCTGAGTATTTCAAAATAAAAGCTTTCTTCTGTCTGCCTATCTCTCCCGTGGTCCAATATTTCTTTCTTTCTTTATTCCCTATACCTGATTTGGCATTGAATTTCGTATAGAAATGGCAGTTTCTCATTCAGAGCGTGCAGCTTATTAACACGCCTTCAACCAAATTGATCAAAGAGGCAGATACTCACTTACCCTGCTCACATGGATTCCAGATCCCCTATAGAGGACACTGCTCTTTTTAGATGGCTACTGGGAGTAATTTCCTGTGCACAGGCTTATTAAAATCTATGAGCAAGTGTGAATCTAATAAAAGCCTAGGGTTGCACGTTCACCTCTGACTACAAAACATGGACCAATATTTTGACTATGATCCAGCAGTACTTTGCCTAAGTTTGGACGACCTTTTTGCTTTTGTACACTCTGAACATGATTTTCCCCTTCCTTGGAGTGGCAAGGCATGTCACAAGGAGGGAAAATAATTTGGTGGGTTGGCCCCAGGGAGATATTTTCCCTTTTTCTGCCACCTCCGCAATTAAGATCTGGGTTAAAATAAGGTTCATGAGTGACCTACATAACCCACTGCCAATTAAGGCCTTTAAGGAGACAATTACTAATCATTTCAGACCCTCAACCTGCCTCTGACCCACTTATTTGCTTTCGAAACGTGCAAGTAAAATAGCTGCTTTCCTAAGAGGGAAAGCAGAACAACTTGCCCACAAATCTGTAGGAAACGGCAATGATGGGGGAGCATAGGAATGGAATCCCCCTGAAAAGGATCTACCAGCCCAACAGCTGCATGCCTTAAAGGCTGCACAGCTTGCACCTCCTTCTCTGGGCAGTCACCTTGGGTGGGGTGGGACTCCAGATTCGATGAGAAGCTGATGGGCTTGTACCTAAGTATTTAGTTGTTGTTGAGTATGATGAGCTTATCTGTTGGTGGAAGTGGGGAGTCTCATGGTCCTAAAGTTACCCACCTGATGATAGCACCCACCATAAGGTAATCTGCGTAGGATCTGAAGATTTAATTTGGCAGCACCGGTCCCGATGAGACAAACTTACCTACATCCCAGAAGGCCTCAAAGAAAACTGATTGCTAAGGACAGTAAAATAATCTGCCAGAGTTTTGCCCACTTAATGAACCTATCAATATTGATTTGCAAACACCTATGTCTTCTTCACAACCCACTTTCCTACCTCTAGGTGTCATCTGTAAATTTAGCTTCCAGGCCTTCACCAAGTTATCTAAGTCATTGAGATAAGTTATAAGATGTTGAGGCCCTAACACAAATCTCTATGGAACTCCACTCAGAAAATGCTATTGCGTCAATCAGAAGAAATACCCAGTTATGCATGCTGGGATAACAATGTGTAGAGCTGGATGAACACAGCAGGCCTATCAGCATCAGAGGAGCAGGAAAGCTGACATTTTGGGTATGGACCCTTCTTCAGAAATGCATGCTTCCTGTTTTCTGCCACTCAGCCAGTACTCCCTTATACCATGACCTTTTTATTTTCTGCAAAGATCTGACAGGTAGTATGTTGTCAAAAGCCTTCTGGAACTCCAAGTACAGAATATCTGCAGGCTCCCCTTTAACCACAGCCCATGTTACTCTGTAAAAGAACTCAAATTGCTTAATATGATTTTTCTTTGATGCAACAATGTTGATTCTTCCCAGTTACCTTTCATTTTTCTGCATGCACAGCTATAATAGTTTAAAGACTGATTCCTTATGACAGATGTTAGGTTAACTGGCCTACAGTTTTCTGTTTTCTACATGCCTCCCTTCTACAATAGAGGAGTTGTATTTGCATCTTTCCATTCTGATGGAATATTTCCTGAATCGTGGGAATTTTGGAAAAGTAACACAAACACATTTACTAGCTCATTAACCATCTCTTTTAAGACTCTTAGGTGATGTCCAGCTCAACACAAAAATTTTTCAGCCAGCCGTTGATTTTGGTCAGTACTGCTTTCCTAACTCCCTTTCACCTCTTGATATACTGCTACTGCTGGAATAATTTGAATCACCAATATTAATGAAGAAAGCAAAATATTTGTTCCTTTCATGCACTGTTTCCTTATTCTTACTACTAACTCCCCATCCCACTCTTCACAGTACTAACATTCACTTTACTTATTCTAATTTTTAAATACCTGTAAGAACTCTTGCTATTTTACATTCCTAGCTAGCTTCCTCATGTACTCCGATTTCGTCCACTTGCTCCTTTTTACTCATTCTCTGCAGCTGTTTATATTCTTATCAATCATCTGACCTGCCATTTTTTTTGCTGAGTCATATACTTTTTTTCCTTATGTTTGATGCTTTCCCTAATTTCTTTCATTAAATGCTCAGTGATGCATCCTTCCTTCAGAAATTGTCTTCAGAGTGGGAATATATTTATTCTGAATATTCTGAAACATCTCCTCAACAGTCTGCTACTAAATCTGTTGATTTGTCTCCTAGCCCAGCATGCCAATTCATTTCAGCCAGTTTAGCTTTCACGCTCACACATTTGCCCTTACTTAGGTTTAAAACACTCATCCAAGGACCCCTTTCCCTTTCAAACTGGATGTAAAATACAGTCATATTGTTGTAGCTGCTACCTAGAGGGCAGCAGATTAATGTAATAAGTAATCTGATATTAGTTATTAATCCTGCAACATTACACAATATCATGTTTAATGTGCCCTGCTCTCTGGTTGGTTTCACAATGTCCTGCTGTCGGAAAAAAAATTCAAAAGCAGTCTGCAAACTTCTCAGACAACAAGGTGTAGAGCTGGATGAACACAGCAGGCCGAGCAGCATCAGAGGAGCAGGAAGGCTGACGTTTCGGGCCTAGACGCTTCTTCAGAAAAAACTTCTCTTCCTGGCTGCACCTGCCAATCTGATTTTTCTTGTCTGTAAGTAAATGAAAGTCACCTAGAATAATATTTCTTGTATACTTTGTCCCACATTGTGGGTACTGTCCAGAGGCCCGTTGACCACCCATCCCCACTCAGGTCATTTCTGCCACACTATTCCTCACCTCCACCCAATCTGATTCTGCGTCTGGATCTCCTAGATTAAATCATTTAAAACAATTGCATAAATGTCATCCTTGATTAACAGTACTCTTCCTCTGCTGTTGCCTAGCTTCCTACAATTTTTAAAATTCCTATACCCTTCAGTATTCAACGGCCAATCCTTGTGAACTGCGACAATGTCTCTGTAATGGCTGTCGGATCATTTATTTACTTCAGTGTGCACTACTAACTTGTTTACTTTGATATGAATGATACATGCGCTCTTGTTTATCTTTCCATTATCTTTAACATCTAAACTTGATTGTTACTGTATTCCTAGTTTTTCTTTGTCTGACCCTCCCAGCTATTCTCAACCTTACTTTCCGAAAGTACTATATTTCTCTTCTACTTTGTCAGTACTCTTTGATGTACCAAATCTTTCCACGTTTGATCTCTTGTCCCAACTATTCTGTGAAAATCTCTGCTATTTCCACAGTAATGTACCCTACTGAACAATTGCAAAGGCTGATAGCCCTGCACTCCAGCCCTCTGTCCTTATCTGCCTCACTCACAGTCAAACTTTCCTACCCATGACCAGTGACCAAATCAGAAGATCCTATCTTCAGTGTGACTGCCTCCTGGACTAAATAATCCAGATAGGTTCCCCGTCCTTAATGTGACTACAGTGTCTATAGTTCATCCTCCTGTTCATAAACTCTGACCTGAAACTGCTTGAATTTCACTTACTGCAAATGTGTTTAACCTGGATCACTGTGGTCTGCTGGGGCTCCCTAATACTGCAGCCTTGATGTATCTTTGTCACCTTTAATGAGCGTTAAATATATAAATAATGTAATTTTTAAGAGTTGCTTTCTACATATTATTAATGTTGCCAGGAAGTAACATATTACGCTAAAACTTAAGAATAGAAAAAATCTTAACCACTTAATAGAGACTCACTCAACAGCTTGTTCATTTGTTTGTAGTGCAGTTTGAACCAAATCCAATCAGTATCAATAAATCTAGCTGTTTCTACATCCCTATCTCGGGATTATTTGCTCACCTGCCCCTCTAAGTAATCTAGCTGCCTGTCTTACGGTCCTTCTGTCAATCTCCACAAAAAATTGCATTTTAAGACTTTGGCTGCTTAGCTAACTGCACCGGGCTGATAACTTTACTTGCAGGACTGTTTTAAATTCTGATAAGTTCCTTTTAAAAAGGATCAAAGATGATTGTTTTGTCATGTGAATGAATAATACAGGATACAAATAAGGTGTGGTAATGCCGTATACAGTCAGAGCTTTGGCTTCTCATTCCTGTGGTTTCATTCGTTCAAAGGCCTTTGTGTGTGAAAGGCAAGTAATTTTTTTTACATCAAAGGTGTCAATAAGCTTTATTTACCATTTAAAAATAAAGGAATATAAGAGTAGCAATAGTTCATTTAGCCAACTGGATAATCATATAGCTCAACTCCACTTATCCATACTATCCTCAAATCCCTTGATATCATTAGTATCCAGAAATCTGTCAATTTTTGGCTTGAATATGCTCAATATTTGAGTTCTCATAAACCTCTGAAGTACAAAATTACAAAGATTCACCACCCTCTGACTGAAGAAACTTCTCCTCATCTCAGTCTTAAGTGATTTGTTCTGAGATTCTGTCCCCTAGTTCCTAGTTTAATTGGCCAGAGGAAATATTCAACCTATATTTACTTTGTCGCTTCTCATTCTTTGAAACTAGAGACAAGAAAAGAGTAATTGTCTCAATCTCTCCTCCTAAGACAATTCCACTATCCCATGAATTAGTCTGATGAACCTCCATTTCACTCTTCAATGGTAAGTATATTCTTCTTTACATAAGAAGACCAGAAGTGTACATAATGTTCCAGGGTTGATCTCACCAAGGTTGTATACAATTTCAGCAAGGCATCTTTAATCTTATGCTCAAAACCACTTGCGATGAAGGCCAAAATACCATTTACTTCCAAAATTCTTGCTGAGCATGTAACATTGTGTACTATGCTGTAATCAACCTGTTTATAGATGTTATGATACATCTCTGGAGCAGGTGGACTTAAACCTCTCCTGGCCCAGGGGAAGGGACACTTGCTTGAGATGTGGTGACCCTCAGGTTAAACAACCACTAGCCATCTTTCTCTAATGAGAAAGGAGCCCTGAGATCTTCTGGAACTGTGGCAACTTTACTATTTTACTTGCACTGCCACATGAGACCTCTTGCTGCACCTGTATGCCAGCATTTAGTGATTAATGAATGAGGACATTCAAGTATCTTTGAACAACAACACTTTCCAACATCTGAACATTTAAGAAACACTCTGCCATTTTCTTCTTTTTTACAACAAAGTAGACAACTTCACAATTGTTTACATTAAATTTCAATTTCTAAGTTCTTTCACATTTACTTAGCTTGTTCAGTCCCACTTATTGCCTCCTTTCATTCTCCTCATAACCTACATTCCCACCTAGATTTGCGTCATCAGTAAATTTTGAAATATGTTTGATTCCCAAATCAAAATAATTGACATAACTTGTAAATCTCATCAGAAGGAATAGTCCTTTCCAGAGCTAAAATAGAATAATTAATTCACAAAGCATTCTTGAGTATCAGTCTTTTAAAACATGGCTTTTTTAGAATGTAGTTTTTATGTTTATGATATCACCGTACTATATTCCTGGTTGGTAGCAATTCCCTTTCATTTTCTTAGAGTCTGCAGTGATCTTGGTAGCCTAGACAATATGGCATAAGGCCTTAAAAAAACATTAGTGTGCTTTTTAAAAACTCCAACCTATCTGTAAGTGTTAACACACCATATTGTAAAGTTTTCAAGATACCGCAGACTGTTTTGTCAAATTGCTCATATGTGAACAATGGATTAAAATGTTATCCATGCATCATACATTGCCTTCCATTCTTCTCTAGAATTTTGGAAATCGTCCTTTGGAACTTAGTGTGTTCAGACATGATTCCAAAGCACCAATAGAACAAAAATATCCACAGGGTGTTATGAAGGTATTTAGATACTTAGCAACAAATGCAACCATATCCTAAATTCAGGGAGTTACACCAAAGGGCCTACTCAGAAATTGATACCTGAGTGTTATTCCTTGATAACCAAAATATTAGTGGTAAAATGAAAATGGAGCAATTGAAAGCAAGCTAATGAGGGCTGGGCAATAGTCCATCAGGCAGTAGTTCCATCTGAGCATTGCAACAACATTTTGAGTAACTCAAAATTCCAATGTCAGGTCACCTCGGTAATAAGAAATACGTATTGGGAAAACATCGGCTAAAATACCAAAGCACTTTTATTAGCTAGGATTACGTAAAGACGTGGTCACGTTTTGCCGGAAAAGTCAGAGAAGTGGGGAAACCCCAATTATCTATTAAGCTTGCACCTTCAAACCTGATGCCAGTTTTCTAACAACAGTTCAACAGGGTTTTATTAGATTGTGTAAGAACCCAATGTAAATACAGAAATGGAAATCAGTATGTTATTAAAATTGTGAATGCTCCCAAAAAAATTTCCTGAAGCACTGTGTTTTGTAATCGTGCCGGCAAAAATAATAGTGGAAAATTTAGTTTACTTCTATTTAACACGTATGAGTTACTCAAAAAGTACAATCACATCACAGATCAAATGTTGTCACAAATATTTAGGAAAATAATGACTAGTTTGAAATTAAATAAATGTGCATCTTCTGCAAACCCGCAATCTTAAGGTGCATTGGAAAGGTGGCATCAAACGTTTAAAGTCATGATTAGAGATTGTGACGAATGCTCTAATGATTATGAAAAAAGAATTCCCTTATTATAGTTTACCATTAAGAGTGTTTGTAATGAATACCAACGAATCAGTCCTTTTGAACTCATATATGGAGTGAGAGGACCACGTAATTAATTAAAGAAAATCTGGTAAACTATGGCTGACAGACTATGACCTGAATTTTACCAGAAATCAGCTAAGTGTCGATTATGACAAGGTTTCTCTATTCCTCATGCTTTTCTCTGAAACTTGCCGTGCTTGTCCTATCTTCCTTTTAGCCAGAGGCTAAAGTACTTTCCACTGCCTGGACCTCTCCGGATTGCCAGCACTGGTGCCTTACATGAAACACAGTTGTACACCAGGTCAGTCCAGAGATGCCTTGCACAGTTCCTTTGTGTAAAGAATTGCCCCAGAGATGGTGGACAGAAGCAGTTTGTTACCTCTAGATGGTAGGGTCCTACAGATCCTGGTGAACAAGATGGTGCAGAGGAGGGCTATCCTCTTCTCTCAGAATAGGAAGAGGAAAACACATCACTAAACCCTGACAGGCAGGTACGAAGGTCTGGAGGAGTACGCAGCAATGTCACAAAAATGTAAATGTCCTTCTCCAATCTGCAAGGGTAAGTGGCACCATCTTCTATCTGTTATCTGACATTCGCTCTATTTCCGCTACTGCATCCACCTCCCACTAAGGCTCACAATCTACCACTCTGTCTGTTCCATGCAACATCCTCCTCCTCTGGCTCTCACTAACCCTGCATGGCTTCCCAGCTGCTGACTTGGACACCTTGCCACCTTTCCCCCACTGGCAGTAACAGCTCTGCCAGTGACTTCCATCTTACAAAATTTCTCCCTTTGTCTCATTCCAGGAGAAAATGACCCAAAAATGGCTGAGGGAACCAGAACAGGTCTTTATATGCCCAGTCTTTGTCTCTCAAACTAAATGGAAAAAATCATTGCCTTAACAATAGAGGACTATACCCATTTATATGATATCAAAACCTCCATGTGCCACATCGAAGTAAGAGTTATTGTCCATGGCCACACTCCTCTTCCCATTACCGTCACTGTGAATTATACTCTCAACATGCCAAGCTTCTACCTTTTATTACTTATTCTGTTATCTTGTGTGGAATCTGTGCAGCCACCATCACTGAGAGGGTGGTGCCACAAGAAATATCCCCTTTTACCTCTGAGAAAGAAGCCACAGATCCCTCAGAGGATAGACTGACCACCTGGCACTTACTCCCTCCGTCAGCTCAGATACTGACACCTTGGTGGTATAATTTTATCCAGATTAGAATAAGAAACACATTCTGGTTTGCATTTCACTGCCACATCTCCGCAGGCATTTGAGGAAGAAATGGCTGGCCTCCTGGCACTCGGAGACTCTGGAAGATGAGACAGCTACTAAGCCTCAGTCAGGAGAGAGCTGCTTGGTGTCAGCAATTAACAAATTCATACAAATGTACAGATTGATTCATAATGTTGCAGGATGTGGTCAACAGTGATTCTGAGTAGGGTTTGTACTGCACAAAATAGGTTAATGCTAGTGTTCACGTACAACATTTTGTGATCACAAGTCTATTTCACCTGTATCGTGTGGGTGTCTGTTTAATCCATTACCCTTTGAAGGGTCTCACGTTGGACTGGATTGGAACCCCCTCTTTTACAGAATGAAACACCAGTCTGGGTGTGGTGGTAGCCATTTTCCCCTCTATCACACACTGCTTCCATCATCATTTAAATAGCAAAACAGCAGTCACACTTTACAGACTCAGTCACACTTTACAGACTCAGTCACTCAATTTAGGTGGCAAACAAAATCTTCATATTCCTTTTTGGTTGGCTTTCATTGTGAACCTCATGGGCATTAATTTTTCTCTACCTTCCCAGCCAACCAATTTATTTCACTATTTATATCCCTCTTTTAACGCCTGAGCCCCAGGCGTACTCTCGTGACACTTATTTGACAGATCCCCTAGGACTGACTGTGAGCCAAGCCCCTGATCGACTTGGATGCATATTGCCAACTGCTGAATGAACAAACTCATGACTCGCTTACTGACTTACTGTGATTGTCCAGGCTGCTTACATTAGACCTGCTGAGTGTGACCCACTCCCCAGATTGTAATGATGTGGATCCTGACTGTCCTAAGCAGTTGACTGAATGAGTCCAAGTCCTGGATTGATTGTTGATGCTGCCCTTGACTTACGGTGCTGGGACACCCGGACTGAAGGCTGCTTCCCTCGATTTGACAGAAGACTACTCATCTTAGACTTTGAGACATGGCCATTTGTCTGTAGCATATGTCTTGTGTTTGCTGTTTATGCAGTTAGCACATAGTGCGAATGTGAAATTGTTGTAGCACGGTCTCACAAAGCAATGTTTCCACCCCTTTGGTTAATGACTGCTTACAACTATGCCATGCTGCCTGGCTTTGTCTCTGTGTTAAACTGCAAGGCAAGATAGAAGTAAGCCTTTAAGCTCTGGCAGAGGTAGCAAAGTGCACAAAGGCAGGGCAATGCCAGCATGCTCTGAGCATCCAAGTAAACGCAAATAAGCGAGTGCTAAGACAACAAACGAGGAGCTCTGAGATGAATTCTGTTCAGTTGGCTGCCTGTCATTGGGTGCAAAGTGTCCTTGTAGCAACATTGCAATGCGAGGTGTCAGTGTCTCCAAAGTGCAGCATTGAAGTGCAGAGTTGTATCACTAATGGATTGGAGGTGTGCCATGGGGATGCAGCGAGGCTGCTGCATGCGCTATATCAACACGTATAGATGGGGAGTTGCAGGCATTCGCTGCTGATGGATTGTGCCCAGAGATGTTGGGGACCGCTGTCCAAGATGGAGGCCTGGAGGAGTCAGGGGTGAATTGAGTCACCAGGTACCCTGTTCTGACTTTCATGTTGAGAATTATCACCATCTAGTTTCTATCCAATGGGTAGGAGAATGGGAAGCTGCATATTAATGAGATAAGATTAGGTAATAATGACATGCAAATGGATGCAAATAGGCCTCTTACTGCCAACTAGCAAGACTCTTGTCTTATTGGTGAAAACTTGGTAAGATAATTGGATTCTTTTTTTCTTGACATTGAGAATCGCGGTTCTACCAATCCCTCCCTATATCCCCAACTGACTTTCCTATGTCCATGTCATTCAGGGACTGGGAAGATTCTGCCCTTTATTTCCAGTCCTTGTTTTGAGTTTCAGAGAGAAAGTAACCAAAGCATGTGAGTTGTGCGAAGAAATAATGAAAACAAGAGCAGATGAAAGGGCCAAAGTTTGAAATTTTGTTCTTGGAAATGAGGTGTTAATGTTGTTACATGTCTCTGGAGAAGTATGAAAAGGAGGGTTCATTATTAAATCAAAAAGAAAATCAATGAACTAAAGTACTCCAGACAGGAGAAAAAAATTAGTGAGTGTGAGATGACAGACTATGACAATATTGAACTGAGTCCTATTAGCTGGAGCTCACCTATTTTGATAATTCTGAAACCAGACAGGCTGTAAAGCTTCTGTATTGATTATCACAAAGCCAAAGCAGTAACTAAAGTGGATTTGTATCCTATTTCAAGATTGGAAGACTGTATTGAATGAATTGGACGTGCATGATTTGTCACTAACATTGATTTGCTAAAAGGGCATTGACAACTCCCATTGAGTGGTGGATCCACAGAAATGTTAGCTTTCCTAACACCAGATGGGCTTTATCAATGTAAAGCCATGCCATTGACATGGAAAAAAAAAATGCACCAGCAATGTTCCAATGATTAACCAATAAAGTCATTGTGTAACTGGCTTACATTGATGATTTGATTACATTCAGCCAAACCTGAGAAGAATGTTTGCAGCACTTGACCAAAGTGGTGATTGGTTATAAAGGCTTAAGTTACTTATAAATCTGGCTAAAATTGAATTTGTCAAAGCAGAAGTGACTTAGTTGGGCCACACTGTGGGGCAAAGCAAAAATAGCAGCTCAAGAAATGAAAGCAATTTTGGATTTTTCTTTGCCGAAAACAAAACACAAAAATTTTGAGATATTTTGGCTTTTGTGGATTTTAACGGATGTTTGTCCCAAACTTCCACTGAAGCTCTTTTAAAAAAATTGTTTAGACTTTCTCTAACAAGCATGTTAAAACATTTGAATGGACACAAGAATATCAGATTGAATTCAACAAATTGAAATCTGTGTTGCCAAATGTATTGGTTTTAGCAGCAGCAAATTATGAGAAATCTTTCAAAGTGGCTGTTAATGGCAGTGACATTGGTGTAGGTGTTATTTTACCACAAGAAGATGAAATGAGAATCAAACTGTCAATTATTTTTTGAACAAAAGAAATTATTCTTGTAGCTGCAGTTACAATGACAGTCGATCAGAGAGGTGTTGATGTTAGGTACCAATGTACTTACAAATGTGAGCTTAGGTTTGCAATGACACCTATGCCACCTTTATGCCTTTTGAAGATTTTCTTTTTTATTTCCCTTCCACTACAAGTACTGTATTAGGCTATTTGTGTCTAGGAGATTGATCTGGAATACAGCCGAGCTTTAAATATGGCATCAGTTGTAAAAATCAAGGAAGGTCCTGGAAGTAGTAAGCGCTCTGCTGTTGGTGAACACAGGGTAGCATGAGATGGCACTGGTCTGCTCAAACAACGCCACCAGTAGTAAGCAGGTCACTGTGGTTCTGGAAATCATTTCCAATCCACTGTTAGAGTTGCATCCAAACTGGTCTTTGTGTCTATCCTCTCATGAAGTCCTCTCCTACTGAGCTTGCCACTGTGACGAACAGAGAACTGGTCCTGGTGCAATTGCTAAGTCGGTAGCTAAGGAATCTTAGGGTAACTAAATTTAAAACTAAAGAATTACCCTCAATTTGGGGGAGGAGAAAAACTTGCCAGGGATACAGCTTTGTGGTGGGAAGAAATTGAATCATACAGGACTTAAATCTGTTCTTTTTATAATTTGTAAATGCATAATGGAGAAAAATCTATCCTGGTATGATTATATTTCATTTGCAATAAAATCTTCCAGTTTCTCATGTTAGTTATTTATCATTGTTAGAATATGCAATTATACAGAATATTATGGAAGGGCTATGTCAAAACAAATTTTGAAACAGAATTTTAAGAATTTGCAGTAAGTCTTCATATTGATAATAAATCATACTACAGTGAGAAAGTATGAAATTTTGCAGGTGTTATACTTAGTGTGACTGATGTCTCTATGAATCATTGTATAATTCTCTGTATTCATTATTCAGTATTTATTGCACTGTTTTGAATGTTGCTAATTGCTGATGAAGTGAACATTCTTCTTCCCAAGATATGAAACATATGGTACATACATCACAAAATGCAACAAATAGGATGCATGTGCTTGGGATCTGAACAAGTGAGTGAATATGTGCTATTTCTTAGAAAGGTGTGTTAATCTTTTAGCAGCAGATCTTCATTCTTTTTTTTTCCCTACAATCTCCATGAAGCATAAAATTGCAGTTGCAGTGGGAGGAGGCCGTGATCTCTGAGAAAACACCATCAAAAGATGATGTGCTCCCTTGATCAGGCCACAGAAACCCATCTCTGTAGGAATTACAAGGAAGTTAGTTGGCATGCCACATAGTGGGAGGCATATCATTGTACAGGAGAAGCTGTTGAATACATGGACAGGAGTAGAGCATTCCCCATGGAGAGCACTAGACTCTGAGCTCCCTCAGTTGGCTACAGATGGTAAGCTTTGTGGAACATCCACAATTAAGACAATACTGGAATAACAACAGACAATGTCTGAGATTCTGTCAGCATTTCCAGAGACTTGGCATACTTTTGGAGGGAGATTGGAAGAGACCATTTAAAACATGATTGCCATGATGCGTTGTGTCTTTACAATGATGCCCACCTCCATGGAAGGAGTGCCCCCCTGCAAGGAGAATCAATTACAGAAGGCAATTGAGTGCGAGCCGGTCTTGGCCTGCACAAGCTTTGCTATATTAAGTAACATGGAGTTAAGTTTCATCTTCTTGTGTCAGTGAAATATACCAACGTGCTCCCCAGCTGTTGGCTATCCGAGAAATATGCTTGGATCATGAAAAAGAGAATGGAAGAACTGAATTTTCTGCTGAAGGTGCTTCTACTTTATCTCAATCACACGTACTTTCCCTTTCTGTCAAAACCCCATGGTTTGTCTTCTGGGCTGATGACTGAGTCTGGCATTTCCAGATGCATGTGGCACCTTCATAAACCCCAGAACATAAGATGGTATCTAGCATAAGTATCACAGCCATCGCAGCTGGAGAATCTCTGTCATGGACTTCTGTAGCAGCTAAGTGTGTGGCTGCCAGGTCCCTTGCAACATCAACCTCTCCAAGTGAGTGTTCTTCACCTTCTCCATGCTGCACAATGTTTTACATTTGATGGACCACTCTCATTTTAGACACCCTTGCTGGTGCATACTGAAAGATGTCGCCAAATCTGTCTAGGCACCTGAATCAATGCCTTGTTCTTGAATCTTTGTTGTTCTCATATAACTCCAGATGAATTTTTCCTCTGCATCTTTATTTTTCCTCAATGTGGGCATAATTGGCAAGTTCATGGAATCCCTTCCAACCGATAGATTACTGGTTACTTTGAGGGTTCCTTGACTCCAGATGTCTGCAGCCTGTGACTACAGTTCTGAAAAAGGGTCATTAGACTCAAAGTATTACCATAGATGCTACTGCTGAGCTTCTCCGCAATTTCTATTTTTGTACCTATTTTACCCTGTCTGTTTGTCTGAGTGTGTGTAATGGGCAGTTTATAAAGGGATTTGAGTTTTAATGAGTCATGCTATATGCTGATGGTTTACAACAGCTTACCTTTAAGTAGAGTCTAATTACTTGTAATAAATAGTTATTCATGTTCAGTACAGAAACCTGCTCTGTGCTTCCCATGAATCTGTGTCTGAAAGACAGGTAAATTGGGGAACTTTGTGTACTTTATAAAGGCTTTAAATTTTGTGATGAGTCCAGGAATAATTCTCAGTGCACTACCCCAGTGAGCCGTAAAAATAATAACTGAGCAAAAACGCTATTGGTTTGAGAGACTTCAGCCTTTGCTCTTAAACTGAATGCTGTTCACTCAGCAAATCAAAAGTACAAGTTGGAATTGAGGGAAGGTAGCTGAAATGTTATGATAAGTACATTTCAATTGCACGCCAAAAAAACAATCAGTCGCCGAATTCCAATTCAGAGGACATATTCCGTACACTTGCCAAAGTATTTTCAAAAATGGAGACTAGAATGTAATAGAGGGTTGATAGATTTATATGAAAAATGACTTTGCCAGAACCTTTAAATTAGAAGGACAAAAGCAAGTATTCTTCTGATTGTAAAAAAGAAAGTAGTAAAAGAAAAGGCATACTTTCGAAGCTGGCTTCGTTGAGTTGCTTGAAGAGAATCAATACATTTATATTGCAATAAGTCACAACAACATACTGTGTACTGCATTCAAGTTCCATCGCTTTTGTTTATAAGGAAGGAACAAAACAAAAGATTTAGTTCACCCTTTTAATTCTAGTATTCTGGATATTGATCCGTACTTAGTGAATTAACCAGTGCATCTGTAATTTGATGATATTTTTGATTTTGACATAGCATTGATCAAAAGCATTTCACAAGTAAGGACCTGTTTTTTTCTCCTAATATTTCCCTTTCTTCTTCATAATTTGACAGAATTGCTGTTGTGTGTTGTAGAACTGGAGAGTGATATAGTTAGTGACAGGACAAAAACTGGTAATGATGTTTTAGAGATGGTTTTCATTGAGGGAAAGTATTCTGCAATTAAACATTGGCAAAACCAATCAAGAGTTAGAAAGCTTGGAAATCTACCGTTTAATACACAATGTGGCTTAGTGCAGTGTAAACGTATTGATTATCTTCAAGCAACTAAATGAGGACATATTTGGAAGTATATTTCTTTTTGTTCCTTTTTTCCTTTAATAACTTTATTTGAAAATACTAGTATCAGGATGTTTTATGTATACATTTACAAAAGGTGAAATTAATTGATAGTTAATATGTTCTCATTTTCAGAATACGGAGTGAGGTCATTTTTGATCAAGTATTTATTTAGCTCTACACTATCAATTAAAATCCAGTATACATTCATTCGTTTTTTTAGCTCATTGATTTATTGTAACTTATGAAGAACTAAATAGATCATGTTATTCAAAGCTTAAAAATTAAACAAAAGCAGAATGTTCATCACAATTGTATAACAAAATGTTGTAAATTCAAAAATGTTTATTAAAAACTACATGATCTGAAAATCATACTTCAACAGCCTCTATCATCCATAAAACCTCTACTGCTGAGGAGGAGGAGAAGCAGAGTGATGGAATGGAACACCACCATCTGTTATGTTTCCTTCCAAGTCACAAACCATTCTGACTTATACATTTACCATATCTCTTTCGTCAGCAGATCAATGGATAGATCGAGATGGGCAATGATCTGAAACCCATAAGCAATTATCTAAAAAATGACGTAAATATCTTAATGAAATATAAAATCCATAAGACAATATCCATATAACGAAACTATAGATTTTAGGTGCAAATTCTCCAGTTGATGGACAATCTTTGAACATCAGTTGAATTAAGCTGTGCTTAATTGATTTTTGTGACTCACATGACACGTGACAAAACAGGTTAAGGCTGACGTATTGAGTTTTTGCTAATATAATTGTTACTGCCGACAGGACTCCCAGTACTACAAGTTCGAACTGATATTTCACGGCAACAAGTAGAGAAGATGTTTGGCTTAGAAGAATATTGGTGCCAATGTGTGGCCTGGAGTACCACAGGCACTACTAAAAGCCAGAAGGCTTTTGTCCGCATTGCATGTGAGTATCCAAACTTTGTTACGTATAAAAATATATTTCAGGACTGCCAAAATTTGTAATTATGTTTTTTAATAGCTCTGTTTAGTTCAGTCAGTCGTAATCTTACCTATGTCAGGAATTTGTTGAATTAAGACTTTCATTATGATGTAAGCACATATTGTGGATTTACATTTCAACATTGCACTGAAGGAGTTTACTTTATTCAAAATGCTAACATTTTGAATGTAGTATTAAACCAGGGTCTCAACTTCATATTCAGATAGATGGGAAATAATTTTTTTGGCAATATGTGAGTACAGGAAGTCCTCCTAATACAATAAAGAAACTTCTTCTCACAAATAACATCGCTATTCTTCAAAGTTGCTGCTTTTGAAATCCCATTATACTTAAATTAGTTGCAGTATTTGGCTAGGTAACAACATGATTGCAATTTTAAAGTACATTGTTGTGTGAGGCACTTTGGGATTTCCTGGACATGTAATCAGGTAGTTGCTTTTTAAATGGAAACTATTTCATGCTATCATTTAAATGATAATTGAAAATGTTTAGAAGAATGATTAGTTAAGTTCAAATAGATATTGTAGCTTTTTCTCTAGCTTGGGCTGTTGTTTTCAGCACAATTAACCTGAAAGCAGCCAAACCAGAATATAAGACTGAAGAATTTAAAGTGAAATTACTTCCAACACAAATCAAGATCTCACAAATGTAGAACAAAAGGAAGTACTGCCCTAAAAACTAGCTCCTACCAAAAAGCCATATAGCCCCAAATTAAGTTAAGCACCATAGCAATTCTTCACTAATTGTGCCTGTTTATGAGCCATTAAGGAAGTTCAGATAACAAACTGATTCTATTAGGTCCAAAGGCACTTAAATGCACATTTCACAAGCTTTTTTAAAAAAAATTACTATGACTTGGTTACTATACCTCTGTAAATATTAAATTGTTCAGTATAATCTTTAAAGTCATTTTCAGTTATTTAAAATTAGATTAAAAGTGTGAGGTGATTTACTTTGGAAGGAGTAACAGGAATACAGAGTACTGGGCTAATGGTAAGATTCTTGGTAGTGTGGATGAGCAGAGAGATCTCGGTGTCCATGTACATAGATCACTGAAAGTTGCCACTCAGGTTGATAGGGTTGTTAAGGAGGCGTACGGTGTGTTAGGTTTTATTGGTAGAGGGATTGAGTTTCGGAGCCATGAGGTCATGTTGCAGCTGTACAAAACTCTGGTGCGGCCGCACTTGGGGAATTGCGTACAGTTCTGGTCACCGCATTATGGGAAGGATGTGGAAGCATTGGAAAGGGTGCAAAGGAGATTTACCAGGATGTTGCCTGGTATGGAGGGAAGGTCTTATGAGGAAAGGCTGAGGGACTTGAGGCTGTTTTCATTAGAGAGAAGAAGGTTAAGAGGTGACTTAATAGAGACAAACAAGATGATCAGAGGATTAGATAGGGTGGACAGTGGGAGCCTTTTTCCTCGGATGGTGATGGCTAGCATGAGGGCACATAGCTTTAAATTGAGGGGTGATAGATATAGGACAGATGTCAGAGGTAGGTTCTTTACTCAGAGAGTAGTAAGGGCGTGGAATGCCCTGCCTGCAAAAGTAGTAGACTCGCCAACTTTAAGGGCATTTAAATGGTCATTGGATAAACATATGGATGATAATGGAATAGTGTAGGTTAGATAGGCTTCAGATTGGTTTCACAGGTTGGTGCAACATCGAGGGCCGAAGGGCCTGTACTGCGCTGTAATGTTCTATGTTCTATTACTTGTGACGGTGAATATATACTTGGCATTGTGAGAAACTGTTGGCTGTATTGCTGAGACTGCACCAGACAATAATTTTAAAATATCAAGGAATTATTTTAATACAAATTTCAATGTAAAACTATTAGAGACTTAAAACACAGCCAGATTGTGCTGGTTTATGAGAGATTTGGCATTGGTCGATATGCAGCTATTTTTGAATGGAAACTTGAGGAAAAGAAGAACAATTTGAACAATGGAGGTTTTGACCACGATTTGCACCCCATTTGCTAATTGCAAGGCAAGGGTGAGGGCATGCCCCAGTATCCAAAAATGCCTTGAGTGTCAGATGTTTTGTTCAAAAAGCATGGTTTTTATTATGTATGTGTATGCCAGGAGAAATCCTACTCTCATGGATGATTGTAGTATTCTACCAGGATAATGTTTGAGCAATTAATTTACTGGTATTTTCACAGCAAGTTCAGGGAATTACACACATCTGGAGTGAGTGGGATTGCACCCTGGGCCTCCTGGTTCAGAGGACTGTACCACTACGCCGTAAGAACCTTCAATTCTTGTTATTATTTCAGTTATAATTCCTCACTCAAAAAGTAGGGTCACAACTACTGCACCACAACAGCCCCAGCCAATCTATAATGTAGTGTTTATTTGTCAAGCTGCTTTGTCTTCACTGAAATTTTTCCACTTTGTCCCCCATGTCCTATCTTTCATTAATGGTGCCCCCTTCCAAACACTTGGGATGGCACAATGGCTCAGTGGGTAGCACCTCAATGTGGGGATCCTTATTGTTCCCAATTTGGTACCCTATTTGTTTCACTAATCTGCTTCAAAGGATAGTATGGAGTGTTTTGGTCTTTTCTGAGCACCACAGTGGTAATGCTACAATGGTAATGTTTGATGCTCCAGTTACATTGTGGTACATAGCACTATAACCCCCAATGAGTTCAACGTTCTCTATTTTTTTAATTCACTCACAGTGTTTGGGTGTCACTGACTGGCCAGCATTTATTGCTCGTCCCTAGTTGCCCTTGAAAAGGTGGTGGTTAGCTGCCTTCTTCAACAGCTGCAGTCCATGTGCTGAAGGTAGATCCACAATGCCATTAGGGAGTGAATTCCAGGATTTTGACCTGGCAACAGTAAAGGAAAAACAATTATATTTCCAAGTCAGTATGGTGAGTGACTTGGAGGGGAACTTGCAGGTGGTGATATTCTCCTGTATCAGCTGCTCTTGTCCTTCTGGATGGAAGTGATCATGAGTTTAGAGGATACTATCTGAAGGTCTACAGATCTTTGGTGAATTTCTGAAATGCATCTTGTAGACAGAACACACTGTGGACCTCTATATGTGGTGTAGAATCAGTGAGCACCAATATAGCTAATACTATTCCTCCCTTTATAATACAGTTCAGAATAGTTGCTGGACTAATCTGTGAGTTGGACCCTACTTTCCCTCATGATTGGTAAGTTCATTTGAGTTCAAGATTTGCTTCATCACTTGTTCGTAAATTTACTGTGGACCTTTGGTACCCTATTCATTTCACTAATCTGCCTCAAAGGGCAGTATACAGTGTTCTGATCTTGTCTGAGCACCAGACTGGTAATGCTACATTGGTAATGTTTGATGCTCCAGTTACATTTTTTCATTATGTACATTATAGCGTAGAGTCTTGTCTTCCTTTATCAAGACAAATCCCTGATTAGATCCCACTGTCTGGACAGAGCAAGGGATCTGTTCCAGGGTAGTAGCGATGGTTGGATTTGTTGGGTCGTCTAGCCATGGTAAGGCAAAGTAAAAGCCCTCTATTATTGTCAAGTCATTCATCCTAGCATTGGAAGCCAATGGCTTCAGAGGACACCCTTCCCTCACCATCTTCTACACACTGTAGTGGTTGGGTGCATACAGTCACACTCAGTGCCTGATCCTGATCTCCTTCCAGTGTCATTCATGCCATATAGCCACACCACCTTTCATAGCCAGGAGCTGCTATCTGTCAGGACATTTGATACATGCATAGTTACTCATAGACACTGCAATTGCTGTTCTGAGGCCATTCAATGTTTGGTTCTGATATGTATGATTATGGTTTCCTGTATCTATGACTTAAAATTGTCATACGTAATACTTGTAAAATATGCCAAAGAGGCCTAATGGTACAACAGGAGCAAAGCTCATTGGCCCATCCTGTGATTGAATTTGGAAAACAGAAAATATTCTGCCATCTGGTCATCACTGGGTTCCCAGTTCTTCAATTGTACTCTTACCCTTCATATAGCTACAGCTGGGTGAATGATCTTTTGGTGAACTTTACTTTTAGCTCCTGCAGCTTCCTTCAGTAGCCTTGCTGCCGTATAATGTTTCCAATGATCTTTTCCTAATGTATATGTATCTCTTCCCCCAAGGTAACATATATACTTACCTGTCCCAGCCAATTATGTAATTATGCACTACCCCAAATACATGACTAAAATCCATATGTACAGTGGTTAATTTTTCTTCCTTTTTTGGGGTTTAGACAGAGCTACAAACTCTGCAACCTGTCTTAAACTAGCTTTTAAAATCATTATCAGGGGTCATACAATTTTCAGGGTAATCAATTTGTTTAAAGTCTACAAGATTTGAGTACATATAGTAATCATTTCATATCAGCTGTCTTGGGTCTCAGGTCTCCCTGATCTATTGTGTTCTCTGGGAGTTTGACTATATTTGTATTGCTGCTTTTTTAACTTGGATAGAACTTAAAACTGACTTCTACTGTCACTTTTATACAGCAACTTCAAGCTTACAGGATTTTAGATTATTTGACAAATTTCTCCAAACTTGTTTTTCTTACTTTTCTCTCTTTGAATTTAGGACACCTAAAATGTTTATTCCCAATTTCCAATTAGAAACATCTGAAATTAAAGTAAATTCTCCATAGTATTTTGAGTACTGTGGCAACCACCAGAAGCCTAAAATCCTTTAACTTTGCCGTATGTTTTTAACACCAACATCAGTCCAATTCAATGCAAACTTATTTTAAATGTTTATTGCAATTATAATTAAAATACACTTCTGCTTTAATCCGAATCATGAAGTCACAAATTCAAACTGACACATCATGCAAACAAAAACATAAATCCAACAAATACACAGACCAAAAAAGATACCATATGCATTTAAAGGAAGGAAAGCAGAAATAAGTCAATTATGTCAATGACCCCAATTCTTTTGTTCATGTCTTTCAACTGCCATTAGAAACCATAGAGGAAATGTAAATTTTCACAGAACTGTCAAATTCCAAAGGACAATTTGCTGGATTAGCCATAAAGAGAGGAAAGAAAACACATGAAGCCTGCTCTTTTGAAAGGTCAATCAGTCGGAGGGTGACCTAATCATTAGAAAATCAGTGGGTCATTTCTTAAATATTTTCTGTGAAGAGATATGTGTGCTTAAAATAAGTGCTGTAACTCAGGTCAGATTATCTGACCTAGTGACACAGTGTGTCTGGCTGAAGTCTTGTTTAACATTGATACAGTGCACTAGATGTGACTTACCATTCACCAGTAAATCAAGGTGTGGTGCTGTGCACCTATCACACAGTTGATTATGCAACATAAAAGCTGCAGCAGATTTGAGAAAGCTAGCCTGAGGTCAATATTCATCAAAACTGTGAGATAAGCCTCTTTTCAGGGAAAACCATCAAATGTCCAAATGGATGGAAGATCACCCGAAACTGGTAAATGACACATTTGTGTTGTTTGCCAGTGGTCAATTTGATCAGTGCTAAAGACTGGACTGTGACAAAGTTTGATCATGCTGGCTGGTTGTATTGAAAACCATGTAATAAGGCATACCTCAGAATGACAGCTCATTCAGGAACAAAAGTCGTTTGATCAATGATTGAAGATTGAGACAGAGCAAACTGATTACCTGTTTCAGCCTAATCATCGGAAATGTCCATGTGAATGGGCCACTTATGATTACAAGCGTTGTATGGATAAGCTGGTGACGTATGACTACTATTGCAATATTTTTATAGTGTACCTAGCTACGATAAAAGGACAATTGGCTTTATCCCACTGTTGAGATTGCTTTGGGTTATTAATATACAGAGCAAACCCAATGAACCAGAGAAGGCAGGAATAAAAGCCTACATAAGCATGCAAGGAGAAGTCCCACTCTCATAAACGCAGGGGTTCTTCTAGTACAATGTCTTAGCAATCAAAGTTAAAGGAAGTTCACTTGGCCAGCTACTTTACTGCAATCTTTCCACCTGATTCCCCAATATTGTCATTCTTTGATCACATTGTCATATCACTGTCCTCCACCCACCCACCTGCAATCTCCACTCCTCTTGATTCGATTTTTCCAATGACACTGTCTTATAGACAAACCTCTGTCAATTTTGCTGGTTTTGTTTTTATACCAAATATCCCATGATCCCCATTCATATGTCTCCCTTTACAGCATCCAACGTGGAAACTGTTAGCCTATGTTTTTAATGCTTCAGTTTACAGTCTTCTCACGCTTACAATACCTGAATACAACTTGGAGTATGAACTTATATCTGTTGAGCAGAAGTATTTGTTTCAGTAATGGGCTCACTGAAACTCTCTCATGTTCTCCATAGGTTTGAAGAGAAAAACAATAAACATTCAATCAGACCAAGTGATTTGGGTTATAACTCATTAATCAAGTTTATCAAAAGCAAAACAAGTAGATAGAGTGGTAAATTAATACACGGATGATCATTTGATTACAGAATTCATAACTGGGAATACTTGATGTACAAAAAATATACTGATTGGATTTTTCCAACAATCCTAGTATTACTAAACCTGTCTGTAATTTAGTGTATGGTTTCATTCAAGCATATATTTGTTTTTTTTTATTTTAATGGGCATATTTGAACAGTGGCAAGTTGTTCATTTAAGTGTTTTGGTGAGGCTTAGATTTTATTTTCATTTTAAATTGAATGCTGGTCATTTGAATTCCCTGGCCTTGGGAGTACTGCTTGTCCATGCTTTCCTACCAGTACCAACCACCACCAATCCCCACCCCACACACACTGATCAAGTTAGCCTGCATCCCTTGCCACTCTCCTGTGACCCAAGGTCACCAGCCCTTAAATCAAGATGTCCATCCACACCATTATCTCTCCTCAACCTTGCCCTTCTGATTATTATCCCGACTATTGTTAAAATCAGTTGTTTTTCTTCATTTCTAATAAAAATATATCCATTATAAACTTTCACCAAGCAAAACCTCAACATTTTCCCTTTTCCAAAGCTTGTTTTCTGCTACTGGACCGACCTATCTATCTTGATATTTTTGAACTCTTCACATGTATGATAGAATTATGGCACAGTAAAAATCAATTTAGTGAATGGTGCCTGTTTGTTCTTTAACTAGAGCCAACCACTCTAATGACCCCTTTTAATTTACCCCCAAATAATGCAATAGCTTTACGACGTTACTGTATTCACTCTTGTCTGACTCATTCTCCATTCAAAACTCACACAATCTTTGCCTGTACCTTTTGTGGTCCCTACTCCAAACAATCAGCTCTTGCTTGATCCCCAATGCTATTTTTTGCCCATTCCCAGCTGTCAGCAACTCTGCTGTTCTTTGGCAGGCAGTTGCACTCTAATTAGAGGCCTTGTTTCTTCCAAATAAGTATCATATTATAATGATTCCCAATTAAATAATTACCTGCACCACTTTCAAATGCATTTCATTTATTCACCCTGCCCTACTTCAGCTCTTTTGTCACCACAGCGTTTTCTATTAGATCTAGACCTCTTCAGCAGGGGCACCTTCATAAGCTCAAGAGTTCTACACCACTATCTCTTTCCATTACTGCTAATAGTAATACCTTCATACATATGCCAGACCTCCAATCTGCTAGTTCCTCCACTCCCCCAAGTTAGCACTTCAATCCATCCAAGTACCAGCAAAGAACTGACCACCTAACCCTAACCCTGTTGCATATTCCCATCAAACCCTTCTTCCCTGTGTGTTCACAGAGGCTCAAAGTAATTTTAACCACAGATTATACTCTTGCAGTGTTGCTATATATTATGGTTCTGTGATATTATAGACTTCAGAATGTTAATAACTGTTCACGGATTGAATGAATCCACAAAGATAAGCTGTTACATTCAAGAATCAGTAATTACTCTGACTGGAATAAACTGTTAAAGGACAAGGACAAACTTATACAGGAATTGAAAGCAATTAGCCATGCCTGGGAGTGGAGGCAAATAGACAAAATTGCTTTAACGCCTGCTTGATATGCCTCAAGAATAACTTTATTGCCCTTCAGAAGAATTTAAGGAGTTAATCACAGGAGAGCTGTGTCTATGAGCAGACAGTCAATGCCAAATGTAAGAAGAACAAAATTACTTTTGATAAGTAAGCAGCTGCAGGTAATTGATAAGTTGAGTCACAGGCTTCTGGTTGCTTACTTGAGGGGTCGTATTTGGTTGCTACAGGCAATAAAGTTTGAATTATTGTTTCAGTACTTGATTATCTGTGAGATTTCTTAATAAGTAGCCGAATTAAAGATAACTTGTGATGATTTACCCACAACTATTCAATCTTGATTTTAATTCAAATCTCTGCCTTCTCTGTTTATGTGTTTCTCACAACACCAATTAGACTTTCCTAATTTTCCTCACCATAGACTTAGCAATCACAACGGACCTTTCTCTGAGCCCTTTCTATGTCTGCTCACAGAGACCATCGAAGATATTGAAGGATATGTAGGGAATAAAGTGCAGGATTGATACTTGCAGGAAGAATGAGAATGCACCAACAAGGAGGAGTTGGACACAGAGGAAAACAGATGCCACAATGACAAGTGTGTAGTACATACATACAAAGAAAAAGAAAGGAAAACTTGCCAAAAGGATTATCCAAAGGCAAAGATGCTAATGCCATTACAGGAAAAGAGATTTTATTTTGTACATGTGCAAGTGGTATTCTATAATGTGTAACACACAATATTATAATGCTTCTGTTGCACAAGATATATCTTTCCATTTATTGCACCCAATTCCATAGGAGAACCACAATTGTGTCTAAAAGTTTCCAATAATTTAATATTAAGATGCAAACTTTCAGGCTCATTGAAATAGTCATGAACTGAGATAAATTATACTTATATTGCAGTGATATTACTAATTTCATGAATGACAAAATTAAAATAAAATAATTCTTTTCATGATGCATCAATTGAAACAAATTGATATATAATTTTAAAGCTTGGATTATATAAAACTCTGCCAAAATTAGTTTTATAAATGCCAATTCCTGTTCCCATCAATTGCTATAATTCACTAAGTACTCCAACATTACTGTAGCAGAAATAGATATTTATCGTTGATACTCAGTACACCTATGCAGTAGTTTTATTTGATTTTAGCCGTAATAAACATGCAAGTAATGAGTGTTAGTTTTGAGGAGATCTATCATATTTTTGTGAAGATTCTGATTCTGAGACTTGCTGCTTTAAACAAGATGTTTTATACTGCAGAATGTTGCGCATCAACTGTACCAATTTGAGGTAAGCTGGGACAGTGCAAAACTGTACATATTCAGCTTTGAAACTTATACTAATGATTATTTTTGGTGTTACTATCTTCCCCGGTGTCTGTGGAGGGCTGTGCATGCGGCTTGTACTAAAACAATTTAGTCTGTTAGCAACTTTAATTTACCTTGTGGACTAAAATACCGGCACCAGAATCCTGTCTGAACAGCAGCAGGTTTGGTTATGTGGGCTGCCTCTGACAGGAGCAATTTACGCTGAGTTGTTGCTAGCATCAACAGTACCATCCTAGTGAAAATGGAGTCCTAGGAACCTGTTAATATCAACATTCTTAGAATGTTGTTTGAAATTATTAAAACATACTTCTTCCACTGTTGGAAATGAAACAGTGCAACACAAGTGAATGTTAAGAGCACAGAATGTCCAGCCAGCAAAGGTACAAGCAGAGATGAGAGAAGTATGAGCTCCAAAATGCCCTTTTTGCTGCCAGAGTGTTTATTGCATAATGCTGAATATTTAAGAAGGCGTACTTTCAGAGATCAGGTGGCGGACCCATCAGTACAAACATGCATACTCACGCACAATTCTTGGAACTGATCCAGAATCACATTGTTAGAATTATAAAGTTCATCTGTGCCATCTGTTACAAAGAGATTTGCAGTGAAGGTGATTACGACACCTGACTTTTTTGCCTCCAGCTCCGTTCAGGCTAGCAAAGGAGAATTCTACCATTTCAGTTAATTACTTATCCAAAGATATACAATGTAAGGAACTGACATTCAATACTTTGAGTCCAGTGTAAAAGATCACAGAAACTCAATATCTTGAATAGACAACTAACCATTGAACTTGCCCCACAGCCCACTTTTCAGGACTATAAATTCTGGTAAAGAATGAGAATGCAGAAAGTTGCAGTTTGACCTTTGAAGAGGGTGTCATGGTGGAGGCAGAAAAAGTAAATATGAACACCTTGCTCTCATTCACAATGAACAGACCTAGTTTCTATGCAGGAAAGGCATCAAAAAGGCATGAAGTTTGAGACAGATGGCTCTCCGTTCAATAAAAGTATAATTGCAAACTGCAAAGTGGGCAATGTCAAACTAACTGTGAATGCAATCATCCAGTTTCCTTGAACTCGGCAGCAAATGAAGAAAAGCTTTGCTGGTAAGATGTGAAGCGGCACAGATACGGTTACATAATGAGAAATCTGAATTGAACTTCTGGCAAAACAAATCCAATATTGGGTACTCCTGAATTGATCACTTAGTGGAACCAACTCTAAGCTTCATTAAAACATTTTGTCAGAATGTAAAATCTGATGCAGTCCTAGTAATGCAGGGCATATGGTCATTTATCTTCTTCTCCTTGTCTGTAATCCACATTGTAATATAACTCATGACATTGCTGTCCTTGTTTACTTTGACTGTGATGACACTCTTGTAGATTTTAAGTTGACAGCTTATCTTTCTTCCTTTCAGCTGCTGAAAGTTTTGTTGAAAAGAGGTTACATAATTTCTAGCCTGACAAGATTATCTTTCAATTGAGATTGTTTGTCCAATGTAGCTTTGAAAGTGGATATATTGTACTCCTATAAAATTAATTTTGATACATGACAAAATTAAACTCTTCGTCAAGAAAGTATTTTCAGTTATTGGCTTTTTGACAGGGCTGTGAGACAACGCAGTCAACATGACAACATGAAAATATGGAAGGGTCCAACATGGTGACGGAATAGAGATCCTGACACGGGGCTTGTCCACTCCATCTGCTTTTCTCTTCATTTCTTCCCTTTTTTCTCTATCTTTCCTTTTGTTTTCTCTCTCTTACTTATCTCTGGTCCTCTGTGAAGAACTTAAATGACATCAGCAACAGCGAGTTATCCCAACATGCACTCATGGTGGAGGAGAGTGAGCCCAGTGTGGACTTGAGTTTTTCCAGCATGGACTCAAGTAAGCCTGTGCAGACTTAAGTGAGTCTTTACTTACTTTTCCGGAGTAAGCACAGAAACTGGAATTGGCAGAGGTGGTGTCCACAATATAGCCCAAGTGGTGAAAGATGGTGCCTGAGGAACGGCGATTTCATCATTGGTTGGATCTGGTGCTGGCAGAGGCAAAGAGATGGTAGTGGGGCATCATGGCGACATCAACGAGGTGGTCCAGAGCGAGATACACAACTCTGATGGTGTGTCCGGCACAGGTGTCAGTGAGGCAGTGGCAGAGGAGAATCGGCCCAGCAGTGAAAATGGCGCCTTTAGATAGGCAATTTCATTGTTGGTTGGGCCTGGCACAGTTGGCAACGAGGCGGTGGCGGTTCTGAACTGGCTCAGAATTTATATAGGAGGCAGTGGAATGTAGATGGACTTCTCTTTAAGCTATACCTTTTTATTTTATCTTGTGTTTAAACAATTCATGGATTATAGTGACAAATGAAATCTTTTTACTGTATTTTACTGTACTTCTCAATGTAAAATACATGTTACAATAAAAATCATTTGAATTCAAAAACATTTATTTTATTCCCCCATAATGTTATTTTAAGTCTCTACTCCAATGCTGACATTGAACAGTTGAAGGATTTTCTTAAGTAATTTATGTTTTAAGCCAAAGCAACCACACAGTGAGTTTCCATAAGTTATGTTCTCACAATAATGGTAAATTATTAGTGAGATGACATAGCTGAATACAGCAGCAATTTCATTGATTAACTGTGTGATTCTTTTTTTAATGAGATGTTCTTCTGCCTGATTGTGGTTTTATGTTAAGTTTAGTGTTTCAAATTATTAGGCCATCATTGTAACATTTTGATTTTTGTCTCATGTTCCCTGGCATTTCAATTTTGGTTCTTGGCACTTTTAATGCTGGAGAAAGTGCCTACACTAGGATATTCCTCCTCAGCATGAGTCCCTCTTGACAATGGAGTTCCTGCCAGGAACTCACTCTGCATATTAATCAGCCCAATGGGTCAGTTTCAGTGCAGAGTTGAGGCATTGTGCATGTGTCCTGCCCCATGACGATCTTGGAAGCATGCATAACACTCGGTCAGATTCTTAACAATGACATTTTGTAATTGTAGTGGAAGAGGATGTCAGTTTCACCAGTTACTAAAACTAAATAGATGTCTCTGAATTTTAACTGAGGCTCCTTTTTATTACCTTAATTTCTTCTAGACAGATATTAGCAGGTGTTTAAATAATAATTTGTAAAAATGTTGAGATTTTGATGTTTTTACAGATTGAATACTTCAAATAAAGTAGCTCTTTAATAGAACATATTCATACGCTTATGTTTATCAACAGAACTGGTTTCATAACAGTGCAGATTTTCTAAATGATAATTCTTGTTTCTGATTTGGAGATCTACGGAAGAATTTTGAACAAGAACCATTAGGGAAAGAAGTTCCATTGGACCAAGAGGTTTTGCTCCATTGTCGACCTCCAGAGGGTATTCCATCAGCAAAAGTAAGTAAAAGCACTCTACAACTGACCACTAGCAAAGTGAAAAGAAACAAACTCGAGCTTTAGAATGTAATTTAGTGTTCATCTTAAGTTATAGCTTAAAATTGAGTTCCTGATACTAAGTTCAACATGTCTAGTTCCAAATAGCATGAGAAATAGTAATAAGTTCAAAACATCGAACGCAAGAAACTAAATACGTCACATCCATGTTTATGCAATTATCCCCTTATACTGTTTATATTTAGAGTAGAAATTCACTGAGTATAGATTATAATATTTGTCAAGTTATGCTGAGAAGTGGTTTTAGACATCAACATAAATGGGGATGTTATGTTAAAAGACAGAATTTTTGCTTAGACATTTTCATTTGAGGATAGTCAATGTGTATGCTTCTCTGTGATTACAATTCCAAGGAGATCATACTTTCATGGAGATCTGCTGATCTCCTGCTATAGCTTTGATAGAAACTCTGCAGCAACAGCAGAAAGCCTGTTATTTCACCTGGGTTTCTGTCAGCCCCGTTTATATGACAAGAAATCAGGAGCACCAAGGTGGAAGCATAGAATATAGAACAGTACACACAGGGATGGGCCCCTCAGCCCACGATGTTGTACCAAACATGTGCCAAATAAAATTAATCCCTTCTGCCTGCCCTTGGTCCATATCCCTCCATTCCTTACATATTTGTGTGCTTATCTAAAAGTTCCTTAAACGCCCCTATCGTATCTGCCTCAACAACCACCCCAGCACTGCATCCCAGACTCCTACCACTCACTGAGTTTAAAAAAAAACTTGCCCCTCACGTCTCCTTTGAACTCCCCCCCCCCCCTCGTATTTGACATTTCAATTTAGGGTTGATGGTCAGAATCTTTTTCCAATCTGTGCATCCCATAATTTTATAAAATTCTATCAAGTCTCCCCTCAGCCTCCACCGCTCAAGAGAAAACACCCCAAGTTTTTCTAGCCTCTCCTTAAGGCTCATACCCTCTAATCCAGGCAGCGTCCTGGTAAACTTCTTCTGCACTCTCTCTAAAAACCTTCACGTCCTTCCAGTAATGTGGCGACCAGAATTGAATGCAATATTCTAAATGTGGCCGAACCAAAGTCTTTTAAAGCTGCAGCTTGACATCCTGACTGTTGTACTCAATTCCCTGACCAATAAAGGCAAGCATGACATATGCCTTCTTTACCACCCTATCTACTTGCGTGGCCACTTTCATGGAGCTATGGACTCGAACCCCAAGATCCTTCTGTACATCAATGCTGTTCAGAGTCCTGCCATTAACTGTATACTTTTCCTTAACATTTGATCTCCCAAAGTGCAGCACCTCGCACTTACCAGATTAAACTCCATCTGCCATTTCTCTGCCCATATCTGCAACTGATCGATATCCTGCTGTATCCTTTGACAATCTTCTACACTGTCCACAACTGCATCAATCTTTGTATTGTCTGCAAACTTACTAACCCACCCATCCATATTTTCATCCAAGTCATTTATATATATCACCAACAGCAGAGATTCCAGTGTGGATCCCTGCAGTACACCAGTCACTGTCCTCCAGCCTGAAAAACACCCTTCCACCACTACCCTCTGTCTTCTATAGGCAAGTCAATTCTGAATCCATGCGGCCAAGTCACCATGTGTCCAATATATCTTAATCTTATGGATGAGCCTACCATGAGGGACCTTGTCAAAAGCCTTACTAAAATCCGTATAAACAATATCTACTGCTCTACCCTCATTAATCACCTTTGTTACATCCTTAAAAAAATCAATCAAGTTAGTAAGACGTGACCTGCCTTGCACAAAGCCATGCTAACTGTCCCTGAATAGGCCATGTTTTTCCAAATGTAAATCCTATCTCTAAGGATTCTCTACAATAGGTTCCCAACCACCGATGTGAGACTTACCAGTCTATAGTTTCCTGAATCATCCCCGTTTCCTGTCTTAAACAAAGGAATAACATTAGCTACTCGCCAGTCCCCCAGAACATTTCCATGGCTGGCAAGGATACAAAGATCTTAGTCAAGGCCCCAGCAATCTCCTCTCTTGCCTCTCTCCCTAACCTGGGGTAGATACCATCAGGCCCTGGGGACTTATCCACCTTAATGCTCTTCAGGAAATCCAACACCACTTCTTTCTTGATCTCAAAATATCCTAGCATATTAGTATGCTCTGCACAAATCTCACTATCCTCCATATCCTTCTCCTGATGATACTGAAGCCAAGTACTCATTTGGGATCTCAGCCACATCCTCTGCCTCCAAGCACAAGTTCCCTCCTTTATCCTTGAGTGATCTGCCATAAGGAAGGAAGTTGATATCCTACTCTAACAAAATTTATTTAAAAATGAACTCACTGTTTAAAACTTTTCCTTCTTCACCCTCATGGGAATCGTCATGTTAATTTGTATGGCATATATTTCTTCTTTGGCTGATTTTCTCCCCACATATTAAAACAAACTCTAATACACTGAGCAGTCACATCAACAGACAACCAGGTAAAAAAAATCATTGAAATTTCTATAATAATGAATAATGAAAATTTAGAATAACCTAGTAATGTAATGATTTTTACCTAAGGCTCAGTTAAATAGATTTTTGAATGAGGAGAAAGTCCAGGGTTATGCAGGGCAGACAGAAAAAGGGAGTTGCAGCTATAATCAGATCAGCCATGAAGCAGGCTGAGAGGGGACTGAGTGGTGGAGGAAACTTAAAGGGCTGAATAGCTTCTTTTTGTCCTTGTCTTCTTGTAGAAACCCTAATTTTAATGTTCCCTAGCAAGCAGGATAGGCAGAAGGAATATATTATGTTCTTGCAATGTTCCTGCCCACCATAATTTAATCTCCTGGGGTTCGGGAACGTGAAAGCTTGTCACATCAGTAATAACATGTCAAGATCAAATTATGTAATTTGAATTTCTTAAAGCTTAAATGAGTAATTTTCATACAGCCTTGCTGGTTATTTTCTTCAAAATCTGTTTTTTTTTGTCAATCTTGCTAGTTTTTTCTGTCATGATTTCATTTCGTAGTTCTCCAAATGTTGTATTTACACTTTCCTTCGTATTTGTTCTTCTTAGCTTGACAATCTTTGTCAGCTTAATTTCTGAGCATGGTTGCTTAACGATGCATTCTGGGTTCTGTATTGATTTTGTTCAATATAGAGACTTTTGAATGCATAACTTTTATTTTTATTTTATCTGTATTTTGTCTATAGTGTAAAAATAAAGTGTGCTTTGCTTAAAGTTGTAGTCTGACCAATTAAATTACATCTGGAATGCAACGCCTTACTCTTATCTTTAAGATAAGAAAAAGTTAGGGTCTAGTTGTCTTAACATATTTTGAAGGGGTTTAGTCTGGTCCATAACAAATTGGGGGCACTTGTCAGGATCAAAATCTCTAATTCCAGGTTGGGTTTAGTATTATTGGACTCAAAACCTTGAATGGTGAGTGTTGGTGTTTTTTTTTAAATTTCGGGTGTTGCATTTGGTTGGTTTAAATAGGATGTGCCTTATGTAATAATGGCTTTTTCAGTCACTGAGTTTCCTGGGGGTAGAAGAAGTAACTTTGGGAGTTGTATAGAAAGTGAGCAAGGCAAAACTTTTGGGATTGGCAGACATGCTGGAGTTGGGGTTACCTTTGTCCATGCAAAAGTGGGAGGTAATTGCAGCAATAGCTCAACATTTCTGATTACTGGAAATGCTATTGGAATATTTGGAAATGACTAAAATTAAATTGCAAATGAAGCAGTTTGAATATGAAAAGGAAATGAAACAGTTTGAATTATGATTGGACACAGAAGAAAATCAGAAAGAGAGAATAGCTCTAGCAGAAGAAAAAGGGAAGGAAAGGAAATCCCTAGAAGTAAAAAACGGAGAAGGAGAGAGTCTTGAATTTTGGAGGTTGGAACTGAAAACTCAAATTGACTTAAAATGGCAGAGGTAGGAGTGAAACATCAGAATAGTTATGGAGAGCAATCCTATCATAGCCAAAGGCCTGGTGGGGATTTGTTTAAATATGTGCAAGTGTTACCTAAGTTCAACAAGAAGAACGTAGAAGCTGTTTTCATTTCATTTTAGAAAGTGGCTAAACAAATGAAATGGCTTGTGACCATGTAGGTTTTGTTGATCCAAACAAAGTTGGTAGGTAGAAATAATGAGGTATTTGCATCACTATCAGAGGAGCTGTCTGGAGAGAACAATGAGGTTAAAAGAGCCATCTTAAGTGCATATGAGCTTGCACTAGAAGCCTATCAATGTTTTAGGAAAGTAATGAGGGAACCTGGTCAAACCTATATGAAATTTGAAAGGATCAGACAAAGTAATTTTGACAGGTGGATAAGAGCAATGATCTTATATGATGCTGTTATACAATCATTTTGGAGGTTTTAAAAAATTCACTTCTTGAAGTAGTGAGAACTCAAGTGGAAGAGCAGAGCGTTAAGACTGCAAAATTAGCAGTGGAAATGGCATGTTCAAAAAACACACAGTCAATGTATTATTTTGTAAATTCCTGCTTTAGAAATAAAACCAGTCTGACACTAAACCAAGGCACAAACATATTCTAAATAAGGCCTCACATCTAACATGCATTGTCTGACCGAAAATTTTTTCTTTACACTGATAAAACCTTTAGTTTTCTCAGGGCAATGGCGTCAGGGACAAAGAAATTCAGGGATTTCCATGTATAAATATATTAATAAATTAAAACCTTCTAACTGATTCAAGATTTAGCAGCACCTTAGATTTGTTTAACACATTCTCATCAGTGGTGTGACCCTTTGATCTTTTACTTATAAATTCTGTGTCTGATACCAACTCTCTCTCTAACACCTGAAGAAGGAGCAGGGCTCCGAAAGCTTGTGATTTCAAATCAACCTGTTGGACTACAACCACGTGTCGTGTGATTTCTGACCTTGTCCACCCCCGACCAACAACGGCACCTCCACATCATGACATGGCAGATGATTATGAGTTGGTTCATTAATTAAAGTTTCGTTTCCAACATCAGTTTCAATCTGTGAGGGATAGAAATTGGGGAAAAGAGAAATCCTCAGGTGATAAGGGAAAAGGAACTCTCATTTGATGATAGTGAAGATAATTTACCACAAGGTAAAAAGGAAACCCATGAGGGGGAAAGAGAAGTAAACAAAAAGCTTAGGGGTTTTCACTGTAGGCGACATGAAGTTGCAGTGTTGGTGGTTTAGAGAAAGCACCTTGTTCAATTCAGTCCACCCAACAGTTAAAAGAAGACTTTTTACCACTATTTCATATCCTTTGTTATCATTCAATACCTATTTAAATTGTACTTCAGCTATGGAGGGACTGACTTATGAGGAGAGATTGAGTAGATTGGGCCTGTACTCATCAGACCTTAGAAGAAAGCAAGGCAAATTTATTGAAATATGTAAAATTCTTAGGGGACTTGACAGGGTAGTTACTGAGATGTTGTTTCCCCTAGTCAGAGACTCTATGACCAGAGGACATAATGTCATGTGTAAGGGGCCATTTATTTAAGACAGAATTAAGGAGGAATTTCCTCTCTGAGGGTAGTGAATCAGTGGAATTCTTCGCTGTTGAGGTTGTGTCATTATACATATTTAAGACTGAGACAAACAGATTTTTATTCAATAAGGAGCTCAAGAATTTAGGGGAAAGTTCATGGAAGTGGAGTTGAGTATTATTAGTTCAGTCATGATCTTTCTAATCAGTAATAAAAGCATTGTTGATAATAGTTTTTCAAACAACTTTTAAGAGTAAATGCGATGATGTTTGTTCTTGCGCAGAGCTTGGGTTGGAAATATTGTTGATCAGAGAATTGGTTCCAGAAGTGAACACCTCAAACCACATATTTCCAAAAAAATATGGTGACTACAAACTGAAAGTACTTTGAATCAGGCATAGTCACCTCTTAAAACAAAAGCATCAGTACTGCGGATGCTGGAGATTGGAAGTAAAAGCAGACAGTGCTAGAGAAATGCAACAGGTCTGGCAGCATCCATCAAGAGAGAAACTTAACAATCTTACTGGACTCGAATTGTTAACTCTGTTTCTCTGTTGACAGATACTGCCAGAGCTGCTGAGATTTTCCGGCAGTCTCTGTTTGTATTGTACTCACCTCTGTGCTGTTTCTCCAACACACAATTGTGTCACCTTGAAGTTTAGAACTGGAACAGTAGTTTTCTAAAATTTACCCTTTCTTATCTGCATGGAACTTACAAACTTTGTTTCTGAAGGTGGAATGGTTGAAGAATGAAGAAGTGATTGATCCAACTCTAGATCCTAACTTTTACATCACCATGGACCATAATTTGATCATCAAAGAAGCTCGTCTGTCTGACACAGCAAATTACACGTGTGTGGCAAAGAATATAGTTGCCAGACGGAGAAGTGCAACTGCAGCTATAACAACATATGGTAACAAGATTTTAAGTTTAGTTTATTGCTAATAGAAAATTTACATCACTGTTTTATTCACGAATAGAGCTAAATGGAATTAAAAATTATAATTCTGGGTCTGGGCGGGATGCTCTTTGGAGGGTTGGTGTAAACTTGATGGGCCAAATGACCTGCTTCCACACTATAGGGATTCTATGAATTTGCATTGAGACTGTGTATCTTAATATCAAATGTAAGCTTTATTTATGCCTCTTCAACTGCACTCGTCAGCATACCCTTAAAACACAAAGTTGTCATCTTCACATCAGCTAAAAGTATATCGCTTCTTTTGAAACATTTACAGTCTAGTGGTGCTGTCCTCTAGTCACTGCTGACATATGTGATTATCTTTAAAGATGTAGGCATCCCAGAGCAAAAAAATACTTAAGCATCTAGAAATTAACTTAAAAAATCCTCAGAGCTATCCTGCTATTACCGGGTGCAGAATATAAGATAAATAATAGCAGGAGTAGGCCAGTAAATACATCAAGCTTGGTTCACTATTTAATAAGTTTATGGCTGATTTGCTTGTGGCCTTAACTTCACTTCCCTTCCTGTTCTCCATAAGTCCTGATGTCCTTGTCAATCAAAAAATATGCCAGACTCAACCTTAGAAATTATTCAGGAATGTAATGTGCTGCTCACTGGACAAGAAAATTCCAAATATTGATGATCCTTTTAAAGAAATTCATCCTTATCTGTGTCTTAAATGGGAAAGCTCTTCTTTTTAAAGTGTGGCTACCGGTTCTCAGTTTCCCCATGAGATGAAACATTTTCTCTGTATTGTTCCTGCCATGAGTATAGGCCCAACATGTTCAACCTTTCTTCAAATTAAACTTCTCATCCCAACAATTCATCTCTGAACTGTTCCTCCTTAAGTAAAGTGACCAAATCTGATTACAGTACCCAAGGTGTGGTCTCACCAATGTCTTGTACAGCTGGAGCAAAACTTCCCTAGTTTAATACTTTGTCCTGTTTCAATAAAGACAGACTTTTCATTTGCATTCCTAATTACTGGCTGTACTTATGCTTCATACACAGTGGTATCCAGATCCCTCTGTACTGCAGTATCCTGTTGTCTCTTTCAATTTAAATGTACTTTGTCTTCTGTTCTTCTTGTCAAAGTGGACAATCTCAATTTTACTTACATTCTGCTTCATCTGCAAAAGTTTTACCCACTCATTAACCTATTGATATCCCTTTGCAACTCTTTGTATCTTCCCCACAATTTGCTTTCCTACTGATCATTGCATAATTGGCAAATTTTGCTACAATCCTCCACTCCTTTTATCAAGTCATTAATATAGATTGCAAATAGTTGAGGCTTCAGCACTGATCCCTGTAGTACCTTATTGGTTAGTTCGCCATCCTGCAAGTCGCCAATTTATCCCAACTCTCTTCTGTTAATTAACCTGTTCTCTATCCGTGCTAATGACCTCTGCTAATGTACTGATCTCAATGTGCTCATTTACACTAATATCTAATGACTCTGCATATGAATGATTGGGAATCCTTCTCAAACTTAAGCTGTTTGAAGAGATAATGTGTGGTATGAACTAAAATGTGCTAAATCTGTCCCTGCTCATTTAGTGCTTTTGGTTGTTCCTCAAAATAATCTGAAATGTATTTTGTTTTGTTTATAGCAGCTGACTCAGGCTTCTATAATCAATGCTTTCATAACCTGTGGGTACAATAATTGTAGCACATATCCAGTGATATGAACTGGATATTTGTGTCTTTTGCATGTATACTGCTTTAGTTTCTTCAAAGTTGAACCTAGGAATCTTTTGATAAGATAAGGCCTGATGAGAAAAAACCCAAGAACATACTAATTAGGTGCAGGAATAGGCCATTCAGTCCATCGAGTCTGCTCCACTATTCGATCGTGGCTGATATGTTTCTCAATCCCATTTTCCTGCCTTCTCCCTGTAACCCTTGATCCCCTTACTAATCAAAACTGTATCTATCTCTCAAATACTCTCAATTACTTGGTCTCCACAGCTTTCTATGACAAAGAGTTCCACAGATTCCACCTTCTGGCTGAAGAAATTCATCCTTATCTCAGTTCCAAAGGCTCACCCTTCACTTTGAAGCTGTGCCCTCAGGTTCTCATCTCTCCTACCAATAGGAACACCTTCTCCATGTCATCTGTACCAGGTCCCTCAGTATCCTATAAGTTTCAATCAGATCCGCCCTCACCCTTCTAAACTCAATCAAGTATAGACCCACAGTCTTCAACAGCTCCTCATGTGACAAGACCTTCATTCCCCAGGATTGTTCTTGTAAACCTCCTCTTGACCCTCGCCAATGCCAGCATATCCTTTCTTAGATATAGAGCCCAAAACTGCTCACAATATTCCAAATATTGACAGCAGCTTTATATAGCTTCAGCAGTACATTGCTACTTTTGTATTCTACCCCTCTGGAAATGAATGCTAACATTGATTTGATTTCCTAACTGCTAACTGAACCTGCATGTTAACCTTTACAGAATCTTGATCTAGAACTTCCAAGTCCCTTTGTCCATCAGATTTCTAAAACTTTTCTCCGTTTTGAAAATAGTCTATATAAGTAATCTTGCGACCAAAGTGCATTGCTTCACACTTTCTCACATTGCATTCCATCTGCCACTTCTTTACCCACTCTCCTAGCCTGTCCACATCCTTCTGCCACCTCCCTGCTTCCTTAACACTACCTGTCCCTCCACTTACCTTTGTGCCATCTGCAAACTTCGCAACAATGCCCGCAGTTCCTTCGTCCAGATCGTTAATGCATAACATGAATGGTTGTGGTCTCAACACTGATCCCTGCAGAGCTGCACTAGTCACCAGTTGCGATTCTGCAAATGACTCCTTTATTCATATTCTCTGTCTTCTGCCAGTCAGCCAATCATCTATCCTATATGAATATCAGCTAGCAGCAAAACGGCACGATGAACTCTCCTTAATATCGGTACATTCAGACAATGAAGGCCATCAGTTTAACTGGGACAAGGTAACCATAGTAGCCCAAGCCAAACATAGACAAGCACGGAAATTCCTAGAGGCATAGTTTTCCACCCGTAATGCAATCAACAAACATATAGAATTGGACCCCATATACAAACCCATACAGATCAAAACCGGAAATGACACTACTCACCATAACGGACCAGACAGTGTAAATTCCAAGCGGAGTAGAAGAACATTGCTTCATCGGAGGCCTCACTGATGATGTCACCCAGCATGGTGATGAAACGTCTGAACGAGAACAACCCAGCTCGACGAGCAAGTCAACAGCGTCACGGCTGTATCTGCTTCTCCCTCTCAAACTGCAAGATGAATTCTATCATATTATGGTCTCTACTACCTGGGGATTCCTTCACCTTAAGCTCCCTAATCAATTCAGCCTCATTACACGTCATCAAATTCAAAATTGCCTGTTCCTTAGTGGGCTCCTCCACAAGCTGCTCTTAAATAAAAACATCTCATAGACATTCCATGAATTCCTTTTCTTGTGATCCACTACCAACCTGATCTTCCCAATGCACTTACACATTGAATTCCTTTGTGATTATTGTAATAGTGTCTTTCTTACATGCCTTTTCTATTTCCTGATTTCTTCCCCACATCCTGACTACTGTTCAGAGACCTGTACACATCTCCCATTAAGGTGTTTTTCCCTTCATGGTTCCTCAAATCTATCCACGCAAATTCTACACTTTCTGACTCTTTATCACTCCTTGCTATTGATTTAATTTCATTTTTACCAACAAGGCAACACCACCCCCTCTGCCTATCTGCCTGTCCCTTCGATAGGACATGTAACCTTAGATGCTTAGTTCCAAGCCCTGATCCCCTTGCAGGCACATCCCTGTGATACTCACAACATTGTACCTGCCAATTTCAACCTGCGCTACAGCCTCACTTACCCTGTTTTGTATACTGCATGCATTTAATTACAACACCCCCAGTCTTGCATTGACTGCCCCCCTTCTCATAGTTATCCCCTTATTTGCTGTGTCTAAAGTTAGATTCCTGATCCTTTCCATGCTCTATATTCTATTACTTGTTCTGGAAACTTTAATAAGCTCGGCTGGGCCTTTAAGGTGTTCCATAATTTTCCATACAACTGAATCCACTGCTTAGTTTAAAGCCTTATCCACAGTCCTAAATGTGTGATTTTCCAGGACTCTGGTCCCATCACGATTCAGGTGGAGCCTATCCTTCAGATAGCTCCCTTCTTCCCCAGTACTGGTATGAATGTCCCATGAACTCGAACCTATTTCTCCCACACCAATCTTTGACCTACACATTTATCTGTTTAATCTTTTTGACCCTGTGCCAATGTTCTCATGGCTCAGGTGGTAATCTGGAGACCATTACCTTTCTGGTTCTGTTTGTCAGTTTAGCCCTTAGCTACTTATATTCCCTCAGCAAAACCTCTTTACTCTTTCTACCTATATCATTGGTACCTCAGTAGGCCACTGTAACAGGATCTTTACCCTCTCACTCTAAGTTCCTCTGCTGCCCAGATGAGATATCCTGAACCTGGGCAACCAGGCACCTTAGACAAGTGCTGGCCAACTGGATAGTCAATAGCTCTGTAGCTCCAGTAGCTTTAGTGGGAACCACTGCTGTGAATACAGGCAATCTCACCATGTCAAATATGTCTGTGGTCTGGGAGAAGGAGGCCGTAAGGTGGGAAGGGTGGGCTACCGGCTTCAGGAGTCATGACAAGGGCTTAAGTGATAGAACCTCCAGAGAGCCCAGGAGTTCTGCAAAGGAACTCTGTTCTCTTTCCCAACTGCAGCCCAGCAACCCGAGCTGGTGAGCGTCCCACACAGGGTGGGTCTTAACTCACCCACAAGTAAAATACTACCGGGGCACTAGAAAAGCCATTAATTGGCTACTTAAAGGCCTCAATAAAGGTGGGCCACCAAAAATGCCCAATCATCTGTCCTGCAAAATGTAGACGAGTTGTGGGCAGTCAGGTAAACAAATGTTGGATTTTGCATGCTTTTCCCTTTTTTAAAAATTTAGTTCCAGAACATAGACATTGTTTGCTGGCCGGCATTTTATTGTCTGTCCCTGGTTGCCTTTTGAGAAGGTGGTGCTGAGCTGCCTTCCTGAACCACTGCAGTCCACATACTGCAGGTTGACCCACAATTCCCTTAGGGAGGGAATTCCAGTCGCTTTCAATCTGTCAGCAGAACAGAGTAAAATCCAGCGCTAAAGTGTTGGCTTACTTCAACGCTGTAAACAGAAGGAGATAACAATGGCTTTCTATTACAATGGGTGTGAAGTGGTTTTTGACTTCTGTGACAGTCTCGTGAAATACTAATTACCATCTATGAGAGACAATGTAACTTTTGCTCACAGAATTCTTGGTGTTAACCCTGTAGCTGTAGGCTGGTATATAAATTCTCCTAACATATTGGAGAGGCTGGGGCATCGTTTTTTTTTCACCAATCTGCTGCCATGTGAACAGATGCAAGCTCCCTTTTGTGTCATTAAAAATTAGATTATCATGAGGACATCAGTGATCAAAATTCTCTTATATTCAATCAAGCTTTATGAATGTGCATTAGATAGGCAGCTACACACTAGATGCAGAATTTCAGATAAGAAAAGCCAATGTATCAAAATAGACAGTCAAGGAAAACAGATGAACATTAGATTTTTATGGATCTGACATTCTCTGGATCAGCAAGTGGCATGTTATAAATATATTCGGTTTTGCATTTACACAAACAATGATTGCAGGAAAAATATAATTCTAGAAGAGCAGAGAATTACCTTGACTTTGTCTATATTTGTAAATATTTTCCAAGAAGAATATCTGAATTTGAGAAAATCAACCTATAAATTGTCATGCAGTAACCCAATCTGGATCACACAATTAGTATCAAATGTTATCCCTGTAGAAAATCTGTCCGTGTTTTATGTCTACACAGTAACTCCTGCCAGAAGAGTAAAATGATAGAAAAATAATATTCATTCTTCTTCACTGTTAGTGCCAATAATGTAGCTGGTGTACTCCATTGCTCATTTTATAACACATCCTGGTGACTGTTTTGTTAAATGCAACTCTAATGAAATAACCAGATACAAAAATGTCAAATTATATTTATGCTATTCTAACCAGATACAAAAATGTCAAATTATATTTATGCTATTCTAACCAGATACAAAAATGATAAATTTTATTTATGCTATACTATTGTTTATAAAGTGCAGGATGAAGGATGGTTAACCACTTGGTAACCAAAAATCAATTTACCTCTGCCTTAAGAATATGTTAGGAGTTTGCATCCTTTGCTTTTTGAGGGAGGGAATTCCAAAGACAGCCCATCAAGCCCATTCCATACTTTTATGGGACAACTTATCATAGATTCAGCAGAGCACAGAAGGAAACCATTTAGCCCATCAAGCCTCTGTCCCATTTAAAATTGTAGCATTAAGCTTATTTTGATCTTCCTCAGTTTTCCCCTCAATTATAAAATGCGTCACCACACACTCTCTGCATTGAATTTCATGTGCCATGCTTCACCTTTTTCCATCAGCCTGTCTATATCTCTCAGAAGTCTGTTACTATCTTCCTCAATGTTTAATGCACTTCCAAATTTCCTGTCATCTGTAAATTTTGAAATACTAATCTGTGCCCATAAGTTCAAGTCATTTTTAATATCAGACACTGCAGAAGTTCTAGCACTGATCCAGCAGAAATTCGATTAAACATCCCTCTGTGGTCTGAAAAGCAGCCATTCACCATTACTATTTCATATCTGACTTTATATCCATGCTGCTCCTTTTATGTCATATGGGATTCTTTTTCATTAATAAACCTAATACTTCAACGTTATTAAATATCTTTTGAAAGTCCATTGACATGGCATGAATTTCTTTTTATTAGTTTATAGGATATTTGCATTGCTGGCAAGGCCAGCACTTTCTTGAGGTATTCATTCACAGAAAATAGCTGTCGATGACTGGACCAGCGTTTATTTCTATTTCTGGTTGTCCTTGAGAAGGTGATGATGATTTGTCTCATTGAACTGAACTGCTGCAGTTCCTTCGCTGTATGCAGACCTACGATGCCAATAGGGAGGGAATTCTCAATGTTGACCCAGCAACACTGAAGAAACGGTAATATACTTCCTAATCAGGATGGGAATTAATTTGGAGGGGAACTTACGGATGGTGGTGTTCCCATGTATCTGCTGGCTTTTATGGTAGTGATCATGTGTTTGGAAGATGTTGCCTCTGGAGCCTTGGTGAGTTTCTGAATTTTGGTGAGTTTATTGTCCATCCTTAAATGCAGTCCATGTGATGTAGGAGTACAACCATATGAACAAGGAACAAGAGTAGGCCACTTGGCCCTTCAAGCCTGCTCCACCATTCAATAGCATCCTGGCTGATCTGATTTTAATCTCAGCTCTATAGTTCTGCATATCCCTGCTAATCTTTCATCCACTTGGTAACCAAAAATCAATTTACCTCCACCTAAAGAATATGTTAGGAGTTTGCATCTTTTGCTTTTTGAGGGAGGGAATTCCACAGACACTCAACTAAGAGAAAAGCAAAAAAATAAATCCACATCTCTGTTTTAAATGGGTAACCCCTTATTTTAAGACTATGATGTCTTGTTTTATTTTTCTTATCAGAGAATGATAAATGAATAAATCTCCAAGGAGATAATACATCCACATGCTATGGCCAAATTGTTTTCTTTGTTTTGGACAGTGTTAAGCTTGTTGAGTATTGTTGAAGGCTGCAATCATCTATCCTCTCTTTCACCTCATCACAAAAAAAAATCGACTTAGTAAGATGTGCTCTTAGCAAATCCATTTATTCTCTTCTTTATTAGTCTAGGCTTGTTCAAGAGACTGTTATTTTATTTTCTTGGACATCTTTTTTCTAAAGTTGTCCCCACCTTAGATATTAAACTACTTCACCTATAATTGCCAGGTTTATCATCCCATTTTTTGATCAGGATTGTAAAATTTGCAGTTGCCTGGTACTTTGGCACCACACCTGTATTTAAGGAAATTTGGAAGATCTGGCCAGGGCCTCAGCAATTTCACCCTCAATTCTGTCAGCAACCAAGGATGTAGTGAACCTGATGTATCACCCTCCCTAGTTTCATATCCTTACTTTGATCTCACCCAGTATACTGGCAACCTCTTTTACCATTTCTATGGCTAAGTCTGCTGGCATATATGTATGCAAAGCACCTTAGCCATACCTTCGCTTCCATCAATAGACATTACTTTGGTTTTTAATCGATCCAACTGCTCCTTTTGATAACCTACTAACTAATGATCTATCTTAAGAAGACATTGATTCCCTTTTATGTTAAATATTGATCTACACTTATCATGTCTCTTGTGTGCAATATTCTCCTCAGCTGTGTCCTTGTCCACATTCAGCTTCCCCTTTCAACCATCTAACAACCATATCAGTTAGCCATTCAACTTCCAGGGAGAAGCTTTAAAAAAAGGCCAAGGAATAGGAAAACCTATTGGTTGAAATTTCTGTGCTGCAATCCTGCCCAACCCAAGATTAGATTAAACACACCCCTGTAATGCATGGTGACTGGGATATACAGACACTTTATCTCTTTCTATATTTAGTTTCATTTTGATGTTTGCAGTAAATCATATCTGTCTATGTGATAATTTACTTGGTTCAATGGTTAAGCAAGATATATAAGCGCTCAATGCTGCTTTATAATCTATCTAACTCAAGTAGCCATTCAGAAGCATTTAATTATATTAAGTATGTCAATCACATTTTCACAAGTTTTGTTCTCTTCAAGTAATCCCTAGAGTTGTGTAAGGAAATAGTTATGAAATAGTTAATATTCATGTTACATTGGGCACCATCCATTCTGATGATATCACACAATGCTACGCCACAGATTATAGAATTTTTCACGAGTACTCAAAAGGAGCAGATGTATTTGGTACAGGTCCTGACAATGTTTTGTAATAATACTGAAGACACAGGGTCCAGAACTTGCGGCTTCTCTAGCCAAGCTACTCCAGTGCAGTTACAACATTGGCATCTAACTGACAATGTGGAAAATTGCCCAGGAATGTCCTTATATAAAAGCAGGACAAATGCAACCCAGCTAATCACCACTCTCAGTCTATTCTCAATCATCAGGAAAGAGATAGAAGCTGTCAACAACAGTACTATCAAGTAACATCTGCTCAGCAATAACCTGTTCAGTGGCTTGCAGTTTGGGTTCAGCCAGGCCCATTCAGCTCCTGACCTCATTGCAACCTTGGTTCAAACATGAACAAAAGAGCTGAATTCCAGAGGTGAGGTGAGAGTGACAGCCCTTGACATCAAGGCTGCATTCGATTGAGTGTGGCATCAATGGGTCCGAGCAAAACTGGAATCAATGAGTAACAGAGGCAAACTCTCCCTTGGTTGGAGTCATGCCTGGCACACAAGAAGATGGTGAGAGATAGTAAGAACTGCCGATGCTGGAGTCAGAGATAACACAGTGTGGGGCTGGTGGAACACAGCTGTCCAGACAGCATCAGAGGAGCAGGAAAGCTGATGTTTTGGGTCGGGACCCTTCTTCAGGAAAAAAAAATTATTACGTAAGAAGATGGTTGTGGTTTTTAGAGGTCAGCCCCCTCGCATTGTTGCAGGAGTTCCTCAGTTTAGTGTCCTAGGCCTAACCATCCTAAGCTGCTTCATCAATGTAGTTCTCTCCGTCATAAGATCAGAAGTGGGGATGTTTGCTGATTACTGCACAATGTTCAACAGCATTCATGTCTCCTCACGCACTGAAGCAGTCCACATTCAAATGCAGCACACTCACTCAGAAGTTCAGAATTCAGGTCAACAATCCTTGTGCAAAAGACCTACCATCCTTTCATGTCTGACGAGAATTTATTCTGGGAAATCTGAGAAACATCCAGATGGTTTAAATTTGTGAATTCAGAGATTTAGGGCATGATTGGGTAGTATTAATTTGTAACATAGCAATATATATTATTAATGTATAATTCTTTAGATTAGGGAAACAAATTTGTGATGGGAGGAGACATTGCATAAGGTTCTGAGGACATTGGTGTTAATGAGGTATTGAGCTCCACCGGATTTGAACATGTGTTACAGTCATTGGATGCAGATATTTGAGTTCTGCGTATGTACCCAAAGGAAGCTGATGTATTGCATATGGTTCCCAAGATATTTTAGTAAGTTAATTTAAATTCTACCTCTCACTATCATCCAATAACTACCTTGTTATCTAAGACAAGTGCATCTTCTGTTTAGGCTCACCAGCAATCTATCTATTAGCACCAATAATTCAATTGGCTAGACTCAGCACAGTGAGAGGATTGTTGGCAAGGAACCACCCAAACCAGAATAACACTTGCAATACTGGCAGCAATGATAGTACCTGCAAATATAACACATAGCTCAGTGCAATGGTGGAAAGCAATGTTCTTGAATCATGCAATCCATATGGTGTGGGTACACATGCTGTTAGGGAGAAATGGTCAAAGGTTTTGACCCAATGTCTGTAACAGAATGTTGGGAGATATTCCAAGTCAGAATGGTGAGTAACTTCAAAGGGGATGGGCAGGTGGTAGTGTTGGTGATTGTCCCACATTTGGAATATCTTTTATTCCTGTTTAATAGTATTACACTCTCAACATATACTTGGGAATTTATTTACACTAAATGGCATGGAAGACATGTTGATGTTTCCACCATTCTGCACAAATCTGGCTATAATTTAGATAAATGTGAGGTGCTGCATTTTGGAAAGGCAACTTGGGGCAGGATTTATACACATTATGGTGAGGTCCTGGGGAGTGTTGCTGAACAAAGATCTTGGAGTGCAGGTTCATAGTTCCTTGAAAGTGTAGTCGCGGGGGTACAGAATAGTGAAGAAGACATTTGATATGCTTGCCTTTATTGTCAGTGCATTGAGTATAGGAGTTGAGAGATCATATTGTGGCTGTACAGGACATCGGGTAGGCCACTTTTGGAATTCTATGTTCATTTCTGGTCTCCCTGCTATAGGAAAGATGTTGTGAAACTTGAAAGGGTTCAGAAAAGATTTACACAAATGTTGCTAGGGTTGGAGGTTTTGAGCTATAGGGAGAGGCTGAATAGGCTGGGGCTATTTTCCTTGGCTGAAGGGTGACCTTATAGAAGTTTATAAAATTATGGGGGGCATAAATAGGGTGAATAGCCAAGGTCTTTTCCCCAGGGTAGAGGAGTCCAAAACAAGAGGGCAAAGGCTTAAGATGAGAAGGGAAAGAGTTAAAAGGGACCTTAGGGGCAATTTTTTCATGCAAAGGATGGTGCTTGTATGGAATGAGCTGCCAGAGGAAGTGGTGGAGACTGGTACAATTACAACATTTATAGGGCGTCTGGATGGGTATATGAATAGGGAGGGTTTAGAGGGATATGGGCCAAATGCTGGCAAATGGAACTAGATTAATTTAAGATATCTAGTCAGCATGGACAAGTTGGCTGAAAGGGTCTGTTTCCATGCTGTACAGTTCTGTAACTTTTTTAATTTCTTTATTTCATCTAACATCCTGACACCCAGACATATATCAGTGTTATCTGCAAACATTTAAAATTATTCTCTTAATGCCTTTATCCTAATTATTAAAATAAATACTGGAAATCAACAGCTCTCACACTGGTCTCTGTGGAGCCCATCTAATAACAGGTTTTCACACTGAAACACAATGATAAATAATAATCTTCTGTCTATAAGAATGCAAACAATCTTTACTGGCCTCATAATCTGCTCTCTAATCCCAGGGAACTACATCTTACTGAATGGAATATTATTTATCATAGACTTTAGACAATCAAGACATAGTATGGTCAACCTGGTGGCATATCATTCAACCTGTTAATGCCAAAAGAATTTAACTGGATTGGTAAGATGTGTGAGGTGGAATTTTAAATCTGTGTTTAGCACTGCTGCCTCACAGCACCAGGGACCCGGGTTCAATTCCAGCCTTGAGCGACTGTCTGTGTGGAGTTTGCACAATCTCCCCATGTCTGCGTGGGTTTCCTCCGGGTGCTCCGGTTTACTCCCACAGTCCAAAGATGTGCAGGTTAGATGGGTTGGCCATGCTAAATTGCCCATAGTGTTTAGGGATGTGCAGGCTAGGTGGGTTAGCCATGGGAAATGCAAGGTTACAGGGATAGGGTAGGGGGGATGTGTCTGGCTGGGATGGTCTTTGGAGGATCAGTGTGGACTCAATAGGCTGAATGACCTGTTTCCACACTGTAGGAGTTCTGTGTGATTGAAGATGACTTTCATGTCCATTGGCTGCCCAATTCATGAACATAATCGGGAGGCTCAATTCAATTTTAAGCTAATTCAGCTCGTACCTGGATAATGTCGGGTAGCTTGATGAGCAGATTGGTAATCTTGCCTCCTGACAGCTGCCAATTAATCAAACGTCAGCAGCTGTTCAGTATCTCAAACACAACCTGAAGTATTGGCATTGGTCCCACAAAACCTGAGCCTTCACTGGAGATTGCATTTGGATCCCTGGACATAGGTAAATTTGTTAATATATAGGGTACCAATGAAGTCCAGCCCAGTTTCTTTAATCAATAATAAGTTAATTGCTTGTTGCCAAAATAATCTTATAAGATCAGAGGTGCAAAGCTTATGGACAAATAGTTTGTGTTATGTATCTACTCTTTACAACAAAAGCTAACGCACATGCATGTCTGAAGTGTCAACTTTTAACAAGTCTGCAGAGTGTTAACTTTTGAAGTACTTTGGCCAAGTAATAGATATGAAGAAAATAAAGGATAAAGCATGGATTGTGCCAAGTGGAGATCTGATTCTGAAGGTATTCTGCACAAAGAAGCTGCCAACACTGGCATGTCATCCTGGAACAGTTGAGGTTAGATGAATTCACTTTGTTTTGGACAGTGAAGTAGATTCAAAGAAATCAGTCCCAGGAATCTTTCAGGTGTGATAAAAATGTCTTCTAGTCGGTTTTCAGCTCATACACTTTGCTGAGAGGAGTTGCAAGGAAAGAGAGTGAGAGAACAATGGGTTTTTATTTCTTCTCAGGCAGGTCTCTGTTCTGGAAGACAAACATCTAAAATATTGAAGTGTTGCATTCTGACTGTATCATGACACCACCCAAGAAATCTGGCCCACAGCTCTATTAACCTCTCGATCCAGTGATAATGGGAACTGCTGATGCTGGAGAATCTGAGATAACAAGGTGTAGAGCTGGATGAACAGAGCAGGCCAAGCAGCATCAGAGGAGCAGGAAAGCTGACATTTCAGGTCTGGACCCTTCTTCAGAAAATGAAGAAGAAGGGTCC
>NC_063343.1:32008509-32173140 GCF_021869965.1 Rhincodon typus
TTTTTTTAATATAAGAAACAGGGCATTTCACTAGATTGACAACATGGCTACAACTAATTGCATCATACCAGTTGACCACGATTTCTGGAAAGTTTTAATCAGCAGTAACCAGGTGAAAAAGGCTTCCATCATCCTCCTGGAATGTCAAAGGTCCTTGCATTGTATTAGCATTCCCATATAAGTCAAGACAAAGGAATAATAGAAGAGATGTCTATCTCAGCCAGTTATGAATAAAGGAGATCATCAAAACTCATTATTGCTTGATTAGCTGCTGACAACTTCACAGTTGACTGCCACAAAACCAAATTTTGGCCAGAATATTAAATCTCATTAGCTGAATGGTTAAGCTGGTCACGTGACTGAAAGTGTTGGTTTGTTTGAATCGCCTTGAATTATACGATTATAAACTTCTACCCTCTGTCTGCTTGTAACACCAAAACAGTAACCAGCCCCAGGCTTAGTTAATGCCTGTTTCTGATTTCAATCTCTCTCATAAGTCTATTTATCAAAAGAATCCTGTGTTTCATGTGTGAAATGAACCAGTTCCCAGCTTACAATTATTGTACTTTTAGCAGTAATTCAGCTGCATCTGTGAACCTGCAAATGGGATTTCTGTGCATAGCCAGCTGCAAGAAATTTCACTGGACATTAACCTACCGTTAAACAAATTCTGGTATCTTTGATTTTAAGCAATTTGTAACTTCTTTCCTTTCTCTTTCCTGAAGAAGTGTCCTGACCTGAAACATCAGCTTTCCTGTTCCTCTGATCCTGCCTGGCCTGCTGTGTTCCTCCAGCTCCACACTTTGTTATCTCTGACTCCGCATCTGTAGTTTTTGCTATCTCAAAATTTAAAACCACCTGTTTCAGTCAGGAGAACAGTAAAAAAAAAAAGCAATTCACCTCTCTGCTGTCCATGACAGTGTAATTATATGCCTTTTCGTTAGGTTTGATACCATCTTTAATGTTATTAGTTAATGTCGATGGTGGGTCCTCCCTTGACATGTATCATAGCTGTATATGCTGAAATATTCCCTTAAATATCTGCACTTTATATCTATTGACGTATCCCTGAATCTAATTTATCAGTTTACTTCAGCTAACTCTGTTTTCATACGGTCATAATTGACTTGATTTAGTTTAAAATATTAGCCTTGAATCCATTCTTGGTTAGAGACAAAAAATTGCAGATGCTGGAATCCCAGGTAGAGAAACAGGAGAAATGCGTTTCGGGTATTACCCTTCTTCAGGACTTATTCTGAAGAAGGGTAATACCCGAAACGTTGACTTCTCCTTTCCTCCAGATGCTGCCTGGCTTGCTGTGTTCTTCCAGCCTCCCATATGAATCCATTCTTCTCTCCCTCAAACTGAATTTAAATTCAATAATATTATATGATTACTACCTAGAAGCACTTTTGCCTGTCTTATTTCACACTATCAGGTCTGGCATACCCTGCTGTATGGTTGCTTCAGAACATGTGGTTCTAAGAAGGCACCTTGAAAATATTCAATAAACTTTTCAATTAGGCCACCTTTATTCAACTGATGTTTCCGCTCTATAAGCAAATGAAAATCCCCTTGATTATTTCTGAACCTTTCTGACAAACACCCATTTTTCTTTTATGTGGTTTATTTTAGGGCACTTGTATGCCTCTTACACAAGTGACTTCTGTCTTTAATCATTTTTCATCTTTACCCAAACTGCTTCTACATCCTGGTTTCCTGAACTTAGGTCATTTCCTACTGTGCTAATTCCATAACTAATTAACTGAACCACCTCTTTAACATTTTAAATACTCTTTTCCTTCCTAAATATCATTTTCTTTGCAATATTCAGGTCCTAGTTCATGTCAGCATACAGCCATGTCCCTGCAATGTCTATCAAATCATACTTACATACTTCCACTGGCACAATGAGTTCACCTGATGATTTCAATACTAAGCATTCAGATATACAGCAGTTAGTTTTGTGCATTCATTATTTTGTAATATGTAGGCTTTATCTTCTCTGCTCATTGCGTTTGTCAATAGCTTAGTCAGTAATTGTATAATTATAATTGTTATGCTTCAACAGCTATTTATTTGGGTTAGAAGCTCTTTAGATGTCCCAAGGACACATGAGGTACAATATAGATAAAACCATTCAGCCATTTTTAAATTTTATTTTTACTCTTTGAATATTCTGGTATTTGTCACCCTTAACTGCAGTTGATATGAGATATTAAATATTGATGAAGACTTCTAAAACTGGAGAATGTATGTTAGGCATAATGTAACTAGTGAATTACTTAAATTTAATTGCTTTTAGGTATGTTGGAAACTTAATCTCCACAGATTTCTGCTATTTTGTGTTGTAAATGCTATTTGATCCTTCAAAAAATAATTTTTTTCTATTGAAGCACAGAAATTAAAATGAACATTCTTCTCCTGCACACCTGTTAAAATAGTTGAACAGCTAGACAGATTCTATTGTCAAAATTTTTAAAACAGCATGTACACGATGAAATGTATTAAATCATATCAGCAATGTTTTCCTGTAAATAAATTACAAATTTCCACTTAATTCTATTATCACATAGGCATTGGTCTAAACTTTCTTAGTTTATTGAATTGTTGATTGATTCTTAAGTGGTTACATGTAGTACATTTGATTGCTCCTTTTCAACAGTAAATGGTGGCTGGTCTACTTGGTCGGAGTGGGAGTCCTGCAGCACTACCTGTGGTAAAGGATGGCAGAAAAGGACACGCACCTGTACCAGCCCCAGCCCTCAGAATGGTGGGTCATTCTGTGATGGACAGAACAGTCAAAAAATTGCCTGTACCATCTTATGCCCAGGTAGATAATTTATTTGTACTCGATGTTCTTCTTTTGATAACTTTTACAACATCCTCCATTTAACGTTCACAATTATCCTTTCTGATGAAATGTCATTACAAAAGCTAGAATTAAGACTAAGATGATGATAAAAATATTTATTGGAAATAATTATGATAGAATGTGCACTATAATGGCGTTAAAAAAATGTGTAAAACTATTAGAAAACAATTAATATCAATTATCAACTATTTTTGACAATCCATTGCAAATATGCCTAGGCTGCCAGATTCAGTAGATGATATATTATGTACTTATCCAGCTGAGCTTTTCTCCAGGCCCCTACAATGCAAATACCACTCCTGGAACTAAGGTTTTGCCAGGTCCAGAAATAGTCCAGGTGGGGTAGCTCTGCTAACTCAGATAGACATCAGTGCAAAAATGAGAGGTGATCATAGTTCTAAAAATTACTGTGTTCATTCAGTTTGAAAAGAGATCAGAAATGGCAAAAAAGTAGGACATCACTCAGGGGTGTGCTTAATAATTTCCTAAATAGTAAAATTATTGCTATGATCCCAGCTGATGTCACTATTGGACATGAGAATAGAGATCCCAGAATGAAATCTGGCCTGATAGCTCCATACTGTGTTATCTCTGATAGTTATATTATGTTTTTCTTAATTTAACCTGGTGATATTTCACTAAAATATAAACACCCATGGCTGCTTCCTTAATAAAATAGTTGTTTCTTACATAAAAGAAATAAAAATAAACAAATGTAGCTCTTACAAAACTCACATTTATAACATAGCAAGAACATATGGCAAAACAAAATCCCATGTATTCCCTAATGCCATCACATTGTTAATCAAAATCCAAATAAATTTCCTTCACTACCAGATCTGTAGATTTTATTAAATATTTCTTCTCAGTTCTGATTAGATGAGCTTTGAAAACATTGGGCGTGAATCCTCACACAACTGAGAACTTAGTCTTTCTCAGGTTTTGTTTTGAACTCGGCAGAGTTCTTGTAGATATTCCTGGTCAGGAAGTTTCACAAATTTCATTCTCTCACTGAGGCAACCTGTTTCTGTCACTACAATGAACAACTTATTTTTCTCTAGGAGAGACTGTGTTTCTGTCTAACTTCAGTCAGGTCTCCTTCAAACTGCTGAAAAGCTTTCAAACTAAACTAAAAAGCCTTGATCATCCTAGAGTCTTCTAAAGTTAATGGCTTTTATATCTTTCCTGTTGTAACAGCCGCAGAAGTTAGGAAGTAGAAAGCAACATGGATAAAGGGGAACCTGTAGATGTGATTGATGTACTTGGGTTTCCAAAAAGCATTTGATAAGGTGACACTTCAAATATTACTATGCAAGTTAAGAGCACATTATGCAGGGATGAAATTTTAACATGAATACAGGAATGCTTAGTTTAAAGAAGGCAGAGATTAGAGATAAATCAATCAGCTTCATATTAGAAAGCTGCAACCAGTAGAGTGTCACAGGGGCCAGTGATGGGGCCTCAACCTTTATGAATGAATCAAATGAATGATTATGAGCTTTGCTGATATCACAATGGTAAGTAACGGTGTAAGCTGTGAAGAGCGCAGAAAGAGTTTCTGAGGACGTAGGTTGAGTGAGTGAGCAAAGTCTTGGCAGATGGACTATAATATGGGAAAAGGTGAACTTGTTCATTTTGGCAAAAAGAACAGAAAAGCAAAACATCAACGTGTCTTATTTCAATAGAGAGTGATTGTAGAATTCTGTGATATATCAGAATTTGTGTATCCTGGTACATGAATCACAGAAACTGGGTATGCAGGTATACCAAGAGATTAGGAAGGCGCATTGGACATTAATGATTATTACAAGGGGAACCAAGTGTAAAAACAGAAGTTTTGACAGAGTTCTACATAATATTGGTGAGGCCAGATCTGGAGCACTAAGTTGGAGATGAGGGGAAATATTTCCTTTCAGAAAGTAGTAAGTAAGTGGAATTCTCTTCACCAAAGATAGTGGACTATCGAATATTTTTAAAGCTGAGTCAGGGAGATCCTTAATTAAGAAGGGAGTCAAAGTTTTAGGTGATCGACAGGAACGGAGAGGTGAGGTCACAATCAGGTCTGCCATGATTTGATCAAATGATGAGCAGGCTTAAGGAGCTGAACAACTTGCTTCTGTTCCTACTTTGGTTTCTTGTAAGTCCATTAAGATATAATTGTTTGTGTGGAAACATATTACAGGAATAAAGCACAAGTGCTGCTGATATGAATTTACAGCAGCAAATATTAAAAGTGCTTTTGAAGTAGGAAGATTGATAAATGTTTCACTGCCATTTTGTTGAAAGGTCACTTCAGTATTAACCCATTTCTTTCTTCCAGTTAGTGCCCAACATGCTGTGCATTTTCAAAATGTTATTTTTAATTAAATAAATAAATTGTTGATCTGTGGCTATGTTCCTGATCATTAAAATATATATATAAAATATTGTTAGGTATTGTGTTTTACATATGTAAATTGATATACTTGAGCTTTTTCATTGCTTATCTGTATGTATCCCTATTAATGAGAATAAATGGGCCAAAAAGCAAAAGTTAATGACATGTTATCTGTAATCTCCTCAGGCAATTCCCCACTGATTTTTTTTTTATTAATAGTAATTGAGAACATAAATTATGAATAAATGCTTTCTTCATTTTTCTGGAAAAGTAACCCTGATGGCAATAATGATTTTTTCCCCAACAAGAAAGAAATGTAATTACTAATGTGTTACTTGTAACAGCCTTTTATCATTTTGCCCTGTGATATGCAAGCCACAGTTCTCCAGTGAATCAAGCTCTTTCTTGTGGACTTTAGAAACTATCAGATTTTAAAGTTATTAGCATTTACCAGCCACACTAAGTTTTGTTTTAAAGAAATCCAAGGTTGTAGAATTTATTGAATTGGGAAAGATAGTTGGTGCTAGGACCATTTAAGCCTTTGAGAAAGTGTTAAGGCCAGGGCAATTGTTTGTGACTAAAGATTGTGACTGAACATCTTATTTTTGGAAGTCGTTCCTGTCTACCTCAATCACGGAATTATCGGTGTGGGACAAAATGGGGACAGGGGGCCACCCAGCTTCTCTATAAGCAGGTAGTGAGACCAGGAATATTGACCCACCAAATGATTGAAGTGAAAATGACCTGGTTCACAACCTGAACATCTGATGAAAAAAAATTTCTTTCACTATGGCTGACGAAAAGAGACACAAAGGGCATTCCCTTGACAACTGGCAACCTAATGAAGCTGACTTGCCTTTTTCGAATTTTAGTAACAGCTTGGGGATAACTGTTATCTGTTTCATTCTCCAAGGCAAAGCTTCAACTAATCAGAATCTGCTTGCCAACCAATCAATATCTGATTTCTTCTTCAGTATATATTGTTCCTTTGGTATTCTTGCATCTGTCCTGATGAGACAAAATGCTTTGACAATTCAACTCTTCTTTCAGCACCCCTGCAAGATAACGTTCAAAAGAAGTAAAGTGGCCATACTCTTACCAAACTAAGAGAGCTACTCTCTCTTTAGAGCGAGAGAGAGAGAGAGACAACTGGTGGTGGTTTAGCCTGAGGGTCACGATGCGTCAGGCAAGGGGAGAGGTTGAGAAGGAGAGTCCTTTTTGGTAACCTCAGCCAAGGCTGGGAATTAAATCCACGTTTTTGCCATCCCTTTGCATTGCAAACCAGTTGTCCACCCAACTGAGTTAACTGGGTGTATGTGATCTATACTTTAAAGAATTATATTTTTTTGAGGAAAATGAACAATCAATTAATGTTGCCACATCTTGAAATAGCAACAATAAAAGTGGATTTATACTGCATTGCCAGTCCATTGCAACAAGTATGAAAGCTATCAGAAAAAGAGCACCACACTTCTCAAATGGTGGCATGAATAGTGTCCCAGTTGGAATTAAGCATGATGTTCTAGGTACTAATGGGATTACACAGCTGGAGACGTCTCAACAAATAAAAAAAACAGGACAATGTAGCCCACTGAATGGAAACTCACCAACTCCCAAGATGTACTTGCAGTTTACTGATTGCATATGTTCAGCAAAATAAAGCATGATAACAGATTACCTTTTAATATTTTATGATAATATGAATTCTGAAGGTTGAAGGTTTGAAGCAAATAAAGTAAAAGAACTTTAGAGTAATGGAATAGAATAATTATACAACAAAGGAATCGTGAAATGGATATATGTCCTTTGAAGAATTATTTTCTCTGAAAGCTCCAATCTCAAAGTGATATGAATGTTTGAATGGTTGTCAAATAAACTTGCCTGACATTGACAGTCATGAACACTTAATATTCCTGTTGGGTAAGATTGTAGAAAAGAATCAGATATTTATCCATTAACCCTGCAGAAGGAGGCACTTGATGTACAACGATACAATTTAAGAGACTTCTGCTTTAGTTGAGTCAGAATCTCAAATGAATATCTGTATTCTGCCAAAATGGATATGTGTGGCTAAGCCAAGCATGATCTGCTGAAGTGCAGGCTCAATAAGGAAATCTTTTAAATGGAAATAATCTAAGATGGGTGTTGGAAATTTCAAGTGATGGGACTGTGTATATTTTCTTTGACAGTCTGATCCACTGAGGGTTTGCCCTTGGGAAGCTAGATTGTTGATTCACTGTCTTGCAAGCAAAGGAGACAAGTGAGGCCCTGAACAAACAATTGATTTTTATGAAACAAGCAACAATATTCAAATATTTCTGCTCATGCACTGGAAGACTCTTATATGAACAGAGCAGTAAGGAAACAATGGATTCATTGATAACACAATATGGAGCTGGATGAACACAGCAGGCCAGGCAGCATCAGAGGAGCAGGAAAGCTGATGTTTCGGGTTAGGATCCTTCTTCAGAAATGGGGGAGGGGGAAGGGAGCTCAGAAATAAATAGAGGAGGGGTGGGCTGGGGAAGGTAGGTGGGATGGTGATAGGTGAGTGCAGGTAGGCAGTGGTGGGGATTGGTCAGTTAGGTGGGAGGAGTGGATAGGTGGGAGAGAAGGCAGACAGGTCAAGGAGGCGAGGATGAGAGGGAGGGTTGGTCATGGGATGAGGCTGGGGGTAGGAAGATTTTGAAACTGGTAAAGTCCACATTGAGACCATTGGGTTGTAGGCTCCCGAGGCAGAATATGAGGTGCTGCTCCTCCAGTTTCCGGGTGGCATCATTGTGACACTGGAGGAGGCCCAGGATGGACATGTCACCCAGAGAGTGGGAGGGGGAGTTAAAATGGTTTGTGACTGGAAGGTGTTGTTGTTTGTCGCAAAGCGGTCTCTGAGCCTCTGTATGGTCTCACCGATGTAAAGGAGACCACATCGGGAGCAGCGAATGCAGTAGACCACATTAGCGGATGTGCAAGTGAACATCTGTCTGATATGGAAGGTTTTTTGGGTCCTTGGATGGAGGTGAGGGGGGAGTTGTAGGGATTCATTGTCTTCCTTTGCTGGATTTGGAAGAGGGAAAAGAAGCTGAGGCACAAGTTGACCGAATAGCAAATCCGTCATTCACACCATCATTCATTTACTCCCTCACAGTCACCAATCCAGTAAAAGTCCCATGGCTTAGGGGGAGTGGGGGAGGTCAGTGGAGTGTCGGGCTGGGCTGTTGGGGTGATCATTCAGATGAGGAGTGCATTGCAGGTGTTACATGCTACTGAGGAAAGGTGGAAGTGAATAAGAACATTCGTGAGCAGAAGCTAAGCAAATGTCTTTCTTGCCTGAGAAACATTTGGACAATGATTTCAGGAATTATGTGGATAAAGAAGGATACAATCAGAGCCATAGCGTGAAACAAAGACATTGCAAAGTCTGAGATAACCAGGCGTAGAGCTGGATGAACACAGCAGGCTAAGCAGTGTTTCATCATTTGTGAGAACACAGAGAGAACCTAACTGAACCAAAAGTATTGGAGAAACTGATTGTACCTGCAAAGCAAGAAATAGAGTTGATGTTTTGAGTTCAATATGACGTTTCTTCCAACGAACAGCAGATGCCCACACAATGGAGCTGACCAGTTGCCTGGTCTCCAGCAGTCCTCTGGAGAGTAGGTGACCTGTGTCATTTCTTCACTGTCCAGCTGCAAAGACATGCATCTGGCACAAGTGAAAATGGGAGGACAATGCAGCACAGTTCAGTGAAGCTTCCCATCCACATGAGTGACTATTCTCTTCCTCCGCTAACCAGAAAATTTCCTCTTCATATGGACTCGGAAGTCTCATGTCTACCGTCCCCATTGCAGTCTTGTTCCACTTGATCTTTACTGTAATGAAACAAAGTGAGTGTTTGGTTATGATGGAAGTAGATAGAAGAGCAGCTTGTGTTGATGCAGGAGAGGGAAAGGTAGTGAAGTGTCACCAGTCGGTGAGTAGGAAGCACTAATGGCAGGATGAGTTAGTAGTGTGGAAGGATGAGGTAGGTGAGAGTCGTTGAGTGGATATGTTACTTACAATAATGAGAGATGTAAACCATGAGCCTTGGTGTGATCCATGTGCATTGTGAGGTTAGAATGTGTGGTCAGCATTAGATCATTAACCTTCATCCTGCACTGTTGGCTGCTCCTTTTTAACACTGACCTAGATGCTATCTTGGTTCAGGTTGGCTGAGTCTACTGATGTGGCCTCCTCTGGCAGACAGTAGAATAAAGCACTGCTCTCCTGTCCACTGTCCATTCCACCAGCAGCTCTAGGTCCTTAATGGCTTCCCTTTCTGGCCCATGTCCTTGGTTAAAGCTGTTGAGCCCCATAGTGTGCGGAGCAGTTCCTTGCATGCAGTGTCTGAATAGTGTGCAGTTAGGCTTTAACTGTGGAGCAAGCAGCAAGAACGTGAGAATGTCCCAGCAGTATTGAACACTCCCACCTCTCCTGCTGTGTGATTATGCGAGAAGACCATTGTACTCTGGATGGATAATTATTGAGGTGGAGAATGGAAGACAGCACATGTGGAGACCGAGCCACACTGAACCAAGTGCCATTAAGCTCACTTCGACTCAAAATCAGAAAATTCAGAGAGGGATCTTTTTGATCAAATACTAATCCAAATTAATGTTATGATAGTCCAATTAAATAAGACAATTTAACTTGAAGACTTCAACATCGATCTTCCTTAGTTCTTGTTCTAAAATATCCCTGGCTTTTGATTATATTAATCAGACTATTTGTCTTTAATAGAATAGTGTTGCCATGTCAGCCAAAAACAATCATTTCTTTGACTGCTGACTGCATTTTAGTTCAGATAGGTACATCTTACAGCTTAACTCACTTCCAAAAGCATTTTGGGCAACATTGAAATGGGTATAAAACTCAATTTCCAAATTCCAGGCCAGACACATCAGGTTTAATCTTTGATAAATCAATAGAATTTTAGGGTCTTGCCAAAGAGAATTTTAGCACAGAAGCAGATTCTATACATTTATTGTTTTTCACACTTTTTGGATTGACCTACTTTTTTCACAAAAAAATAATTGTGTACTCTTGGAAGTTAAGATGAGAAGTCTAGCGCTAAAAGCTCTGTAAAGAATTTTAACTCAGCAGTACTTTAATTCTTGTTGCATTGACAATATATTAGCGAGCTCAATACCATTAACATAAATGCGAGTTACAAGACATTAACATTGGATAATATTGCGATCTTTTCTGAAGTTATTGCTACTAGGTGTCACTTGATAGCATTGCTGATGGCACATTCCATCATTTCTCTAATGATTGAGTGTTAATTGACCAGGCAGTAATTGATCAGATTGGATTTGCCCTACTTTTTTGAGAGTGTGACATACCTGACCAATTTTCTGCATTGTGAGGTCGATTCCAGCATTGTGTACATATACTGCAAGAGCTTACCTACAACCATATGAGTTTGAAACAGGAGTAGGCCCCTTGATCCCTAGAACCTTCATGGCCATTCAATTAAATCATGGTGATCTGATTAATACATTATCCTGCCTACCACCAGTAACCTTTTGTATTTTTTTATTAATTTGTGATATGTGGCTGTCGTTGACTGGCCAGCATTTATTATCCATCCCTAGTTGCCCTTGAGAAGGCACTGGTGAGCTGTTGCCTTGAACAGCTGACTATATTTGCTCCCCATACAATGCTTTAAGGGAGGAAGTTTCACACTTTTGGCCCAGCAACACTGAAGGAACCACAATATATTGCCAAGTAAGGATGGTGAGTGGCTTGAAGGGGAACTTCTTGTTTCTGCTGCCCTTGTCCTTCTAGATGGTAGTGGTTGTGAGTTTGGAAGGTACTGTCTAAGACTGTGGTGGTGCATTTCTGCAGTGCACCTTGTAGATGATATACACTGCGGTACGGAATGTACCAAGGTAGAGGGAGTGGACATTTATGGATGTGGATGTAATCAAGTCGGTTGCTTTGTCCTGGATGGTATCAAGCTTCTTGAGTAATTTTGGAAATATCGTCAATCAAGCAAGTGGGGAGTGTTCCACTGCACTCCTGATTTATGATTTATAACTGATGGACAGGCTTTGGGGAGTCAGAAGATGATTTGCTCATTGTAGGATTCTTAGCCTCTGATCTGCTCTTGTAGTCACAGTATTTATATGGCTAATGTAGCTCAGTTTCTGGTCAATAGTAACCTCAGAATGTTGATAATGTGGGATTTAGTGATGGTAATGCAATTGAATGTCAAGGGGCGATGGATAGATTCTGTCTTGTTGGAGATGGCACTTTTGTGGGGCGAAAGTTTCTTCTAATGTGTCAACCCAATCCTGGTTATTGTCCAGGTCTTGTTGCATTTGGACATGGACATCTTCAATATCTGAAGAGCTGTGAATGATGCCGAATATGGTGCAAAGATCAGTGAACATCCACACTTCTGACTTGATGGAGGGAAGGTCTTTGAGGAAGCAGCTGAAGACGATTAGTTCTAGGACACCATCTTGAGTAACTTGGCTGGTGTAGTACAGTGGTAGTGCCCCTACCACTGGGCCAGAAGGACTAGATTTGAGTTTCACCTGCTCCAGGGATTTGTCTTAACATGTCTGGTCAGGTTGGTTAAAAATGTCTACACTGAGTAACTTCTGGAGCTCAGTTAATGGAATTCTGAGAATCAGAACCAAATTACAGGTGACTCCAAGTGGAGAATAATCAGTGAATTACTATTCACTGCTGTTAGGGCTCACTTTGTCAAATGTGACTTTGATTCTTAGAGAAGTCATTCTCTCCTCCTCTCTAGAATTCAGCTCATTTGCATATGTTGGTAATGAGGTCAGAGGCTGAATTGCCCTGGTGCAACCCAAACTGAGTTTTGGCGAGCAGGTTTTTGATAAACATGTGCTGCTTGATATCATAACTTCACCGATGGTTATGAGTAGACTGATGGGAGCATAATTTGCATGTTAGATTTGTCTTTTTTTTTGTGTACAAGACATACATTGGCAGTTTTCCACATAGTCAGATAGTGTAGTGTTATAGCTATTCTGGAAGAGTATGTCCAGGGGAATGGCAATTTCTTGAGCTCAATTCTTCTGTGCTATCCTTGGAACATTAACCAGGCTTTTGCAATATTCAATGTCTTCAGCCTTTCCTAGATATCTTATAACGTGAGTCAATTGACTGAAGACAGGTATCTGTGATGCCAGGAACCAGGGACCTAAGACAGATCATTCAGTCAGAGCTTCTGGCTGAGAATTTTTGCAAATGCTTCAGTCGTGTCCTTTTCACTGATGTGTCGGAGTCCCCATGATTGAGGACGGGCATATGTGCGGAGCCACCTCCTCCAGTGGTTAGCTAATTGTCCAGCACTATTCATGATTGGATATGACACAGCTTAGATCTGTTCTTTTCCAATGACTATCTCAAATTTTACTGTGTCATGGTCACTATCACCAAAATGCTCTCCTACTGATACGTCTACCACTTCCTTGGGTTTGCTTCTTAAAATTAGATCCAACACTGCATTCTCTTGTAGGACTTGCTGGCATAAAAAGCTCACCTGCATACATTTTAAGAATTCCACCATCTCTTAGCCTTTCACACTTTGTCTATCCCAGTTATTATTGGGGACGTTGAATTATTTTTCCCTATTATTTTTACAGTTTTCTGAAATATGTCCACCTATCTGTCCTTCTATCTTTTCCTGGTTATTTGGAGGTCTATAGTATGCAATAATCTGATTTCTCCCTGTTGTTTTTAAGTTCTATCCATATAATCTTGATTGTAGAATCTTCTGATGAAGGGTCACCAGACTCAAAATGTTAACTCTGCTTTCTTCCTGCAGATGCTACAAAACCCGTTGAGTTTCTCCAACAATTTCTGTTTTTGTTTCAGATCTCCAGTATCCGCAGTTCTTTGTTTTATGATTCAAATATATTATTCCTCCCTATTACAGTAATTGATTCCTTGAGCAACGCTGTGACAACACTTGCTCAATTATTTGCCCCCCTCCTGTCTGCCTGAAGATTCTATATGCTGGTATATTGAGTTGTCAGTCCTGCCCCTTCCCCAATCATGTCTCCATGAAATTATAACTCCTTGTGTTAATCAGCAACATCTGCCTTCCTTGCAAGACTCCTTGCAGTAAAGTAAATGCTATGCAGTCTTACTGTTCTCCCTTAGGCCTTAATTTCACTATATTTGCTCTGTCTTCCAGAATGTCTTGTCTTTTTTTCTATATTAGTTTTTGCATCACATCCTATTGTACCTTCCCTCTGTATCCCATCACGCTGCCAAATTAGACTGTGTGCTACTGGGCTCTGGCTTCACTCCCCAAAGGAACAATCAGTCTCACCATTTCCAGCACTGAAAAGCTGTTCTTGAGTGAGATGTAATCTGGAGCTTTCCTCACAATCTGTCTTACTCCTTTCTTTGTCATCATTCCTTCCCTAACTGCATTTAATAAAGCATTGGGGTGACATCTTCCAAAATTGTGCTATCTACATAACTCTCAGCCTCATAGATGCACTGTAGTCCCTCCAGCTCAAGTTGATGCTTGAGTTCCAGGTTTGTCAAAGCAGTAGTATTTCATGAAAAGACACACTCATCTGATTTACCAGAAGTATCTCTTCACTGGTTCATCCACTGCTCCGCTTTCGCACTATACACAATCTCCCAGATCACTCCCCTCTCAAGCTGATTTTAACCTTTCTCACTGGTGCATCTGGTTCTAGTGCACAGGTTTTTCTCCAGAGTATCAAAGTTTTGACAGGACTATAGCCTTTGCTATATTCAAGTCTTTATATTTTGTAGATTGAATCAAATTGTCTTAAGGCTATTATCTATGATGTTGGGGACCCCAGTAGAAGGCTGAGATGAATCATTACTCAAAACGTCTGCCTGAAGATGGATAAGAATTCTTTAGCCTTGTCTTCTGTTTTGACATGCTGGACTCTCCAATTTCTGGAGCATCCTCCTCTGGTCAATGGTTTAATTGTTCACTTTCTTTCATGATTGACTGTGACAGGACAACAGAGCTTTGATCTGCTTGGTCAGTCCTGAGATTGCTTAGATCTGTTGATATTTTTCAATTACACAAAGCAATAGAAAGAAGCATGAGGACAGGTGGGTTAAAGCTTGGTCAGAGTTGGGTTTTGAGGAGCATCCTAAAAGAGGAGAGAGAAGCAGAGATATTTTGGAAGCAAATTCCAATGCTTAGTACTTTGGCCAATGGCAATGTCACCAATTTAGATAGTGGCCTGCCCAAGTGACCAGAGGAAGAGTAGTGTTAGAGGAGTTGTACTGGAGGTTTTCACTGAGAAAGGGAGGAGCAAACAAAAGAAATCCTTTAAAACCTGTTTACTATGCATCAAGAGAAATTCTTACTCCCTCTCAAATAAATATGGTTCAATAAAAATGATGTCTTCCATTAGTAGCATAGGATTAATGCAGCTTGAAATTAACAATGATTTTTCCAATCTAGTAGTTGGTATGATGAGAAATTTTATAACTGAATATAAATCTTACATAAATTACCACTATAATTTTATGCTTTTTCACATTTAAAAATGCACATTGGCTTTATTTACTATGTATTAAAGTGATCCTTGAAAAATAGTTTTGTAGCAGATTCCAGACTGCCTACAATAGTGAGGTTGCTGTGCAATACTGAATGCCAAGGCTTGACTCTGGAAAAAAAGAATAAATCTCAGGTGACAGATTTCACTGTGATGTAAATGTAAATGCTTATAGTGGGAAATTAGCTGCTACAAAGTCATAGCTCCTAAACATTAACACCCATCGTGCATCAACCTGTTAAAGCGCAAGAAGTCAATAAGACATTTATTGTTTTTGGTGATTCAGGAAGCCCTGGTATTTACTTATCCTCAATCGAAAGCCACTTAAAGCTCCACTAATACTGCTTTTGGATCAATGACCACTGAAGTAAACCTTAAACTAGGAAGATATAGGCAACACCAATACTGATTTAACTAGATGCTGCAGTGTTCCTGTCTCTGAGTGGAGACACTTAGCTCATTTTATTACTTTAGTTGGAATTTCTTATGAATCTCTTAAACTATATACAATTCCAAATACAATGATGAATTCTCTTTTATTTAATATTAAAATATTTCTTACTTCTGAAAAAAGACAGAACCCATGAATAATTATGTTTTATCTTTCTAAAAAGAATATGAAAGGGGGCGATTTTCATCTGCAGCACAGTAGTTTGATAGTGTGTTCATTCTAACCACCTGAAAACATACATGGGAAGCTTGTCCTATTTCGATGGTGTGCCCTGTTTAAAATATGTGTGGCAAGCTGTCCAGTGCTGCTAAACTGTTTGTAGATAACTCGACCTTTGGGAGGCTAGAGATACAGGATGGCAATTCTAAAGGGAAGACTTATTTTCTGCAGTATTTTTGATGTCTTAGACATTCCAACCACGCCGCTGGAAGGGTAAACAGCACTCTAAAGATGCACAATGTCTGAACTCCAAAGACTGATTGGTGCAAATGATGAGTTATTGGGTTCTGTACAGGATGATTCACTTAACTGAAGTGAACAGGATCAGATTAAAGACAGATTAGAAAATAACTTGCTATAGGACAACCATTGCTGAAAGCTCCACTGAAGAGGATAGAGAGGCAGATATTAGATATCCAACTGTCAAAAGAAAAAAATCTTTTTCTGCACAGACAATTAATCAGCCTAGTGGGTAGTATGCCAGGGGTTTACTGTTATGTGTCAGAGATATGGGAGGAACTTTCTTCCTTCTTGCATAGGCATTTGGAATTGCAGACATCCATGTATCACATAATTACCTATTGGAACGCATGATTACCCATGTAGTCATGGCAGATGGGCCCTTCTTGCAAGAGTGCGTGCAGTTAATATCTGCGAGTCTTGCTTGTATTGACAGAATGACACCCCTATAAGACAAAAATAAAATCATTACTTTATATGTTGCCATAATGCCAACATGTATTTATTAATCAAATTAAACCTTGGTAGAGAAAGTCACAGGAAGGCCAGCATGGTGGCTCATTGGTTAGCACTGCTACCTCACCCTCGGGCGACTGTCTGTGTGGAGTTTGCACCTTCTCCCCGGGTCTGCGTGGGTTTCCTCCGGGTGCTCCGGTTTCCTCCCACAGTCCAAAGATGTGCAGGCCAGGTGGATTGGCCATGCTAAATTGCCCATGGTGTTCAGGGATTTGTAGCTTAGGTGGGTTATAGGGGGATGGGTCTGGGTGGGATGCTCTGAGGATCGGTGTGGATTTGTTGGGCCGGAGGGCCTGTTTCCACACTGTAGGGATTCTATGATCTAAGTTCTAAGAAGGCCCTACAGGTTAGGAATTCCCATGTTTGATCATTAGTTTGATGGGTTGCAACAAGAATGTCACAAGAAGTACTATCGTTAGGTTCAGGTAAAAAGTCAATCTGAATTATCATTCTAAATAGAGCTGTTTGCATTGTTACTTAAGGATAAGGTAAGGTTCGACTTGAACGAAGGGAAAATTGATGAACAACAGATCAGAATAAAAGAAAAAGCATTAATACGTCTTTATGGGAGAGGATTGAACATATTTTAAGAGAAGGTGTGAATCCATGTTTTGAATATGTTTTTTCCTTCAATATGCCTTTACAGTAAAACTTTAACAGATCTTAAATGAAATATTACCCTGGAACTCCAGTCTATTCCTTGTCCTCTGAGGAGAGATTGAACAGTTTAGGCCTATACCTGCTAGAGTTTAGAAGGATGAAAGGAGATCTAATTGAAGTATATAAGATGCCTAAAGGGATTGACAAAGTAGATGTAGAGTGGATATTAGGGGGCGAAGGGATGGCAGATTTAAAAAAAAGATGAGGAATTACATCTCTGAAAGGGTTGTGAATTTGTAGAATTCACTACACTGGAGTCTGCTAAGTGCTGGGCCACCTGAATAAATTTAAGGAGGACATAGGTAGATTTTTAATTGGTAATGGGTTTAAGGGTTATAGGGAGTGGCAGGAAAGTGGAGTTTGAGGCCAAGGTGAGATCAGCCATGATCGTATTAAATGCCACAGCAGACTGAAGGGGCTAAATAGCCTAGTGCTGCTCCTAGTCCTTATGTACCTTCGTAGGGTAAACTCGCATCACAACAAAAATATTTGTGAATGATTTTCTCGTTAGCTACAACTGGAATCTTCACAAAATCACAGAAAAGTAATCACATTGCAAATGGAACATTTGGGTGCGGATCACAATTTACAAAATATCAGACAATACACACTCAACTTACACAAAAATGTTAGTTTAGAGTTTATCGTGCATTGTGAATAATTTAATTCAATACAAAGAGCATTACATCTGAATTCTATTTTTGTGTTTCATACTTATAAATTAGACCATAATCCAGAAATGCTCACAGAATGGAGTAGTCTCCATTTCTCTCAACTAATTTTCAGAACAGAAGTGTAGATTAGAAGCTAATTTTAAGAACAGAAATATAATTTACAATAGATGGATAGCAGAAGCTAAATGTTACAAACATTTAACTTTGAAAAATATTTCGCATTAGCAAACAATTGCTGTTACAATAATAGAGGCACACCTGATATCTGAACCTATTGTAATACAACGGTAAAAGCAAAATACTGCAGTTGTTGGAGAACTGGAAAAAAAAGTGTTGGAGAAACTCAACAAGTCTGGCAGCATCTTCTGAACGAGAATCGTATCAAACTTAAAACATTAAGTTTGTTTCTTTCCCTACAGATGCTGCCCGAACTAATGATTTTCTCCAGTCCTTTTTTTCCATTGTTTCAGCATCACACAGTTCCAGCAACTATTGCTTAAACACAACTCCAAATTCATTATTGCATGATAGAATGAGAAATGAAAGTTCGACAAGTGACATTTTTAGGTTTTGAATTGGGCCTGAAGTTGTGATCAGTCCAGTTCCAACAGCAGAAATACAGCCTGACCATTCATATAATTGAAAAACAAGGTGACAATACATATTCTGATCTGTCCTTGCTTGTGGAAGACATTGGGCTTAATTTTACACTCCTTTGGCTAAGTTCAAGTTTAGTCAAGTTCCTGGAGAGATGCTTGCCGTGTGGCCCAGTGAACTGTCTCACCATATCTTACTAAAGGCACCACATCTTTGCTAAAACTTTAAGCACACATTAAATACCTACCATATCCCTGTGGAGTGTCTCATGTCTGATTCTAGCCCCATCTTACCACATGGCATTCCAGAACAATTTGCCGCTCAGTAGATATCCAGAATTCATTGGCATCCCTTGCGTCCATGACATCTTAAGAAGTCTGTTGTGCACCCACCCACTGTGAGTGCAGAGTTGCCCTGCAAGATTCCTGAAAATCGCCATGGACCTAGAAATGGAGGAATTTCAATGCTCTGCAGTGCAGGGACATGGAGGCCCTGCTAGACAGTGTGGTACAGAGGCAGGATGTCTTTCAGACCAGGAGTGGAGGCAATGACTCCAGACCATGCCAGTTTGATATGAAGCTGCCAACTGGGTTAAAACAATCTCAGTTGTCTAGGGAAACATTTGAGTGAAAGGTACCTTGACTTGACTGAGGCCTGCTGACAACCTAGACAAGATTTCTTCCTTTGTGTATACGCTAACAGCATGGTAAGATAGTAGTAATATGAGCCTTGTAACTCTGGCTGAAAGAGTTCAAACACACCTGCATATATGAGATGAGTAGACTTCTTTCTCCAAGCTTTAGAATGTACAAATTTCTTGAGTATTTAGATCCTTCATAACAGTTCTTACTTTGCATGAATACTTAGTGTTATTCGTGAAGCCTGCCCTGGTAAACAAAGCTGCTCAAGTGAGGCTGCCATATCTGCTCCTATGATGCTGCTTGGCCTGCTGTGTTCATCCAGCTCTGCACCATGTTGTCTCGGATTCTCCGGCATCTGCAGTTCCTACTGTCTCTGCCATATTAACTGATGCCTGTAGAGGCAAGTAGGGCTGAATCCATAGAACAGAATCATAGAAGCCCTACATCGTGGAAACATGCCATTTGGCCCAACAAGTCCACACTGACCCTCCGAAGAGTATCACATCCAGACCCATCCCCCACCCTTTCCCTGTAACCCTGCCATTCCCATGGCCAATCCACCTAACCTGCACCTGGACTGTAGGAGGAAACCGGAGCACCTGACGGAAACCCACGCAGACACGGGGAGAATGTGCAAACTCCGCACAGACAGTTGTCTGCAGGTAGGATCGAACCTGGATCCCTGGTGCTGTGAGGCAGCAGTGCTAACCACTGAGCCACTATGCTGCCCTATTCTATTCTGTTAATTTTCATATTCCAAAAGTGGCTGAATTTAAAAAGACACTATACTCAAAATGTTCACACGTGGTTCAGTTATGTAGAAAAGAATGGTTGGGAATGGAAGGCAAAGAGCATGGCTGTTGGGGCAGTGGAGGATCCTGGAGAATGGAGGGAGTAAATGGAATGCAATGATAAGGCAAGAGGGACAAGGAATGGTGGGAACTGCGTATTTACATGTGGAACACAATGGGGGTAATCTGGTGTGATGGGAAAGGAGAAATGGTTAGTACTTGAATAAAGAATCAGGTAAAACTAAGGTTGACATGGGGACCTGGATGAGTGGGATCAAGGGAAAGAGCAGGAATATCAAAGGAGAGAGTGACAGAAGCCAATAGCCAGAGGGAGAGATTGAGGAAGGACAGAGGGGACACTAAAGGAAAGGAGGAGACCAACAACAGTGTTAGAGGGGGAAGAGTAGTTCGTGATTTATTCGAATAAAAAAGTAACAAACAGCATCTTTGTCCTAAATCAGTTCACAAAAGATGACTTTGCCGAGAATAGGCAGTACACATAAGAGCAGCCTATGACCTGCTTATAGCAGCACGTCTAACTGAGGTACTCAAAACAGATACTGACATATACTATTGTGCAAACATTCAGTTAATGGCTTAGTGCTAAAGGGAAGCAATCCCTGTAGTACAAAGATGAATAAGCTCTATCAACTCCTTACACCAACACTCCAATCATGTCTTATGATGCATTTCATTCTGAGAAAAGCATAAGAATAAAGAACATAATAAACAAGAGCACAAATAGGCCATTCTGCTCACCTGCTTGCCCTGCCATTCTATCAGACCATGTCTGATCTGTGCCAGGTCTCAATTCCTATTTCATGCAAGCTCCTCATAGCACTCAACTCACATGTTTTTGCCCAGTCACTCATTCTATCCATATCCCGCTTGTAGATTCCTTATGCCCTTGTATCAGCTGCGTATAAAAACATAAATATTTGTTCATGCTGAAAACTGCCACCCTTACCCTGTGAATGCTTGATCCGCAGGTGGGAATAGCAGATTGGAGGCTTTCTCATTAGATTGCTGTTGATATTCAATCTCCTCTTCAGCACAGGCACATTCCCCTCACTCTCCTGACAGCTCAGTGGCCTGCTCCTTGAAAGGATCAGAATCCTTATGTTAGGCATCACCTACTCCCTATTTGTATAGGTGTGTTTGTGTTCATTGTACTCAATACTTCTCTCCTTTTCCAGGATTAAGAGACATTAGCATGGCTGTATGAGCACTTCACCTGAACTGATACACACACACAATCATAGCTCTCTGTGTGTGTGAACAGTAGCAGGAATCTGGTATGTGAGAAGCTAGGAGTTAACAAACAAAAGATATTTTGGCATAGTTAAAAGAGTTACAGTTATGGATAAACACTAAAGTATATGTGATGTGTTTGTGTGAGATATCTGTGAGCTGTTTATCCAGAAACCATTTCTGTGGTTGTGTCGTGCCGTGCAAGCCTTTGGTGAAAAGCTATAATGTATAATTTCTACTCATTGTGATGAAAGGTCAGTGAGTTAATGGTATGTGAGCTGCTGAGTGTTGTAATTCCTTTGACGTTTTAAGTGTGAGCCCTGGCACATGTGCAAGAGACAGTGCCATTTAGTGTATGTAGTCCCAAACATTAGTTGCAATGAAGTGACAGCCATTGATTTCACATGAAGAATCTGATGGAGATGCCTGGCATCCAACCTTGTGTGCAAAAGTCCTCTGCATTAATAACCTTTGAATGCTATCTCAGATTCAGTAGGGCATGACTCATTGAGTAGGCCAGGGTACAAACCCTGTTAGAGGGAAGTAGATTATCCATTCACTTCTGTCCAAACTGTCTTTGTCAGTCGAGATGGCCATTTATTTCCTTATCTGGAGAAAAGGTGTTCCCTTCTTTCCTTGACAGCCTTCAGAAAGCCCTCAACAGAGCCACTGCGATAAAACAGTGCTGCTTCTTGCCTGACCTCTGACGCTGCCAGGGTGTGAGTGTAGATGATAAGCAAAGGTTGAGCCACACCTCTGGATTGCATTGAGTGAAATGCTGTCCGAGTGCTGTTTAAACACAGTGCCTGTAAATAGGCACCTAGGAAGTCCTGGTGTTGAGCAGAACTTCCTTGCCCACCTGCCTATAAAATTTGCCATTTTGCCCATACGTGCAAATACAAGTGAGAAGAAGAACATGGGAAAACTCAAAAAGCTCCCAAGCAAAGGTAACTCTTGCCCACCACTACACTTTGGCTCAAAAATGCAAGATTCTGGTCATCATGTCTGTACAGCTAGCTGTGTGCTGGTGCAATACTGTATAAACTCACTTCTATGATCATTCTCCATAGTCTGTACATTCTGCTTCAATTTTGGTTTCTTATTCACTCGCATGATGTTAACATCACTGACAAGGACAACATTTATTGTCCATCTCTAACTGCACTTGAGAAGGCTCTGGTGAACTATCTTATTGAACTACTGCCATTAGTCTTATTTATATATAACTCAGTTGCTGTTAGAAGTGAGTTTGTGGTTTTGATACAGATGTGCTAACAGTATAGCAATGTAGCTTGAGCTGGTGTGCGGTTTTCGAGTAGTTTGTAGACAGAAAAGTTCCTATATGATTGCTGCCCTTGCCCAACTACATTGTAGATGTTGTGGGTTTGAAAAGTGCTGTCAAACACAAGTTGCTGCAGTGCATCTTGTATCTGGTACAGACTGCTGCCACTGTGCATTGGTGGATGGACTAAGTGTTTAAAGTAATGCTTGATGTACCAGTCAGGTCCCCTGTTTTGTTGGTTGATGGTGTTGTACTGCTTGAGTGTTGCTGAAGCTTCACTCATCCAGGCAAGTTCACAGCATTCATCATACTTCTCATTTGTGCCTTGTACTTGGTGAATAGATTTTAGGGAGCCAGGAGGTGAGTGAATCACTACAAAACTCCCAGTCTCTGACCTGCTGTTATAACCAGAATATTTAAGTGGCTGGTCCAGTTCAGCTTCAGGCAATGCATGACCCTTCCAGAATGATGTTCGTGGAGGATACAGTGACATAATGCTTTTGAAGGTCCAGGGAATCAAATGATCCCTTAAAACATTTCCTTTAAAAATTGACTATGACACTGCCTATGTTTATTTGCTCTTAAAATCTTTATCTGTACTTTTTTTTTACTTTTAGACTTGATTGCTCTAACACATTTCCAACTGACTTTCCATATTCCACTGACTTTAAATTTAGCACCATCCAAATCTCTACTGCCAATATCCTAGTTTTCACACATCTTAAACAGCCTCAACTTTAATTGTTCCATCATTTGTAGCCTTGCCTTCAGTTGTCAGGTTCCTTTAATCTGGATTTCCCTCCCTAAATCCCGTTACTTTGTTACCTCTCTTTCTTGCTTCATAGCACTCCGTAAAACCTATCTCCTTGGCTAAGTTTTTTGTCACATACTGTACGCTCTAATATTCCTTAATGTGGTTTATTATTACATTTTGTTTAACATGTTGCTGTAAAGCATGATGGGACATTTCATTATCTTAGACGTTATATAAACACTAATTGTTGCTGTTAGCGTGATGGCACGTTAAAGCAGTTGTGATTCATCATGAGCTTCCATTTATCATTTCTTTACAAACTGACCTGAATCAATATTGAACTGCACACATTACAATAGATTTACAGTAATTCAATTAAATAGTCTATACCGTAGTATGGATTGAAAGTTATGTTTTGATTTAAGAAGAAATTAATTTTATCCCAAGAAGAATTTGGAGAAGTCAAATTTCCACAAAAAATTGACCTTCAATATAAGTTTCTTTTCATATTTTAGTAGATGGAAGTTGGACTGAATGGAGCAAATGGTCAGCATGTGGAACAGAATGCACACATTGGAGAAATAGAGAATGTTCGGAACCAGCACCAAGAAACGGTGGGAAGGAATGTGATGGACTTGTTATGGAGTCAGAAAATTGCACAAATGGTTTATGTCCACAAGGTATATATGATTTTATTATATGATTTTTACTGGAAAGAAGAAAGCGTGTCACACAGAAGTGTGATAAAGCACAAATTTTACAGATATTCCATGGTTTATTCAGAAAGAAATGTAAAACATTCAGGTTTAAATTTATTGGAAGAATTAGATCTAGAACTAAAATCAAAATATCTCCAAGGTAGGCAACCTTGATATCTCTGTATATTATTATAAGTATAACAGTGATTAAAAACAAGAATTTACTAGAAACTAAACTAAAATTATATCAACTTACCATTATGCTAAACTGAAATATTGTTTTGATTTTAAGCTGTTTTGTTATTCTCAAAGATCCTAAAAATGCAGTTGAAATGGTAATACAAAGTAAGATTGAAAAATGCAGAAAATTGAGTTACGTACAATGTAATAGAATGGATTCACCAAAATTGATTAAGCAAGCACCATGAACAACATTATAGTGATGGCAACCTTCCATCTCATAAGATGATGGTTTACAATGTGTTGGTCAACTCTATTTTAAGCATTACCTAATATGCCTCAGGAACCCCATGGCAGGCATGATTGTATAGCCCTCCAAACAATCAGCCTCGTTAGTCTTGGTATCATTGACACTCTCCCGGTTGTCACTGTCAATGCCTACTGCCTTTTTGTTTAACTTGCAGGTGGCCTTGTAATGGGGATATAGGTACCCAGGATATTGTGTGGCCAGTTCATTCCAAAGAAGGTCTTTGGATATATTGCTGTCATTGGTCAGATGATCTTGGCTGAGCCAGAGCAAATGTTTGCTTACCAATGAGTGCATGATGATAGAATTAAAATGTTCCAGGAACTCTGAGTTGTGGAGTGCGCTGAGGATGCAGGCTTGATATCCTTGCAGGTTGGTGATCTCAGTCAGGTTCTGTTGTTCCACACTCTCTCTCAGCTTTGACATGGCAGTTGTAGGTTTTACAATGTGTGTGTGTTAATTTCAGCATCATGGTTGATGATGTTCCAAACTAAGACCTTCTCTTTCTTGAATGGGTTTGAGCTCTCTGAGTATTGTTGGAGCAGCACTCATTCAGGCATGTATTGAATATTCCATCACACAAATGACTGGTGTCTTTAAGATGGTCGGCAGGGTTTGGAGAATTAGGAAAAGAGTTAGGCACCACAAAATTTTCTATCTCTTACCATTAGGGAGATAAGTCAAGATTCTGAGTAATTTGTAAAGCACAAGTTAGAAAGTGGAGTTGTAGGTGGTAAGCCTAACTTGAAGGTCAATTCATTTTCTAACTGTGATTTTAAAAAAAAAAAGTCTTCTGATTTCTGGGTACCAAACCTTTTGTTTGTAAGGCATTTAATTACCAGAAAGCTTCTAAAATATTATGAATAATTACATTCCCTTGAATAGGTTTTTTGTGCATAGTATTAATTCTCTGCAGTCAACTATGAATTGTGACCAACTGCAGCTCATAATTCTCTTCAGGAGTCTGTGACAACAGTAAAAGCACCTTGTAAGGACGTTCAAACTGGAGACGTATCGGAATTGGTTCAACATTTTCCTTCATCTTAAAGGTTGGGGATCAAAGAGATAGTGACTTAACTTGGCTCAGTATTAGAGCATGGCTTGCAACACATCAGGATAGGGGGAAGCTGCAGCATTGTAACATTCTCACAATGGTAGTAAATAAAGTATACCACATCTCACGGTGCCTCCATGTGATGCATTCTGAAAGTATACTTCAGACAAGCAATAGGAACTCACATGAAGGTGTAAAACAGTATGTTAAACAATATTTGAGCGATTAAAATTATAATTCTGGTCTGAAGGTCTTAGACACAAAAAGTATCCCCTATAATGAAACAGTGACTTGATACTGCTCCTCGGGCAGATGTTTTTGATTGATTATATGGTAGAAGGACTGGCATTGATGTTAACCATATATGTTAATGTTTGTAAGCAAGAAGAGTGATCAGACATTATCTATAATAAGTTGCTGTCATCTCTGGTGCAAGAAAATACTAGATTCTTCTGCTTTTACACTGTTTCCCATGTTATTGGCATTGTTTTGTAGTTAGAGACTGTTAAAATAGTGGTGAATATGGGCTTAACAAATTTTAACTTCTAACATCAGGTTGTTATATCTGAGACCTATTTTGATTAATACGGTTTTACCAAAGAAAAAATATGGATCTAACTGACTACGGTGGTCACCTGACCATAGATTTTGATGCAGGGTCTATGAGGCCTTTGTCTCAGAATAACAAAATCTGTCTGCATTGGAATTAGCATTTTTATCTAAATACATCAAAACCAGGCTTTTGAGTCAACATCAAGAAATTTGCATTTCCTGCTTAATTCATATGTGTTTGATAATTTCATATATTGGAAGATGAAAGTGTAGCTTCCCAGCTAGCCAGCTTAAAAATATGGTGGGGACCAGACACGGGAATGCACACTGAATTTTATTTCACCAGTTGCCTTTGAATGGCATCATGGAGAGAAAGAAATAGAAGCATCTGTTTAAAAAAAAAATTGGAAGACTCTTTCCCCTTGCCAGTTTCTCTCATCATCTTTGTAAATAAAATCCAGTGAAAAAGCAGATTGGGAAAATATCCGTTCACTCAGAACTCAAAGATAACTACAAATTTTGCCATTGATGAGGATACAAGTCATATATTAGACAATTGGGTCTCCAGATGAATATCTAACATGTCCAACATCAAGGATGCTGAGGATTTTTAAACTGTGTAATTTTCGTTCCCTTCATTTACCTTTTAAGTTAGGCCCCTACTACTGTAGAGAGGGCACCTTACTGTGTCATGATCTGAAGCAGATTAAGATAGTGATGGTGAGGAGAAGGAATATACCAGGAACATAAAACATTTCCACTGGGTAAATTGAGAATTAATATTCTCGTTTATATTGCAGTATTCTTTCAACATGTCTGTGCAGTGGAAAACTGCAGAAATATTTGCAGTAAAGAAAATATTAGGAACACATGGTGGCCTGGAAGGAAGGTCACTGGACTAGTGATCTGGTTAATAATCTGAGATTCAAATGCCACCATGGCATCAAATGAAATTTTAACTCAATTAATAAAATCTGGATTTGGAAGCTAATCTCAGTAATGCTGGTCATGAAACTATCATTTGTTGTTGTAAAAACTCACCTAGTTTACTTGGTCACAGCAAAGCCGAAGGGCCAGCATGCGGTGGCTATGCTGAGACTAGGAGTGCGTGGCCGCTGTGCTTGGGCCATGTTTATGATTTCTGTCCATGGCCATGAGTTCACTAACCTCCTTTAGAGAAGGAAACCTGCCATCCTTAACTGGTCTGACTGATGTGCAACTCAAGATCTACAACAATGTGGTTCACTCTAAACTGCCCTCTGCAATTACCTTAACAAGCTTCTCAATTCAAGGCTGATCAGGGAACAGAGAATACAAGTTAAATGCAATGGTGTACCACAGAGCTCAGTTTTGGGACTGCTTCTGCCCGTTGAACATCAATGATTTAGTGAGGTTAGCTGGAATAGCATCCAAATCTGCAAGGAGATTTATAAGATGTGAAATGTGCAAAATATGTGGTAGCTGCAGTTCAATGTCAGAAAGATCAGAAGATGTACTGTAGATATCGAAAGCTGTCCCTCAAGATTGAAGCAATGAAAGGAATACTGCATTTTATCAAAAGAGATTTAAAGTGTAAGAGATATGATGGTGAGTCTTGAAAAAACCTTAATAGGGATGGAATAGGGCATGACATTTGGGGTTGCACACAATGTTGAATATAAAAAAATACAGCACAGATTCACAAAGATTGCAACTGGAATATGGGGTAATACGGTTATGAAAATTACTTTAAAAATTGGGAATGGCTTCATTAAAGTAAATAAGATTATAGAACATAGAACATAGAACATAGAACATTACAGCGCAGTACAGGCCCTTCGGCCCTCGATGTTGTGCCGACCTGTGAAACCAATCTGAAGCCCATCTAACCTAAACTATTCCATTATCATCCATATGTTTATCCAATGACCATTTAAATGCCCTTAAAGTTGGCGAGTCTACTATTTTTGCAGGCAGGGCATTCCACACCCTTACTACTCTCTGAGTAAAGAACCTACCTCTGACATCTGTCCTATATCTATCACCCCTCAATTTAAAGCTATGTCCCCTCGTGCTAGCCATCACCATCCAAGGAAAAAGGCTCCCACTGTCCACCCTATCTAATCCTCTGATCATCTTGTATGTCTCTATCAAGTCACCTCTTAACCTTCTTCTCTCTAACGAAAACAGCCTCAACCTTTCCTCATAAGACGTTCCCTCCATACCAGGCAACATCCTGGTAAATCTCCTCTGCACCCTTTCCAATGCTTCGACATCCTTCCTATAATGCAGTGACCAGAACTGTACGCAATACTCCAAGTGCGGCCGCACCAGAGTTTTGTACAGCTGCAACATGACCTCATGGCTCCGAAACTCAATCCCTCTACCAATAAAACCTAACATATGGTATGCCTTCTTAACAACGCTATCAACCTGGGTGGCAACTTTCAGTGATCTATGCACATGGACACCGAGATCTTTCTGCTCATCCACACTACCAAGAATCTTACCATTAGCCCAGTACTCTGTATTCCTGTTACTCCTTCCAAAGTGAATCACCTCACACTTTTCCGCATTAAACTCCATTTGCCACCTCTCAGCCCAGCTCTGCAGCTTATCTATGTCCCTCTGTAACCTGCAACATCCTTCCGCACTATCCACAACTCCACCAACTTTGGTGTCATCCGCAAATTTACTAACCCATCCTTCTACGCCCTCATCCAGGTCATTTATTAAAATGACAAACAGCAGTGGCCCCAAAACAGATCCTTGAGGTACACCTCTAGTAACTGAACTCCAGGATGAACATTTCCCATCAACCACCACCCTCTGTCTTCTTACAGCTAGCCAATTTCTGATCCAAACCGCTAAATCACCCTCAATCCCATGCCTCCGTATTTTCTGCAATAGCCTACCATGGGGAACCTTATCAAACGCTTTACTGAAATCCATATACACCACATCAACCGCTTTACCCTCATCCACCTGTTTGGTCACCTTCTCAAAGAACTCAATAAGGTTTGTGAAGCACGACCTACCCTTCACAAAACCGTGTTGACTATCCCTAATCAAATCATTCCTTTCTAGATGATTATAAATCCTAACTCTTATAATCCTTTCCAACACTTTACCCACAACCGAAGTAAGGCTCACTGGTCTATAATTACCAGGGTTGTCTCTACTCCCCTTCTTGAACAAGGGCACAACATTTGCTAGTCTCCAGTCTTCTGGCACTATTCCTGAAGACAATGACGACATAAAGATCAAAGCCAAAGGCTCATGCAATCTCCTCTCTAGCTTCCCAGAGAATCCTAGGATAAATCCCATCTGGCCCAGGGGACTTATCTATTTCCAGAATTGCTAACACCTCCTCCTTATGAACCTCAATCCCGTCTAGTCTAATAGACTGTATCTCAGTATTCTCCTCGACTACATTGTCTTTTTCCTGTGTGAATACTGACGAAAAATATTCATTTAGCACCTCTCCTATCTCTTCGGACTCCACGCACAACTTCCCACTACTGTCCTTGACCGGCCCCAATCTTACTCTAGTCATTCTTTTATTCCTGACATACCTATAGAAAGCTTTAGGGTTTTCCTTGATCCTACCTGCTAAAGACTTCTCATGTCCCCTCCTGGCTCTTCTTAGCTCTCTCTTTAGGTCCTTCCTGGCTAACTTGTAACTCTCAAGCGCCCTAACTGAGCCTTCACGCCTCATCCCTACATAAGCCTCCTTCTTCCTCTTGACGAGATTCAACTTCTTTAGTAAACCACGGTTCCCTCGCTCGACCACTTCCTCCCTGCCTGACAGGTACATACTTCTCAAGGACACGCAGTAGCTGTTCCTTGAACAAGCTCCACATTTCAATTGTGCCCAGCCCCTGCAGTTTCCTTCTCCATCCTATGCATCCTAAATCTTGCCTCATCGCCTCATAATTGCCTTTCCCCCAGCTATAACTCTTGTCCTGCGGTATATATTATGAAATGATTTGATTGGTGTCTTGAAAATTGTGAAGGGCTGCAACAAGATGGATAAACGCAGACTGTTCTGAGTGATTGAGGAATCTAGAATGAGAGGATAAAGCTATATGATTAAATGCAAAAAGATTAAGAACAGACAGCAGGAGAAAGTTTGCTTTACAGAAAGGATAATGAGGCTTTGGAATGCATTGTAGGAGCAGATGACTGAGGCAGAGACCAGTTAACAGGTAAGAATGATCAAAATCAGTGGATGAAGAAATGAAAGATGAACAGATATGCGAACACTGGATGTGAGAACAGGGCAGGCACATGAAACTATGACTGCTGCTAGTGTGGAGGATAAAAACTGATGCATTCTAGTTGGGATGAACAATCTTTCCACTTTTGAATTTCTGTATAAGATGCTAAACCTTGCTCATCAGAAAATTGCAAATATGTACTCCTAGGGCTCTGAGATCTGTAGAATTGATATGGATTTCTCTTAAGATTCACCTTTTCTCTGTCTGCAGCTGCACGGTTCATTCCTCCTTAATCTTTCTCATACAATGAGATTTGTAGATCACCCACCTAGGAAATGAAAACCTGAAGCCCTTATTAGCAATTAAAATAAAAACATGTTAACAATGCACACAGTTATTACATTATTGCGTATGTTCAACAAGTTAGGAGCTGATTAGATGCATTGTGAGTTATGAATCTGCAGAGTTTGCTTGTCCATTTGGAATCAGGTCAACTCCAGGAAAGGGTGTATCTGTTCTGTTGAAAACTGTACTACCTTACATTTATTTACATTAAAAAATATTTATCAATTGTTTATCCATTTTGCAAGTTTGTTAATATCGTGTCTTTTAATGCAGTCCTCAGCATTATTGGCCATGCCTCCCTAGTTTGCTATGATCAGTAAATTTAGAAGCTGAAGATACATTTCTTTGACTTACGTGGAGATGTTGACAAAGATGGCAGGAAAGATAAATAATTAGGTGGAATGGCCCCAGATAGATATTTGCCCCTTCTTGCCACCATAGCAATTACACTTTGAGCTTAAAGAAACTTTAGAATGTCAATGGGCAACTTTCTTGAACAACCACCAAATAAAACCCTTAAGTGGTCAACCAATGACCACTTAAGGGCCTCAGTCCGCCACTGGTCTGATTACCTGTCATCCTGGCAGGCGAGAAAGGTGGCTGCTTTCCCAACAGGGCAACCTGCCAGGTATATTTGAGGGGTTTCCATTTGTCCCTTCTGAGGCAATCAGAGACGGAGATGGGGTGTGCAGGCTGATGGCTGCTGTAATTAATCTACTGTCCTTACTTCTGACATCCTTGAGTCTGCTCTCCGCACAACTCCCATTGCATGGTTGAGAAGCCTGGGCCTCCAATAATGCTGTTCAACCCTCTCAAGCTGCCATCTCTAGAAGCTCACCAAACAGTATTTAGTTGGTGCTTGATTTGACAAGCTTTTTCACTGGTGAAGGTGGGGAGTTAATCGCCCCTAAGTCACATTCTCAAGAGCAGCCAGGAACGGACAATAAATGCTGGCCAACCAGCAGTATCCACATCCCATGAGTGAATAAATATTCAAAAAATGCCACAACATCTCATGCACAGGAGACTAATTTCCAGCCTTGTTTATGATTACCATGTCTAAATTTTTAATTTAGACTATGACTAATGGTGACTCCAGCATTAAGCTTTGTGCAACTTTACTTTCCAACCCTGCCATTCTGAATATCCTATCTTTTGCTTCTCCTGTCTGCTTTCATTTTATTTAACCTATTTTTCCTAATCAACTTGTTCAGAGGTGTTATCACACACCTCTAGAGCAGGTGGGATTTGAACCCAAGTTTGTCAGTCCAGAGGTAGGGACACTACCTCTGCGCCACAAGAGGGCTTCTTGCTCTTATGTTTTTAAAGACTTGCTAGATTTGCTCACTAATTTCACTATAGAGACTTTGGTCCCCTAATTAACAACATAATTACTTCTTTAATGATATAATCATTACTAATTGACTGTCAATCAAGCTCTCCACCCCAAAAAAGGGAATGATTTGTTGGGTTTCATTACCATGTCATACAGAGTTAATAGAAATGTAGACTTTTCATTCCTGGCAGCCCATTTTTCAGATTACAAATGGATTGACAGCAGTTGGAAATCATCCTTTGTGTCTGTGAATTTCTCTGATTTCTGTCATTTGTTTGTCTCTATTGCATTATCATAGCTACAATTCAACCATCTACAATTCTCCAAATAAGCAAATTACAAGCTTTCCATTCTTTGGTTGGGACCTTCCTGTTTTCAGACTAAATCCAAGTGTGAAAAAGTTGCCAGGCAGAAAAATCAAGAGGGCATTATTGTGTTTGGTCAGTGGGAAGGGTGGAGTGGAGAGGTGAGTCGGAAGATGGACAAGACCACATCCCCTACTTATATCCACCTATCTCTAATTCACTTATACCCCCCCACAATTTATTTCTGGGCTCCCCTTCCCCTCCCCAGTTTTGACAAAAGGTTTCGGACTGAAATGTTGACTTTCCTGTCCCTCAGTTGCTGTCTGACCTGCTGTACTTTTCCAGCTCCACATTTATTGACTCTAGCTTCCAGCATCTGCAGTCCCTACTGTCTCCAATTGACAGTTCCAAGTGATTACTGTATTTGAGTCTCACTGATGTTTGCTGTATCTGGTTCTGCCTAGCTATTGAGGTGAGGCTTCTATAAGGTGTTCAGTAGGTCAGTTGGAGCAGTTCAGGGGTCACTAAAGAGCACTTCCAGGGATAAAGTAAGTTGGAGAAGAAAACAGATAAAAAACAGAAGTTCCCGCAGGAAAGAACTGTTAAGCTACATTGCAGAGAAGGTGATGTAGGGCACACAGAAAACTGGAAGAACCCCAGATGCTGGAAATCTTAAACAAAAACAGAAATTACTGGAAAATCTGCACAGGTCTGGCAGCAACTGTGGAGAGAAATAAGAGTTAACTTTTCGGTTCCAGTGACCCTTCTTCAGGTTATATGGCACCCCTGGCTCTCTGCAGTCAGAACTTGGGAAGAAGTTCCACAGTTGTTATGAACCAGACGAGGCCCCCTCAAAATATTTTACGAAGGTAGCCTAGACCCTAAATTTTTCTTATTTTAAAGGCAGAGTGAAGTGCCGTGTTCCAGGTGTAATGCGGCTGGTCAAACTACTCAACGTTAAGTAAAACACAATGCATTAAAATACTGCAGTTAAAATACAACCAAAAAACACTTAGAATGACTTAACTCCACTGGAAAACTTAATTGAATAATAGATACTGTAACTATTACTAATAAGCTGTTCCAGTTAGTAACATCTCATAAAAACACCCCTTGGCAAAATGGCAAATTCTCAGATTCTCATATGCAGTTCTACAATCTAGGAGGAAGACAAATCAAGAGAAAATACAGAGAGCAGCAGCTGGGAGACATTTACTAAAGCTTCCTTTCTATTGAGGTCCCAACAGCTTCTGGTCTACTGACAAACCAAAACCTAGAAATCCTGATCTGTGAGATCTGGCCACACTCATTCAGACTGTTTAAAAAAAAAACAAGGCCTCCCAAGCTGTTTACTCAAGTGGTCATGGTAGACTGTTCTGTGCCTCTGCCTTATAATCTCTTCTCAAAAGAAAAGGACAAAATAACCTCTTAAAGCCACAGCATTGTCGCACAATTTGTAGCTGTTTGATCCCAGCTGATGGTTGTGACAAGACAGGTCAGATCCCAGGTGAAACATGGCTTGATAGATTAAATTGCCTTTCGGCTGATAGAGATCTTTTCTTCCCAACTGAACTTGTTTCTGTCTACTCACACCTGTTTATGTAGGTTTTAAAAGAATACCCAAAGTGAACACTTCAGTAATTACCCCACCAGGTAACTTATGTAATTATTTAGCATAAGTCACATGATTTCTTGAAAATACTGCTTTTATTTTGCCCCCGCTGCTAAAAAATATTGATTTTCTGATCCTTAAAAAGACAAATCATGTTGACGGAACTCAAATCTAAACCCCATTCATTTCTACTTTAAAATCCAAGTTCTCAAATAAAAATGATGTTTTCAACCTTCATTACAGTATGTGCAGAATTAATAATATAGTTAGGTTCAGTGACATGTCAAGAACAATTGGATAACTTTATGCAGTCAGAACTCAAGAAATGGTTTGGGGTTTCATTAGGCATCTAAGTGTCAGAATAGTGCTCAGGAAAATTCCTGGTAAGTGTGAGGGCTCAGAAGGAGCTGCTTTCAATAGTTCACTGTATCTGAGTGGTGGGGTGAAAGAAACCCACAAGCAGTATTTACTTAGTGCAGTAGGCAAGATTTTTGCTTGCGAATAAAGGTAGGAGCAGTATTGGTTTACAGAAGCTTGCTGTTTGGGAAAAAATTGAATTATGCCAGTAGATAAATGTTGGACTGCTGTTTCCAGAATCCAGAGAACCGTATTGATGGAAAAGGAAGATGAACGGCTAGAACACGAGAGGTCATTGAAGGAATCCATGATGGAGCACTCTTGAGGGGGTTTTCAGACTAGGTTGTATAATTGGAAGCCCTTGCAAAGTTTTAATGCGATTTAGTAACCCATAGTATTGTTGAAAACTAGGAGCAGAGCAATGTGGATTGTGACAGATCTGTGGGATCTGTCTTGATCTCAATTGCTATTTGATAGGTTTTGCCAGGTATTTCACCAGAGTTTGTCTGTTATCCATGTGGTCTTATTAAGTTTGGGATGTTAGAATATTAGTTACATCTATCTTTACATAGTCTAGACCATTTTTGCCAATAATCTTTACATATTTGTTTGATGAGGTCTTATTTGTAAAAAAAGTCATAACTTTTGTTGACTAAAGAAACCTGGCTGACTTGTTTTTAATAGTAAACTAGATACAGCCTGAGACTTGTATAATTGGCCAAAACATCAATCTGGTTAAATTTAAAATTTGTTATGACGAGTGGTAAAAGGTAAAGTTGCAATAGTTTTACCGTACCACAGGGTGTCTGTCTCATTAATGAAAGAGAGAGACGACCAGTGGCGGTTTTACCTGAGGGTCACCAGGCCTCACACAAGGGGAGAGGCTAAGGAGGAGAGTCCTTTATGGTGACCTCAGCCACTATAGGAATTTAAACCTACAGTGTTGGCATTACTCTGCATTGCAAATCAGCTGTCCAGCTAACTGAGCTAACTGATCTCCATAACTAGTTGAGAAGTGAGCTGAGAAAGAAATTGGTGCATCCTCCAATCTTGGTGATAATACTTCTTAAATGCTGATCGTTGGTAATACCTTACAGTCTGAGGAAAAACACAATCTCCACAATGTTCTCGGAATGGATGCTGCTTGACCTGTTGGGTTTTTCCAGCATTTGTTTTAGGGAAAATGGGCAAAGAAAGGCAGTGCTGAGCCCATTTTTGTTCTTCAGATCTTTGACTGATTTGGATTTGCTCATAGGAAATGCAGTGTGAAAGTATATTGATAGGACAAAATGTAAAAAAAGTTTAACAATTAAATGAGAAGACTGCCATTGTAATCATAAAATTGTGAAACAAAAAATAAATTTACAGAAAGGGAAAATGGAGTTCCCATGGAAGTGTATAGGATAAATTTATTCTCAACAGTAATTAAGGTGAACGTTAAGGGAAGGTGTGGCCCACTATTGCTGTCTTGCCTAAAGTGCTTTTACTTCCAGTTTCCTACTTCCCATTCCCTAATCCTTGTCCTTAATTTCCGACTCAAGATTACTTATCTTTTCCTTAAGTTGCATCATTAATTCTAGATCTTCCATTTGAAATACTCACTCAGAATTAAAGAAGGCTTGGCGTTGTAATATTCCTTAATCAAATCCATCAACTCTTGAAAGATTTTAGTTAGGCTCCTATTTTGCAAAAGCAATGCAGGTTCACAAGCTGTCAGGAGAATTACTCATTGCTTTTCATTTGCCCAGAAGAAATTACAAATTCTTTTCACATATTAGGAATAGTTTTTGACAGCAGGATCAAATGTGTCAAGCTTCTCAAATAATAGCATGATGCCATAAATGCTTTCCCTAACTCAAAGACAACTATTGCGAGCAAATTGCTTCAGGATTGTATTTTTTTTTCTCATCACCACTGAAATAACTCGACAGAGCCTGGTATCCCATCACCAAGTCACCCTTTATTTACATGTGTAGATTCCTTCACACTGAGCCGGCTCTCAGAGTGAACAGAACCTATGGCAGTCCTGTTTATATTTGTCAGCCAGGACTCCTTGGTTGGACCCGATTAACAGCTCCAAGCACTTGGCTGACCTTGTTACGATCGCTACAGTTCCCATCTTAAAATTATGCATTCTGGCTTTCCACATTGTGTATTCATTATGTACTCCTACGCAAACTTGTCATTTTACAATTATTCCCTCCAACTTTTGAAGGATCCTCCATTTCATAATTTGGAAAGCCACTTTCCCCAACATTATTAGGGTTCTGAACAGCTATTAAATGCCCAGTTTAGTGCCATTTTCTGCTTAGCCTCCATTTTGAAATTGACAGGAAGAGGTCAGATTTGTGGAGAGAATTCCAGCAGCTCCACACTGGGTTAATCGCTCACCATCCACTCAACCTACCTACAAGCTTTCCCCTTCCACCCAGGTACTCACTCGATCGAGATAACTCATAAGCCCCAGCACAGGCCTTGGCTCCCATTGCTCCATCCTAGCTCCGAGTCCTAAAATCTGATGACCACATGTTGGTCCAGCAGTGTCTGCTGCACCCAGCCTTGTTGCTGGACCTGCAGAGTTGTTGGCCAATCTCCTTGGTTGGTACAATGCACATCATAAAATAATCTCTTCACAAATATGTAATGCTTATCATTTTTATCCTTTTGGGTCTCCCAACAATGATTGACAGTGACTGAAAGTTTTCGAAGTTTCGGAAGTGGGAAAGGCCAACGTAAGCAGCAGATTGCAGAAACATAATTTAAGGGAATGTGGTGGTAGGTTATGATACTGTGTAAAATGAATATAAATGAAACAAAATTGAACTGTTCAAAAATTTTGCGCAATCAATTAAACCTTATGACAAAGAATAACCCTACAGAGAGAATAAAATGCTGGATGAGTTACAATGTTTTTCGGAAAGTGGCACATGAACATTTTGACAGACTAATCAAAAAGCACCCATTTGCTGGATTTTACAATTTTTATGTACCAAAGTTATATCGGCAGAAAAAATGAATAATATGAACATTGGAATTTGTAATTGGAAAATTGACAATTTTAGTAAGATATAGTTGCATTGATATATCCACAGTGAACTTAAATTACTGTTCACATGTTTTGCTTGCAGCAGTATAAACTACAAACTAACATTACCAGTTAACACTTCAACTGCAAGTATATTGTGCATATCATGGTTATATTTTCAATTTACATTGTGGCAATAAAACTGGCACTGCAGCTATCATTGCCTGATCTACAGTCCAAATAATTTTTATCTTATACACATTAGTCTTACAGTTAACTTGTTGGCCAGCTTATATAATGAATTACTGGGATCAGTTAGCTCAGTTGGATGAATAACTGGGTTTTGATGTAGAGTGACTTCAACAGCACAGGCTTAAGTCTCACACTCTTCACCATGCAGGTCTCACCTTCTTAGCCTCACCCCTCGTGTGGGCATGGTGATCTTCAGGTTAAACTCACCACAAGTTGTCTCTCTCTGATGAGAGTGTGCTCCTTTGGGGCAATGATAACTTTATCATTACCTTTAGGTGAACACTTGAAATGCTATAATAATTTCAGCAATGGACCAATGTTGGGAATTGGAACTAGAATGGATAGGTGCCTGATGACCAGCATGGTCACAATGGGCAGTAAAGCCTCTTTTGGTGTTGAAATAATCTGAGTCTCTTATGCAGAAGTTCTTCCTGAAATTCTTTTCATTAATCACCACATAAATCTCAGACTCCAAACCAGCCATCTCATGAATTTTGTAGCTACTTGTTCCATGGCTGAAGAATAAAGCACTTTTTCAGGCCAAAATAAAAATGCATGGACACTATAACTGTGTTTGTGTGTGTGTGTGTGTGTGTGTGTGTGTGTCTCGGCAGTAACTAACATTTCCTCAGGACTTTGCTTCATGGTATCCTATTTGAAGCAGCATAATCAGAAGCTAGGAAGTGAGTGGGTTTGCTCACCTCTCCTCAATGCATTCTTAATGAAGTGCTACATGTGGAAACCAAGGACTTAGAAATGGAAAAGAAAGGTTACAGAAAGCTTCACACCTTTATAGTATGATACAAAATATATATGAGTTCATAGGCACAAGTGAACATGGCACTGCCACATCAAACACTTATAAAGCATAATTTGAATTATTATGTGTACTGTAACATATAATGAAATTCCTGTAGTAGGTGTACCAATGCATAGTTCAACAGAACAATAATAGTGAAAAATTATAGACTAAAAATGACCAACAAGGAGGTCTATTAGTCTGTAAAGAAGGTACAAATTTAAAAAGGTAAAGATTTGGATAAGTACATGAATAGGAAATGTTTGGAGGCATATAGGCCAGGAGCAGGCAGGTGGGACTAGTTTAGTTTGGGATTATGGTCAGTATGGACTGGTTGGATTGAAGGGTCTGTTTCTGTGCTGTATGACTCTATGACTCTATGCCTAATATTAAACAATTACTTAAAATAACAAAACTTTGATTAACAAATTTCATTTATCCACATCAGTAACACCTGAACAGATAACTTATCAAATATGTAAGCTTGGATGTGAAATCAATAGACTTACTTGAAGATGGAACCTTAAGTTTAATAAGAATGAATCAACAACTACCAGATTCTGAAAATCAGATAGAAATTTGGTCAGTTTAAGCAGTATATAAAAGGATCATTGGTATTGACTAAAATATTAAGTTAAACTTACAAATTTTGTCATAGAAAGTGGGGAAGTAAATAAATGATTTAAGATGTCTTTTGACACATTAAGGATATGAAGTATTTGTCAGTTATGCTTCCGAACATTCTGAACTGTATATTTCAATGAACCATGAAACAAGCAAACACTCTAACATTCATAGCCAATTTACTTGTCCAAATAACATTGGATCAGTGGTTTGTTTAATAATTATGTTTTTCACGTGTAGAAAAAATTCAAATTACTTTTTTGATATTTCAGTATCAGTGTTATTTTAAAAAATCCTAATCCAGTTTTTTAATTCTATTTGGATTGTACCTATAACTCAATAAACTTGAAATATAACTATCCAAGAGCATTGTATTTTGAGATATTTTGTCAGAGGGTATTAATTCTAATGCCATTCTCTTAGAAACTATAAATTAAAGTATTCTAAGATGATATTAGCATATCAGTTTCCTAACTGTTATTTGTAAGGCATTTACAGTTGCTGAGTAAGTCTTTGAAAATTTGCAGAAGAAATAAATTGAAGCTTTATCAGATCCCCAGATTTTTTGGAAGTTTTATGCATTAAAAAATATGGTTAATGATAATTGAATGAATTTGTGCAGCAGATAGCGTAGTAATTGAAAACTTGCTTTCACTTTTGGTTTCAAATCCACACCAATTTCACTGTGAAATTTTCTCATTGAGTGTTAGATACCACAAATTTTATGTTTATCAATTGGGAGCTACTCTGTTATTGTTGGGAAGAGGAACTTTTGATACATATTGAAGAGATTTCTTAATGAGTCCCCAGACCAATAAGGCATAAAATAATGTTGGCTTTGCCTCTGAGAGCTGAAGTAGGACAAGTGGAAGATGTGACAGTACAAGATCATCCTTCTAACAGTGATGACAACATAATTTGGTTTAGAGTGATTATGAAAAGAAATGAGAAACTATTGAACGTAGAAATGATTGGCTGGAGAATTAATTTCAGTGAGTTAAGAAAGGACCTAGAGTAAATTGGAACAGGTAATTGCAGAATTTAAGCAATGGAAGGGACAGTACAGAGATAGTTTGGGAACAAATTAAGCATATCCTTTTGAAAAGAAAAGGTAGACTATCCTAAATTAATGCATCCTGGATCACAAAAGAAATAGGAGACAAAATAGGAAAATGTGGCTTATGAAAGTGTTAGGAGCATGATTCACTTCACCAGGAAGAATATGAAACTTAGCAGAGGAAATTTGAAAAGTAAACAAGGCAGGCAGAGAGAGCATTGTCAAAGAGATTTTAGTGTCCTTGTACACAAATCACAGAAAGTTATCGTACAGATACAATGAACAGTCAGGAAGAGAACTTATATATCAGTATTCATTTCAAATGGATTTAGAGTACGTGAGTAAGGTAGTTTTGCGTTATATCAAACTTTAGTGCAACCACACCTTAAGGAGAGTATACACGTTTGTTGACCTTACATAGGAAAATATGTACTTGCCTTAGAGGCAATCCAATAATGGTTCACTTGATTGATTCCCTGGATGCAAGGGCAGAAGAGAGAGTGAATAGATTGAGATTTTCTGGAACTTAGAGGAATGTGAAGGGACCTCATTGAAACATAATATAACCCCCTATGTAAAATCTTAGTTACATTCCTTAAAATGGTGATTTTAAGTGAAACGACTTTAATTGAATCACAGCTTCCTGAGGAATCGCTGCATAAATTAACTTGAGGGTTGTTTCAGCATTTTCACCAAGCAGAACAATCAGGCAATCTTTGACAGTTTTAAATCTGGGATTGTCTTCTCTTTGGAAATATATTTTCTCTGTGGCAGATGTTTCCAATATTTACCCATCTCGTCAGTGTTGAGTTGTTTTGGTGAGTATCAGCTACTTCGATAATTCTATTCAAATAAGCAGAAAATTATCAGCTGGTTCAGCATTAACCACTCTGCTAATTTCTTTAATGATATATAGAGCAGAATGATTTTCTTGAAAGGCTCAAACCATCCATGAACAATGCCAAAACTTTCTGACTGCAACCTCCCATCCTGCTTGTTTTATAATGAGCATTCAGGTTTTTAGCTTTGTTTAGATAACCATCCAGCTTGGTTTTGGTCTGTGATCCATACCACCAATAATTAGTCTATATTCTCCATATTATTCCAATTTACAGAGCTAACATTTAAAGATCTAACACCTTATGCAATTTGTTCGATTTGGTCATTATTTCCGACAACTCTTCTCACCATTCTACCCCAAGCAATCTGTCAACATAGACCGTTCATTCTCCAGTTTCAATACATTTTAAAGACTCCAATTTCAGTTAATCAGAAGATGGCTAAGGCTTCTGAAGGCTACACGATGCACCCTGTACCTTTTGTCTAGATGAGGCCCTAAGGCAAGGAAAACAATTTTACTGGAGCAAATGTTTTTCTGTTAATACCTTCTCTACCTCTCACAATATATAATGTCATAGCAGGCTCATCTGGGACTCGAAAATTAAAGTAGGATTGTAGAGTCAGGTACTGCATCTGTAGCATGTGAAGTAAACAGTCCAGGTTTCTACTTCACACTTAAAAGTAAATTCTGCAGGTGAAATTTTTTTTGCACAAAACTGCAGTGCAAACCTGAAGAAAAAGATGCTGTTGCTTCAGTTATTATTGGACGCCGCTCCTCAGATTTTCTCCAGAATGGCACCAATCAGGTCACATGATGCTGCATAGGCCCTGGCATGAAACAGCACTAAGGTAGAAGCCCTGACACTAAGTGTGGATGTGGGCCTCATTGTATCCATGATGTTAAAGCAGAATGGTGTTGAATGCATTACTTAAAATGCGATCTTCATATTTAAGATTCTTTGAAGGCAAGACAGTAGATTTGCAGGGAGAGGGGAGTGAAAAGGTGTTTGCTTGTCTGAAAGGCTTAGAATTAAGTGTCTTGGCCTAAGAATAAATGGTTAGCTAGTTAGAACTGAGCTGAGAAAACACTTATTTACTCAGAAGGTGTTAATATTTGGAATACTGTAACCCAGAGGACAGTCAATGAGTACTATCAAGAGTGAGATCATTAGACCTTTGGGTATTACCGGTATCAGGGGCAATTGGACTGGGAAATAGAGTTGATGTTGTCCAGTCATAATGGTATTGAATTGTGGAGTGTGATCAATGGGGATTATAACGTAATCCTGCTGCTGCTTACATTCTTGCATGAACATTATTAATTTGCACAGTTTACATATCACCTAAGAAATCACTAAAAATGCGATAGTTATTGATTTATTAAACAAGAATCTTTTCAATATAGAGATACTTGATATGCATGTCCATTCATTGTCATCCATCATTATGAACTAAGTCTACCAACATCTGTATTTCCAGATGTAATTAAACAGATTTCATTTTCACCAACAGAAATGTTCAAACTGAAGTAGTGCCAAGTGTGGTAATGAGAAAATAAATGTACATGTTAATGAATTTTCTCATTTGTCAATATAATTTACGTTTACTGATCAAAAACTTTCATCTCATATCTTTGAAAAGTTAGGAGCAGTTGAATAATTTTTTTATGAAATTGGCTTGTTAATGAGGTTTCTGACCTTATTTTACTTGGATTGTACAGCAAAGATAAACTTTGGAGCTTTAATTCATTATTCTTAAGGACAAAATTGTTCGTCAGATTTATGTTAGTAATCTCACTTTGAATGATCAAGCAATTTTAGTGCTCATGAATTGTAATTTTAAAGATTCAAGGTTAATTCTATTTAGTCAAGCAAGAAGTTAGTTTCGTTTCTTAATGATACATAGTGTTCTTGTAGTCGTGCAGGAAAAAAGAAGCCCTTTTAGAAAAGCAACTAAATATTTTGAAAGAGGTGTAATGCTATTTCTGCACTTGGTACTAGATTTCAACTCCCTATTTCAGAAACATCCTACCTTTGGCTTCAACAAATTTGTCGAATTTCAGGCTGCTATATGACATTAAATCATGAATCAAACTGACAACATACACAAAGAAGCAAGAGAGGCCTCGGCAGAAAACATCACTGTGCAAATCAACCCAAATAGGTGGCAGCAAATCTAAAAAGTGTTCAGGAGAATAACCCTAAAGTTAGTACCTCCCAAAGATTCAGTGAAGTAACATTAGAAAAGCTTTACATTGTACCAAGCAGACTTAACAGGATATGAGGATTCATAACTTGTTAGTGTGATCAATTAATGCTGACAATGTTCATTATCTATTATTGCAGAAACTTAAAGTTATGACTCTACAAGATGGCTTCAAAATGCAAGGAAAATTAATTACTTTGAAATCAGTCCAGTATATCTTTATAGGCTGTAGGTGTGAAAGAAGTTTGAGAGTGTTGTGTCAAGGTAATGTGGACTGAGAATTGAAAGAAAAAGTCCATTAGTAGCCATATACAAAGAAGACAAGTTAATGGGTCAAACAGGAATCAGAATGGTTGACACTCTAGGCAGGTTCTAATTACAAGAGGATAATATGATTGATGGAATTCATATGGTGAGCAATTATATCAATGGAGGAAGCCATTTTTCCATTTGTAACCAAACCACTAGAGCAACAGGTCGGAACTAAAATTAATCTGAAGAAAATTATTAAAATGTGTGCTATCTATTTATCCAATACTGTAGTTTTAAACTTTTACAAAAACATGCTGTGGCAAGTGATTCTTCTCAAAGAAAAAAGAAAATCTATCTTTCTCTTTGAAGATGTAACTAATAGAGTTGACATGGGGAAGACAGTCGATGTGGTATATTTGGACTTTCAGCATGCATTTGACAAACTCCCACATAAGAGATTAATGTGCAAGATTAAAGCACATAGGATTGGAGGAAGTGTATTGAGATGGACAGGAAACTGTTTGGCAGAGAGGAAACAAAGAGTAGGAATTAATGAGATAGCAAGAACTGCAGATGTTACAGTCAGACATAACAAAGTGTGGAGCTGGAGGAACACAGCAGGCCAGGCAGCATCAGAGGAACAGGAAACCTAACAATTCGGGTCCACACTTTGTTATCTCTGACTCCAGCATCTGCAGCTCTTGCTATCTCATAGGAATTAATGAGTCCTTTTCAAATTGGCAGGCAGTAACTAGTGGGGTGCCACAGGAATCGGTGACGGGACCCCCAGCTATCCACAATATATATGAATGATTTGGATGAGGGAACAAAGTGTAATATCTCCAAGTTTGTAGATGATACCAAGTTAGGTGGGAGGTTGAACTGTGACGAGGATGCAGAGATCCTTTAGCATGATCTCAACAGGTTGGGTGAGTGGGTAAATGAATGACAGATGCAGTATAATTGGGATAAAGGTGAGGTTATTCACTTCAGAAGCAAAAGCAAGATGGCAGATTACTACCTGAATGGCTGTAAATTGGGAGAGGGGAGTGTGCAGTGGGACCTGGGTGTCCTTGTGCACCAGTCACTGAAGGTAAGCATGTAGGTGCAGCAGGTGGTAAAGAAGGCAAATGGTATGTTGGCCTTCATTGCAAGAGGTTTCGAGTACAGGAGCAATGATGTGTTGTTGCATTTGTACAGGGCCTTGGTGAGACCACACCTGGAATATTGTGTGCAGTTTTTGGTATCCTTTTCTGAGGAAGGATGCTCTTGCTCTCGAGGGAGTGCAGCAAAGGTTTACCAGGCTGATTCCAGGGATGGCGGGTCTGACGTATGAGGACAGATTGACTAGGTTGGGATTGTTTTCACTCGAGTTCAGACTAATGAGGCGCGATCTCATAGAGACTTATAAAACTCTAACAGGACTGGACAGGGTAGATGCAGGGAGGTTGCCGATGGTGGGTGTGTCCAGAACCAGGGGCCTCAGTACGAGGATTCAGGGTAGATGATTTAGGATGGAAATGAGGAGACATTTCTTCACTCAGAGTGGTGAGCCTGTGGAATTCATTACCACAGGAAGTAGTTGGTGCCAAAACATTGAATGGATTCAAGAGGTGACTAGATATAGCACTTGGGGTGAATGGGATCAAAGGTTATGGGGAGAAAGCAGGATTAGCCTATTGAGTTGGATGATCAGCCATGATCATGAAGTAGGGCGGAGCAGGCGCGATGGGCGGAATGGCTGCCTCCTGCTCCCATCTTCTATGTTTCTATGATTGTCAATAATTGAGCATGAGCATGTTAAATTTAATGATTTGATAGTCTCTCAAAGTAACTAAATATGTTAGTATTTATTTTTCCCACTTTAATTTAAACTTCTGAATACATTTTTTGAATACTCTTGCATGTTCCATTTTCAGATTCTTTGCCATTCTCACCATTTCATTTCTCACCTTGCTATCATTTTTCTCATTTTAAAAAAATTGTCTCATCTTTGTATTTTCCCATGTTAGATAGTATACCAGTGAATCTGCACTATATTTTGTCTAAGGTTTCAATATATGTCTGTTAGTTTAGAGACTTTATGGCACATAAAATTCTAAATGTAGTCTAATTAAACCTTTATATAATTAATATAGTTAATAATTAACTGTTTCCATTTTAGTTGATTACACTACTTCTTTGTGCCTGTATTTACATAAATTTTTTATGTTCTGGATTAAATCATCTTTCTATAAAAATCTGGTAGATCTGTAATAATGTTCAGAGAATCAGAGAATTCACTATTTTATACTGTTAGGTTTCTCAATGCCAGTGTTGGCTGTCCCTTGATTGGAGGATAACCTCAACTCAGAACCTCGAAGTTTTACCATGGGTCATCATGTGACTGAACAGTTCAATTCTCACTACAGAGATCTTTGGGTATGTGAGACAGGATGTGTGATAAAATAATGAGATCCAGGCTGCATAATTAGCTTCTTTAACTTTCCATCTCTTCCGCTTTAAGGTATTGGCTCTCAACTTGACAGACAATTTGCTGCCACGAGGATCAATCAGTAGCAAGCTGCTCCCAGTCATTAAAGCTGTTGCTGCCATGCTTCAAGGAGATTTTCAGAGTATCTGTGAAGTCTTTTGTTTCTATTCTTCTGAGTTTTTAGTCTTTGAAAATCAAGAAAACGGGGGAGGAAATAACTTTTTGTCATCCAGAGCAGCCTTGTCTATCAAAGTTGATTTTCTAGTTTTTTCCCGTCAGCTTATGAAACTCTGTTGAAGAAGGACACTACCAATTCTTCATCTGTTCCTGTACTGAATCCAGAGGATGTAGCAGAGGCATTGCTGATGAATTTCTAGCGCTTTCTATGTCACTGATACAAAGTTCATTTTTCACGGCAGTACAGAAGTTTGGTTCCAAAAAAGTGTTCTGTACACTGGCACTTCTGATGACTTTAGCAGGGTTTTGTTATCAAAACTCATTGCCAAAATTTGTGGAAGACTAAGGTAGCACAGCTGGTCCAGATTTGGATCTCATCGTCAATAGTGGCCTTTTGAGAGAGGTCATTGCTGAGGTATGGAAGCATTGAACATATTCCAGAAGTAATTAAGAATTTATAATTACTTCATAATTACAGAAGAAAAGCAGTTAAGCGGAAGTCTTTTTTTAAACTCTCATTGGCAATTACAGCCTATTTTCTTTATGTTTAAAGACACGTATGGTTATGGTCCTTTATGATTAAACACACTTCAGATCGTGACAGTTATACAGCCCTATCCACCCTTTAAGAGCGTTTATGTCCACTCCATCACTCTGTGACTCCCACACTATTGGTTAACGTTCTTGCAACAGTCAAAAATGATTGTTTGAGCTCAACATAGGCCTTGCTGAGTTTAGATTTTTTTCCTGTTTGCATCACTCCGCCACCTCTTTTTCCTTACCAACAAAATTTTGATTTTTCAGAAATTGTGTGGAACTTTGTCATTTGAGTCCTGGTTGATTTCAAAAGATCTGCAGAGTTTAACCATTTCCATAAAAATGCAAGTGATCTGTAACATGGAATGGATAATTTGCAGCTCCTCATTGAGTTTAGCAGAATACTAATGTTTCATATGGTTATCCCCAGCTTGATCATCTATCCCAGGAAGTATATGGAGAAAACATGGTGGAGTGTGTAGCAAAGGATTGAAAACTATGGAATTATATTTGGTTTTCCAGAATTCTGACAAGGAGAATTCTGAGATATCTATGGCTTTGTGTCAGATAGATATGCTGGTGGCTTGGAAGTGATCAGAGATTTGAATAAAGTGATGAAGAGTTAGCAATCAGTGTCATGCATACAGAAGCCAATTCATTGTGGATAATGTCATCAAGCAGCAACATATACATGAGGAAGATGAGGATTCCACCCCAAAATCAATCTTTGGTGAACTCCAAAGATAATGGTTTTGAAAAAGTGGTAATGCATCGTTGGCACTGTGTTAATCATGAGTAGAGATGATTTACTAAAATAATGCAGTTGATAATAATCAAAAAACGTGGTGATGTTGAGTTGACAAATAGGAATAATTAATCAGTCTTAGGTGTGGGTTATTTGGCAAAGCCCCAAAATATATGTGGAAATATTTCTATGAATATTTAATGCAATTTTCTGAATTCTGCATGATGATTGAACTTTTTCAGAGCAAAGCCCATTTTGACTTGGTCTGTGGAAAGTTCCATGATCACTGAGTGAATGATTTACTTTCTTTTTTATTTGTTGCAAATATTTTGCAGTACATTTTAACATATTCCTTACTGGGAGTTTTTGTAGTTATTCAATACTTCAGATTCCATTTTGCTATGATTGCATGAAATTATTTTTTGAAAGAGCAATTTAAATATTGTGATACTCTTGGCTTTATATACAAACCGTATCCTCTCACCTCCAAATATGAAGTCACTGTGTGATTGATATTACATTAGAGAAACAGATTTAAGGATGAAATAACACAGCATTTCCATACAATTTCACAGAAGCTTGGAGTTCCACAAGATGCATACAATGAGTACACCATATAGGTTGGTCTGCATGCACCTCCTATATCGTATCATAAGGTTTAAATTGTGCAAAATAACTTGACTTGATAGGGAGATTGCAGACTCTTTGACTTGTACTGGCCTTTTACCTTGACATTATTAATAGTATGTACAAGCATGCTGCCAATGGCCAAAAACAATTTCTCCTGGGGTCTTCAGAAATTGTGAAGCTATACCATCTGTCAAAGACACCAGCAGCCTACCTTCCACAGAGGCCTTGCCCTCCCAATGAGGTAATTGCCCCTTTCTTTGATACCAATGGCTTTGAATAGGCCTGCATCTGTTACAGCTGGAAACCCAGAGGTCAGGTAACATCTGTGGAGAGAGTTAACGCTTTGAATCTGATATGACTCTGCTTTAAAAGCAGAAGAGTCCTATCAAGCTTGAAACATTTACTCTGTTTTACTTTCTCCGCTGATGTTCCCGGATCTGCTGAACATCTCCAGCACTTTCTGGTTTTATTTCGGATTTCCAACATCCCTAGTCATTGTGTTTTAATTATTCAACTAGCCTGGCTGGAGAGTGCTTGGACTGCAAAGTAGGGAAACTCTTTCTCCCATTTTTTTTCTTTGTCTCATGAAACATAATGTCAATTGCATCAGCCATTAAGGGTTAAAGGCTGCTTAACCAGTCATTTGCTTCCTATTGCTCTGATACAGCCCTTTTCTCTTAATTCCATTTCAGCTATGGCCAAAACTACTGAATGATTGGAATGCATTTTATGCCTTTTGAAAGCATTTAAAATTGTATGGCCATTGCAAGAAGCCACATCATTTAAAATTCACCACTTCCCAATTGAACAAGCTTCTTACACAAAGACAAAGCCAGACAGGGATCAATGAATAATTCAGAAAATAAGCTTATGCAGAAAAATTGTATGCAGACAGCAAACTACATCTCTGACTAGATCTGAATTTAACTATTCTCCATTGAAATCATCACTCGTTGAAAATCTATCTTTCAGTGACTTCATTTTAAGGAAGCTTAGCTTGCAGGATGAAATATAAATGATTGTGGTAGCTTGAAGAGCAATTTCACGGTGTTCTGTGATATATTTGTTTGGAAGAATGAGTGTTGGGGGTAAAGAATCATTCCATCATGGGAATGAGAAGGAAGGATTCAATCTTCTTGTACAGCATATCATTCTCAAAGTGATCGTGAAATCTGTGATGGATTCATTACAAGCAATGTAAAACATGTGGTTAGCAGTGAAAGTAGGGATTGGAAAGTGAGCCATCCATCACATCTAGTCTCTGTGTAGTGATATCAATTGTTGGTTCACTAAGTACATTCTATAGTTAAAACTTCACAGCATGTGAGAGGTAATCCCAAGAGGAAGATTTTCCCCAAATTTCTGCTTCTCGTAGATCAGTTTACTGAAAGTTCCTTCCTATGGGTCTTAAAATCTCCTATTTTGAGCCAAACTTGTGCAAATGGTGCCCACTTGTTGTGATATTTCCTACATCTATGAAAAGCAAGCATGTACCATGAAGGGAATTAATTCTTGATGTCAGTATAATCTTGTTTAAATCAGCCCCAACTGCAATATCTGCTGTAGTTTGTAATCCACCAGATGAAACGGAGGCACAGTGGTTAGTACTGCTGCCTCACAGCACCAGGGACCCGGGTTCAATTCTAGCTTCAGGTGACTGTGTGGAGTTTGCACATTCTCCCCATGTCTGCGTGGGTTCCTGCTGCATGCTCCAGTTTCCTCCCCTTGTTCAAAGATATGCAGGTTAGGTGGACTGGCCATGTTAAATTGCCCCATAGTGTCCAGGGATGTGCAGGCTAGGTGGAGTAGCCATGGTAAAATGAGGGGTTAAGGGAATAGGGTGGGGGGGTTGCATCGTGTCTGGGTGAGATACTTTCGGAGGGTCAGTGCAGATTCGATGGGCTGAATTACCTCTTTCTACACCATAAGGATTCTGTGACTCTATATAACAAAAATGCAAATACAATCTGTCTATTGGCCTAACGACGAAAAAAGACATTGATTGTTACAATCTTGTGAGACATGTCAATTTCACCAATTGCAACAGCATTAAAAAAACACTTATGCTGCACGAAATTCCCTTTTGAACCATGATCCAAGATTGCTATTGACTAACTTAAAGTTTACTTTGACAGATTGGTGTTGGTGACAGATTACTTTGCCCAACTTACTTTTGTCAGGCAAATCAAGGATACCATTGGTATCTTCAGCATGTTTGGCATACCACAACAGACCATGTCAGACAATTGTTCTTTGTCGGCAAGCCATTTCAAATATGTGGTGGAAATGGAGAGTCCAGCATATCACCACCTTTTCCACATTATTTGCAAATTCAAAGATTTGGCAGAGTGTACTGTAAATACAGTTAAGTCGATGGTCACAAAAAATATAAGCCAACTCGTCAAGACTTGAGGATTCCCATTTTAAACTTGCAAACTACACCTGAAGGCAAAGACATAGCTTCACCTGCAAATCTTATGTTCAGAAGATAAGTGTGTACTGTTCTTGCATCTCATAAGCTCCCAACCAATCAGCATGAACCTTGTTGGAACAAAGAAAGAGAACATTGTAGGAACATAACTAAAAATATGTAGACAATTGCTTCAAATTCAGCTACGTCAAAACATGAAAGTAGGAGAGAAGTACACCAACACTTAGATACAGGGAAAAGCACTTGAAATGTACCTCAACCCAGATGGTACAGCATTGCTATGTGCAATGGTAGTGTTCTAAAATGGAGCAGAAGACTCATTCAAATTGCATAGGATTATCTACAGGTAGCCCAAAACGATGATTCAGACACTAAATGTATTTTATTCAAAGATAACACATTCAGTGTACAGTCCACACCAATCTGCAATAGCAGATAATGCACACAGCATGAAATTATACAACTATATCCTGAGAACTGTAATTGTAAAAAAATCCAGTCACATTAAATGCCTGCTGAAACATCACTTAAATGTTTAAAGATAGTGAGTGTAAATGTGTCTATTATATTTTCTTGAATCCTTGTCCATGTTTCTTATGAGGAAAGTGGAGCATGTTGTGATATTGCATGTATCGATGATCGGGAAGGCATGTACCTTTAAGAGAGTAAAGTGATGACATTAATGTGGTATCATGCTATGTGGTATTGTAGAAAGGCATCAGCTCGACCTTGAATAGCTGCTACACTTTGTAATTCTAGCCACCTTCAATGATTTGTGCAATGTGTACCAAGTATATACACTAGGAAAGTCAGCTAGTCAACCTAAATTGTGCCCAGACAAATCCAGTGTCTGTGATTGAGTTGGGATATGCTTAGTTGCTCTTTGAATAAATCTTCTGATACTTATTCTCAGCAAGAAGCCAGTCTCAGTGTTCATGTTACCAAAGTTAACATAATTCTACGGAACACATTAATCCTGATCAGTTTTCAATACTGTACTCAATGTCATTCAACATTGACTTCATATTAATTTGAAATGAAACTGTGTCATATCGAATTGAAGTAAGGTTATATAAATCACCACAGCAAAAACATGGTCTCTGCCTGACCTTGAGGGTCGACTTTGATTTTTCCATTCTCACTGTCAGAATTGGACCAACTGGGCTCTGAGTCAAAGGACCAATCCATTATATTTATACCAGCGTATGCTTGGTTCATTTAGCCCCCATGCCTTGAGCTCAGATGTTCTCTGGTGTAAGCTCCACTTCAGGACTGAAGTACATAATCTAAACTAATCTCTTAATTGAAAGAGTTCTTGCCCATTAGGTTGAATTATTCATTTGTCGAGGCAAAAATTGAGGGGTGCTGCCCATAATCTTTCAGTCTTCCCTCGATTTAGGAGATACCAGAAGACTGGAGAATTGCAAACATCACTCCCTTGTTCAAAAAACATAAGGATGAGCCTGGAAATTACAGACCAGTTAGTTTGACTTGAATGATGGTAATGCTTCTATAAATACTTAATTGGGGTAGAGTTAGTATTCACATTGTAAGAGGTTGGTTGATTAGTAAAAGTCAGCATGGCTATCTAATGGTAAAGTTGTGTTCAACTTGCTGGAATCTTTTGAACAGATAACAGGCTCAATGGTGTTGATGTGGTATACATAGATTTCCAGAAAGCATTCAGCATAATGCCACACAATGAACTTGAGGTAAGTTATAGCTCATGGAACAAAAGGGACAGCACCAATGTGCGTACAAAATTGACTCAGCAATAGCAAACAGCTAGTAATTGTCTATAGATATTTTTAAGCTGCTAGGAAGGTTTAGATCATAGAATCCCTACAGTGTGGAAACAGGCCCTTCGGTCCAACAAGTCCACACTGACCCTCAGAGCACCCACCCAAACCCATTCCCTTATAACCCACCTAATGTACAAATCCCTGAACACCAATTTAGTATGACCAATCCACCTAGGCTGCACATCTTTGGACTGTGAAAGGAAACCAGAGCACCCGGAGGAAACCCATGCAGACACAGAGAGAACGTGCAAACTCCACACAGACAGTTGCCCGAGGGTGGAATTGAACCCAGGTCCCTGGTGCTGTGAGGCAGCAGTGCTAACCACTGTGCCACCGTGCTGCCTTTGTAGTGGAGTTCCCCAGGACTTTGCTTTTCCAATATAGATTAATGATCTAGATCATAGAGCATTAAAGTTTGCTGATGACATGCAACTTGGAAACATTGTAAACTGTGAGAATGACAATGTAAAACTTCAAAGGGACATAGACAAGTTGGTGGACAGGGTGGATAAGTGGCAGGTGAAGTTCAATGCTGAGAGGTATGCGGTGATGCATTTTAATTGGAAGAGCATGGAGAGACAATGTAACAAAGGGTACAATTCTAAAGGGTATACAGGAGCACTGTGACCCAGTATATATGCACAGATTATTGAAGGTGGCTGGACACTGGCGTGAGCCAATAATAATGCATTCAGTATCCTGCGCACTATTGATAGGAGCATAGGATACAAGAGTAAGGAGGTGATGCTGAAATTTTATATGACATTTGTTAGACCTCAGATGAACTATTGTCTTCTGGTCTGCATGCCACACTTTAGGAAGGATGTAAAAGCATTGAGGAGAGTGCGAAAACATTCACTAGATTGGTTCCAGGGATGAGAAACTTTAGTGATAAGAATAGATTGAAGAGGCTGGGATCGTTCGTCTTGGAGAGAAGGAGGTTAACAGGAGGTCTTGTAGAAGTTTTCAAGATCATGTGGAGGTTGGATAGAGCAGACAAGGAGAAACTGTTCCTGCTCATAAATGGATCAAGAATCAGAGGACACAGATTTAAAATGATTTGCAAAAGAAGCAAATGCAAGGTGAGAAATAACTTTTTTACACAATAAGTGGTTTGGAACTGGAATGCACTGCCTGGAAGTGTGGTGGAGGCAGGTTCAATTATACATTCAAGAGGGCACTGTTTCTATTTCATTACTCATTCAATGTTCAAGGGTACAGAGAAAACGTAGGAGAGTGGAACTAAGTCATGATTTCTGTTTGGAGAGCCGGTGCAGATATAATGGGCAAATGACCTCCTACACCATGAGAATTCAGAAATTCTTCTTGCTAAATTGACACAAACAGCATTAGAGACATTATGCAAAGAACTGCAGGAATTTTGACCAAAATATCTCCATCAATTAACTGCACAAAAACATAAGTAATTTGCCACTTATGTCTTTGGAATATTTGTTCACACAAAATGGCTACATTTTAATACGGTGTAATCTAATTGATGCAAATGGATAGGTTTTCAATATATGCCTGCATGTAAATCTAACATTGTGAATCAGCTTTTTGGCATGTAAAGCACAGCTTTAATATCCATTGTTTTCAATGAAATGAATCAGTAAGCTCAATCAGCTGGTTTGCAATGCAGATTGATGCCAAGAGTCAAGTTCAATTCCCATACCAGATGAGGTCGCTATGAAGGCCCTGCCTTCTCAGTCTTACCTGAGATGTAGTGATCCCAAAGGTAAACACTCTACCAGTTGTCTTTCTCCATGGCCTTTGGGATGATGGTAATTTTCACGTCCAAAATGTTAATATCAGGTAGCTTCAATAAAGGATGACCCATCTGCAAAACTGTTTTTTTCCACACAGTCTGCAGCTCATCTAAATGTTTTGTGACACTCGATGCATCATGATATGAAAATCCTTTTTGTCATGTTAAAGGAAGTAATTTTTAAAACTATTTGTCAACACATTTCATGGTGTGCGGTAGCATAGGTCATTTGATCATTATTCAGCATATAATTCATGGAAGTTGCTTTTGAATGGTGCCATGTCTTTACATGAGAAGTTAATAGTTTACACAGAATATTTTCAAAATCTATTTTCAACAAATAGCCTGGCTTTATTCTGACATTAGCTAATAAGAATAATATAATCTATTTGCATCAGTCATCAAATTTTTGTCAAAAAGTAAAAGGAAGCATATGTAATGTTTAGGAAACTGAAATTAGACAAGACCCTTGAGGAATATAAAGGAAGCAGGAAAGAACTTAAACAAGGAATTAGAAGAGCTAAAAGGGACCATGAAAAGTCTTTTGCAAATATGTTTACAGAGAATCCCAAAGCATTATATTAGGAGCAAGAGGGTAACTGAAAAAAGGGTAGGTACACTCAAGGACAAAGGAGGGAATTTATGCATGGAGCCAGAGGAAGTGGGTGAGGTCCTTAAAGAATACTTCACATTGGTATTCACCAAGGAGAAGGAAATAACTCATGGTAAGTTTAGGGAGGGGTGTGTTAACATTTGGAAAAGAATGGACTTATTGGGGAGAGCTAGTATGACTTTATGCAAGGGAGGACTACTCTTACAAATTTTTTTTGAGGAAGTATTGAAGATGATTTATGAGGATAGGGCTGTCGATATTTTCTGCATGGATTTTACTAAAGCATTTGACAAGGTCCCTCATAGTAGACTGGTACAGAAGGCTAAGTCACATGGGATCCATGGTGAGTTGGTAAATTGGATACAAAATTGGCTTGGTCATAAAATTTAAAGGGTAGTTTTGGGGGATGTTTTTCTGACTAGAGATTTGTGACTGGGGTGTTCTACAAGGTTCAGTGCTGGGATCTCTTGTTTGGTTTTATATGATTTGGATGAAAATGTAGGTGGTCTGATTAATAACTTTGCACACGTCACAATAATTGGTGGAGTTGAGGATAGTGAGAAAGGTTTTCAAACGATACAGCTAGATATAGATCAGTCGGAAAGTTGGGAAAGACATGGCAGATGGAGTTTAATCCAGACAAGTGAGGTGGTATATTTTTGGAAATATACAGTAAATTTCAGGATCCTTAGGAGCATTGCATGCAAGGCTTTAGCTCCCTGCAAGTGACAACACAAGTAGATAAGGTGGTAAAGAAGGGATACAGCATGCTTGCCTTCATCAGTCAGGGCATTTGGTATAAAAGTTGCCAAATCATGTTTCAGCTGTATTAAACTTTAGTTAGGCCACATTTGGAGTATTGTGTGCAGTTCTGGTTGCCACATTATGAGAAGAAAGTGGAGGTTTGAAGACGTGCAAAATAGGGGGTTTACCAGGATGTTGTCTGGATACTATGTTTGGTATAAGGAGAGGTTGGACAAACTTAGAGTACCAGAGAATGAGGGGTGACCTGATAGAAGCATGTAAAATTATGAGAGGCATGGACATGTTGGATTGTCAGACTCTTTACCCCAGGGTGAAAATGTCAAATATGAGGGGGCTAGGTTTAAGGTGAGATGGGGTACGTGAGATGTGCAAGGCAAGGTTTTTATGCAGAAGGTGATAGGTACCTGGCTTGCTCTGCCAGGTAGAGGCAGATAGGTTTGCAATGTTTAAAGAATGACTAGACAGACAAACAATAGAGGAATTTGGACCATGCACAGGCAGATGAGATTAGTTGAGAACAGCATTATGGTTGGCACAGATGTGATCGGCCGAAGGGCCTGTGCTGTACTGTTCTATGTTCTATGTTCAATATCAATGCAAGGTCATTGAATGCTAATATTTGCATCAAAGGAATGGGAACTCTATTATACCTGCAAATTATTTTCTGTAAGACCATAAGATATGAACTGATATGAAAAGATAAGATATGAAAAGACCAGAACTGGCCATTTGGCCCATCAAATTTTCTCTGTCATTTGATCATGGCTGATGTATTTCTCAACTACATTCCCCTACTTTTTCCCTGTAACCCTTGATCCCCTTAAACAAAAGTCTTCAACCAAATTGCCAACAAAGTATGTTTAGAGATTTTTTTTTTCTTTTCACAATTTTAATTTTCAAATAAATAATATATGCTTGGCAATTTAAGATAGTAGATATCATTTAATATAGAAATGAATCTAATAATAATGAGGGATAACTTGAGGGTGTGAGTATCTTAAATATTACTTATTCATATCAATTTTGATTTTGAAGAAATTCTGATCAAAAGATTAATCATTCCTTATTTTTTGATCGGTGATGTACATTTATTGATAGTTTAAATATGTTCTATGTTTTAGCTTCAACAGTACCTGGTGATGTTGCACTGTACACCGGTGTTGTGGCCGTAGCCGTATGTCTAACCTTACTGCTGGTTGTGGTAATCCTCGTATATCGGAAAAAACAGCAAGATTTTGATTCTGATGTAACTGACTCTTCAATTTTAACAACAGGATTTCAACCTGTGAACATTAAAACACCAAAACAAGGTTAGTTATTCCAGTTTGTTTTTATGTTAGTTTTGTCTTTGAAAGATTGTTATAATTAGTTTTATTTTCGGAAGATTGTTATTAGATTTTTTTGAGGAAAATGGGACCAAGAGGTAAATGAATCAAGGTACAGGAGAAAAAAATTAATTGTAGCAAAGTCATATCCAAGCTAAAAGTTTGACGCCTTACCTTTTAGCTAAAACGGTTCAGCACAGGACATTGGAAAGGTTTCTCTTGCTTAACCTACTTTATATTATTTAGATACACTTGAACAACTTTCTTTAGATTATACTAATTATTTATCTCAGGTTCCACCTAGTCCCACACTGTCTTTCTAAACCAGAAGAGATGTAGGACCTAGTCAATGGACATTCACTTGCATGTTGTGAATCCATCACCTTGATTGAACCATTTCTGAGATGGACTTTTGTGGGAAGAAAATTGTCCATAACACCGAGAAAAAAATGACACGTTCCGCGTGATGGAGGGCATTTTGGCATTCTGAGCGTCTCAGACATTTCTAAATACAAGCAATAATTGGGTATTACACTTAGATTTTTGAAACAAAATATTGACGTCCCAGCATTGTAGCATGTAAAAAGTTTCTAAATAGAAAATCAGATTTTGTTGCTGTAATAAAGTACAAGAATAGTTATTAACACAAATCCATGAATTTAAAACAACCGAATGGTGTCAAATGACTATTATGTGTAAATAACTGTAATTATTTGAATGGATTGATTTTTAAACTATGAAATTGAAACATCTGTTTTATACAACCTTCACAATTATGGCTGTATTTTATTGCAATCAATGAATTTTGAAAAACCTTTTGCTGTAAACCCTGTTGAATGAAGGAAATATACACTTTGTATTCAGAGGACACATAATTAACTTATTCTGGTGTTTAAAAGTGTGTTCAGCAATTTGTGAAATGCAGCGTATTTTTCACAGTGGCTTGTCTGTTTTCATTCTGATAGATAACTCCCATTTGCTTACAATTCAGCCTGACCTCACAAGCACATCAGCATACCAAGGCTCAATCCGTTCACGACAGGATATCTCCGACAAGATTCCAATGACTAACTCTCCCCTTCTGGACCGACTTGCAAATGAAAGAAATACATTACGCAATGGTACAGTACATTCTGACACTTCAAACCTTATGGCAAGACTCTCAATGCAGATGAACAACAAATCATTATTGAGGGATGCTTCAAATACCGCATTTGGAACATTTAATTTTTTAGGTGGCCGCCTTACCATTCCAAACAGAGGTAAGTCAATTAATAACTATTATCCACAACAGAAGTTGCTGGTAAATCTCAGCAGATCCAGTAGCATTTGTGGAGAGAAATCAGAGTTAACATTTCAGGTCCAGTGACCCTTCCTCAGGTCACTGGGCCCGAATCTTTAACTCTGATTTATCTTCACAGATGCTGCCGGATCTGCTGAGTTTTTGCAGCAATTTGTGTTCTTGCTTCTGATTTCCAGCATCTGCAGTTCTTTTGGTTTTTGATAGCTATTATCCACGTTGGATATCTTAATTGTATGAACTTGATTTGGCATAAACAATCATATATGGATAATAATCATACATTTATAGCAAGTACAAAGTTGATTAGTACAACATCAAGCTCTAAGTTTAAAAATCCATTTAGCTTTAGTAACATTTTACTACAATAGCCACAGAGAAATGCATTTATAACTGTAAAATTATTTGTTTCACCATAAGTGAAAATTATAATTGATATCATTGAATTTTCCTCCGCTTGAAGAGTAGTGGACAAGGAGTGGATGACAGAACAGAGACTTTCAAAATAATGCAGAAGAAGGAAAAGCAGTACATTGAGTATGATAAAATTGAAAATAGAGAATGAATTCAAGCAGGTTAACAAAAGATGGTACAATATTATGTCATAATACAGTAATAAAATGATAAAGTATTACAGTTAGAAAGAAATCACAGAATGACGATTCTGTTCCAGAAGGTGAAACCTTTGACAAATAAAAAGACACAGGCAATAACTGATATTTGGAGCATAAAAGACAGATATAGTACAATACAATTGGATGAGATGTAACAGAAAAAAGACAGACAATGCCTAAGTAACCTTTTCTTATAGCTATAATTTTCCATTTCTAGCAAATACCTGCATAAATTTCTGTATCATCTCTACTGCAAACACAACCTCCATGGAATGCATTGACCAGAATGATGTACAACACGCTGGCTGTGGCCTAGCTAGAAAATAATTCTAGAAAAGCCTTCCAGCCCTAATATTCTATGCCTCAGCAAATAAAGGAGAGTATCAAACAATTTTGCCTTAATAACTTTATCTGCCTGCCCTACTTCTCTTCTGGGCCTGTAGACAAGCATTTCAAGGCTTCCTGTTTCTCTAGGCTCCACAATATTTTGCCATTTATTGTGTTTTTCCTTACATTGTTTGCTCACCCCTAATGCAATGTCTCACACTTCTCTGGCTTTATTTATCAATCCATTGATGCCTTCCTATTTTTGATAATTCTCTTCCTCATTACCTACTACATAATCAAATTTTCTATCAACTGTGAATCATGTATTCATTCCCCTTACATTTACAGACAAGTCAATGATGCCATGGAAAGCCAGTAACCCAGTTTTGAGACCTATAGAACCCCAATGGAATTAATCTTTCAGGTTCAAAAATACTGATGAACTATTTCTTTCCTTTTTGTCACTAAGCTAATTTTGGGTTCAACATTTTACACTTGATCCAATTGTCACTTCCCTTTCTGATCAGTCTGATACGTAAGACATGAGACAAAAACCTTGTTTTTTTTTTAAATTAAAATCCACCTAGTTGATATCTAATTGAACCTTGTCATTTCATTACAAAATACAATCAATTAATCAGACTTTTCCTTATCATATCTATGCTGATGATCCCTGATTAATTAATACGTTTCTAAATAATGATTAATAATGTCTCTCAAAATTCTTCCCAATAATTTGCACACTGGCAACGATAAGCCAGCTGGCCTACAATTACTCAGCATATTGTGTCTCCCCTTTTTAAGCAATAGTATGACATTAGCAGTCCTTCACACCACCTTCCACACCTCTAACCAGAGAATATCAAGAAATAATAATCAAAGCCTGTTCTATTTCCTCTGTTGCTTCCATTATCATTTTGGTATAAATTCCATCCAACTCTGATAAATTATCCAATTTCAAAGATGCTAAGCCTCTTAGTAACTCCTTTCCCATCTATTGTGAAAGACAGTTCACCCCGAAAGAGTTTGCTGACACCACAAGATAAACTCTGCCCATCAGAATAAATGGGACTGTTCCCTGGGATTGAGCTAACCGGTTCCCTGCAAGTTTTACATCTGTTCACCAGAGTGGGTAAAGTGCTTCGGTGATTGTTCTTTGTTTGAACAGTGTGTAGCTGATATGGTGATGTGCATTTAAGCTTAGGTTTAGCCTTATTGTCTCAGAAGGGACAATAAAATATCTCAGAGTTATTAGCTATTAAGTAATATGTTATTCATCAAGATTGAACCTTTTTCTTGCTGAAGTGTCCATGTGGAATCCCCCTGAAACTGATACCAGCAAGAAAGATTGGCAGCAGTGAATCTACCCAGTGTTTCTCAGTATACCATTATGAAATGGTGAATTGCAGTGAGGATTTGCCATTACAACATTAGCATGAATTTTCAGCCATTATTTCACACTCTCCCTATATATCTACACTGCAAATGTTCATCTTTTATACAGATATAAGGTATTTAAAAGACTCTATGTCCACTTGACATGATCAAAATATGACAAGCCTGAAAAAGAATATGAGGAGAATTTATGTGGCAACATGTAACTGAAAAGTTTGAGGAAATAAATGTTAACTGTCAGTCTTGAAATTTCTGCTACATTTTACTTCATTTACCATTTCAAAATTATGTTGAACCAAGCGTACATGTACTTTTCTATGAACTTTGAACCTGACCATGTATATAAAACCAATATTGTTACAAAGAACAAATGAAGGTAAAGCAAATAAAGAGAGGTTGAGGACATGCTGAATATATTGTCAATATTCTTCTTTGCAGGCATCCAAAAAGTGACTCAAAGATCAGTCTTTACAAAATAAAGGCTAAAAGCAATTTCAGACTAGTTTAGCATTATTATTTCCCCCTTGTTCTAGAACATTTGAGGTAATGCCAGCAACTGAACAACATTCAAATTTAGCTTTACACAAGCTAAGTGAAATGTTTAGGCCACAGTCTAACATAACAGAAGTGAAACAAATGAGCCGAAGATTCCATCAGTAGAATTCTGCCATGCTCCAGTCAATGTAATTCAGCATCACAGTGTCAGTATTTGAGCAATTTTATTTTTGCAAATGTATGTTCGATAGTGTTGCACTTCCATTTACCCAAATTAAATGGCTTTTTTTCTGCAAATTACAAGTTGAATGTTCCCATATTAATAATACGATTTGTTTTCATTTTCCTACTCTGGTGAGGAATTTTGCTTTAATTTTAGTCCTTGAACAGTAGATCTGGCAGCTGTGGCTCCTAAATACAGCATTCAAAAAAGATGATTTCCCATCAAGGAATCTATAACAATGTTATCTGAAATTAATCAACAGCAGAGAATGAGATCTGGTTGTTGATATCTCTATTGATTTATAACTTTTATATGTGGACATTTATTGGTTTTCCAAAGGGACCCATTATGTTGGCGGATGCGATTTAAGTGATATTATGTCTGACTTTAAAAAAAAACATGGGAAGCTGGAATGAAATATTAATCCATTATTAATGACGATAGATCTACTCCAAAGGATCCAGAAGTGACAGTGTTCTTTAATGGAACTAACTGGAAGGAATTAAAATCAATGTTATTCTTGGAGATTTTTAAAAGATGCTGCAGAGGGAACTTGCTTGTTAAACTAAGGTGATAGTAAAGTTGTATAGTCCCAGATGACCACTGAGCTCCTCTCCCACTAGAGGAAGTCAATTCGTGGTGGTTTAACATGACGGTCAACATGCCTTAGGTGAGGGGCACAACAGTAATCTTATAGACAGTGAAACCTCAGAGAAGGTTAACATATCCATATTAAAGCTCCTCATTTGATTGGTATGCTGTAATCAATTTCCTTTTTTACATGCTCACATTCATTCATGCTCGCTTCTTCAAGAATTTGGCTGTATCTAAGACCTTTATAATCATTTGAGTAACTCACTTCAACATTACTGCTGAACCAGTCTTGTAGGATATTTTCCCCTCTGGCACCTTCACATTTTCTGCTAGAGATTTCTTCTAAGCAACTAAGGGCTTCTCCCTTGCCCTGGCCCTTTTTTTTTACTGTTACTAATCGCACCTTCTGCTATTAAGGATCGCCTCTTTTGGAAGAACCTGTTACTGTTCTGGCTGTCTCTCTCTTGGTCTAAAACTCAAGTCATTAGAAACCTCAGCAACTAACTCCTTAAATGGCTTGCTAGTTATTGAGCTAAAATCAACTGATTTCTTGGAAATGCTATTTTAATACGCTTTTTCAAGAAAAAGAATGTAACTAATGTCTGTTTATCTTCTGTTTTGGAGAATATGTTCCCAAATAATAAGATATCAGAAACTTTCACCTTATGACTACATTTTCACAAACGTGATTTTCTTTTGTATGATATCAGCTGTGAGAATCTTACTGAGCACCTTTTGAAAATCAGATATACCATTCTGACTATATTCATTTCATCTATAAAATCAGTCACTATAAATTCTCTTAAAATTTTAAACACAATAGTGGATGGAAGCAAGGAATGTTAAACTGACCTACCCACTAAAAATTGATGAGGTCTCATCAGCTAACCATCACAATTTTACTTTGCATTGAAGTATTGACGTTCCATTTGCTAATCATAATATTCCTAAGTTCTCTTGATTCATGAATGGTTCCTTTGGAAAATCTGTATGTCACTTCACTACTTAAGAAAGGTGACAGAAGGACACCTAGGAATAGAGACCAATTAGTCTAACAACTGCTGTCTGGAAATTACTCAAGCCTAAGGATAGAGTGGCTGAAATGTTTCAACTGATTTAAGAGAACCAGCATGGATTTTTAAAGGTTATGTCATGCTTGACCAGTCTAATTAATTTTTTTTGAAGAGGTGACAAAAAAAGTTGTGGACGGGCTATGTCTATATTTGTTATTTATGCACACTTCCAGAAGATATCAGACAAAGTCATTCATAAGAGACTACGTTGAAGTAGGTGAAAGGACACGGCTAAGAGGGGAGAACAGAACACAAATTAGTATTGGATTATCCCAGAAATGAGTCCTTGCAAAAGTGTTGAGCCGAATGGACTTCTATTCTCCCGTAGAACTATGGCATTTGAGCTATAGCCTGTGTGGTCAAATGCATACCATCAATAATGTCTGTCCTTCAAGGGATGCAGTTTGACAATAATAAGTGAAGGGCTGTCTTCTGTTGCCAGCTGTTTTCCGTATAGAAGTTGGTGAATTGACGTGCGCTGCAGGTTTGTTGATTGGGCTTTTTTTCAAACCCTGTTTGCTGGAACAGTTCAGTTGCAGGAAAGATCAAGGCTGTAAATACCTGACTACAATTTACAGAGCTATTCTTAATGAAGCAGCCCGGCTGTAGGGAAATACAAAAATGTATACAAATATGGCTTCATTGATCATCTTCAAAATGTACCTATGTTTGTTGCTGCTGTGATTCTCCTTCTATTGTTGCCAGAGTAAGACTCATACCTCCTTTGAAAGTAACATACAGTGTGACATTGTTTGTGGAAACAAGCACAAACACCACAATTTAAATCATCTATATTGCAGTAAAGTTGTAACATGCTTCAGTCGCATCAATTCTCTCACATTAACAATTAGAGACAGTAGCAGTGCCTGACAAACAGCTACAGCAAAATAAGAAAAATAGCAATACTCCGAAAATGGAATACAACTGAAGATAAAGGTATATCAAGCTGTGTCCATTCTAGATGATGCTGAACACCTGCAGTGCTATTAAGGACTCCAAATATGTTGAGGGAGCAGCTCATAATCTAAGTAAATTCAGAGGTCTTACTGAACCTAATGCACAACAGATGTGCAGGCTGCTAATTACCACATCCATTTTTAGATAATGTTGAGATGTCCAGTAAAAATCAAGTGTTTAGAAGGCCTCAGCATAACCTTTTGCTAAGACCTGATACCAGATCTGCTGCTGTGTTATACGTCCTGAAGATTAATTTATTAATCTGAATAATGAAACAAAATATTGCTGGGAAAAGAAGCTCACTTTTGGCAGAGCATCTTAATCTTGAAATTCCTGACAAGAAAAGCTACCATTATGTGGTCAGCCAGAACAGGAATTTGTAGTGAGATCCAATTTCATGGGCATCTGAGGCAGATAAGTTTACAACCACCTTGTTTGTTTGGACACCAGAGGAAGTGAAGCTTGTTGTTTTATTTATTAGTTGGATGTGAGTGTCGCTGGCAAGACCGACATTTATTGGCTATCCCTAATTCCCCCTGAAAAGATGGTGGCAACAACTGAGCGGCATGCAGAGGGCAATCATGAATTAAACGTATTCTTGCCCTGGAATCACGTATATTCTTTTGCAAAAAAAAATGTTTTCCACAGCTAAATCATATTAATGAACCAATTGGTCTAATGACAACACAGTAGTTTCATGTTCAAAATTACATAGAGTAGCTGTGGTAGGATTTGAACATGTCTCAAAATTTTTAGTCTGAGCCTTCGGATTACAAGTCCACAAGTATAAGCACAGTGCTATCATTTTTAAAAAATAACAGGACAAAGCATGTGTTCTGGAATGTCAAAATCCCACTCAGGCTGAATTGGTCTCAACATTACTTGATACTATAATAATCCATTGCAGAGTTAGAGAACTGGCAAGTTCGAAACTACTCAGAGATAGTAAGAACTGCAGATGCTGGAGTCAGAGATAACATAGTGTGGAGCTGGAGGAACACAGCAGGCCAGGCAGCATCAGAGGAGCAGGAAAGTCAAATTTTTGGGTCAGGACCCACACCGGCATTGTGCCAAAATAGCCCATTGCCCATTCTCTGTTAACCACACCCACTCCACATGTTAACACTGGTGCCAGCATGTAAAATTTTGAACGGTGAAATGTGGTGAGGGTACAAACAGGGTACAGCTAAATGTCCCATCCTGTTCCCTCCGTTCCTCAAGATGTTTTGTCAGAAATTTCTGGCCTTTCGTATGCACTGCCCAGTGTTTCATGTTGCCTTACTTGGTTTGCCTTCATCTTATGTCCAGAAGTTGGATCAGTTATATCTTTCACTTTGATTAACATTCTGATATATATTGTAGAAATAGAACATCAGTGATACAGTATATACGTCTGATGTTAACCTTAGTATTTTGTGCAGGGGGCCGAATGCCTGAAAGAAAATCAAAGTTACTAATTTTAATGAGCAGAAAATTGGACAGATCTGCAGCCACCATTTACATTTGTGATTTTCCAAATAATCTTCCATTCCCAATTGCTGGAAGAGAGAAATCTCTCCATATTTAATGCATTCATCTTTTCCAACTAGTCTAGGGATCTAAAAACTCTTCGGTCACAATATAGTCATCAATGCTTGATTGATTGCAAGTTAATCTTGCAAACATTGACCACATCAGTGGGAAGTATCTAATTAATATGGGTAAGATATGTGCAAGTGGGGCTTCAGACATGTCTTCATTTACAGAAAATCAAAGGCATTCAGGGGAAACAGTAGTGTACTGGTAATGTCACTGGTCTATTGGTTCAGAGGCCTGGGCTGAAACTCTGGGTACAGGGCTACAAATCCCACCATGCCAGCTGGTGCAATTATAATGCGCTTAATAAATCTGGAATTGAAAGCTAATAATCATGAAACTATCATTGATGGTCGTAAAAACACAGCTGCTGACTTTACCTGATTTCGCTCATGTGAGAATCCAAATCCCCAACAATGTGGTTCACCCTTAATTACCCTCTGAAATGGTCTAGACTCTATTCAAGGACAATTTGGGATGGGCAACAAATGCTGGTGTTTCCAGTGATACTGATAGACCATGAAGTATTAAAGGGGAAACAAAATTACATCTGAGGGAGATATTCAAATGAGATGAATTGTTCAGAATTCATTACAATTCTTAACTGGAACCTGTGTGAAAATAATCATTATCAGGAAAAAAATGCAATAATTTATTACGATGTGTAAAAAATAGTAACACACTTCTTTTTGTTCCAATCAGAAAACACAATTGTATAAACACATTTTTCTATAAATATTAATTGATTATGAAGTACCATATAGCAAACTCTAAATTCCTGTTTTATTTATAGGGATTAGTTTACTGATTCCACCAGAAGCTATTCCTCGAGGCAAGATCTATGAACTATATCTTACAGTTCACAAAAAAGAAGATTTGAGGTATGTGACAGCTCAAACTTGGATCATGCTGCAATCCTCATTCTATTTCTGCCTATATAACCAGTAATCCTGCACGTTTATCAGTTCTATACTAAGTTCAGAAGTTGGATCGGTTATATCTTTCACATTGATTAACATTCTGATACATATTGTAGTCTACCAAAATAGAACATCAGTAATACGGACCACAATACAGTCTGATGTTAACCTTATCATTTTGTGCAGGACATCATTCAGGGGTTAAATGCCTGAAGAAAGTCAATGATCTTCTAAGTTACTAATTTAAATGAACAGAAAATTGGACAGGTCTGCAGCTGCCATTTATATTTGTGATTTTCCAAGCAATCTTCCATTCCCAATTGCTGGAAGAGAAAAATCTCTCCATATTGATGATATTCATTTTTACCAAATAGCCTAGGGACCTAAAATTTCATCAGTCACAATGTAGTCATCTATGCTTGATTGCAAGTTTGATGGTAGTCTCCAATTTAATCTTCCAAATGTTGACTACATCAGTGCGAAATATCTAATTAGTATGGGTAAGATATGTGCAAGCGGGGCTTCAGATATGTTTCCCTGTCTTCCAATATCTGTTGAAATCCATAGTACTGTCCCCGTTACCTCCTTCCCTGGACAGGAACAACCTTTTTCTCGCAAAGGGCTTTGCCCAAGCCTTTAAAATTAGGAAAATGCTCACTTTATTAATCAACTTCTACTTCATTCTCCTATTCCATGAGATCGCATGGGCCCTTGTGAAGGTACTTATATAACGTACTGACTGTCACAATCATATCCAGGAATTGCAACTACTAGATTAGCCCTACTGATCTAGCCCTCTCCCATCACTGCCAATTGACTTGTGATGCCTGGAAATAATAATGACGCAGCAAAGTCTTGGGTGGTTTCCTATTTTTGCCAAGTTTATGACCAACTTTGCCTTCTGTATTCTGTCAAAGAGCTCTGCCAAATGCTTCAAGTGATCTTTCCATGAATGACTAAAGATCACTAAGTCATCTATGTAGATGCCACAATTATTTAATCCTGCAACAACTCTATTCATAAGTCTTTGAAAAATGGCTGGTGCATTTTTCATTCCAAAGGGCATTACTTTAAATTGATATAATCCATTTGGTGTTACAAAAGCAGAAACATCTTTTGCTGTCTCCGACAAAGGTACTTGCCAGTAACTGTGAAGTAAATCCAAATTTGTAATGTAAGTGGCTTGTCGTACTTTTTCTACACAGTACTCCAGCCTTGGAATTGGGGATGAGTCAGATTTGGTCACAGCATTGACCTTCTGATAATCTACACAGAATCATTGAGCACACAATCATTGGTTTGGAAACCAAAATGATGGGTGAACTCCATTCACTTTGACTCGGCTCGATAATGTCTTCTTGGAGCATCGCTTCCACTTCCTTCTGTACCTGTGCTGCTTTGAGAGGATTAAGCCTATAGGTGTTCTGTTTTATCAGAACAGCATTCCCTATGTCAACCTCATGCACTAGTCCTCCCCATTCTATTTCTACATATGTCCTCATAGCACTGTAACAAGTCTTTCAATTCAGTTCTCTGTTCCTGGGACAGATAGCTCATTATCATATCCCATTCTTTAAGGACTTCCTCATTAATTCAATTTATTTTGAGGGACATCAAAATCCAAATCACCTGGATTTGATTCCTCACTCTGACTGGAAGTAACTAATACCTGTTTCTCTGGTTCCTTTTCCCTGTCATAATAATATTTCAGCATGTTCACATGACATACCGATTTTTGTTTTCCCGTTTCTGGCATCATTACCAGATAATTCACCTGACTTAAGTGCTTCTCAATCTGATGGGGAGCACTAAACCTTGCTTTGAAATGATCTCCAATACTTTGTCCCCACAGGCAAATGTACAAATTTTAGATTTCTTGTCTGTTTCTTGCTTCATTATGCGCTGTGCCACCTTCAACTGTTGTCTGGCTAATTCACCTACTCTGTTTAATCTTTCTCTCACCTTAGATACATAGTCCAACTGTAGATCTCTGACTTCGGATCTATCAACTTTTCCTTAATTAATTTTAAAGGTCCTCTTACTCCACATCCAAATATGAATTCAAGTGGAAGAAACTGATTTGATTCATTTTGGAGCATCTCTAATAGCAAATTATATAAATGGGATACCTATATCCCAGTCATTTGGTAATCCTGGCAATAAGCCAGGGTCTGATACCACCTTTCCAATGCTACCTGGGATTCAGGATGGTATGCACTGGATTTAAAGTGCATGATGCCTAAATTATCCATGACCTCCTTTATTAATTTGGCAGAAAAATTGGACCCTTGGTTGAATCTCCCTGAGTAGTCCATAATGGGTAAAGAAAGCAAGCAAGTCCTCCACAACCATTTTTGCCTTGACATTCCTTAGTGCCTCCAGAAACCTGGTAGACACATCCATTATGGTTAGCAAAAACTGGTTCCCATTTTTCGTTTTAGGGAGGGGACCTATGCAATCAATCATAACCGACATGAAAAGGTTCTTATGGGGAGGCAATGGCCTAGTGGTATTATTGCTGGACAATTAATCCAGTGACCCAGATAATGTTCTGGGGACCTGGGTTTGAATCCTGCCACTGCTGATGGTGGAATTTAAATTCAATAAATATCTAGAATTAAGAGTCTTATGACTACCATGAATCCATTGTCAATTTTTGGAAAAACACATCTGGTTCACTAATGTCCTTTAGGGAAGACAACTGCCATCCTTACCTGGTCTGACCTACATGTGACTCCAGACCCACAACATAATCGTTGACTCTTAACTGCTCTCTGGGCAATTAGAGATGGGCAATAAAAGCTGCCTAGCCAGTAACGCCCTCATCTCATGAATGAAATTTTTTTAAAAATGCGGGAATTGGCACCAAAGACACTGTTTTATTATTGCCAGTGGCTTTCCTACCAACTGACACGTATGACAGGTACGGCAAAATTCAACCACATCTTTATGTAATCCAGGCCAATAGAAATGCTTCTGTATCTTAGCCTGAGTCTTCCTCACTCCTAGATAACCTCCTGCAGATAATTCATGTTTTACCCGGAATACTTCCTGTCTGTTGACTACCGGCAACACAATCTGGTGAACTTCTCATCTGCACTAACCTACTAAGGTCTCCATTTGTGCCATTTTATCCTTAAGGTAATGACATTCTGGAATGCATTCTGATTCCTTTTGAGTAGGCTTTATCATAATAAATCCTTACCATCTCATCTTTTTATTGTAATTCCATTCATCTTTCAGAACTACACACCTTGCCTTATCCTCTACCTGCTTAGGTTTCTCCTTTACCATTTCATCAAATTGGGTGTCAGCTAACTGGACCTCAACTTCATCTTTCTCTTTTGTTTGCCTTCCTTGGTTTAACCTATGGTTGTGGGATTTTTTCACGACACAGTCTGTAAAAATTCCAGGGTATTTTCCTTTTAACTCCTCAGTTCCCTGGTTTCCTTTTGGTTATCCAACACAATGGGCCTCACTCCCAGTTGAGATTGAGCTATATCGTTTCCAAGAACAAACTGTACCCCTGGAATAGCCAATTTTTCTATTACTCTCACTATCACTTGCCCAGTCTTGACTGGACTTTCTAGCTTTATCTTACTCAGGGGAACATTATTTCTCTCTCCAGTTATTACATAGATTATAACTCTCTTGGGCAATATTTCAGAATGAATGCAAACATTTTCATCTCTTACTATTGGAGACTGACCAGCTCCTGTATCTCTCAATATTTTACCTTCTTTACCTACTCCCCCTGTTCTACCTGAGTAAACCTTACCCACATAGGGGAAATCTTCAAAAAGGCTGAGTGCCATCTTACGATCCAGCTCTTGACTAGGCTGTACACTCTCCTGCTGCTCCTTGACTTCACTTGGGATTTTCTTCTCTACCTCAACTAATTTCAATGGTTTAGCCTCCTCCACCACACCCTTTTTCCCAATGCTTTTCTTGAACCAACAGCACTGTGATTTTGTGTGTCCCACCTTATTGCACTGAAAACACCTGAGCTCTTTCACCTCTTTTTTTCCACCCTCTTGGATTTCTTTTTTCACATGTGGTAAACTGTTCCCAGTGTGATCTACTTTTTGTTTTTCATTAAAGGATCACCCTCTTTCCCAGTTTTTATCCACATGGAATGAAATTGCTGTCGGAAGCTAGATTTCAATTTATGCACTAATGTGTATTCATCTGCCATCTCTGCAGCTCTTCTCGCTGGTTGACTTTTCTGCTCCTCAACATGAGTTCTTATCACTCTGGAAATGAGTTTTTAAACTCCCCCAGCAGAATAACATCACTAATATTCTCATATATCCTTTCTATCTTTAATGCTGTCATCCATCTATCGAAATTGTTCTGTTTAATTCTTTCAAACTCAAAATAATTCTGACCCACTCTATTCTTGCATTTCTGAACCGTTGTCTATATGCTTCTGGTACTAATTTGTATGCACTCAAACTAGCCTGTTTTACTCCTTAATATTCTCTCGACACCTCCTCTGATAGCACTGCAAACACATCACTAGCCCTGCCTACCAACTTGATCTGCATTAACATTACCCACATAGATTCTGGCCAGTTCATCTGTTTAGCCAATTTCTCAAAGGAAATGAAAAAGGCTTCGACATCTTTTTCATTGAATTTTGGTGAAGTTTTGACATATTTGTATATATTCCTAAAAGATCTTTGTCTATGCTGGGTTTGCTCATCATCACCCTCCTCCTCACAAAGCCTTTATTTCCATCATTTTCAGTCAGCTATCCTGTCAAATTTGCAACTTCCGAAGTTCAAACTCTCTCTCTTTCTCTTTTTGTCTTTTCTCCGCTTGTAACTGTAATTCAAACTGTTTCAGTTCCATTTCTTTCTTTTCTTCCCTGGCTCTTCTTTCCCTTTCTTTGTCTTCTAACTCTAATTGTCTAATTTGCAATTTATTATTTTCTAACTCCACTGTACCTAATTGTTTCTCTGATGTATCAAAATGCTTGACTAACTTCTTTCTTACCCCTAGTTAAACCCAATTCTAGTGCCTCTTCTTTTCGGACTTTCTAAACTTTCTTGGCAAATTTGGGAAGCATCTTCAACTCCCAGAACCTCTTTAGCAATGTTAAGTGCTATTTCCCCACTTTTGATTAAACCAACAACAAGCAACAGAAGTTAAACAGATTTTCCACTTCTCACTTAAGTATTTTCTTTTAAAATGTCTAGGACATTAGTCCCCAAGTCTGTTTAAATCTGCTGGGACCTTTCATACCCTAAATCTGTCCAGATCTGTCCAAATCCATCTAAATCCTGGACCCGATCTGTCCTGAGCTGGCTAGATCCCGGACCCGAGCCCCCAACCTGTTATAAAGCGGAGGTTGACTCGCCTCTGAGAACTAAACCCAAAACACCCAAAGAAGAGCACCTCATCCTATAATCTGTAAAGGGAGTGTGAAAAGTGGTGTAACCTGCCTTTCAGCAACTTCTCGTGGTTAAATAAAATAAATCTCTCACACTCACTTTGCAACCAACAAGTAACAACTCATTTATCTAACTCTAACAGTGAACAAATAATCTAAACTATTTACAAACCAAATAAACCCCTAACTACTAACTATTCCTGAATAAAACAAGATTCTAATAGTATGCTGTTCCAACAAATAAAAGCCCCTCTTATATAAAATAAAAACAAAACACAGACTTTAGTCTCTTGAAATTACAGCCAGGTCTTCCTGAATGTTCTGTGCCTTCTCCATTGAGTGTTCTGTCAGGAACGCTTTCTCCGTTGAATGTCCTGTCAGGAACATTAACCAGTTGTGCCATAGGTACCTTTGATTTAGATGGTGCTTTCTCTCAAACGTAGAGAAAACTATGAGGGTCAGTGATTTTCTCTTGCGAGCTGAGAGACGTTAACTCTAGCAGATAGCAGCTAACCCTTCTGATTTTCCAACTGCCGTCTCCTTTTATACCCCTCATGACATATCAATTTCTTTCAATAGGCTTGGTCCCATGTTGTCAAAGCCATTAGATTTAAATTTAATTGGTTTTTGGCATCTAAATGGCTGTTTCAAATTGATTGGCTAAACTCAAAAATTGTTGTCATGATAACAAAACAAAACTGCTGCTTGGCCTGCTAACTGTACAGCCTTTTGATACAAATGTTTCAATTTGGGTGCCCTCTGTGCAACTGCAAATACACAAGCTGCTGCCTACAGACACCCTGCTTGAATCTCTAAGCAGAGAAAAAGCACATCATCTTTTAAATGGACCACACACTGCTTTTCCCCCAGCATTTTACAAACACCAAATTCTCACTTCCTACCTTCCCATCCACATGTACTCTACCCAACTTCACAACAATATTTATTTGATAAATTGTATCCATGTGGTTTTCAGAGTTGCTAAGCTAAAATCAACAGTTATCTTAGTTCTATTCATTAAATCATCGTATTATACCTAGTCTACCTCCTGATTGCCTTTGTTCTGTTTGGTACAAGATCACAATTTACCTTGTTTGAAAACTTGTACTGTGTAATAGAACTCGAATGACTATAATACAGTCGCTTCTGATTTAACGCGTGTTTCTTCAATGCAAATTTTTTTTAACGTGATTGAAGAATTATAGAATGCTATTTGTAGAATATGAACATTCCCTACCTGCATTGACTATAATGCAATTCTGTCCCCTTCACTTTACATGTCACAGTTATTGCGTAATTTTCTTATAACACAAGATTGCACGAGAATGGAACTATCGCGTTAAATCAGAACTGACTGTATGCTGTTGAATGACAAATACGTGCAGGTCATGGATCATCGTTCAGTAAGTTCCTGATCTGAATTGTACTTTCAGTTACAGCAAGGGGCTGGAAACTACAGAACCCCATGGGCCGTATTTCCGACATGAAATGTAAATTCTAACTGTCGAGAGAATTGGCATTGTATTGACACAACTTAGAGTGGAACCTGTTGTATGGATGCAAGTGAAATTCTATTGCACCTCCTGCAAAATTCAATTGGAAATGTGTTGGAATGTACTTCTGCAAATTTTATGAATAATGCATACATTTGGGGTCAAATAATCAAGCTGAGAAAAAAAGGCTTGCTTGTTAAGGAAAACAAAATTGTTTATTTGGTTCCTATGGCAATTCTTTCTCTCTCAGAATTTCAGAGATTTTGTTTCATATCACACCTATCTTGAAATAAAAAGCTATGAATCCTGAAAATTATGATGTAGTGACTTTATAATCTCTAGAGAATAAGAAAAAAATGTTAACTCAAAATATTCTCAACATCCTGTGGGCAGAAAAACCTTCGTACAATTAAATGGCATAAAGTCTTCTTAATATTCTAGCCAATTGTGAGAATGGCAATCTTCATATTATATAGTTGAATTAAATGGAGTTCAATAAAAATACCTTTGAAGATAAATTGTGAGATAAATAATAGAACATATAGAACTGAATAATACATCTTTTCTGCATTATTTATTCTACATTGCTTATGTATTTTTACCATTTTGATAATTGAGGTTACCTCTAGCAGGATGCCAGACCCTGCTCAGTCCAGTTGTAAGCTGTGGGCCTCCAGGTGTCCTGCTCACTGGGCCAGTCATCCTTAGCATTCAACATTGTGCAGAAGGAAATCTGGAGAACTGGTCTATAAAGCTGAAGAAACAATCGCCTCAAGGAAACTGGGAGGTAAGAGAAAGATATTTTCTACATTTCAGATAAAAGGCAGTTGCATTCTCATGTGACACAGTTTCATTTATGAGATAGCCATCAATGTAAAAATAATGTCCTTAGGTTAAAAAAAAGACTTTCTTTAAATGAATGTTTTAGTGTGTATCGAAGTTGAGAATTGAATTTCACAAGTGATTTCAGAAAATTGAACTGTAGTTCCATCTAATGGTCAGAGCCTGAAGCTGCCTCACAGCAGAAGATGTGTCAGTATTGAATGAGAAATATTGGCATAACAATTTACAATATTAAACAGAGACAGAAAAACACATCCAACAATAATGACATTAAAGTTTGTAGACAACAAGTGTGTTCATTGACTTTTGAATTAAAGGTGACACTGAGTACAAAAAAGATTATTGCCCAGAACTCATTTCCCTGTGAACATTTAGGGTCAATTACCTAATGTGAGACAGACGTCACAAATAGAAAAACGTGGATAAAGGTAGCAGGTTCCCTTATCTGAAGAATGTTTGCAAATTAGTTAAGATTTTACTAGAATTCATCAGTCCTAATGCTCATCCAACCCACAAATTACTAGACTTATTGAATTCAACATTCTGTCAGTCAGTGTCACTTATAAATAATTCTTGAAGCTGCACTCCAAAATTAAACTATTATTAATAGGTGTCATAGACTCATTTAAGTTATTATTTGCTGTTTCAACGTTTGTATTTGAAGTTTTGACTAAATACTAGCACTAGCTTATTTGTAAATGCTAATAATAAAAAGATAATTTGTTAAAGTCAAGTTTTAGGTTACATAAGTAGATTAGTGCAGTGCACCTGGACAAGCCAATGTGAATTTACGTCAAACAATTTTAAGACATGCTAAATAAAAAGCAAAATGCTGAATCTGCTGGAAATCTAAAGTAAAAGCAAAAATATATTGTCAGAGCTCAACAGGTGAGGCAGCATCTGTGGAGAAAGAGAAAGAATTACCAGGTATGATTTCGTGTTTTTTTGCATAAAACATGGAGGAGGGAGTCTCAAAGGATGAGTAAGCCCAGTCCCAACCCAACATTATGAAAGCAGCAATCAGGTACTTCTGTGCTCGTTGATCTATCAGGTTTGATGAGTGACCAATAAGTCGCAGCCCACTTGAACTTCCAGCCAGTTTGAGGCTGGCAGTCCGCTGGGAGCTGCAGAGAATCATTGTAGGCCTGGGCTGTGAAACCGTTGAAACCAAAGGCAGTTACGGGGAAGGGATCAACAGGAGGGTCAGAGGCAACGGCATCAGCCCCCTGTCCTGATTGATTCCTCCTGTTGCCAGATTGGAGAAAATGGAATCACCTCCACAACCTGCAGGAAGGCTGCGCTGGTTTAACTGTCAAGGGCAGCAGATATTTTGTGCATTTATCCAGAAGGCATGTAATTGGGCTGTTGATAAGTAGAGATCCTTACTTGGCCACTAAAGACTCTTACTTGTTAGTGTGTTGAAAAAATGGCCCATGGGTCAATTTGATAGCAAAGGTAGAGGGAAGAGTGCAGGAATCTCTCCAGTACCAGTGTGCTCAATTATTAGGCCTTTTCAACAACTGCCTTACCACTGATAAGGAGCGGAAGATCCTGCTCAATGTTTAAGGCTGAGTGAATTTGCATCAGAACTGAAGGAAGGTAGAAATGTAAGAGTTTTTAAGTCAGTGGAAGTGGGGAGAGGGCAGGAAAAAACACAAGAAAAGCTCTGTGGTAGGGTAGAAAAGATTAAATAGCAGAAGATTTTATGATGGAACAGCCAAAGATTGTAGTAACAGAGATCGTGAAGTTTTTAAAAAAAAATGTAGTGGAAAATGTGGCAAGAAAGAAACAAGACAAGACCAGCTGATCAAACCAAGAAAGGACAATAATAAAATAGAGTTTATAATTTAAAATTATTGAACTCAGTATTGAGTCCAAAAGGTTATAAAGTGCGAGTCAGAAGATAAGGTGATGTTCATCTCGCTTGTATTGAGTTTTATTGAAATGTTGTAACAGGCCATATGCATATTGATTGGAATGGGAACAAGGTTTAGAATTAAAATGACAATCAACTGGAAACTTGTGGTTGTGCCTGCAGATTGAATTGAGGGGTACTGCAAAGTGATCAGCTGGGGCTGAATCTTTGGTTTTTTGCTAAGTCCAAGTGGTGTGAAGTTGTTTTTTGAGAGATTTCCACTGCAATGCCTAATGGGTTTTCCCTCATTATCTTACCAAATTCACCTCATTAACTATCTATGCCATTCTTATTGCACAGTCACATCAGTTTACTGGCACACCTTATCAAGCACAGTTCACAAAACCATTCACCTCTGCCATGATTCCCAGAATTCACTGGCATATCTTGCAATAGTGCCATCTTTAGAAGCCTGTTTTGCACCCAGGAAAGCACTGTCAGTCTGGAACTACCCAGCATGGTTTCTGACATGGCAGACAGGGGGTAGATTGGTACCCCACTTTGTGGATAGGGTCCCGGTGGTCATGCTGGGAGTGGTTGGCACTGAAGCAGTTCTTCCTCTTCCCAGAGGACTAACAATGGAGGCCATGATACCAGACCATGCTAGCCTATTCCATGATTGCCACTGGGGTAAAAGTAATTTCAGCTGTCTGGAGGAATGCCCAGAACTATAGGAAACTCCACTCCAGTAGCACAAGTGGCACCTTCTGTTCGACCTCACACTCACTCTGCACACTCTGCCACTGTACCTGCCTCCCATCAAGGCCATGCCGCTCTTCACTGCTTGTGACTTCTTCCCTCATTCGCTGTCACCCACCCAAGCATGACAACACTCACTCTGCATGCCCTTTGTGCTACCTAATTATTTGCTTGGGGTACCTCCCCACCTACACCAAAAGTAACAGCTGTGCCCTCACTTTCCTCTCCTTTAATAACCTGCCTGGCTGTTATTCGAGATTAACAATCCACAATATGACAGAAAGGCTCAAGGCAGATGGTGGGTTTTCTTGCATCCAGGTCTTCTCCCTTATGTGGAGAGCAGCCTAATTCTGACTACCTTGAATGACTGACTGACGGTTTCCAAGCTCCTGTAACAATATTAGAGACTGCCCTTGATTGACAATTGCCAAGACCCCTTCAGCAAAGAGTATCCCCATGACTTGATTGAGCCTGCTGACAACCATCAAAATCTTCCTTCCTTTGTAGGATATGAGCTTGGTATCTCTGGTTGATGAGGAAAAGTGCAAAATGGCAAGACAGGGCAGTAATGCTGTGAGCCTGCATGTAGATTAAGAGGAAGTGAGCACTATGACAGTGAACGAAGAGACCGGAAATATAGCCTGGTCCAGTTCATGAGCTGGGTGTGTGTTACTGAGTGTACAGTATCCTTACTGGGCTTTACAATGACAGTTACTGTTGCAGCATTAAAGTGCAATATTGAAGTGCAGAAGTGTTCTGTAAGTGGATCAGAGATATGCCAAGAAGGGTTTTAGAGGCTGGTATATATTGAATGTCAGTGTCTGTAGATGGGTGCATGTAGCTAGATGTTGGTGCATGGTGTCCAATGTGGAACTCCTTCATAGCATGCAGGTACCAGCTGATTTCCAAGTCAAGTTTTCTTGTTGTCCAGCTTGCTTGGTGAGCTTTAAGATAGGAGGCTGAATAATAATTAGGTAGCTGGGCCATCAATAAAGCAATCAATAAGCAACAATCCTCTTAATTGTCAACTCACCACTGTCCAGTGAGAAACTTACCACAATGCTGTGAAAAGCATAAAAAGTTGGAGTAAGATGCTCCCATGTCAAGAACTACCTCACTAGACTTCTAACACAATTCTGTCACAAGATTCACCATAGTCCACATTGCTGAGACCTCTATAAGATCCTGCCCATGCTTCTAGTCTGTTTTTAGTCTTTCTAAACATTGTGAACAGTAAATACAGTATACTACATTGAAAGAAGTATACTTCAATTGCTACTTCACTTGAAGACCATATTTAGGGCCTTATATGGTAAGAAAAGAGGAAATGGAAGCACAGCTGTTGCATCACCTGCACTTTCATGTAAAGCTACCAGAGGAAATGAAGGTGACAGAAGGTGAAGGAAAGAACATTGGAGGTGAATGAAGAGAATGTATTGTATTATACAGGGAGTAGAGACTTCAGAATGCTGAAAGGGGAAGGCAGTACATGATGAGTTTGATGGTGGCATCCTGGTGAAATGGAAGTGGTGGAGGATAATCAAGTAAATAATAAAGGCTAGTATGGTGGAATATGGAGACAAAGAGAATGCTATCCTGGCTGTATGAGGGGTGAGTAGGGGTGGGAGCAGAAGTACCTGAAATAAATTGACAGTGGAGGGTCCAGTCAGCCTCTACCATGACACCATTTTATGACAGTATTATAAATATTGTAAACTGGGTTTTTTAAAGGTGAGATAATAAGAACTGCCGATGCTGGAGTCAGAGATAACACAGTGTGGAGTTGGAGAAGCATAGCAGGGCAGGCAGTATCAGAGGAACAGGAAAGTTAACGTTTCGGGTCAGGACCCTTCTTCAGAATAGCACCTTATCTTCCGCCTGGGCACTCTACAACCTGAAGGACTCAACATTGAGTTCTCCAATTTCAAATAACCTTGCCACCCATCCCCCACCTCCCCTTCCAGCCCCACCTCCTCCCTTCAATTCCACCTCTGACCCTTTCTTCCAGCCACCAACAGGATTCAACCCTCCCGTCGACCAACTAGGTCGTACCTATCACCACCATTCCACCTCCACCCCTTCTTCCCCCCCTCCCCCCCCCCCACCTTTATTAGCAGCTCCCCCTACCTCACATCCAGTTCTGAAGAAGGGTAATACCCGAAACGTTGACTGCTCCTTTCCTCCAGATTCTGCCTGGGTTACTGTGTTCTTCCAGCCACCTGTTTGTTTACCCCAAGTTCATGGTCTATCATGACTATTGGAAGACAACTTAACCATGGAAATGGAGACAGAGAATTTGAGGGAGGGAAGCATCAGTGATGGACCAGGGGAAGATGAGGGAAGGGTATAAACTAGAAACATAACAAATTAAGATTTCCAGTACATGGTGAGAACAAAAAGAGGCACCAATACAGTCATCAATATATTAGAGAAAAAGTGATGAGGGAAGAGGCCTTGTAGAACAGATAAATTAATGTTCCATGAATTCCACAAAAAGGCAGGTATAAACTTGTAGGTACACCTGGGACTACTTTTTTTTATTTGGAGGAAGTCAATGGAGTTGTCTGTATGAACTTCAGCAAAGTGTTTGACAAGGTTCCAGATGGTAGACTGGTTAGTAAGGTTAGATCACAGGGAGAGCTAGTCAATTGGATACAGAACTGGCTCGAAGGTAGAAGACAGAGGGCAGTGGTGGAGGGTTGCTTTTCAGTGACCACAAAGTTCAGTGCTGGGTCCACTGCTTTTCATCACATATAAATGATTTGAATGTGAATATGGGAGGTACGGTTATTAAATTTGCAGAATACACCAAAATAGATGATGAAGTGGACAGTCATAGAATCCCTACAGCGTGGAAACAGGCCCTTCAGCCCAAGAAGTCCACACCGAACCTCAGAGCATCCCACCCAGACCCATCCCCCTAATCTACACATCCCTATGGGCAATTTAGCATGACCAATCCACCTAACCTGCACATCTTTGGACTGTGGGAGGAAACCGGAGCACCCGGAGGAAACCCATGCAGACACAGGGAGAATGTGCAAACTCCACACAGACAGTCGCCCATGGCAGGAATCAAACCTGGGTCCCTGGCGCTGTGAGGCAGCAGTGCTAACCACTGAGCCAATCGAGAGAGACAACCTGAGAGAGAAAAATCTGCTTTGCTGAGTAGTGGGCAAGGTGGATTAATTGGTTCCTAATTTATTGCCTGTAGTCAATTAGATTCACAATGGCAGGAAAACTCAATCCCATAGAATGTTCCTCCTGCAATATGTGGGAAATGAGGGAGACTTCTAGTGTGGATGGTGACTGTGTATACAGAAAGTGTGTTCAGCTGCAGCTCCTCATTGAGTGTATGGAGCGCATGAAGTTGCAGATGGACTCACTATGGAGCAACCATGAGGCTGAGAGTGTTGAGGATAGCACACTTAGTGAGCTTGTCACACCACCAGTTAGGACTACATAGGTAGAAAAGCATTGGCTGACCAGGAAGACTAGTAAAGCATGGGCAGCAGTGCAGGAGTCACCTATGGCCAACCCCCTCTCAAACAAATATACTGCTGGGAGTAAATTGTCTCTCAGGGGAAAGCAGTAACTACTGGGTTCGCAGCACCACAGATGTCTCTGTTGCACAGTAGGAGAAGAAAAAGACTGGAATAGCGTTAGTGATCAGGGACTCGATTGTAAGGGAAACTGACAGACGGTTCTGTGGCAGCAAACGAGACTCATGAATGGTATGTTGCCTTCATAGTTTCAGGATCAGGGATGTCTCAGAACGGCTATATGGCATTCTGAAGGGGAAGGGTGAATCACCAGCAGTTCATGAGACATGTTAGTTCTAATGACATGGTAAAAAAAGAAATATGTGATCCTGCATCAGGAATTGAGGGTGTTAAGTAGTAGATTAAAGAGGGAGACTGCTAAGGATGTGATCTCCAGCTTTCTTCCAGTGCTACGCACTACTGAATATAGGAATAGGAACATAGGTCAGATGAACACGTACGTAAGGGTATGGTGTCAGAGGGAGGGTTCTAAATTTTTGGATCATTAGGACAGCTTCTGGAATAGGTAGGACCTGGATGTGTTACACCTGAACTGGACTGGGTCCAACATCCTTGCTGGGAGGTTTGCTCACGTTGTTGGGGAAGTTTCAAACTGAGTTGGCAGGGGAACAGGGCACAGAGTAGATGGAAAGTTGGGAGCAAGGTCCAATCAGATATAGAAGGAATGCTAGGACACTCCAGTATGTGGAGAAGATATGAGCAGGGTAAGGCACACGAGAAGTGTAGAAAACTCAATTCTATCTATTTTGATGCAAGGAGCGTTACTGGTAAGGCAGATGAACTTAGAGCGTTGATCAGCACGTAAGAGTATGATATTGCCACAATAACTGAGACATGATCGAAGAAAGGACAGGACTGACATTTCAATATTCCAGAGTGTAGAAGCTTCAGGCACAATAATGGGGGAGAGGATGAGAGAAAATGAGAGAGGTGGGAGTCACTGCATTATTCATAAAGATACTCATTACTTTAATAACAGAGGACATCATAGAAGTGTTTTTAAATGAAGCAATCTGGGTAGACTTTACACATTAAAAAATGGGGTTGTTACATGGTTGGGATTATACTACAGGTCTCCCAGCAGTCAGGAGGAGACCGAGGAGCAGATATGTAGGAAAATCACGAAGGTTTGAGACAAATAGGGCTACTATTGGGATGCAATTTCAACTTTGCTAACATTAACTGGGATCACCTTAGTCATAAAAGTATCAAATGAGGTAGAATTTCTAAAATGTATCCGGGAGACCTTTTTGTGTCAGTACGTAGGCAGTCCTACAAGAGATTGGGCAGTGTAAATCTAATCCTAGGGAATGAAGCCAATCAAGTTGTTGACGTTCCAGTGGGTGAGTATTTTGGGGATAGTGAGCATAACACTGTTCAGTTTCAAAGTCATTACAGAAAGGGATAAGAGTAGCAGAGAAGTTAAGTGTTTAAATTGGAGGAAGGGCAATTCCAATATCTTTAGACAGGACCCGCCAAATAGACTTGGAGCAGCTACTTGCAGTTAAGTCTACATTTGAAAATTGGAAGGCTTTTAAACATAGTATAGTGAGAATTCAAGTCTAACATATTCTGCTAAGAGAAAAGGGTGAGGGCAGAAAGTCCAGGGAACTCTGGATGTCAAGGGATATCAAGAGTTTGATTAAGAAAAAGGAGAAAACATATATCAGAGGCAGGGCCATGAAAAACAGGGGAGGCCCTTCAAAGGTATGCTTAAAAAAGGAAATTAGGAAGGCAAAGAGAGGCCATGAAATGTCTAACAGATGGGACCAAGGAAATATTAGTATCTTAGGAGGCAAAGGTTTACAAGGGAAAAAGTGGGATCTGTTAGGGACCAAAGGGGCATCCTGCGCCTGGTTCAGTGGACATGGCCAAGGTCTTAAATGAATATTTTTCATCGGTATTGAGAAAAAAAAAAGGAAAAAGATGAGTTGAAGGGGATATTGTGCAGTGTACGAATAAGCTTAGCTGGAAGAGGAATCCGGTGCTGGTAGATGGAGATTGGATTGGACTCGAGAGTGACAAGGTGGTGGTTAGGGTCAGGAAACTGAAGATTGTTGAAGTGACATTGGGCAGTAGATGAGGTGGAAAGAGAACATACAAGGAGAGAAAAAAGAGTTGAGCTCGTTAGTAATAAATTCCATAGGGCAGAAACAAGCAGCAAGCGTGAATTGACCAGGCCATTCTTGGATTTTGGAAAGAAAGATAAAGTATGTTGTTCGTACTTATGGGACGACATGGTTGGAGGATGTAGAGTGAAGATTTCAGGAGCATGAAGTCACTTATGGTCCTAGACACAGTGGCTTCATATTTGATCATTGGTTTGTGGTCCAGGGGCGCAAGCTGGGTCAAAGTTGGTAATTGAACTCCACTGATAGAGGACAGGAGAGGCATTCTTATCTATGGGTTTAATGATAATGCAAGGCGTGGGGCCTGAATAAACAGAGATTTGGTGGTAGTTTTGAATTAACAATAAGTAACAATGCACTTCTGTTACAGAAAACCCACTGTGAAAATAATCTCCAACAAAAGCACGGTTGGAAATTAAGCTAAGATTAAACCAGTAGTAAAGCTGAAACATTTTTAAATGTGCTGCTTATTTTCTGCTCAAAAAAAAGGAATAAAGGTTCATAATAGATCTGCTGCTGCATGATGCCTTGTTAATTAGCTTTCAGAGAAAACTGTAGTAGATTTCTGACAGTTAGGAGAATCTAAAATAGCAAAAGATAGTGCTAATCAAAAGAATAGAGCAGCTAAATCCTGTAAAACGTAGTATCTGTTAAAATTAGATTTGCTGTAATTGTTACATTAACTGATTCAGTGTTGTCATTGATTGGATACGTGTACAGAAGCACAAGCTCCACAAAATATTAAATATCCACCCCAACAATTACCATCAGCTTTTTAGTAGCCGACTGCAATGCATTCATTTTTGGTTTACTAATATATCAGCCTGCAACCTAAGGGTACAAAATCTATTGAAAAGTTCCAATGAGATGTTCAGCTGTTTATTTTATTCTTCTGTGTGGACTTCAAGTTTGGATGTTGAAATACATTGTTACAAGTACGAACAACTCGGCAATAAATTATTTTAAATGTCTCAATAACATTTGCAGAAGCAGACAATATGAATAAGTTTAAAAACTTTCAAAATAAAAGATAACAATTTGCAACTGCTGGAATTATGGAGCTACAGATTCTGAAATACACAGTGCTCAGTAGGATTACCAGCATTTCAGGGGAGATCAGTCATTAGTATGTACAGTTCTGAACACCACACTACCAGAAGGATGTGGAGTCCTTGGAGAGAGTACAGAAATTGTTTACCAGGATGTTGCCTGGTTTGAAGGGTATCAGCTATGAGGAGAGATTGGAAAAACTTGGTTTGTCCTCACTTGAACATCGATGATGAAGGGTAACCTGATAGAAGTTTCCAAAAGTATGAAAGATATGGATAGAATGTAGAGTCAGAGTCTTTTTCCCAGGGCGGAAATGCCAATTACTAGGGGACCTGGGTTTATGGTGAAAGGAGGTAAGTTTGAAGGAGATGTCAGAGGCAGGTTTTTTGTGCAGGGTGTGGTAAGTGCCTGGAATGTGCTGCCAGAGGAGGTGATGGAGGTGGATACAATAGCAACGTTAAAGAGACATCTTGGTAGATATATGAATAGGCAGGGAATAGAAGGATACAGATAGCATAGAGGCAAAAGCTTTTTAGTTTAGAAAGACATTGTGTGTCAGCACAGACTTGGTGGGCTGAAAGGCCTGTCCTTATGCTGTACTGCTCTTTGATCTTAAAACATTCAATGGAGTATCTACATTTAAAGTATTAACTCAGCTAAACAAATGGTATTGTATGTTATCCACAAATTATGTTACTTATTTTCAAGTTTATTCTTTACTTTCTAAATTCAAAACACAGGTTTAGATTTTTCATGTAAAAGCAAATAAATTGATTCTAGCAACACAGATTAGCTATGATCTTAATGAATGGCAGAGCAGACTCAATGAGCCAAATGCCTTACTCCCATTCCTAATGATCCTATCCAAAAGTCAGTCTTTCAAGTTCATGAAGTGGGCATGTCAGTGATTTGGGTTCTATAATTTACTGATATTCTTCATTTCCCACAGTTTCCTGTCTCTAGGCCTGGATTAATGTCCTTGCTTGGCTCATTACATGGCTGTTAAATTATTTGAAAGGTAGGAAATGTACATTATTGCAGGCAAGGATCTGATAAGCTGTTTTTGTGTCAAATAAAGCCTAATGAGACGCTGGAGACTGAACTCACCCAGAGGAAAACTAAATCAGTCAATTCTGCTTGCTGCCATTAAAATCAGCCAGAAAAGACAAATAAACAGCCCAATGTCTTTTTTTAAAAATTCTCCTCATAATATTAAGTGAAATCAACAAACAATATTGATTCCATGAAATGGTGATAATGTTGTAGTGATATATCTCAACTAATATGATTCACATACAGCGAGCAGTAGGAAATTAATGTCATGTTCAGAATAACAAAGGAAAGTGGAAATGCTGGAAATCTGAAATAATTTCCCATAGTTTCCTACTTCCAGGGCTAGATTTATGTTTTCACCTATTACTTGATTAGTTTGAGAAATGGAACAATATTTACAAGGATATGTGGAAAGAGCAGGAGATTGGGATTAATTGGATAAAAATATCACATAGGCATAATGAGCCAAATGATCTCATCCTGTGCAGTATTATTCTATCTAGTGCTGACTTAATTTAAGTTCAGACTGCACAATTTCCAAACACTGGTAAATTAAGTTGACCTGATATCATTTGTGTAGAGAATGGAATGTTATATATAATTGTCTGTCTTGTAAAGAAAGTGAGAAACCTGAAATAAAACATGTTAGCATTTATTTTGAATTGATGAAGACAAGTGTCGTAAGTGAGAGAAGTCAGGAAAGGAGTCCAGCAGCAAATTTAAAAGTATATTTTGATCTCTAATAGTTTGAGTCACCTTAAATTTACAGTGCTATAAAATGGTTGCATTATCATATATTTCCACTGGAAACCATTGCATTACAAATCAATTTTACAAAGATAATATTATTTTAGAAAACCTGTTTTGCTCAATAATTATATCAGGGTGTAAGCTCCCAGTGGGAAAGTGGCTGAAATATCAGAAAATTAATCCTTTCATTTCACAAAGTCTTAACTTTAGCAGTGTGCTCCTGTACCCTTGCTGGACAAGAAAGAGGCACTCAGGTAGATACTATAGGGAGAGAATTCTACATCCCATTTCCACACTACTGCCAGGAAATAATTTAACTCTCTGGTTTTAAGAAAGGTATTACGTTTTCAGTCAAGGTTGTTGCTGTGTTTGAAACTTTGATGCAAATTTAACACAAACTCATTATCAGTAGTGAGTGGGTTTAGCACTGTCGATGACTCCTTCTATGTGCCCAATTATCCAGTCCCTGAAGGTGATGAAAGGGCAAATTATTGGGCGAGTTGGCCCTGAGGAGATTCTTGCCACCTTCTCACCACCACAGCAATTAAGTGCGAGGCAAGAAGATCCATTGGCCATGTTCTTGACTTGCCAGCAATTAAGGAGGCCACCAATCAGCTCTTAAGGAGCAGAATGGAGCTCATTCTGCAAGCTTTTTTTGATGGGGGCGCAGAGTCAATTACCACTGAACATACCTACCAACAGACTCAGGCACTGAAGAGTTAAATACAATCTGTGCCTTTACTGGTGATTGGAAAAGGAAATAGGCTGATAGAGTGCTAACTGATCAGGTTAGGTATGTCTTTTTAACAGGAGCCATCTTGACAATTTTCATGTTGTTCGACAGACCTACTTTTGTAGCTGTGTCTTGGTCACAGGAATTTCTGGGGTACTAGGATGATACTAAAGGCCATAGGTTTGCTGTTCACAGAGGACTTAAGATTTTTCTGTAGGTCATGGATTGCATCAGAAAAATTGAAAATCAGCACCTGTGATAGTGAGGACTTCACATATATTAGGATGTCTGACTAAAGATGTAAACGTTCACTCAGATCTACAACTGCTACGGATGGGGATGCTCAAAGAGCCTCCTGCTCATCTTATGTGCTTAATTGTTCACCATAATGTCCAACTAGATACAGTAGAATTCAAGTGGTTTTACCTGATGAATTGCTTGTAGTCCTATCAGTGCTAAATAGCGTTTGCATTTTAGCAAGCGGGAAACCCTATTCTACCTTTCTGCCACCTCTGTTGACCTCTCCACTCCCTTTTTACTGCCTGAGTAGCCTTAGCTAGCTTCAGCTAAACATTGTGAAGCCCCCAAAGTATTTGGAGTCGAAACTGGGTATTTTCTATTTTTGTAAAAGTACACAATAGTGTGTTGGCTATGTGTACTCAAATCTCGAAGCTCGAGGTCATCCTATATTGGACTGTGAACCCTATTGAAATAATTCAGATGAGCAATTAGCACTTGTTGAACCGTGAGATAACCAATTTTAACATCAATTTCAAGTTGTCTTTTTTTTTTACATTGCAATCCGTACCAAATAACTTAGAGACCAATATGCATGTAACTTGCAAAGAAACTTGCCACAGTGGCTATGCACTGAGAGGAAATATTGGTGAACACTATTCATTGAAACAATGATCTCACCACAATCCAACTGAAAGCAGCACCTGGCAATAATGCTCTAGATTACCTTTTTTTATTGTTGAAGGTAGGCATCATGGGCAAGGTCAGCATTTGTTGCCCATGAATTGATTAGATCTCTTGGACATTTCAAAGAGCAATTTATGGTCAACCACATTGCCATGTGTCTGGAGTCGAACAATGGCCAGATAGAAAGAATGTCAGAGATTTCCATCTCTAAAGGGCATTATTGATCCAGCTGGGATTTATGAAGATCAATAATAATAATCTGATTGTCATTGAAATACCTACTAATTCCAAATTTAGATCAATTCAAATTTCTTCATCTGCCTCGGTGGAATTCAAACCTATGTCCCCACAAAATTAACCTGGAATTACTAGTCCAGTGACATTACCACTACGTCACCTTCTCCTCCTGTTTACCATATACTGAATTGTATCTGAGCTAATCTGCCTCTGTATGTGTATTATAAATTAATCATAAGGCAAATATTAGTTACAAATATGTGCTGAACAGATATAGTATTAAAAGTAGGGAACACAATGGCATTTTTTAGTCAAGTCCCATAGGTTTTGTCAGACTAGTACTAAAAATGACTTTTCTGAAATACTATTTAATTTTCCAGTATTTTTAATCTGCCAGTGAGTGTTCAATAGTCTAAACATTGCAACCAGAATCTTTTGTTTTGGGTGCAATATATGCTCAAATTAACAAATTGGCCATAAAAAGCAGCAGACTTGATGAGGAAGTTTAGATTTCAGCAAAGCAGACAAAAAGATTGATTAAAAGGGAAAAAATACAGTATGAGAAGCTTGCAAAGAACATACAAACTGATTGTAAAAGCTTCAATAGGTATGTGAAGAGAAAAGGATTAGTGTAGTCATATGTCTGTCCTTTATAGACAGAAACAGGTCAAGTTATAATGGAGCATAAAGAGATGACATACCAATTAAAATGTATAACCTGGTTCTGCCTTCACAAAGGAGGATACAAATAATGTCCCAAAAATGTTGGGGAACACAGGGTCTTGTGAGCGGGAAGAACCAAAGGAAATCAATAAATGGTGTTCGGGAAATTAGTGCGAGTAAAGGCTGATAAATCTATAAAACCTTATAATCTACATCCCAGAGTATTTAAGGAAGTGGCCCTAGAAATAAAGGATATGCTGGTGGTTATCATTCAAGATTCCATAGACTCTGGAACAGTTTCTATGGATTGGAGGGTATCTTATGTAACCCTGCTATTTTAAAAAAAAGGAGATAGAGAGAAAACAAGGAATTAGATACTGGTTAGTTTGACATCCACAGTGAGGAAAATGCTAGAGTCTGTAATTAAAGATTTAATAGCAGAATGCTTGGAAAACAGTGGTGGGATCAGACAGGGTCAGCAATAATTTGAGAGGAAAATTATGCTTGACAAATTTACTGGACCTTCTTGAGGATATGGCTAGTGGTATTGATAAGGGGGAGCCAGTGGATGTGGTTTACTTGGGCATTCAGGCGTCTTTCAATAAAGTTCTACATAGGAGGCTAGGTTGTAAAATTAAAGTTCATGTGATTGGGGTTGTGTATGATATGGATGCAGAACTGGTTGGCAGTCAGAAAACAAAATTAGGAATAAACGGGCTTTTTTCTAATTGGAAAGCAGTGACTATTAGGGTATCGTAGGGATTTTGATAAGGGAACTAAACTTAATATGTAAATATAATATCAAAGCTGACATCTTTGCATACTCCCTCAGTCCTGTGCAATCATTGAACAATGCCTTCTATTCATCATGCTGCCTTTCAACAGAAAATGGCTTTCCAGATGATTGGCTGTCAGAGTTTGTTCTAACACGTCCTTGTCACTACTTTTAACCATTAGGAATCTAAAGACTCGTGGTTTCTGTTGCTATTGATAAAATAAGAAATAAGCCATAAAATTCAGGTCAGTTAATTATTCAAAAGCTTAATTGAGGTCCTGTCACGTCATCCTCCCCTCTCTGAGATACCTTTCACTTATAAAAATCTGGAGCCAGGGTCGTGACATCATATTTGCAGTAAAACATATTCTAATCTGGTTTTACACCGTCTTCACCCTGCAACCTCATTCTGTGGCCCAGTAAATTTTAGCCAATAATGTTGCCTTCATTCTAAGCAAGTAATCAATTGGAACACAAAACTAATTATGAAAATGTCATCAATGCAGCAGTAGAGTCCCCAGTGTTGAGCTGAAATAGACCAACAATATTTTAAATCCCTAACCCAGCCCAAATACACGCTGCAATCTGGTTTGACTGACGGATACTGAGTGACAAACCTGGACACAATTCACAAAAGCAGTTCATTGAAATTGAACTGAAAGAACCTATAGCAAATCCATAAATGAATTGGGGAAAACATGTAAGAGGTAAATTTCAAAACTGATTGTTGTAAGATGGGAGTGAAATAACTGATTCACACACTGAAATTAATGAATTTCCAGCTGTCAAGCTGACAGTTTCTCTCAGTTAATGATTTTGTTAGAAGGCATGTATAAGATTTTGAAGAAAAACATAATGTTCCTTTTATTAATGTGATAATTGTTAATTACTGATAACAACCTCTCCTGGCATGACAGACAGGTTAATAATTACAACCAAAGCTTCCCAGTACCTCAAAACATACTGGTTACTAAGATTTAAATTGATTTTTTTTAAAATTGATGTTTCTATCTTTTCTATCTTTTGTTCTAATAGTTATTTCCCTCTTTAATTATCTTTCAGCATCTGATGTGACAATGTTCACTCCTTCCAGTTTACATTTCTTTCTCAGTCCTTGCATTCTTGATTTCACACTCCTTCTGTCTGATTTGTTAAGGTTGATTGTTCTGTTCACTTGGGTTCCAAATACTCTACATTCCTCACTCTGCAATTATGTACTCAAATTCAGAAATTTAGTGGACAATAATGTCCTGATAGCACAAAAACATGCAGGAAAGTAAGTTGTAAAAAGGATGTACAGAGCGTACAAAGAGACATAGACAGGTTAAGTGAGTGGGCAAAAATCTGGCAGAGGGATCATAACATGGAAATATGTCAATTTTTTCACGTTGGCAGGAAGAATAAAAAAGAAGCATATTATAAAAATGGTGAGAGATTAAGAGCTCTGAGATGCAGAGGGATCGAAGTGTCAGTTTGCAAAAGGCAGGTAGAACAACGAATTCAAAAAGTTAATTGACCATTATTGTTTATAGTGAAAGGAATTGAATACAGAAGTAGCATGGCTAACACAACCTTATACAAGATGTGCTGAAACCATATCTGGTGTACTGTTTAAGGGACTGTGGAAGCAGTTCAGAAAAAATTATAGAGCAAGTAACGTGGAATGAGTGGCCTTGCTTCTGATGGAAGTTTGTAAAGTTAGGCTTGTTACCATTCGAGTTTAAGAGGGTTAGAGACCATTTGACTGAAATATAAAGATCTTGATAAGATGAAGTGAGAAAGGATGTTTCTTTTTATGGGAGAGTGTAGAACTAGGGAGGGGTATGTTTTAATTTTTTTTTCCCTCATAGAGGTCATAAGCCTTTGGAACTTTTTTCATCAACAGATTGTAGCATCAGAGTCTTTAAATATTTTTACAGTAGTGGTAGTGAGCTTGTTGTTGAGCAAAGGAGCGAAAGGTTACCAAGCATAGACAGGAATTGGAGTCATCATAATAGCCATAATATTATTGAATGGTGCAACAAGCTAGAGAGGCATTGTGGCCTACTTTGAATTTGTAATTTTTGAACTGAAGGTTTCGGGAGAAAATCCTAATTAGAAATGAATGCATTTAAATCTTAATTAATTAACTCTTAATCAGCAGTTGATGACCTACTACTGTAAACTTTGGCACAATAAACTAACCAGATTAAAGAAAAAACAAAGTTCTATGCACTTGAATTTCATTGTAATATGTGTTTTGTTGATATTTATTAGTTTTATAAACAAAAATTATTAGATCAGAATTACATCTAAACCACATTGTGAAATGTTGCAAATAATATGAAGTTGTAGTAATTTGACAGTACAGAACGTAAGCAGTGCTGAAAAAGATGCACTTTCCCTCAAAACCTTTTGCCTTGCAACATCAGGTCAATTTGTGAAAATAACAATTCAAAGGGAAAATAAATATTTATATAGCATAAAAGGAGGGTGGTGATTAGTTGGCATGTAGACCGTGATTGTTGAGGTGTTGCTGTGGAGAATGCATGAATTAATGACAATTGAATGTTAAATTTGAAACTAAGCAGGTTGATTCTGATTGATCAGTGTATTGTCCTCAAGGTCATTTGACAACCAATCAGTAGTTCTCAACATGAAGAAGTTGAATTGCCTGAATGTTATTGGATTCCAAGGACTGCTGCAAAGATAATTGCATGGAAGCCTTTTTTTCCCCTGGTGTGTAATGCAGGTGCACATCAATGATTTATTTGTTTGTTCCTATGATACCATAATATTCATATTCCATATCAAGGTATCTTATTGGTTGAAAATGATCTTTGAAATGACTAAAAATTTCTACTGATATCTAGAAAGGACACAAGAGCCAGAACAGAGATTAAACCAGATAAGAAGCCAAGTTAAAATTAAGTTTTCAGAACCTCTTTGTTGTTGTAATGTATATCAAAGAAATTAGCTAAATAAAAAGTGCAGTTTCTAAAACTTATCAATAGGATAATTGATCAAAGTAAAGCAAAGAAATTTTGGCAAATGAGAGAGGGAAATTATAAACAGAAGTAAATTATTTCTGGTAAATTTGTATTTGAGGTATGTATTCGTTTTCCATGGTTAAAATTATGGGAATACTGGTATTGATGTTTAATTAACTTTATTGATGTATGATTGCCTGTGATATTAAAAATATCAATGTGTGAACTGAAAGCAGCTAAAATTGTTTGGCCCAGAAATAGAATACTTTTTCTGGCCCTCTAGGTGGTCTAACGTTGACTCATTCATCATTCCTCAACCTTGTGGCTGACCTCGCAATTCTCTTGCTTGCTGTCTACTGTTAACATATCAAGAAAAAGTAATCTGGGACATTCTTTTTTTAATTCTTTTTGGATTTTGTTTTCACTTCTGATACACCTTTTACTTATTAGAGTTGAATTTTGCCAGCTATCATGACCAGTTAGTTTCTTCAATAAAATAATTTTGTTTGGACTTTAGGTTAGTTTTGGTATTTAGACTTGGCTGCAGTGAGGTACTGGTATGTTTCTTTATTTCGTTTTATCGGAATATATTTACTTGTACATCCTTCAAAATGTGTTTTGTTTATTTAGCCCCATTTCTCTATCCCGAGGCTTACAGACTAAGACTTAAAGTTCATGACATTGGGAGGGCTGGAATATTGATAATCAAATAATGCATATTCTAATATTACTGTACATTGACTAGCCTCTAATATTATCAATAAAATAAAACTTTACCTCTAAAATATGATTTTAGTTCAATACTAAGTGGGGGGATGCTACATTTCAGAGGTAGATCATTAAGCTATAACATTAAGCTGAGGCCCATATTAAGTGTTTCACTGGTTTAGGTTGACATTAGAAATCCCTTACAATCATGGCCAAAAGAATAGAATTCTCCAGGTAATGAAGTCAATATTCTTCCCTCAACCACAACCTTTAAAAAACGGATTTGCTGATTATTTGTCTGATTTCTCTTAGCATCATCCAGTGTCAAAAGGCTCATGTAACAGCTATCAGTGCATTTCTAAAGTAATCTTTTGAGGAACAGATAGTATTTTCTGAGAACATTGGTGGAGAAAGCAAGAGCTGGTATTGAGATAGCACACTTCATATGATCAGATGCCTCAGAGAACCTCATGGTCATTTCACGATGTTGAAATGTATTAAGTTGTGTAATATAGCCAAACATGATTACTGAATTGTAGACAATAAGACACCACAAACAACAGTGAGATGAATGACCAGAATATTTTAATGTTTTAATGATGGTTTAGAAAGGAATGCTGATCAAGATATCAGGAGACTTGCATGCTCTTCTTCAGGTAGTTTCATGGGATCACTCACCTGAGGAAACAGAAAAGGCTCTAGTTTAACTCCAAATGGATAATATCTCTGTTAGTACAGAACTCTTTCAAATTGAAATGTCATCTTAGATTATGCGCTCAACATATTTGGAATTGCTCTGAAAAGGTATTGTAACTCAGTGGTACAAAGACTGCCTATGGCATTCAGTAAAATTGATATAAATCTTTCTTTCTGTTATCCACTTGAGTTAGAGCTGATCAATGGCTTTCCCAAAAGCCTAGTGGGTAGAGGCCACACAATAAAATACCGAGTACAGAGACCAGAAGATCTCAGATTTAATTCCCATTCTAATTTGCACACTAAATTAGCTGTTTTCAGATAAGGCAAGGTTAAATCATCATAATTAACCTTAATTCCTCTAGAAAAAGGATAAAAAAAATTCAGTTAGCTTGTTGCTCTTGATTGAGGTCTCATAACTCTTACTGCAAAGAGATTTCTGATACAAGATCTCATACGGTTGAACTGACCTCCATTTCCAAATACTTAATGTATCAGCTGTGGTGTGAAAAATAGCCATTTGGGTAAGGTAGAAGACCATGGTGCCTTTAGAGAGATGATGGTAGTGAGTTTAACCTGTATGTTACTGTGTCACAGGTGAGGTGGTGATGTTGAGAAGGTGGGACCTTCAGGGTGACCTCAACTAAGATGGGAGTTGAACTTGTGCTATTGGTGGTACTCTGCATCTCAAATTAGCTGCTCAGCCAACTGAGCTAACTGACACCTCCCCACCCCTGCCAAAACTGTTAAAGGCTTACTGCCAATATATCCAGAATTTTGAGCCAGCAACATTCCATACATCCAGGAAATAACAATGAAACGTGAAAATGAACAACATTCCTTCACCAGAAAATGATTGTTATTGGTGCTGAGACGTGACATGATCTAATCCAAATCCTAACTTTAATTATTAAAAATAAGAGTGAACCAGTCCGTTCACTGCTTGATTATTCACTGACCAGCCTCACAACTGGCTCCTTAAAATGAAGTATGTGAACATTAATGTAGTCCTATAGCTAACTGGGACACTAAATATGTAAACTACTTGATCAAGTTCACGTTATTGCAAATGTACAAATATTTTAAGCACGTTAATCAACTAAAATATTAGTGCAGTTCAATCATGTCTGTAAAATATACAATTTTTTTGTCCATCCTTATCTACTGTACAAGTCTGGTTAGCAATGAGAAGTTTTATTCAATTCACTTATCATAACTTTTCTTTTTCTTTGTCTTTCCACAGGAAGTGTTACATCTAGGGAAAGAAATTCCTTCCAATCCTTATTATTGCCAGCTTGATGGTCAAATGTCCCATATATTTACTGAGACACTGGGCAAATACACCCTAGTTGGTGAATCACTGAATGTGACTGCAGCAAAGCGCCTGAGGCTAGTTCTGTTTGCACCAGGAATATGTACATCACTGGAGTATAGCATACGGATCTATTGTCTGGAAGATACTCAAAACGCATTTAAGGTAATAAAATTTATATAAGGTTTCAAACAAGCCTCCTACTTTCAAAAGGCTGCTTTACACTACTTATATTGCAATCAGTAATAATAATTAAAAGCTCCTCTAGCTTAGCAGTTTGAAGAAAATGAAGGTTGAGTATTACAGTAAGTAACCTGTCCTTAATTACAACCTATTGTTTGACCAGAAGTAAATGACTGACATTCAATTATCATTTACAAAAACTTTTGAAATAAACGCTTTATTTAATTTGAAACTACTACATTATTTACACATTTATGGACTTCAGTCATTTGTAATACAGCAAAGTAAAAGGGCAGGTAAATTAGTGGGGCAAAGAAAGGGGTAGATGGCATATAATGTGGGAATGAGGTTTTCCATTTTGCTGGGAAAGGTGGAAAAGCCGAATATTATTTAAATAAAGTGAAACTGTAGACTTCTTTGGTGCAGAGGGACCTGGGTATCCTTTTCATGAAAAACACAAAGATAAGCATTTGTAGTTACAGTAAGTAATGTAAACGGAATGTTGGCCTTTATCAAAGAGTGGTGGGAAAGTGTTGCTACTACCACAACTGTATAGGGTATTGGTGAGACTACACATACAGTGTTAGCCTCCTGTTTTAAGGAGAGGTATATTTTGCATTGGAAGGAGTTCAGAGAACATTTAATGAGGTGATTCTTGAGACAAAGGAATTTTCTTATGAAAAATTGTTAACAGATTGGACATACTTTCATTGGAATTTGGAAGAACTAGATGTGATTTTTATGGAAACATATATGATTCTGGGGGTCGACATCACTGTCATTTCTAGGGTTGTGTTGGAGCAGTAGTGTCCCTACGTCTGGGCCAGGAAGCCCTTAGGTGTGGCGCAACATGCCTGACCCAGTTGATTAAAAATATCTATAAGATTCTGAGGAGTTTGACAAAGCAGATGCAGTAGTTGGCGGTTGAGGGCAGGACCCAGTGCCTGCTTTCACTGGCTGAGTCAGATTTGTCAATGATTGGCTAACCTAGTCTGTCACATCCATTCACGTTTTCTCAGAGGGTCAGTAGTGTTTGGAATTGACTACGTTTGATAGCTATGGGTTACAGAATGTTCAAAATTGAGTTAGCCAGATTTTTGATCTACAGGTGAATACTAGCTTATGGGGCCAGGGTGGAAAGTGGAATTTAGCCTTCAATCAGATGATCTTATTGAATGATAAAGCAGGTGAGGGGTCAAATGGCCTACTCAATTATACAATCCCTACAGTGTGGAAACAGGCCCTTCGGCCCAACAAGTCCACATTGGCCCTAGGAGCATCCCATCCAGACCCATACCCCTATAACCCACCTAACCTACACACCCCTGAACACTACAGGCAATTTAGCATGGCCAATCCACCTAGCGTGCACATCTTTGGACTGTGGGAGGCACCCGGAGGAAACCCACGCAGACACGGGGAGAATGTGCAAACTCCACACAGTCGCCTGAGGGTGGAATCGAACCCAGTCCCTGGCGCTGTGAGGCAGCAGTGCTAACCACTGAGCCACTGTGCCCCACTTTTTTAAACATTTTTGTGACATTTTGAAATTGTCTGCAATCATTCAATGCAATATTATTTAACTTTATTTTGCCATAGTTTGTGTCTATGAAATGCGGCTATTTGTTGTTAAAGTAGTCAGCATGATGCCTGAAGCTAACACTGGACAAATTCTGTTACCAATGTGTAAGAATTACTTCTGTGAGTATCATTTCTGATATTCCAAATACAGATCCAATTCTACAATTTTCTCTATTCCTTGAAACACTGTAATGAAATATGTTTTGCAATTGGTTGATCATTTTCCATAGGAAGTATTTGTAAAATGAATTGCTTTAAATGTCCAGTTTTAAAGCAAAAGATGTTTCCAGTCTATTTAAAAGTACACCTAAACTAAAGAGTAGAAATTTGTATCTGGGCGGAAAGTATTGATATTTGATTGAGTGTAGTAAGCAATATCCATTTGGATGACATCATCAAGCTTTAGTGAGAGAGTAAAGTGGGATCTCATGGAAGACAGATCTAAGACTAAATGCTCCTAAGGATCTTTATATTAATGTAGAAAATGTTCTTACAACCTGTAAACAGTTGCAGAGAAGCAATAAACTGCATCTTGTTTACTCTACAATTTCTTCTTATTAGACTAAAAGATGGCTACTCTTACATACACAAGATCGCAAACCCTTAAAGAACCACCCATTTAAAAAATACAGATGGGAACAGACACAACAGCTAATATACAAATAAATGTTTCCACAAAGATTATCAGTAAAAGACAATTCATCCATTTTTCTTCTCAACAATAGAAAAACAATTACTCCCATTGTGTTGGAAAGTCTGTGATTCTGAGGCATGGGTCATCTCAGGGTTTAAAAAAAACAGGGGTTTTCAACAAGATTAAGAAGTTAGAAATGGTAGTGACTAATCAACACTTTAAGTCAATTAAGATATCCCATGAACTGAAGAATAATGTTTCCGGTCTCACTGGGGAACACAGACTGGTCAAAAAATCATTCTGTACCACAACTCAGAGGTGAACTTGCTCTATGGGCTTTACTTTCTCAGGGAAAGTAATGAGGTGTGCAATGATACTCATTCAGCTAGGTTTAATGAGCCAGTCATTCAATCTAATTTTTGACTCATTTTTCCGGGTTAGAAGTTATTAGGACAGGATCCCAGACCAATGGAGTAAACCAGATACTGCCATTGAGAATGAAACAGCAGTGCCAGAAGAGAAACATCCCAAATTGAAAGGGAAAAAAGATTTCCCTTTGGTAATAAAATGGCTGATTTTTGTTTTTAATTTTTTGGCAGGTTTTGAGGCTGTGGAGTGAGAAAGGCATCCACCATTGGGACCTTTCCCTCTAAACAGCACTTTAATGTGCCCTAACATTACTAGCCTATAATCTGTCACTATCTTGGTGGTCCCAGCTCAATGTTCTGCCCTCCCACTGGCAGAAATGAAGTCTTTCACCATTGTTTACATGAAGAGGCATTGTTGAGAGACTTTCTTTGATAGTCTGGAAGGGCAAAACACCACAGTTATATTCCTAGGTTGAAGATGTAATTACTTAATTTTCACTTAAATTATTGGCATTATGCCACATGATTTCAGTTGATTTAGTAATATCCGGATGGTTAATATTCTTTGCGGATATCAATAGTTTTGCAAAGTTTGAATGCTACTGGTAGTGGGGGTGCTGCAGCAATGAATGGAAATGGTTTGAGCAGGAACTGGCTCAACTGACAAACCTACTGGTCAATGCCAGAATTTGAGGACGTGAAGAGGATTAGAGATAAAGCTTCAGATTTCTTGTTCAGATCAGTAGCAATGACAGATAGAACAATGAATACCTGGGCCTGAATTTTTCTAGGACAAGCCCAAACCAATACACTACCCTCAACAGTAGCTGCTACTAATTTCTTCCACTGATCATGTTGTGACTCAGATTTGCCCAATCTGGGCCACTGCTAGGTGATATGTATGATAACACTATCCAATTCATGAAAATAACTTTATGACAGCTGGAGTATTGTACAACCATATTCATACTCCTAATCCTTCTGACTTAGAAAGTGGCACAGCGGCATTAGTTTGGCTTAAATAACAGGATGGTAGTTTTTAATGGAGAATGATGCCAAGATCATGGGTTCAATTTCCTCACTAATTGAGGTTACCATGATGGTCTGTCCTTCTCATCCTCTCCCCTTACCTGAGGCATGGTAACCCTTGAGATAAACCACCATCAGTCATTTTTCTTTGATGAGATAGCAGCCCTGTGGTTTGGTTAGACCATTGTGACTTTATAACTATTTTGCAGAGAAATTCTTTTCTCCGGCAGGCAAAGACAGAACAACAGTGCATCTTATGATTACTGATTTTGCATTAAGTGAAATTAGGAAGAACCTTTTTCATGCAAGGTGTAGTCGAACTCTGGATATTGCTTTCCCAAAAAGCCATAGACATTCCATTTAAATTGAAATTTTCAAGTTTAAGACCATTGATTTTTGAGATGGAACCATTTGTGATAATAGGTTAATTGTACTGATTGCAGAATCGTAGAATCCCTACAGTGTGGAAAGAGGCCATTCGGCCCATCGAGTCTGCAGCATACTCTGAATAGCATCTTACCTAGATCCAGACCCCTATGCTATCTCCATAGCCCTGCATTTACCATGGCTAATCAATCTGGAATGCACATACCTACAGACACTACAGACAATTTAGCATGGCCAATCTAACTAACCTACACATCTTTGGACTGTGGGAGGAAACCGGAGCAGGAGCTTAAGCAGGGAGAATGTGCAAATTCCACACAGAGAGATAGATCAACCAATATCTAATTGAATTGTAGAACATGCTTGAGGGGCTGAAGGGCCAACTCCTGGCCCTATCAAGCTATCATCATTAAAGCTGCATGATACATTTGTATGAGAGACAGAGGATTTAACATAAATGTGCTTGTTTAAGTGGCAAAACACTAAGATGCTCTAATATAGCAATTTCTTTTCCATTGTTAAGTCTTTTTGAGGTGCACAAATGAGCCCAATGAATTTATTATCATTCCTGATACCAACATCATTGCATTAAACAGCCGCATGAGGTGTCTAGTTAGTCGATAGCAGATAGTGGCCAACTAAGTTATGCTCATCTAATGTCAGTGAAAAGTGTCCGAATACTAATCATTTAGGAATTCCAAATACATTGTAGGTGATTTTATCTCACTGCACTGGACAGGGACGTAGAAGTGGCTGTCCAAAAGTTGCAGCACAGCAAACTTTTTAAATTAAATCATGATATCTGGGCTTTGCTGGTTGGCCTATACCCCGTTGCCCTTGAGAAGGCGGTGGTGAGCTGCCTTTTCAAATGACTGCATTCCATTTGGTAATGGTAAACCCAAATGCCACTAGGGAGGGAGTTCCAGAATTTTGAACCAGTGACAGTGAACGAATGGTGAGATATTTCCAAGTCAGGATGGTAAGTGGCTTGGAGGAATACTTGCATGTGATGATGCTCCCATGCATCTGCTGCCCTTGTCCTTGATGGGAGTGGTCATAAGATTGGAAGGTGCTGTCTAAGGAGCCTGGGTGAATTTCTGCATCTTTTTAGATGGTGTACTGCTTCTACCCTGCGTCAATGATGCAGGGACTGAAGGTGGATGAATTGCCAGTCAAGCGGGCCAATTATTCCTGGGTGGTTTCAAGCTTCTTGAATGTTGCTGTTGGAGTTCCACTCATTCAAGAAAGATGAGAGTATAAAGCTTTTGAGAAGATTTGTAGCTCGGGTTGTGGATGAGGTTACGTGGATGAGATAATGGTAGAATGAAAGAACAACGGGGAACTCCAGACTAGTATACACAGAGAGACCACACTTACAGACTAGATACTTAATTACACCAGAAACCACCCCAACACCCATAAATGGAGCTGCATCAGGACATTATTCAAACGAGTCACAACACACTGCAGCAACCCAGAATTGCACAAAGCAGAACAGGAGCACTATACGGAGTTTTTAAAAGCAATGGATACCCAAAAAGCACAATCCACCGTTACCTCTGTGACAGACCACAACATGAAGACACAAAATGGCCAGACACACTAGTCACCCTACCGCACATCAGAGACCAATCGGAGATGACCACAAGACTACTCAGACCCCTAGGTATCAGTGTAGCCCAAAAACCAACAACCACCCTGCAACAGCTACTGATGAACATAAAGCATCCCATACCCACAACCAATAAAACTAATGTAATATACAAAATACCATGCAAGGACCGTGACAAACACTGCATAGGCCAAATTGGAAGAAAACTGACAGTAAGGATACACGAACACCAAGTAGCCACCAAAAGACACGACCAATTCTCACTGGTCTCAGTACACGCTGACAAAGAAGGACACAAATTTGACTGGGACAACAGATCCACAACAGCACAAGCCAAACAGAGACATGCCAGGGAATTCCTGAAGGGAAGGCCTGGCATTCCAACCGGAACTCCATCAACAAACACATTGAACTGGACCCAATATACAAACCATTGAAAAACAGAACCAAAAGCGAGGTCAACCACCCCAGCAAACTGAGGCATATAAATGACAAGTGGGACAGAACACCAACGCTTCGCCAGAGGCGCACTGATGATGTTACCTAGCAGGGCAACAAAACATCTGCAATCAAACACGCTGACTCGGTGAGCAAGTCTACAACCTCAAGTGGAGAGTATTCGGTCATAATCCTGACTTCTGCCTTGTAGATGGTGAACGGATTTTTAGAGCCAGGAGGTGAGTTACTCACTGCAGGATTCCTAACATCTGACCTGCTGTCTTAGCCATAGTATTTAAATGGCTAGTCCGGTTCAGTTTGTGGCCATTGCTAACTCTCATGTTTACGAGTCACCAGGCTAGATTTATTTTAAAAAAACATAACTTTTTTTTAATATAGTAAAACAACCTAGGGCATTCACATCCAGAAATTGACATCAAGCCAAAGGAGGAGATGTTAGGTTGGGTGATTGAACATTTTGTCACACAAGATTGAGGGTTCAAGTCCCATTTTATCACAAAAATCAAAACTGACACTCCCATGTAGATCTAAGGGTGTGCACTATTGGACATGCAATCTTTTGTGTGAAATATTAAACCAAAGCCCAACTACACTGTCTTAAGGCCATTAAAAGTAAGAGCTGAAGTAGGTCAGTCAGCCCATCAAGTGTGTGCTGCAGTTCAGTGAGACTATGGCTGAGCTGATAATCCGCAACTCTACTTTCCTGTCTTTTCCCTATAACACTTAATTTCTTTACTGACTGCACATCTGTCTATATTATCTTGAAATATAACTAAAGACCCACCCTCGGCAACCCTCTACAATAAAGAAATATACAACTTCACTACCATCTGAGAGAAGAAATTTCTCCTCAACTCTGTCTTACGTCTTATTATTACGTCTGTCTTATTATTCTGTCTGATCCTAGACTCTTCCATGGGGGAGTCAACCCTTCCACATCTACCCTGTCAAGTTCCCTAAGGATCTTGTATGTTTCAACAAGGTCCCCTCTCATTCCTCTTAGTTCCAATGAATATAGCCCCAGTCCACTCAACCTCTCCTCATGAGACAGTTCCTCAATAGTGAACCTTCTCTAGACTGCCTCCAATGCCAGTATGTCTTTCCTTAGATAAGTGGCCAAAACTGTTCACAGTATTCCAAGTATAGTCTTACTTGTGTCTTGTATAGTTTTAGAAACACCTTCCCACTTTTACACTCCATTCCCTTTGAAATAAAGTACAATAGTCCATTTGCTTCCCCATTACCCACTGAACTTACACACTGGCTTTTTGTGATTCCAAGGATGAGGACTCTCAAATCCCTTGGTGCTGTAGCTTTCTGCAGCCTTTCTCTATTTAAATAATATTCAGCTCCTCCAGTCTTCCTGCCAACGTGCATAAATTCATATTTCCCCACATTATATTCCTCATGTGTAAAGATTTTTTCCACTTGCTTAGTCTGTCTCTGTCCCCCTGCAGACTGAGTCATCTTATTCACTTGTATTCCCATTGATTTTTGTGTCATCCACAAACTTGGCTATAGAGCTTTCAGTCTTCTCATACAATTCATTAATATATATTGTAAATGATTATGGCCCCAGCACCGATCCTAGTGGCATCCCAGTAGTTACATGTTCCGTTCTTGAAGTGCCTCCCTTATCCCAACCCCCTGTCTTCTATTAGTTAGCCAATCCTTGTATTATGTTAATATATTATCTCCAACACCATAAGTGCTTATCTTAAGTAATCTAATGTGTGGTACCTTGTCTAAGGCCTTCAGAAAATGCAAATATATTACATATACAATTTCCCCTTTATTTATCCTGCTTGTTATCTCCACAAAGAGCTTATAGTAAATTTGTCAACTGTGATTTTCTCTTCATGTAGCTGACTGTGCTTATAATTACGTATTTCCAAATATTCTGATATTACATCCTTTATAATTGAACATTTTCCCAATGGCAGATATTAAGTTAACTGACCTACAGATAATTTTTTTAAACCTCCCTCCCTTTTGGAATAACAGTATTATGTTGACAGTTTTCTGAGAAGCTAAGGAGTATTAGAAGATGACTACTAGTGCATCCATTATCTCTAGCTACTATTTTCAATAGCCTAGGACACATTCTGTCAGGTCCAGGGGACTTGTTGATTTTTACCCATGTAAGTTTCCCTAGTGTTTTTTTTTCTCTAGTGATAATTGTTGTATTTGTTTTCATTCTGCCTTTTACTCCTTGATTATTTAATCATTTTGGAATGTTATTAGCATTTTCTACTGTGAAAATATTTATTCAATACCTCTGCCTTTTCCAATATTATTTCCACTGCCTCATTCTCTAAGGGCCTGTGTTAACTTTGGCTTCTCGCTTCCTTTAAATATTTAAAAAAGCTCTTGCTGGCAGTCTTGATATTACTTATGAGCTTACCCTCAAGTTTATTTTCTTCCTCCTTTTATTTTATTTGGTCATTTTTTAAATGGATGTGAAAAGTCCTGTGACACTATTTTGAAACGGAAAAGGGAAGTTATCCTTCATGTCCATGGCCAATATTTATTTCTCAAACATGAAACTGATTATCTAGTCATTCCTGCTTGTCAGAGCCTGTTGTGCTCAAATTGACTGCCTTGTCTCCTAATTTACAAGAGGATCTACACTCCAAAAGTATTTTATTGGCAGTAAAGTGCCTTGGACCATCTGGTGGCCTTAAAGGGGTCATACATACGAAGGTATTTCTTATTTCTTTGAACAAGTTTTCAAACAATGGGTAGTGCATATATAGAACTAGCTGCCAGAGAAAGTACTGGCTAGTACAATTACAACATTTAAAAGACATTTGGGCAGTTACGTGGATAGGAAAGGTTTAGAGGGGTATGAGCCAAAGTTCAGGCAAATGGAACTAGTTTAGTTTAGGAAACCTGGTCAGCATGGATGAGTTGAGCCGAATGGGTCTGTTTCTGTGCTGTATGATTCTATAACCAAAGGCACAACTACATAAGGTAGAGGAAGGGAGTTTTCATGAAGCAGGAGCATCTTGATGGACAGTGTGGATAGAGGTAATTAGAGAAACAGGGAGAGTTAAGGCTATGATGAGATTTTTATGCAAGAATGGGAATATTAAACTGGCAGAGTTGATCAACTGGCAGTGAATGTATGGCAATAAGAAAGGGATGATATGACTTTGGAGCAGATTAGAATATGAGAAACTGAGTTTTGGATCAGTTCTGGTTCATATGTTTGAAGTCAGAAGACTGGCCAGCAGACCATTCGAATGGTTAAATCCAAAGTTTGGAAAAAACATGCAGGAGGATTTAGTAGCAGATGATCCGAGCAGGAGCTGAGATGAAATGACCTTTCGGAGGGAAAAGTTGCCTTTGTTGTGGTAAAGCTATACAGCCAGAAGCTCAGCTCTGTGTGGAATAGGATGCAGAGGCTGTGATCAGTTTGCTTCTGAGACAGCGGCCAAGAGACAGAGTCAATGGCAAAGGACCAGAGTTTGTGGTGGTACTTGAAGACAAAAGCTTCAGTCTTTATTATGTTTAATGGAAGGAAGTTTCAGCTCATCCAGGATTGGATGGCAGACAAGCAGGTTGCTAACATGGATTGAGGGATTTGGAGAGGCGGAGCTAGATAAATCCAGTGTGCATATCGAAACCAACATCATGTCAATTAAAAAAAGGCGGGATCATGGGATAGCTTTTTGGGATTTTATGGTGCAGAGGTGTCAATTGGATAAATATGTGACCTAACAAGGGCAATACTATTCAGTTGAACAAGGGGGGAGAAACACTTGAGGAAAATGGTGTTGTCGATCTAATCAATGCCTGCAGGTATAAAGAAAGCTGCAAAAGGAGATGAGGTCATGGCCAGTCACAGAGGATTTGATTTGTGTCTTTAATTAGTGCTGCTTTAATACTGTGGCATGGATGAAAGTGTTATTAGAGAGATCCAAACATGTGATTGCACGAAAGAAGAGCACAGCTTCAGGAGGGAATGATATAGTCAACAACTTTGGAGACAAAAAATAAATGAAGATGGGCGGTAGTTCGCAATTACGGAGGGGTCAGGGTGGATTTTAGAGGGATATAAACTACTGATTTTAAAGGGTCAAGGATAGCAGCTGAGGAGAGAACACTGTCCACAACATCAGCTTGCACGGAAGCCACAAGAGGGCATTGGATGTTCAGTTAAGTTGCAAGAATGAGAGAACAAGACATAGATCCCACACATAAAAATTGCCTGGAGTAGGAATAAGCTGGTACAAAAGCTAGAAAATGTGACAGGACCTTCAAATAATGGACAAAGGAAAGGGAGTGAAATGGACAGTCTCTGTCTTAATGATAAAACGGTCTATGAACTTGTTCTTAGACTTGAGGATAGTGGGGACTGAGTAAAGATGTTAAAGAAAATGTTGGTAGTGAAGAAATATAACCTGTCAATAGATTTCCTCTCCAGCATGATCCTATAGTGAAAAAAGCTGCCAATGACCTACTGGACCATAGGTCTGTTCTCCCGTTAGAAAGAGATGACTGGTGGTGGTTCAACCTAAGGATCACCATTCCTCACACGAGGAGTGAGGTGAAGAAGAGTTCTTCATAGTAACCTCGACTGGTGAGGAGTGATGTAGGATGATCCTACAGCAGAGACCAGCTTACCAGACAAGAGCATGGTATAATCGCATTTGATCTCCAGAATGCTTTAGAAACAGGATTGATAGTTATGCACTGTATACTTTCAAGTCAACTTAAAGGAAACTAAATAAGAGAATGTACTCTGTGTCATTCTGGCCAGTCTATTCTAATTTGTAGGAAGAGGAGAAAAAGAGCGCAAGTTGGAGCTCTGGTATTCCTCCAAACTAACTCGTCTCACAGTTTCTTCCTTCACCTCAGGAGGGTAGAGGTGGAGGATAATGGTTCCTTAGTTCTGGCCATCTCCATTGAGTTGGGAGAGAGCCTGTCCCACAAGTGATTGTGAACGATTTAGTACATGGTTCTTGTCCAAGCCAGGTTTATGTTTTATCTAGACTGAGTGGGAGGATTATTAAGATGATGGATAGTGGTCATGTACAAGAAAATGGCTCCAATGTGAAGAGTGAAAACACTTAATGAAAGAATAAAATGTTGCTACTAGATGAAAACAGACATTTTTGTTGGTTGAACATAGCATAAGCAGGTTAGTATGCAATTAGAATGAAAAGGGGAGATGATGCAATCCCCCTTTTTAATTGAAGAAGAGGCTTGTGGTCTGGGGAAGGTAGCATTTGAAAGAGGAGGGTAATAGGAAGTGAGTGGTGAAATGTAATGCACAGAAACACAGCCTTTAAAGTGTCTTATAGTACTAGAAAACCAACGTATTGAAACTTATGGTCCTGGCTGGGCATTTTTAACCCTCACTATAGGCCTGCTGCAGACTCTGCCTGAGCAGCTCCTTTGGCAAGAAAATCTGCCTCCCTGCCCAGAGTCCATTCCTGAGTTACTAAATTAAAATGTTCTCACACTGACATGTTGCAATCCAAATCTCCCAATACCAACAAACATTGTAACAAGTGAGTAAAATCTCAGTTTAGTAGCTGTATGTTCTAAATTGTGGTTTTGTAGGAAATCATGTTGGAGAACACGTGGACATAAACAGAGAAAGAACATAGGCAAGTCTTTACATGGAGTAACTATGTGATTAGAGCCTGGTGTATCCAAGATTACTATGTATGACAGTATTTCGTGTTAATATGTGATAAGTAGCATTAGCTTGAAGTTTAAACCTGAAGAAGGCAGTGCTTTGCTTTGCTTTCTCCTCAACCTGTCTGACTTGAGCCCAAGCTCATACAGTGGCATCAAACCACACAATAAAAATGGTGGCAGCAATGGGATGCTCTACCTAGAAAATCATAGCAGCAGTGAAGATCAAAAAGCAGTCCTGAGATCATCTGGAGAAGGAAAAAGAATATTTTCTTAATGAACTAGTCAGTACAGATCTAAGACTAGCTAAGAGCCAAAAAGGCAACAGGGCTAAAAAGCGGCTGTGAAGGAAGAAAACTCTGAACAGTAAACTCCTTCAGAGAATCCACTTGTACAGTATACATCTCAAAAACCCATTCATTGACAGCAATAAATAAACTGCATGAGCAATAAAAGCCCACTAATCTAAGGGGATTGATCCACAAAAAGAGGCCAATTACAGGATACACAAAGATGACAACAGCAAGTTAAGAAACATTTTCAGATTATAGGCTGAAGTAAGATGACTGATAAAGGGAAAAGAAATCAGGAACAAGAATTGTTCTTGAAATTCAAAGTAACAGAGCCCGAACGGTGCAATCTTTATTTTGATGGTTTGACTGACAAATTTAAAAGTTTAATTTGACAACTAAGAAGTTTTCTTGATTTTATTCATTAAGACAAAAATCTGGTAAAGAGAGAGAGTGAATCTGATCACATGGTATTGAATTTAATGCAAAAGTACATTGGACACAGAAACATTTGGTGCCAATGATGTTACAGCACACTTCTTTGATACAGTTAAAACTCATTAACTCTTTAAATGAAGCCATTTTGAGAAAGGTCTATCCACAGATCTTTGTTAATTACTTCGGCTATCTTGAATGGACCCCTAACAATAATGGTATCGACTTAAAAAAAAAAGGTTTGAATGACAATTCAATTCAATTTATTCAGCAACTCAGAAGTTTTACCATTTGACTTATTAAAATACAAAAAATTTGGTTCAGGAAAGAACAAATGTATGTGGGGATGAATTTGGTGAGGAAATATCTCAGGCACAGAGAAAAATCAGGGCAACGAAGACATATGAAAGCAGAGTGGCAGACATTGTCTACATGGACTTTGGCAAGGTCTTTGACAAGGTTCTGCATGGTAGACTGGTTAGTAAGATTAGATCACATGGGATCCAGGGAGAGCTAGCCAATTGGATACAAAATTGGCTTGATAGAAGGCGACAGAGAGTGGTGGTAGAGGGTTGTTGTTCAGGCCTTTGACCAGTGGTGTGCCGCAAGGATCGGTGCTGGGTCCACTATTGTTCCTCATATATAAATGATTTAGATGAGAATACAGGAGACATGGTTGGTAAGTTTGCAGATGACACCAAAATTGGTGATATAGTAAGCAGTGAAGAAGGTTATCTAAGAGGGCTGGGGAATGGCAGATGGATTTAATTCAGATAAATGAGAGGTGTTTCATTTTGGTAAGACAAACCAGGGCAGGACTTGCGTGGTTAATGTTCGGGCCTTGGGGATTGTGTTTGAGCAGAGAGATCTAGGGTGCAGGGACATAGTTCCCTGAAATTTAGTGAATAAAGCTATTTTGCGAACATTCTAATGTCAAATATTTTGAACATGCTTCCGCCATCTTGCAAAATGAATATCTTCCTTCATCTCTATAATATGCCATATTGGAAAAGGAAAACTGATGTTAATGTTGAAATCAGCATTTAATCCTCAGAAACTTTAACAGCTTTCAGTTTTTGTACTACAACAGTCTTTACAACAATGAACATTCAACAGCTAATTGAATCAAAATAGAATGCGACAAGACAATATGGCTAGTGTTGTGCAATGAGATTAAAATCCACACAATATTCTTTGAAATCAAGAAAATAATCAACAATTTCACATAAATATTAACAATTAAACAATGCAACTAATTCCCCTTGTACCACACTTACTACCACAAAAGTTTATGCTTTCAGATCTATTTGATTGATCAGTGAATTGACAGTACATTTTCTAAGATATCAATTCATTTCTAGATTGGATACCAAATTAAATAGCAGAAGAGGTTAGCATGCTTCTCTATTCATTTTGGTCGGGAGAATATAAAAGTAACTTATTATCTAAATGAAGGGAAACTTCAGAGTTCTTCCATGTAGAGGGATCTGAGTGCCCTCTGCATGAGTTGCAGAAAATTAGTATGCAGGTACAGCAAGTAATCAGGAAAGCAAATGGAATGTTGGCATTTATTGCCAAAGGAAAGAATATAAAAGTAGGGAAGTATTGTTGCAACCATAAAAGGCAGTAGTGAGATTGGACCAGGAGTATTGGTTTTGGTCCCCTTACTTGAGGAGAGATATATTCGTGTTGGAGGCAGTTCAGATGAGGTTCACAAGATTGATTCTGAGACAATGGATTTGTCTTTATGAAGAGAGATCAAGCATTTTAGCCTTATGCTCTCTTGAAATTTAGAAGAATGACAGGAGATCTAAGTGAGGTTTATAAGATGCTAAAGGCGATTGATAAATAGACAAGTTCCCTCTTGTGGGACAATTTAGCACCAGAGATCATTAGCTTGAGGACAAGGGGTAGCAGGTTTAAAATGGATGAGGAGAAATTACTTCACTCAAAGTGTCGTGAATCTGTGAAATTCTCTATCTCAATGTGGTGGATGCTGGGACTCAGTAAATTTAAGGAGGAGGTAGACAGATTTTAAATAGTAATGGGTTGAATGGTTATAGAGAGTGGGTGGGAAGGTGGAGTTGAAATCGTACTGAATGGCCAAGGAAGTTGCCTAAGCTGCTCTTAGTTCTGTTGTTCTCTAATATATAGAATCCCAACAGTGCAGAAAAGGCCATTCGGGCTATCAAGTTTACACTGATCCTCTGAAGAGCACCCCACCCCGCGTTTACCTAGACTACACGTCCGTCAATATTACAGGGCAGTTTAGCATGGTCAATCCAACTAACCTGCATACTTTGACTGTGGGAGGAAACCAGAGCACCCGGAGGAAACCCATGCAGGCACAGGGCGAATGTGCAAACTCCACGCAGGCAATCACCCAAGGCTGGAATCAAACTCGCATCCCTGGTGCTGTGAGGCAGCAGGGCTAACCACTGATCCAACTTGCCACCTTTCAGAAAGATCGGCAGATTGTATGTTGCAAAGACAACAAATCAATGAGAAAACGTTTGTTTAACAAGCTCAACTGCTTTTGATCATTGTATCACTTCGAGAAAAAATAGGACATTGTGAAGATCATGCTTCAATTGCATATATCAACTCCCTGGTGAGTCTGTAAGTAGTTTCAGTCATGACGAATTTGTTCTATCTGAAATATACAGATATGGTAACTTAAAGCAATAGCTCATTTGCTACAGAATTGGCATTGGTCTCTTCAATAGATCAGTCACTGAACTCTTTCAATGAAGAGGATCTAGGAACAGTAGGAATAAGCATAGGCCATTCAGCCAGTTGAGCCTGCCCTATCATTCAATATAATAATGATGGCTGGTTGAACAAGTCAGTGTCTTGTACCCACTCTGCCAGGTGTAGTGGTTTCTTGTTTGGAGAGACTCCACACATAGCTACCATTAGTTCTTAGCATGATCATAATTTAATATGGCTCAGTTGAGTTTGTGACTGTTTTAATGTACACTCACTGAACTTACTGTTGGAGACTGAGGGACAAGCCATTGGGTAAGCATAAATATAGGTTTATATTTAGGCCAAAATTTCCAGTTGTGTTTTGAAGTTTAATTTTATGAAAAAACATTATTTGTAAATTACTATCAAAGGGTTGTTGTTTTCTGTACAGGTAGTTCTCCTGTAATACGATAGTTGTGTTCTTGTGTAACCTCGCGCTATAGAAAATTATGCTTAAGGAAAATAGCCATGGAAAATCGTGTTATAGGGAAATCGCTATAGAAAATTGCTATACCTGTACCGCAAAAAGTTCGCCTTATCCAAACCCTATTCATCAACCGTGTTACAGCCAAGTTGTACACCCATTATAGCAGAACTACCTGTAATTTCATAAGGAAAATTGGTTGTTTACTATGCTGCCTCAAAGCAATTTAAAGAAAATCAGAGAAGCACATTTATGTTTCAGCAGGGATTCGTCCAAACAATTCATGAAAAACAAGCAGTTACCTTCCAACTGTCACTGAATATGCACTGGACGATCATTCATAAGAAGTCAGCAAAGGCACTGAATTACTAATTTTGGAATATTGTCCTTAAGAGATTTTTCAAACCTATGCAAGTATGTGCAAACAATCCATCATAGTCATGTTGACTATATGATTAAAAACCGAAAAAAAAACTGTAGATGCTGGCAATCAGAAACAAAACAAGAGTTCAACAGGTCTGGCAGCCTTGTGGAGAGAAATCAGAGTTAACGTTTCAGGTCCAGTGTCCTTCCTCATTGCTGATTGTAGCCAGGAAAATGTTGTTTTTATGCAGAAGATAGGGTGGGGAGAGGGGGTAAGGAGTAAAAAAAAAAATAGGTGGAGATAGAGCCCAAAGAGAGAGAAGAAAAGTTGGACAGACGAAGGAGTGGATGATAATCAGCCTAGGAGAATGAATCGCTACTAATGGGGACTATTAGTCACTAATTATGGGTTGTTTGTAATAGCAGACCATGTGATAACAGGGCACATTGGAGAAGGTGGCTCAAGCCCTTAAATTGTTGAATTCGATATTGAGTCCAGAAGGCAGTAGAGTAGTCAAGTGCAAAATGAAGTGCTGTTCTTCCAGCTTTCTTCAGCTGCAATGGAGCACTGCAGCAAGCCTGAGACAGAGATATTGGCCAGGGAACATAGACATGTGTTGAAGTGGCAGGCAACTGGAAGCTCAGGATCTTTTTTTATGGACAGAATGTAAATGTTCTGCAAAGCAGTCACCCAGTCTACGCTTTGTTTCCCCAGTGTAGAGGATGATTATATGATTTCCTTACTTATGAAAATTAGTTAAGTAGCCCATATTAATGACCATATTTGATTAGAGTTGGACAGTTGGCTATGCTTAGTCTATTTCCAAATGAAAACTGAAAGCTGTGCTTTCAATATATAAACAGGAAAGTGCATAATTACGAAAGGAGAAATTATGCTGCGAAAGGAGAAATAATGTTTTACTTAAAAGAGAAGCTTGTGGCGTTGAGTAGGTTGCGTTTAAAATACGAGGGTGAGAGCAAGTGCTGTGGTAAACAGAAATGCAGAGAAATCAGGCCATTTGTGGCACTGAAATACCAATAGGTCATTTAGTGGCACAGAACATAGAGATTATTAAAATGAGAAGCTTGCACTCATTAGGGCAACTGCAAGAGTTCCAAATTCCAAGTGATTGCAACGATTTATAGTAAAGGAAGAAAAGATATGGATTGGTTGATAAGCCTGCACTGATTGTCGAAGGGCAAGGCAGCAGAGAACTATAGGCTCCCCAAGGTCCCTTTAATTTAAAATAGATAAGCCTTGTTCACAGAGAACAGATCTCTGCATACAAATGCCTTCTAGCAAAAATAAACAAGCCACTTTACAAGCTCAGCTAATATCTTTCCTTGGTCATTTTGGGTAACTATTCATGCCAAATTGTTTAGAAAGTGCTGCCCAAGCATCACATCTAATAGTAGACATACTTGTTGAGAATAATCTTTATTTTATTCTGTTCTGTGAAAGGGTCACCAGACCCGAAATGTTAACTGATTTTTTTCTTCACTGATACTGCCAGACCTGTTGAGCTTTTCTAGCAACTTCTGTTTTTGTTCTTTATTTTAGTTCTGCCTGATGCAAACGACCAAAGGAATATGTTGATGATTTGATCAGCCAATTGCTGGGACAAACAGCTTACACCTAATATTGCAATGTTGTGAATGAATTTCAGTGCTGATTTAATGCCAGGTATGATGGCCATGTCCCATTAATCAGCTTATCAAATCAAACAGTGTGTTCCTTTGGCCATAATAGGCAGAGTACAAACCATATTGAACCAGCCAGCACATACAAAACCTAAACGAAAGTGTCTTCAATAAGATTTGATTATGTAATTGGGCAGTATTATCCTACATGTGCTCATAGCTAAACTAACAACCAAGTCAAGATAATCAGTGAAGTTTGTAATGTGTTAAAACTCATTACAACCAACATACATTTAAATTCAGGTATGGTTTTCTGAAAGCAAAAGCTTTATATTGAAGCCTTTCGTTATTAATTTCCAGGGAACTTGGGGCACCTAATTGCTCCTTTTTGCTTTCCCAGTGGCAATACCTCAGTGAAACAGAGTTGACTTTCCAATCAGTCAGTAGCTTTTTGGTCTGAAGTATAAACGATTGTAACCATTTGAAGCTTGGCATTTTTGCATTTGTCCTGATTAGTGCATGACAAAATGCTTCAGGATCACCGAAGTCCTGGAAGTAATGGTCCGGGCTGGATATTTCCAGTTATTCTGTTCTGGTCTGCTGCACACTCTACCTGGAAAGCTCCAATCTGTCTGTGTCAAAAAGATTTGGCTCACTGCTCTCTTGGACAAGAGCCTGCATTTCTGATTACTAATTTAAGACATCCTCACAAATCTCAATACTGAGAATTTCCAGAAAGTAGAAAGACACCTTGCTTTAACATTTGCAAGTGTAGTTTTAAATTAATGCTTCGAGTCTAATGGTCATGATAGTGTCATGTACCCCAAGATTAAGAGGAGCATTCTTATTTGAGCAAATGTATTTTGACATTCTGTGCGGATTTGTGGTTGTGAATTGTCAAAAAAAACTGCTCTGGCATAGATAATTATATCTCGTATAGCGTTTTCTATAGGACACCATAGTATGTTTATGTTACTAACTTCCATTTGCAAAAGGCAAATATTTACAGTTTTAGTTTGTACCACCGCAATCCAGCACTATTTGGTTCAACCACTTCTGCGGTCAGTAACCGCAGTACTTTTAAGTTTTCTTGTAGTGGTATCTAGTGCCTTTGCAGTGATCTTTATTCATGTTACTTTTGTTGCACCTTGTCCAGCTTGGATATCCTAAATAAAGTTGGAAACTCATTCATTCATTAGCAAGGTGCTGTCTTCACTCAATTTTCTAATAAAGTTTGCAATGAATATAGTTGTAATGGGTATTTTTAATGGCTTCAAATGTTTAATCAGGACGACAGTCATTACCATGGCACTAAAATGACTTATTGTGTTTGAGTGATGAACATTTTGATCTAGATTTGTGATTTTCTGCTGTCTGGCAAATTCTCTGGTCTGCTAAAGGTCTAGTCCTGAAGCCTAGTCCTAAAGCGAATGTAAAATAGCAAGTGCTATTAACCTAATACAGCAGTTTATCATTGCTTATCCTGTAAACTCAGTTCTACCTGTTGCATTCACCAAAAGTTTCCATGTACATTACAGGAGTAATAAAGGTTTGTTACCTTTCTGTGGGATCAGCTCAAAGGCATGCCACAATCTTATGGAATTCATTTTAATTGTCCTCTGTGTTCCAGCTGTTACCAGAGATGATAATGTAGGGAGATCCTTCCATTAGCTTTTTAGCCAAGTGACCCTCCAACTGTTATTTAAGACCACACAACTGTGTCTAATACAGCACCTTGCTGAGGTTACTAGCAGACGCTTTCTCTCATCCTTCCAAGCTAACTTTGCTGATTCCTTTCTAGGACAAGGCTCTGTGAGAACATTATAGAATTTTTTGTTTAGTTTCAAATTAGACAAACCTTCTAGCTTTTTTTCCTGATACATATTTGAGACTGAACTTAAGTCAACTGCATTTCACGTGGTGAATAAAAATGTTAGTATTTTCTCTGCTTAAGGTACAGGCCTGATAAGCAGTTTTTTTTGGCCTCCTCAACTCGAAGAGCTGTAGCTTACACAAATCAAAGCAGCAACTGCTTTCTGTGAGGGCGACCCAGTTGCATTGAGGAAAGGAATCTTTAAATGCACACATCCTATCTCCATGAAAATATGCCATGCTTTCCAAGTTCTTAAATGGAAATGTAGACCAATTACTATATCTTCAACAAAGCTCTTTGACTCTGAATTGTCTCCCTAATGAAATTTTATGACCCTTTCTCCGAACCTTCTGTACCTCTCAAGGAACTCCCTGGGTGACCAATTGCCTTTTACTTGTCTTCATCAGAGATATACATGTGTTTATTTTGTTAAAGAGAAGGTAGACATCCTGAGCCCATTTAGCTAGATAGAAGACCCCCTGTTAATAATTGTTTTCAATACCTCGACCTCTGACCATTGTAGGACAGACAAAGGTATCTTTTAAATATAATTAACTAGAAGCTTACTCGAATCATATTCATTCGAGAGATACAGCCCAATTTTTGATCAGGCTTTAAAAAATTCTTTCATGAGAATTGGGGAAATGTGGCAAGGCCAACTTCTATTGTCCATCTGTGATTGCCTAGAGTAATGTTTAAACTGGACCAGGTAAGGATGGCTGACTTTTTTTCCTACTTATGTTGCCCATTGATTATTTTGAGCTGATACCCGTTAGCTGAAAAGATGAGTGATTGAGTTGAGGGCAAACTGCTTTTAAATTTTAGTAGTAGAGGTGAGAAATAGAAAAAAATGTGCAATAAGAGAAACTAACAAAACAGAAATCAAACATGGCAAAATGGGAGAGATGGTAAGCAAATAGCAGGAGAAAAGGAAGAAAATATTTTAAAACTACAGAAGATGATCCTGAGGAAAAACATGCTCGTTATGTGCAGGAGCCTATTGCAATAGAAATGTACAACATTAGAGCATGTGGCTATAGCATAATAGAGAAATTTTGTTCCAAAGTAGGTGATGAAGTGAGCAATAAAAATACAAAGCAAGGAACCACGTTTCATCTATTTGTGGTAGACCTTTGTTAGAACTAACACGAAGCTATATTTCCAGTCAGGTTCCCAGATTTCACAAGGAAGTTAATTAAACCCATTACAATAATAACTTAGCTTTTAATTGTGGTGCAGAATCCAAGAGGAAGAACGAGACAAGGGTGTTGTTGGATGGAAACAAAAGTGGACAGAGGAAAGAGATAACAAGGTGTAGAGCCGGATGAACACAGCAGGCCAAGCAGCATCAGAGGAGCAGGAAAGCTGACGTTTCGGGTCTAGACCCTTCTTCAGAAAAATCTCCCCTCCCCCAACCGCATCCCAAAACCAGCCCAGCTCATCCCCGCCTCCCTAACCTGTTCTTCCTCCCACCTATCCCCTCCTCCCACCTCAAGCCCCACCCCATCTCCTACCTACTAGCCTCATCCCGCCCACTTGATCTGTCCGTCCTCCCTGGACTGACCTATCCCCTCCCTAACTCCCCATCGACACTCACCTTTACTGGCTCCACCCCCGCCTCTTTGACCTGTCTGTCTCTTCTCCACCTATCTTCTCCTTTATCCATCTTCTATCCGCCTCCTCCCTCTCCATACTTATTTCAGAATCCCCTTCCCCTCCCCCATTTCTGAAGAAGGGTCTAGGCCCAAAACATCAGCTTTCCTGCTCCTCTGATGCTGCTTGGCCTGCTGTGTTCATCCAGCTCTACACCTTGTTATCTCAGATTCTCCAGCATCTGCAGTTCCTACTATCTCTGGAGCGTGGAAACACTAGCCAGAGAATGACCTGCAATGGCAGTCCCTTCCTCCCTCACACCATTCCCACTTTTTCCTCCATAGTTCTGTCTTTGGTTCCATTTTGCTTCTCATCCACATGCAGCTGTTGTGTTTTATCTGTGAGGGATATGCAGAGATGATACAGTTATATATATGGAAAGAGTTTTATCTGTAGTGCTTCATAATATTTACACCCATATTTGTAGTAGCTGGCTTCACTTCAGTTTCTTTCTCTCTATGTGACAACACCCAAGCTTAAGACCATAAGATTTAGGAGCAGAAGTATGGCATTTGGCTCATCATGTCGGATCCACCAATCGACCATGGCTAATATGTTTTTCAATCCTATTCTCCCGTCTTCTCCCTATAACCCGAGATCTCATTTCTTCTCAAGAACCTATCTCTGTCTTAAATACACTCAATGACTTCACCTCCACAGCCTTCTGCAGCAATGAGTTCCACAGATTAACTCCCTTCTGGCTGAATAAATTCCTCCTAATCTCAGTTCAAAAGGGTTGGCCATTCACTCTGAGTCTCACCTATTAATGAAAGCATTATCTCCTCATCCAGTCTATCAGTATTCTGGAAGTTTCAATCGGATCCTCCTTATCCTTCTAAACTCCATCGAGTGCAGCCCCCAACCACACCTCATATGAGAAGCTCTTCATCCCCGGGATCATTCTTGTAAAGCTCCTCTGGACCCTCTCCAATGCCAGCGCATTCTGCATTAGATAAGGGGTCCAAATCAGCTCTCAATATTCCAAATGCAATCTGAGCAGAGCCTTATACAGCCTCAGCAGTACTCCCTTGCTGTTGTATTCTAGTTCTCTGAAAATGAATTCTAACATTGTCTTTACCTTCTTAACTGCCAACTAAACCTGCATGTTAACGTTAAGAGAATCCTAAACTAGGACTCTCAACTTCCTTTGTGCTTCAGATTTCTGAAGCCTTTACCCATTTAGAAAATGTTCTATGCCTCTATTCTTCCAAAGAAAGTACATAACCTAATTATTTCCCTCACTGTTTTCCATCTGCCATTTCTTTTCCCATTTTCCTAACCTGTCCAAGTCCTTCTGAAGCCTCCCACTTCTACTACTCTATCCGTCCCTCCACTTATCTTTGTGTCATCAGCATATGCCACAACAATGCCCTCCCTTCCTTCCGCCAGATCACTAATGTATAACATGAATAGTTTGGTCCAACAAGGACCCCTGCAGAACTCGACTGATCACTGGCTGCCATCCTGAAAAGGCCCCATTATTCCCAATCTCTGCCTTCTGCCAGTCAGCCAATATTCTATCTATGCCAGTGCCTTGCTCCTAACACCATGGGCGCTTATTTTGCAGCCTCTTATTTGGCACCTTGTCAATGGCCTTCTGGAAACCCAAATAGATCACACCTATTGGTTCTCCTTTGTCTAACTTGCACGTTATCTCCTCAAAGTATTCTAACAGATTTGTCAAGCATGACCTACACTTGATAAAGCCATGCTGACTCATTTCTTTTTACCATGTACTTCCAAGTATTCTACAATCACATCATTCGTAATGGATTCTAAAATCTTACCAACAACCAAGGTCAGGCTAACTGGCCTTTAATTGCCTGTGTTCTGCCTCTCTCTCTTGTTTAACAGTGGTGTTAGATTAACAATTTACCATTCCTCTGGGACCCTCCCTAACTGCAGTGATTCATGAAGGATTACCACCGATGCCTTTGAAATGTCCTCAGCTCTCCCCTTCAGAACCCTATGGTGTAGTCCATCTGGTATGTGTGATTTATCCACCTTAAGCCGTTTCAGCTTCGCCTGCATCTTCTCCTTAGTGGTAGCCATTGCACTCACTCCTGCCCCTGACTCTTTTGAAGTTCTGGTATGCTATTGGTATATTCCACTGTGCAGACTGATGCAAGATAGCTGTTCAGTTCCTCTGCCATTCCTTTGTTCTCCATTGATACTTCTCCAGCCTCATTTTCCAGAGGTCCAATGTCCACTTTTGCCTCCCTCTTAGCTTTTAGATATATAAAAAAAACTCGTACAATCTTCTTTGATATTACTAGCTAGCTACCCTCATAATTCATCTTCTCCCTCTTATTGCTTTTTTAGTTTCCTCTGCTGGTTTTTAATGACTTCCCAATCCTTTGACTTCTATTACTCTGCACCGCACTATATGCTTTCTCTTTTGCTTTTATGCTGTCCCTCACTTCCCTTGTCCACCATTGTTGCTCCGTTCTCCCTTTAATATGTTTCTTCTTCCTTGGGATGAAATTCTGCTGTGCCTACTGAATTACCCCCACAAATCTCTGCCATTGCTGCTCCATCCTCATCCCTGATAGGCTTCCCTTCCAATCAACTCTGGCCAGCTCCTCCCTCATTTCTTTGTAGTAACCTTTACTCAATTGCAACACCCTTATATCTGATTCCAGTTTCTCTCTCTCCAACTGCAGGGTGAATTCTATCATATTGTGTTCTTTGCTTCTTAAGTGTTCCTTCAGCTTCAGCTTCCTAATCAAGTCTACCTCATTTACACATTGGCAAATCCAGAATTGCCTGTTCCCTGGTGTGCTCAATCACAAGCTGCTCTAAAGAAAAATCTTGCAGACATTCCATGAATTCCTTTTCTTGGGATTTGCTACCCATCTGATTTTCCTAGTGCACCTGCATATTAAACTTCCCCATTATTATTGTACTAGTGCCTTAACTGTCAAGTAAGTACTCAACAGACAGCAATATACAAACACTGAACCATTGAATATTTATTTACCCTTTGTGAAGCTAAACTTTAGCCATTTTAAATGGCAAAACATATATATATGTCAAGCTACTTTTTAGAGTCAGCTGTTCCACTCAGTACGATGCGATGCTGACTCTTTTCCCAGCATTGATTTCTGATTTCAGGGTGGTTGCCATGCACAGAACTCATTAGGGACAAGGAGGAAAAACAAAATTGAGGGAACATTGGTTTAATGTGTGAATTTTCACTAAGCACCAATATTGTCTTTGAGATATAATGTTCTCTGACAGTGCTGAGATCTTTTTGAAAAATGTTTGTGTTTCTGCATAATCTATGACCTTGACATTGTTCTGATATTTGTAACTCTGTAGATACCAATGACCAAATCTTGACATGGCTGACAATATAGTTAGTACTGGTGCTTGATGCAGCGTGTGAACTTTTCACTGTAGAGATAAATGAACCAATCTACACAAATACAATTGCTGGCTAATGCTTCTCATTTTGCAGGAAAATATTTGCATTCAGTTTTGGACAGTAAGAAAGATGCATAAGCAATTGATTACTTGCTTTCTTCAATGTACTGTGAGAGTACAGCTCCAACCACACTTCCTGACCGATGTGTTCAGACATGCATTTCAACCCATATACAGAAATCTATGAGGTGATGCTGTCTTTGCTTTTTAACGTGTCAAGCCCTTCTTGCTATGCAAGTATCCGTTCCCATTCTGTGTTGCTGTTCATTTATGTTCTGAAGAGATCCTGTGCCCTTTGTGAACTTCGGAGCAAGTTTGTGATACAAGTTGGCGGCACTGAGGAACAATACCAAGTCTTTCATAAGAGGGGTCAGAAGCACATGAATGGCTTGTTCATGACTTCAGTTGCTTTTATTCTAGCCATTAAACGTAAATGTTGGATATTGTGAATGTGTGATTTTATCCTTGTTCACTGTCAAATTGTGTTTTGAGAGTCAAGTAACCACCACTCAATAAACCTTCCCTGAACAACAACATCGTCAAATAGGTTCTCTCGACATGAGACAAAATTGAAGAAACGATTTTCTGGAATGCACTAGGTGCTGAATTTAGTCCATAGATATTTTGAAGGAATGAAACAAAAGTGGCAGGATATTGGTTTTGCTCTAATGGTGTCAGGTGATAACTGCATCACATGTCAAACTTTGTGACGACTGTGGAATGACGAAATATTGCTGGTAGTTGTTAAATTGTTGCTTTGTTGGCCACTTTAAGGTTGTCATCTGGTCTAATTTTACTACTTTTGCATCATGCAATCTTGTTGTGGATTTAATGTTTTTACCAGATTCGACTTTCTCTCTTATCACTTATTTCAAGTTGTTTCAGCTCCTGCAAATCATCAGCATGTATTGCAAATGGCTACCATCTGAAATTTAGTGCAATTGGCCTACATTGACAATTCACCATATTCTGTAAATAAAGATATCAGTGTGTTTTGTTTTGCCATTGATCCAGTTAATGTCTGCCATTGCAAGGGTTTCATGTTTGAATCCATGTTTATTGCTACTTTGGCCCTGAATCTGTTATGTGTCAAAACTGCAATTGTTCCTCAAGCAGCAACAATTTAGCTTGAAGATCGTCAGATGCAAAAGTGAGAGACAGTTGCAAAAAATGCCGATAGTAGATTCTGTCACTTGATATAGCAATGTCGATAAGAGGTGACAGTGAGACTCCTATGATCTCAACTGAGTAATCCTTAAAATGATCTGGTGTTTTTCAATGCATATTAGTACATTAATTTTGCGCTTTACTCTTAGGGTGAGCTTCCACTACATGTTGAACTGATGAGTTCCACTTCCTTTGCCCTGCAGACCTCTGCAAAATGGTTTCACTTTAAACATGAGTTATACAATCTCCCTCAAGCTGACATGAAGTTGTCAATGTTGATCAATTCCACAAATTGGCCATTTTTTTGAGAGTGTCTGACCATAAATAGCACATTTTGATGAGTCTTCTAAGTTTCCTTAATTGTAGCTCCTGCATTTGTGTTAGTTGGGCATTATTGCATCAACATTCCTGAGCCCAAGGGTGCACTTCTCTGTAATCTTGTCAAATGTAATTGAGAGATTGGATTGGGGCTACCAAGGTTGTGGCTTTTTCCAAGGTCAAATCTTTGATATGGTATAATTCCCTAATTAATGGAATTGAAGACTTTTTCAATTAATTGACCACAAATTAATTGCTTAGTTAATGTGCCTAAATTTACATGTAGATGCCAGTTTCCACACCACTGTCATATGTTCTTTAATGGACTTACTAGTTCCTGACAACTCTGGGATGTATATCATTCAGGCATCAGATTTTCTTTGGCTCGAAGTATTTTTTACAAGCACCTACAAAAATTTCAAATATATTTTATGTAAGCTGCTTGCATACTCACTGGTTTCTGCTCAGAGCCAATGTACAAGTACCGCCTTCTAGTGGATTGCTGATAGATCCAGTCTGTCCATCCATGTAGAGATAAAGTAAATATCGAATTCCAAAATCCATCAATCTAATAGCATGGAGGAATATTTTTGCCATAGAAACGAAAGTTCACAAGCTTGTATATTTAATCTATTCTCCATTATTCCTATTACCAGTTGTTGTGTTTTATGCTGTGGAGATATGCAGCAGGACTTTGCTTTGCTCCCATACTGACAGAAATTAGCTCTGTTTGTGTTTCTCTCTCTCTCTATCTCTTTCTCTCTCTTCCCTTATCTCCCTCTTTATCTCCTTCCCACACACACTGTCTCTCCCACAAGCTCTCTTTCTCTCCCCTCTATCTTCCCTCTATCCCTCTCTCTCTCCCTCCCCCTATCTCTCTCTCCCCCTATCTCTCTCTCCCACTCCCTCTTTCCCAACCCCTCTCTCCCTTCTGTCTCTCTTCCTTCTGTCTCCCTCCACCTCTCTCACTCTCTCTCTCTCCCCTCTCTCTCTTTATCTCCCCCCTCTCTCTCTGTCCTCTCTCTCTCTCTCTCTCTCTCACTGTCTCCCCCATTTCTCCCCGTCTACATCTCTCCCCCCCATCTCTTACCCCTCTACCCCCCCCCCCCCTCTCTCCCCCGTCTCTCCCCCTCATCACACTGTCTCTCTCTCTCTCTCCCCCATCTGTCTCCTCCCCCACCGACTGTGTCTGTCTGTCTCTCTCTCTATGTCTGTCTCTCTCTGTCACTCCCACCCTTCCCCTGTCTCTCACCCTCTCCCTGTCTTCCCCCCTCTCTATCTCTCTTCTCCCCACCCTCACTGTCTCCCCCCAATCTATCTATCTTTCTTCCCCCTCCCCCCCTCTCCCCCCCCCCCCCCGTCTCTCTCCCTCCCCTCGGTGTCTCTACTCCCCGCCTCTCTCCCGCCGCCCACCGCCATCTCTCCATCTCTCTTCCCCTTCTCCACCTCTTTCCCTTCTCCCACCGCCCCCCCCGACCCCCTGCCCCTCGCTCCCTCTCCTTCCATCCGTCCCTCCCTCTCTCTCTCTCTCTCTCTTTCACTAAAATGTAATCATACCCTGCCTGTCTGATATAATTCAAAAGCTTAGCGTTGGTGTCTACAGATACATCATGCTTTACCTTATCATCTCCTCCCTCAGACCCTCCACTGTCTCTAAATTGTCAGATTGCTTTTGTAGCACTCAATAGTATATCACACAGAAATTTCCTTAAACTAAATAATAAATAAATTTGTGCCAATCCAAAACTCTGCCCTCCAAATCTAACATGTTTGAGCTTGTTTGGTCCAAGAACGTTGGACATTCTTGCTCCAGTACCACCTTTCTTTCCAAATTCTCATCAAATTTCTCCATGGCCTAAGCCCTTGCTATCTTTATAACTTGCTCCAGTCTATTAAGTCTTGTTTTAAGTGAAGGTCAATGTGAGTAAAGACAGCTGCTGGTTATGAAGTTGGGAAAGAGCAAGGGGACTGTATTAAGGTAAAGAGATTCTTGGACTAGTGATGGTGAATGGTTAGATGTTTTGACATTTCATCTCGAATCATACAGAACAGAAGTGGCCCTTTTGCCCATCAAATCTGCACTGAGAAAGGCTACCCGAAATCCCACTTTCCAGCAGTTGGCTCATAGCTTTGAATGTTATATTTCAAGTTTTATTCAAGTACCTATTAAAGGAGAATGTGCAGTGCATTATGGAATTACAATTCAAGGTGTGAGTTGGCCATTTGGTGTCTGAACATCTTTGCAGGTGCCTCTCAATATGTAGTAGAATTTGGCAATGAGATGGAATCAAATTGCAAGCAAATTGCTGTCGAAATTTAATGAGCAAAAATCAACTGACTGCTGGTGAACTACTTGTTCAGATTGCTGTGATTTCAACTCTGTATATTTAATATGTTTCACCAATTCTATTCTTAATTAATGTTTTCCTATGCAGGAAGTGATGCAACTGGAGAAACACCTTGGAGGGCAACTGTTAGATGAGCCGAAGGTTCTTCACTTTAAAGACAGCTATCATAACTTACGACTTTCTATACATGATATCCAAAAATCTCTCTGGACAAGTAAGCTGCTGGACAGCTATCAGGTAAAGCCAGATTGGAATGGTCAGTCGTTACAATCCAGGTAGAAACAGATAACTTTAAATGAAAGGAATTCCCACAAAGCCGATGAACAGGAGTTTAAAAACTTTTACTGTGACAAAACAAATAAAAATAACACAATTCAAAGATTAACGAGCAGTTGAATGATATTTCAAATAAAGAGGTGCATTTCACTTTAAATAGTTGATACAATAAAGATATGCCTCAGGTATTTGTAAGCTCTTGTCTGACTTCCTGCACAAATCTGGCATCAAGTGCAGTCTCGTGGACTTTCCAAAGCAGCTTCCACAATGTAATTTCTCTCTCTTTCTCACTCTCACTCTTGGTTCTGCCCTTGAATCATATTCATCAGCAACTGTTTTCCATTCAATGGTCAAGGCAACATTGAAACAGCAGCAATGGGTCTTTTTCAGTTCACCACCCTTTGTCCATCCTCTCTTCACCTCTCTGCTCTTTCCAATTGGAGACAGCACACAGTACCACAGTGATTACTTTATTCTCAGACATAGGCTTAAATATCAAGATCAATTTGGAAGACTGTCAAACGGAAGACTGTTCCATGTAAAGAGAACCCTGCTTAATTCATTTTTATCCAATTTTTTTAGTGTGTTCTGAACTACAAAATATTGATCTCCACCTAACCTAACCACACTGCAATAAGCCTTTGTCATTTGCTTTGTGCTGCATAAATGTTTATCCGCAGACATTCCCCAGTCACACAGGCATTTCTTGAAGCATCATAATGTCATAATTAGGGAAGCAAATTAATGTTATTTCAGAACATTCCCCAACCCACTTTGGTCTCCCAGTACGTGGATTACCATATAATAAGCATGTAATATTTAAAATGAGCTCACTTTCGTTTTCCAAGCACTGGTAATAGTTTTCATTAGTTTTCTTTAAGCATTCAAAGAAGCACCACACAAGAAACTGTAAGGATAAATGGAAGTGTGCGGCATTTGAGGCAGTTTACTAACGTGTAGGAAATTGGTTAGGAATGGGCTGAGAACAGGCTGTGAATCACATAAATGGTAAACCCAGACTCTGAAGAACATTTTGAAATGGTGCCATGTTCGAACAGACCTCATATTCACTGTTTTCCAAATGCCTAATCCCACAAGAGCCACACATTTTACTGAGGAGATGTAAGACCTCATTTTTGATTATCCTATGGTCTGTTATTGCAGAGGTTGGATGATATGTGCTTAGACTCAAAACCTACATATCTCATTGGGATCTGAGTGTGTATTTTAATAGTTTTAAGAGCTATTAAATGAATAGTTGTTTTTGTTGTGAACAGTAGCAAAATTTGTTTAACAACAGATTGATTACCAGAGAGACCTTAACATTTTTATGAGTTTCATAAAGGAGTTTTTTTTCTCTGTATCATGCATATGAATGAGAGTGCTCTTTGATTCTTGGAGGTATTTCATCTCCTGAGTTTGACCAGACTGGGTGAGTGCCTGTGGAGGTGACATAGAGGTATGAGAGAGCTTGGAGGATATGAGGTGTAATTGACAAGGTATGCAACATACGAAGGGTCTTGGAAGTGACATGAGGGTGAATTAGGAGGAAAGGAAGAGATGAAGGATGTGGACTAGAAGGTACAACAGTCTTTTATACAATTGGACCAGCGTCTCATAGAACCAGCCTGCCTTGGTATTTACCCGCCTCTATGGTAACCTCCAAACTTCCTCCAGAGGCAGAAAGCCCTTCTATCCAGCTCCTACTCTGGAATGAAAATCATGCAAGGGTGTTTGGATTTCATTTCTCAACTAAAAGCTTCTCTTCTTTTTGACAAAAATCTCACCCCAGACTTGCATTTCCTAAGTATGAAAGATAAAGGGGTGATCCAACTGAGATAATTAAAGTGGCCAAGCTGTTCATAGATGGAGGAAAACTAGCTACTCTGCTGGTGGAGACCAGAACAAGGAGATATCATTTGAAGATTAGAGTTGGGCCATCCAGAGGTGACTTGAGGAAGCATTTTTCCACTGTGAAGGTAGTGAAAAAGCAGATATCTCTTCCACAAAAACACTGCTGAAGCAATATTATTAAGCCTTTCATAACTGTGTTGATTGGGAATATTAAGGAGTAGACAATCATGACAGTAGATGGAGTTAAAATACAGGTCAACCATTATCGAATATAATGGCAGCCTGTGTCCTCCTTCCTCCATTCTCATTAAAATGATAATTAGTAATTCAAATTTTAATTTGTAGGCTGATCTCCCATGGCACATGCAAGTGATTAGGCCAGGCCAAATGCATTATTCAAATCGAGTATGCTAATGGACAGCGTGATAATTATCCCAAGATGGCAGAGTGGGGAAAGAGTCAGTTGCAATGGGAGAAAAAGGAAGAGACAATAGCCGAGGTTGAAAGTGAACATGAAAATGTAGGAAGGATGAGAAAGCCAAATGTGAAGAGTTGGGCTTGGTGAGTAGAAGAATAGCCTTATGAGCTAAGCATGGGCTATAATGCCGTCAAGATTTAGGGAGTCTAGTGAGAAGAATGAAAAAGGGAGTGGAAGATGCATCATAAAGGATAGAAGGATAACGTCAATGGGCAGGGAAAGGGGAAGATAGCTAAAGAAAGGGCAAATCATAGAGATGAGGACGGAACCAGAAGCATGTTTTTGAGTGATATGGTAGAATACTTCTATTTTTTGTGTGAGCACCCATTATACTCATTATAATCTTTGCTCTTGGAGATGGAGGAATGTGGTGGGGCAGGATGTATCATGACAACAGGTGGGAAAAAGCAACACCAGCCTAGAATGGAGCAAAGAACAACCAACAGATTTTACAAGGAGATGATAAACAATACTGGGAATAAAGCTTTCTCCAAAATTGGAAAGGGAGAATGAGTTTTTGCAATACGGTCCAAAACTTAAAACTACCTTTGAGAGAGGAGGGCAATTTCCAATTCAGATTTCAGTTGTTGCTCACTAGTTGGTGGTTGGGAGTTTTTTGGGGATAGGGCTGGGTAGCTGTGATAATAGATGTTTGAATGTTTCCTTAGTGCTAGGTAGGAGAACCCTTGTTTCTTCCATCCAAGGCTCTGAACATCTGCTTTATTAAATTGATGTTGTGGTTAGGAACACAGAAGAAGAGGAACTTGGCAAAAGGGGTTCCATGAGGAAGTCCCAGCTAAGATTACCAGAGGGTTGGTGATATGATGATCTGACGAAGGAGATAGGTTTCAACCCGGAAAAAGCCAAGAAGGGCTAGGGGAGAAGGGAACATATTGAGGACAGCCAAAAAACTGGGATTACTAATGGGTGAGAAAAGTAGGGAATGTTAGGAACTAATCCAGTAATAGAAGAATGTACTAAAAGAGACAAAATATGGGTGGAAGAAACAAAAAGTAAGCTATATTTTATGGGTGTCATGGTGCCCTCCTTCCCCCCGCTAAGAGGTCAAGGACCCAACCACGATCCTGACCTCTGTGCTGCTGTAATTTAACCGAGGACTAGTGTCAATTGCTTTAAGTCAAGACTTCAACACCTTTCTATGGAGGAAATCCTGCCTTAGAAAGGACCATTCACACTGTCCTGTGGCACTGTAATCCCAGCAGTGAAACTGGGAGCCACTACTGGAATCACAATAAATCCCCAACGTTGAGGTGTGTAGACTGAAATAAGCCCAGAGTTGAGGTTCATATCAAAGCTGGTGAGTGATAACAAAGGTGGTGAATGGTGATGAAAGGGCTTAAATTTAGGATTGGGGTCTTGGTTCAGAAGACCGAGAAAGGGTGGAAGGAGAGGGGTAATTGTGGGGACAGCATGCTTCTGTTGTACCATTTAAGGACTCCGAGGGCCCAGGACAGGTCGACTATCCAACCTGGTCCCCACCCCCTGTTAAAATTTCAGGCAGGCAGGAAGACCACCTAATCATGAGCCTTCCTGTGTTCAAAATGTCTGGCAGGGAGTGTAAAAATCAGCCCAATATGTTAAGGAAGGTGAAGATTGGCTGTAGATAGGGGAGAAACATGAAACAGGTGAATTATTACATCCAACAAAGGCCAAGTTACCAATCAGAATCAATAGCAGCCAAGTAGCTCCAACCTGGCAACTCCCCTCCCAATTGCTCTCGAATGTCCTATGACTCAACTGCCATGCTGCTCACCTGCCAGTCTATCCAACTGCCACCCTGCTCACTTCGCGATCTGCCCTCTAACTTCAGGAAAGGTGGAGTTCAGGATCAGTCTGCTGCCACATAATATTGATTGAGTCACATTGCACTCCATGGATTAACAAACATTAACCTCATAGTAACACCTACAAGCAAAAGACAATTAAGATTTTTGACATTTATGACAAATAAAATAACGGTTGGGTAAACTATGTCATCAAAGTATATTTGAGCTCTTGTGGCACAGTAGTAATGCCCCTACCTCTGGGTCAGGAGGCCCCAGTTCAAAACTCACCTGCTCTAGGGATGTGCAATAACATCACTGAACAACTTGATTAGAAAATACCTACTTGGCGACTGATTAGCAAAGCCACTTGAAATTCTTGGAAAGCATACTGAAGGAAATGATGAGAATGCAGGATTTATCATGTAAATATTCAATGTTGAGTCCCTGTGTTATACATTAATAATAATATGCATTGAAGAAAATTATGCCTTCTGACAAGCCCTACTAGTACAAGGCATAGGGATTTGTCTACTGATTAATTTATATTGAAGACAAGCCTTGGAGCTTATTTCAATATATAATTTACTGCAGCGTAGTGAGTTTTTGACCAACTCTTGGAGCAATATATAAATACAAATAATGTAATTAAGATTGAAGGAGAAAACTGGCATTGTTTGGTAAAATCTATGAATTGCACCTGCTGTTGTTTTAGTACAGACAGAACTTACATCAGAGCATATCTGTGTCATTTCATTATTTTAAAAGAAATTATTCATTCTCAGGATGTAGCAAAGCATTTATTACTCATAGACTGAGGAAGTGGCTCAATGAGGCAGCTCACCCCTACCTTCTGAAAGGTAACTCAAGGCAAGAAATGCTGGCAAGTGAATAAAAATAAATCCTTATTTCTGTATGGTGTAGGTACATCCACCAGGCCTTGAAATGCATGGGGTTGGAAAGCAAATTCGCTCCAACAAGTCACCAAAACACATGAAAATTCAATTGCAGGGCAACCAATCAGAGAAAAGATGTCCCCATAAATGGAATCTACGGCAGTGTTGAGAAACTATTCCTTTAATTACAGATAGTAGGAACTGCAGATGCTGGAGAATGTGAGATAACAAGGTGTAGAGCTGGATGAACACAGCAGGCCAAGCAGCATCAGAGGAGCAGGAAGCCTGACGTTTCGGGCCTAGACCCTTCTTCAGAAATGGGGGAGGGGAAGGGGGTTCTGAAATAAATAGGGAGAGAGGGGGAGGCGGATAGAAGATGGATAGAGGAGAAGATAGGTGGAGAGGAGACAGACAGGTCAAAGAGGCGGGGATGGAGCCAATAAAGGTGAGTGTAGGTAGGGAGCTAGGGAGGATATAGGTCAGTCCAGGGAGGACGGACAGGTCAAGGGGGCGGGATGAGGTTAGTAGGTAGGAGATGGGGGTGCGGCTTGAGGTGGGAGGAGGGGATAGGTGGGAGGAAGGACAGGTTAAGGAGGCGGGGACGAGCTGGGCTGGTTTTGGAATGCGGTAGAGGGAGGGGAGATTTTGAAGCTTGTGAAGTCCACATTGATGCCATTGGGCTGCAAGGTTCCCAAGCGGAATATGAGTTGCTGTTCCTGCAACCTTCGGGTAACATCGTTGTGGCACTGCAGGAGGCCCAGGATGGACATGTCGTCTGCAGAATGGGAGGGGGAATTGAAATGGTTCGCGACTGCGAGGTGCAGTTGTTTAGTGCAAACCGAGCGTAGGTGTTCTGCAAAGTGGTCCCAAAGCCTCTGCTTGGTTTCCCCGATGTAGAGGAGGCCACAGCGGGAACAGTGGATGCAGTATACCACATTAGCAGATGTGCAGGTGAACATCTGCTTGATGTGGAAAGTCTTCTTGGGGCCTGGGATGGGGTTGAGGGGGGAGGTGTAGGGGCAGGTCTAGCACTTCCTGCGGTTGCAGGGAAAAGTGCCGGGTGAGGTGGGGCTGGAGAGGAGTGTGGAGCGGACAAGGGAGTCAAGGAGAGAGTGGTCACTCCGGAAAACAGATAAGGGTGGAGAGGGAAAAATGTCTTTGGTGGTGGGATCGGATTGCAGATGGCGGAAGTGTCGGAGGATGATGCATTGGATCCGGAGGTTGGTGGGGTGGTACGTGAGGACGAGGGGGATTCTGTTTTGGTTGTTATTGCGGGGACGGGGTGTGAGGGATGAGTTGCGGGAAATGCGGGAGACACGGTCGAGGGCGTTCTCGACCACTGACGGGGGGATGTTGCGGTCCTTGAAAAACGAGGACATCTGAGAAGCGGTTCTTCCTGAGACGCAGGCCCGACCAGTCCCCCTCCACTGACACCCTCATCCGCTTAGCCGAACTCGTCCTCACCCTCAACAACTTCTTTTCAATTCCTCCCACTTCTTACAGACAAAGGGGATGGCCATGCCTACCCGCATGGACCTACACTCGGTTTGCACTAAACAACTGCACCTCCAGTCGCGAACCATTTCAACTCCCCCTCCCATTCCACAGACGACATGTCCATCCTGGGCGTCCTGCAGTGCCACAACGATACTACCCAAAGGTTGCAGGAACAGCAACTCATATTCCGCTTGAGAACCCTGCAGCCCAATGGTATCAATGTGGATTTCACAAGCTTCAAAATCTCCCCTCCCCCTAGCGCATCCCAAAACCAGCCCAGCTCATCCCCGCCTCCCTAACCTGTTCTTCCTCCCACCTATCCCCTCCTCCTACCTCAAGCCCCACCCCCATCTCCTACCTACTAACCTCATCCCGCCCCCTTGACCTGTCCGTCCTCCCTGGACTGACCTATCCCCTCCCTACCTCCCCACCTACACTCACCTTTACTGGCTCCATCCCCGCCTCTTTGACCTGTCTGTCTCCTCTCCATCTATCTTCTCGTCTATCCATCTTCTATCCGCCTCCCCCTCTCTCCCTATTTATTTCAGTACCCCCTTCCCCTCCCCCATTTCTGAAGAAGGGTCTAGGCCCGAAACGTCAGGCTTCCTGCTCATCTGATGCTGCTTGGCCTGCTGTGTTCATCCAGCTCTACACCTTGTTACCTTTAATCATGAGGTATTTTTCCCCCCTGCTTGTCACTGTTAAGTTCATAAGTTAGCCAGTCATCAGAAGAACTGGAAGAGATCCAGCCTAAGAGCAGCAGGCAGTGAGGTATTAGGTGCTGGCTCTGGGGGAGTAGCTGGTGGAACTCTCGGTTGTGCCTTGTGTTGGCTCCTGGGTGCAGTTGACTGTTGGGTCTGGAGGTGAGATCGTGATGATAAGATGATAAAAGTGAGCTTCCTGCAAGAGTGTAGCATGATTTGAGTGACAGTTATGTGTGTGATTCAAACTTGGATTTTTTACACCATTTTACCAGAGCACTCTGAAACACAAATGTCTAATTTGTTAAAAGCATTCTTTGGCAGCAACCTGCTAAACTGAAGCATCTACATATTGCATGATAATGAATAGCTTTTTTTTAGTGAAGTGATTTCTAAGACTACACTGGGAGACTATTTTCTTGCAATAAAATGGGAAATTACTGTAATTTAATGTCAATTATATCAAAGAGTAGACTTTTCATTAAAACAGTCTTAATGAAATGAATTCAGCATCTTGTTTGTCAGACTTCAAAGTGACAACATTAAAAAAAAGCAAGAAGTGAGCGTAAAAGAAATAATCTTCCTGCGCTGTGATGCCTGAACCAAGTTATTATTTCATGACGATCAATTACCTTCATCTGTTAAATGTAATTTTATTTAAAACATTTAAAATGACATCTTTTGCCAATCATTTGAATCTTGTTTGTTAAACAAAGCCTTTAAAGTGCGACTACTTTTAAAAAGCATGAGAAATATATGCCGAATCTCTCAATTCCATAAGCACACCTTTAAGAAAAAGCAAATTAACTGCCGCTTAAAACAAACCGCAATGGAATAAATGAGCAGGTTCCGGTTAGAATGTTTGGTCTTTGCAAGTTTAAAAATATAGCTTTTGTCAATATTCTGTGATAGAGTCTCCTCCGTGTGGAAATGGTTTGGAGACACTGAAGCAAGCTCCCTTCGAGTGGGTGCACCATTAAGTATCGAGAGGGTGGTGCAACAAGATTTGTCAGAAGCTGTAAGATGGGTTTTTGGTAAATATTTTAATGAGAAAACAAGTCATAGAGATATGGATAACACAGTGTGGAGCTGGAGGAACACAGCAGGCCAAGCAACGACATGAAACTTCAACTTTCCTGCTGCTCTGATGTTGCCTGACCTGCTGTGTTCCTCCAGCTCCACACTGTGTCATCTCTGATTCCAGCATCTGCAGTTCTTACTATGTCGCAGAGATATGGAGCGAGAGCAGAATATTAGTCTTCTTTGGAAAAAAACCTGGCAGAGACTCATTGAACCAGTTGGCCTCCTTCCATCCTGTATTATTTCTTGTTTTGATAAGTGAACTCAGATTGACCTTGGATTGTTACCTAATTATTAATTGTATGTTACTCACGCTAACTGAACTCGGGGCAGCACAGTGAATCAGTGGTTAGCACTGCTGCCTCACAGTGGAAGGGAACCGGGTTTGATTCCAGCTTCGGGTGACTGTGCGAACTCCACACATTCTCCCTGTGTCTGCATGGGTTTTCCCCGGGTGCTGCGGTTTACTCCCATAGTCCAAAGATGTGCAGGTTCGGTGGAATGGCTGTGCTAAATTGCCCATGGTGTCCAGGAATGTGTAACTTAGGTGGATTATTCAAGGGAAATGCAAGGTTACAGGGTAGGGGGTTGAGTCTGGGTGGGATACTCTTTGGAGAGTCAGCGTGGGCTTGTTGGGTCAAATGGCCTGTTTCCACATGGTAGTGATTCTATGATTGACTCAAAAGAATAATACCTGCTTTACTTCATTTTTTAGGAAATTCCATTTTATCACATTTGGAATGGCTGTCAAAGAAACCTGCATTGTACCTTCACTCTTGAACGGTACAGTCTGTCCACAACTGAACTCAATGGTAAAATTTGGGTTTGGCAAGTTGAAGGAGAAGGGCAAAGTTTTCACATTCATTTCAACTTTCTGAAGGTAAGAAATAACAAAATAATTTCTAATGTATATCATCGCATAAAGCAAATCTATGTAGTTTAGTGCAAGCTATCTAACTGAAAAATATTTCTATACCTATGAAACATTGAATCATAAAATCCCTACAGTGTGAAAGCAGGCCATTCGGCCCATCGAGTCCACACCGACTCTCCCAGGAAGGTCTGGATTTTATAATTGGGTTATAATTGTATATTTTTTCTGTATTCCAGTTAACTCTATGTCTTTTGACCAATGCTAATAATTTAATGGCGTAAAATAGAATAAACTAGAGTAAGTCACAGAAATAGCTTCACATTTAGTACAGTATAGTGATGTTCAGACGACCACAAAAAACACTTCTGTTGCTATTTTCTACCACTCCTGGGAGTGAAAACAGATGGAGTGTTAACAGATAATTATTTAAATGTCAAAACTTTCTCCTGTATCTTTAATATACTTGATATCCAGTTTTTGGTTGATAAATTGTGATAAAAATAAGCTTGACCTGGCATCAGTAAATTTACTTCTGTTTATCTACTGATTGAACACTGTAAAATTGCTTGACCAGATGAAAAGAAACTCCATCCCTTCCTCCTTGACTGAGTAAATTCCAGAGTTACACAGATCCATGCCTTGTTATTTGCTGCAATTCGGATCATCCCTGTAACACTGTCAGTTGCCTGCAAGATTAGTTAATGGACTAGCACTAAAAGTTGTTAGCACTTACACAAGTGTACTCTGAATTCCTGAACCTGTATGTAATATTCATTATCGAGCCAAAACATTGGTGCAAAGTCTCAGTAATTTCTGAGGGCTGCCTATCTTCTTAAAGGTTCAAACTGATGTTCATGACACATGCACTTTTATGCCATATTGGTGAGTGCATTAGAAACATACAGTGAATGCCCACCAGAGGTATACAGAGTAAATTATTATGTCAGACTGAAACTCTAAAATGATAACAACACTGCCATTTCAGAGCGAACACACCAGCTAATGGTATCTTCTAATCAGGCATTTCTGCACCGTAATCATGTTACCTCCACCACCCGCAACATTTAAAAGAATGATTAACTGTTTCAAGTTAGTTGTAGATTGATTTCTACTGGCTTCTGCTACGATTGTACAAGTGTTTGGTGCTTCCTGGAGTTGTATAAAGTTACTAAGCTTTACAGGGGGTGCTGTGGCAGGTGTTGAAGGCGCAAACAGAAGCAAAAGGGGCAGCTGCACAAACGTATTGCTCTCAGACGTGGAATATCAAGTACTCACTGAGAATACAGCATGATGCAGGACAATGAGAAGAGGGCACACAGCCCAGTCAGAAGAGGAGGATGGAATAAACTGTCAGTGGGGGACCAAGCATTGGAAACTATTCCCTTACCAAGTTTACAGCAAGGAAGAGTTTGTGAGCTGTCCTTGCTCTTTCTGGACTAAAAGTGGAAATATTTGCAACGTCTTGCTGTCAGATTCCTCAACTTCCCTTGACTTTTGACATGTCTTCTGGCAGTTCTACCAATGTACCTGGCATGTCATTGTGCTTCACTAGCCCACTGCATCAAATTGCTCATCTCAGTATGGTGAAGCAGAATTTGATTGCAGTACCTCCCTCGGGAACCATTTACTGCAACCTGCCTGTAGGCTACTTGTGCCTGGTGTCTTATCACATGAGGATCCCACCTCTGCATTATCTTTGAAATAATGTGCAATGTCAGTATGAGTTGCTGACACTGAATAATAAATGGAGTGACGTGGTTTCTTCACCATCAGCGTCTTGCGGCTCTCCCATCACAGCTTTCTGAGTGCATATTCGGACAGTCTCCTGGCTCTCTATGGATTCACTTGCTTCAGGAAGGTCCTTCAGCACAACAACCTTGAAGTGCATCGCTGCCATGTTGTGCCATGCCAGTGTGGCTTGTACCAGTGCTGTTCTCATCTGCATCAGCCACAGTTCATCTCTTTAGTTGCCTTTGATTCATGTGGAAAGCTTTAACTTCTGCTAATGTCTGATGATTTTAGGCTCCCTGCTGAGGTATAGAGTCACTTAGCAGTGCAGTTAGTGCTGGCTTCACACGAGAATCAGGTTAATAAGCAAGGAGCATGAAGTTGCATACTGCCTGCATCATATTGACTGGGACCTGGGTAATCATGGCTTGCAAACCTTGAGCTGTGCAACTTAACCAGCTGTGACTTTAAAATTACATTCCTGCACAGTTTCTCCATTTCATTCTGGTTACCAAACTTGTGAAAAGTAGATTTTACAAGTGATCTCCAACTGCAACTTACTACACGATATAAAGTAGAAATGAATTCACAGCAACAAACCTTTTTTAATTTGTCAAAAACTAATCCTTTCATTAATTTTTTAAAAATTATAATATATATTAGATGATTCAATAATCAGGTATCATTTAAGTTACAAAAATGGCATTTGATTGGTTTCACCAATTAATGTTGGTGGATTGCATTAGTACGGCTGTAGATAGAGCTTTAAACTGAACAGTTGGGGGAGGGGGGAAGGTTTCAGTTGCATGGATAATTATAAAATAAAAGGTAAAGGAGAAGGTAGGATTGCTGGTTAGTGATGGGGTTGATTGTTACCAGAAAATAAAAAGAAGGGCCGAATGTGTGAATGTCACATTGCACCAAAGAACCATAAAAGTATAGGGAAACCTAACGATAGAACAAATTTAAAGCCTTCGTTCCTTCATGCACAATTGATTCAGAATAAAGTAGAAAAACTGATCATGCAAATTGAGGTCACAAGGACTTTAAACCAGTTAAAAGGGGAAGAGTGCTCAGGAGAGCTTATTAAAGTTTCCAGAACAAGTAACAGGACAGAGTACGGAAAAGAGTCAGAATTCTAACTTCAAACACAGCAGCGAAGAGGACAATTATGAGAAGGGTTTAGGGAGGGAGAGGTGGGTGGGGTTGGTCAACACAGGACTGAGGGTGTCGTACTTAAATTTGCACAATATACAAAGCAAAGTAAATGAGCTTGTAGCATGGATTGAAGTTGGTTGGTACAGTTTTGTGGACATCACAGATGTTGCTGCAAGAAGATCAGGGCTGGAAGTAAATATCCAAGGATATGTATCCTATCAAAAGGACAGGCAAACACCACACCAGGACGAAACTGACACGCAGGGCCGCTGGAAAAGCCTCCGCTGAAGAAAACCGCCACCAGGGCAAGACCGCCACCCTGGACGAAAAATGCCACGCCGGGCCATCGGAATGCCGGGCCAAAAGCATCTGCTGAAGAAAACACCGCCAACCTGGACAAAGATGCCACGCCAGGCTGTCGGATCACTGGGCCGGAAGCGTTCACTGGATGTCAAGCCGGAACCGCCAATGAGACCTCAACACTGGGACAAAACTGCCATACCAGGAGACTGCTCCATAAGGCTGAAACCACCACGCCAGACCACTGGAACCCACCCTGTCAATGGATAAGCCATTAAATGTAGATAAGATGAATTTTGCTGTTTTAATATTAACTATACTAATTGGAAAGATATTAAAAACAAGCAGGGTTAGTTGTGTGGGAGGTTAGAGGATGATAAGAATGGTGAGGAAAGATGGTGCAGACAATACTGAGACTGGCAGACCATGAGCTTTGATAGGAGTTGTATGCAAAGGCAGAGAGAGTGAGTGATAGGTGACTGTGGCACCAATCCTGGTAGAGCGGAAAAGGTCACTGAGCCTTTTATGGCAATATAGGCCGTTCCTCTGGACCATTGAGACCGTACTGACCCAGGTAGTAATCTGATGTTAGGCTGCCAGATTCTAGGGGCCTCTTCTCTCTTGTCAGTCCTATGTGATAAGAATAGCTCTCCTTTTCACCACCCATCCACTAGGATCTGTCGGTCTCTCTTGGAGAATCATGATGCCATCCCTGACATTACAAATTGGTCTATAGCTGAGCAGGTCAACTTCCGAATGCTAGTTCTCATCCAGGTGAACTGAGTCCTGTTAAGTATGGTGTGGACGCCATGTCTTTCAGCAGATATCTGGTGAGTGACGAATTGTTTTAGGAATAGCGTGTGTTAAAATGGCACTAGAATCAGATGTGATAGAAACCTTAGGAGTAGGGTAAGTGGTTAATGTGCTGAGTTTGGTAAGGCATCATGAGAAATCTAACTAGGCATCGCAGCAAGAAACACTCCAAAAAATCCAACACAACTTGCACTTAGCCAATAAAACGTAAAGATCAGCCCCAAGTAAACTGACAAAGTTTCTGTTGTTTTAGCTACTGTTAAACTATAATTTTGCACTGGTAGGCAAGTATATTTATCAAAACGTTATTGTTTAATAAAATCTGGAGAACCTTACACATTTAATTGAAACTTTATTTGTTAATTGATGGTTAGCCGTGAAAATCTGCCAAGGCAGCAACAAATGTTTTGTGATGTCCCTTCTTGCAGTTTACGGTCTGAACCAATATATTAGGAGAAAGATTTTATTATTTAACTATAATTGGTGTTTACCAACGAGGTTAGTAACCCTGAGCAAATCTCCCCTCTAGTGTTGGTGGGACACGGGTAGTGGTGATGATGTTGTTGAAGAACGATGCTACGGTCCCCTCCAAGACATGCTAAAATGGGGCCCATGAGGGAATTAGGAAAAGTCATAAGAGTTTTTGTAATTTTCAGAGAACAAGGTTCAGTCTCCAGACTATACACTGAGGCACCATTTACTTCCAACAGCCAGCAGGTACGTATAGCCTCTCAGTTCATGTACCAGACAGAGTTCTGCTAAGCCAAATACAATAAAGGTCCTACCTAGGAATCACATTCTAGAACATTTTAGCTGATTAGAAAATCATATCCCAAAAAGTTTTTGAGAAAATTTGTAGCTCGGGTTGTGAATGAGGTTGTAGACTTGCTCGCCAAGCTAGTGTGTTTTGTTTAATACAGACATTTCGTCACCCTGCTAGGTAACATCATCAGTGTGCCTCTGGTGAAGTGTTAATGTCCTGTCCTGCTTGATATTTATATAACAGGCTGCAGCAACCCAGGATTTTGCAAAGCAGAACAGGAGCACTTTTATACAGAGTTTTTAATAGCAATGGGTACCCAAAAAGCACAATCTGCTATTACCTCCTCAACAGACAACAACAAGATGACACAACACGGCCAGACACACTAGTCACCCTACCGTACATCAGAGACATATCAGAGAGGACCACAAGATTACTCATACCCCTAGGTCTGAGCTCACAAACCAGCAATCACCCTGCACAGCTACTGATGAAAAGGATCCCATACCCGCTACCAATAAAACTAACGTAATATACAAAATACCATGCAAGGACTGTGAGCAACATTACAAAGGCCAAACAGGAAGAAAACTGGCAATAAGGATACACAAACACCAACCAGCCACCAAGAGACATGACCAATTCTCACTGGTCTCAATACACACGGCAAAAGAAGGACATGAATTTGACTGGGACAACACATCCACAATAGCACAAGCCAAACAGAGACATGCCAGGGAATTCCTGGAGGCCTGGCATTCCAACTGGGACTCCATCAACAAACACATTGAAATCGACCCAATATACAAACCACTGAAAAACAGAACCGGAAGTGATGCCAAACCACCCCATCAAACTGAGGCGTATAATAACAAGCGAGACAGAACACCAACGCTTCACTGGAGGTGCACTGATGATGTTACCTAGCAGGGTGACAAAACATCTGCAACCAAACACACCGGCTTGGCGAGCAAGTCTACGACCTCAATTACATCCCAAACATGGAAACCAGCAAGAATATGGAATCTAGCTTAATCTCTGATCATTTCACAGCCGCATACGAGATTGTCATGGGATATTGCAGGATGAATTTTTAACCCAGGCTACGTTGTGCATAGAAAGTGGAGCATATAGACTAATTTATTTTTGAGGTACGCATGCAAGAATTATTTGTTAAACATTTCAGCCAGCTAATTTGGCGTTGAGTCTAAAAAGTATTTCTTTAGTGCAATGACAAATACAGTGAATCAGCCGCAGTTTTTTTTATGTTCTTGTAAGTAAAAACAGATTATCTCACCAAGGTCACAGATGACCTCCAGCCAATTTAGACCGTGCGATCATAAAACAACTAGGTTTAGGAACAGAATTAGGCATTCAGCCCATTGTGTCTGCTCCATCGTTTATCATGGCTGATATGTTTCTCAGTCCCATTTTTCTGCCTTCTCTCCATAACCCTTGATCGCTTACTAATGAAGAACCTATCTATCTCTGTCTTAAATACACTCGATGACTTGACCTCCTTAGCCTTCTGCGGAAATGAGTTCCTCAGGTTCACCACCCTCTAGTTGAAGAAATTCTTCCTCATCTTATCTCTAAAGGGTTGTCCGTTCACTCTGAGGCTATGCCTTCAGGGCCTAGTCTCTCCTACTAGTGGAAACATCTCTACGTTCACTCTATCCAGTCCTGTCGGTGTTCTATAAGTTTCAATGAGACTCCCACTCCCCACCCCACGTCCCCCCCGCCCCCCGCTTCCTAAATTCCATCAAGTACTGACCCAGACTCCTCAACGACTCCTCGTATGACAAGCCCTTCATCCCAGGGATCATTTTTGTGAACTTCCTCTGGAACCCTCCAACGCCAGCACATCCTTAGATACGGGGCTCAAAACAGCTCATGATATCCCAAATGTGGTCTGACCAGAGCCTTATACAACTTCCACAATACATCTTTGCTCTTGCATTTTAACCCTGTTGAAATGAATGCTAACATTGCATTTGCCTTCGGAACTGTGAAATGATGATACAATATTCATGCCATCAGGAATAATTATTTTATAAAGTATTTAATATGCTTCATAACTCTAGCAAAGCTGTGTTTCCTGCCTCTATGCTGTTTAACACGACATCTTTCCTATTAACATTAAAAATACAATGTCTGGGGAGAGAAAATATTTGAAAATATCTATTCTTGATTGATTTGTTAGTGCAATGGTAAGTGTTCTTTACAATTAAAATTAATACAATATAACGCCAAATATCAATTTCTGTGAAATAGTAGTTGAGTGTGAGTTTGGCCAGTTACCAGTTAAATGTCTGGATCAATTAGCTCACCATGCGGTAAAATGGTATTTTGTTCATAGCAGCTGCTGGATGATTCATAGAGCAACATTGGCAATTCAAAACAGGCAGAGATCAAGACTGCCACACATAATGTACTTGAAGTTCGCAATGAATTTTTTTTTTAACTTGACACAGAAGAAATAATATGGGCTTTGGCATGAAGGAAAGGTTGAAGTTATTTTATGATGTGTGTTTGGCTTCAGTAGGTTGTTTGTAACTTATGAGGCCATACTTATGTTATCAGTCATAACATAAGAACTATACATGGATAACATGGCATTAGAAGATCCAACAAATGTTTATTAGTTCACTAATAGATGCAAATAGTACATTCACAGGTCCATCCATTTCAGATCTGATATTAAATTATTTGGTTACGAAACAGCGTGTTTCCATCAGGGTGTCATGCTTCAAGTGTCTAAGTTTGGATCGAGTGTGACACCTCAGGTCACAGGCAATGATAAAGTGATAAGCAAACATTTTAAAGACATATTGACATGTAGTGTGAGACATAACATCATTTTGTTGTAACCCGCCATCACAGATGACATTGGGTAATTATGTACATGAAAGTTTATTCAAACATTACCAAAGCAGACACTCTTGGAGAGGGCAAGTGACTACTAATGAATCCCAGTACAGAATCTTGGAATATTTGCATGCACATTGGTAAGATCATGTTGCACTATGAAAGACCAAAGTGAACATGACCTGCTCCCTTCCACTCAACCAAGCAAGTTGCTATGTTTATGCATTTAGATTGCTGATGTAAAAGCTTTCCTCACACACTGAACCAGAGTTTCCACTTAGCCACAGTTGGTGATTCAGGTTTAAATTGTGTCCAAATTTGCATCAGTTCAGAGTAATTTCTTTCTTTGATTTCTGCTGAAACTTATTTGTGTACTGCTGAATGTAAAGCCAGTGCAATTAGGCAGCATTTTAGAAGTTCTCTTCAAAATGTTGCTTTCAAAACTTTTCAAATATACCTATTAGTGAGCTGGAACGAACAAAAATATTTTGATTTGAGTTTCTGACAAGGTCTGCATGTGCGAACAATTAATGGAAACCACTGACTTGGTCAGTATTGTGGGCAGGGCCTGCTTCAAATTTTAAGCTGACTTAAAAAAAATTACAGAAACATAAGTTTCAACAGATGGAATTTGCACTTAAAATTCAGTAATTACCGTATTTGTACTGATTTCCCAATCCTGAGATGCATTACACAAAATAAATCACTGCAACCTAGAAAAACCACCAAGCCACTTAATAACCTTATAAGGTATCTGGAAAGATTTTTTTTCTTTAGGATGGGTAATAACATAATCCTTTAGTTTCATGGAGGGTAATGAATAATAATTACTGAAGAACAATACAATTGTCATCCATTTATCCTTCAGGAAAAATCAGAAGCAATGCATGACTTTGCTCGCAGTGTAATTGTAACATACAAAGAATTTTTAACATCAACTAAATTTGAAAATAATTCAAAACAAGCCATCTGCTGAAAAGATTTTACTGACTATTCCATTTGCTTTTGTGACATTTGGAATTTTTGCAATGAGGCAAGTGCTGTTTGTGTGTAAAAATAAGGAAATAAAACTACTAATCTCTCTGCATTTAATTGGTGTGTGTGGATGTAGAACTGTGGCACCTTTCTCACAACTGCTTGTGATACTGGATAGTAGTTTTATGGGCGTTGTGAAAAAAAAATCTGCAGAACACTTATTCTGTACTGGAGGGCTCCTGTACACATTTCCTGTGATCTTTGGAACCACATAGAAAATTCTTTTTGGAAGAATACCTAGGGAAGGAAAGGACCCTCCATGTAAAATTAAAGAAGAACAACTTGTAGACCACACGTGCACTTTTACTGAGCTAACATACAAACCAAGAAAAAAAGATGCTGGATTAGAACTGGGACTCAGAAAGCAATGAAACCATAATCAGAGATAACAAATGTTTTCCCAGAGGAAAGAGCCAGAAATTGGAAAGATAATTGGCATACCTGCCCTGTAAATATTTTGCTTCCTTGTTGTGGTCATGCCTGTATTGTGAATAAATTAGGTTAATTAAAATTTGGGATCAATAATGGATTTCCAGATTGCCATTGATCATTGCAGTTCATTTAATTTTAGTTCTATCTTATTTTAAACATAAACTGTGACAAAATATGACCAAATTACAATTGATGATTCCTTTCAATTATTACCATATGTTGTGTTTCTGCTCTAGAATCAAGGCTCAGTGGGACCTTCTCAGGATGAGCATAATGCAGGATAATAATTTCTCTGTGGTTGGAGAATGCATAAATAACTGATACAAAATAATTTAACAAAAACAGAAATTACTGGAGAAACTCTACAGGTCTGTCAGCATCTGTGTGAAGAATGCAGAGTTAACATTTCAAATCCTGTGACTCTTCATCAGAACCATTAATAGTTAAGAAAAACTAATATTTGCACTGAAGTCAAAGTGGGGGGTATGGGGAAAGGGGAGAGGTGAGCTGGTAGGTGGTGATGCAGCCCAGAGAGAGATGTGAAAGGTGTAGTAAACAAAGAGATAATGGATAGCAGGCCAGGACAGAAGAAAAGCTGAACAAGAGATAATAAGAGTGAGAGTGAGAAAATGGGTAAGCTTGAAATCTCTCGCTCTCTCTCTTGCTCTTGCTCTCTCTTGCTGTCTTTCTCTCCATCTCGCTCTCTGTCTCTCTCTCGCTCCTTCTGGCCTCTGTCTCCACCTATCTGCTCACCCCCACCCCAATACCACCACCAACTTTGTCTTCAGCATTAATACAAGTTCTGTTGAAGGGTCACCGGTCTTAGAATGTCAACTCTGGCAGCATCTGTGGCAAGAAAGCAGACCTGACGAGTTTTTCCAGCAATTTCTGCTTTTGTTTCAGATCTCCAGCATCCGCAGTTCTTTGTTTTATAAAACAATTAAATATGTTCTGAGCTATTACTACCGGACTAAACTAATGAGAAGAAAGGTCAATAAGTTAAAAATTAAGGTAGGGCAATTTGTATAAATCTAAAAGTTACATTTGATGTTAGTTTTAAATCAATAATCAATGTGTTTGTAAACCATCCCATTTGCTATGGACCAGACCAAGCTCTCTTCAAATATATATAACATAGACCCTAACTTTTATTTTATTAAAAGGCAATTGTAAGGTGCTGTGTTCTGATGGAACTTGATTGGTCACGCTACTTGGCTTTAAGCAAATACGCTTTATTCTTATGCTCAGTTAAAATACAAACAGAAGAAACTTTAACTCTATTGGAAAACTTAACAGAATAATAAATTATTTAACTAATAAACAACAACAGCTCCAAAGTAGTAACATCCCATAAACGGACCATTGGCAAAGGCAAGTTCAGTAAAATAGATTGTCCTATATGTGATATTTCTCCAGTCCAGGAGAAAAGGACACAAAGCCAAAATTTGGGCAGAAAGAAAGGACTCCAGCTTTTTGCTGTGGCCGAGGGAGATGTATAGCAGCTTCCACAACCAACTTCAAAACCCCAACAACTGGAAGCTAAATTAAAATCCTGGTTCTGTGGGAGTCAGACTCTACCCATTCATGCTGCTTCTACCGTTTAAAACAAAATGCCTAGGGCTTCAAGATGTTTATTAGTTTGAAAGAGATGACTTGGCTCCTCCGGCTCAAAACCTCTCTCAAAGAAAAAGGACAAAATACACCTCTCAAAGCCATAGTATTATCACACACTGATTTTTTAAAAATAGTTAATGTATTGATTAATGTACTAGACAGATGAATGTACACATTCAATGCATTTCTTCTTTAATTCAATAACAAGATTTTTCAGGCTACAATATCCATTTCTTAAGCCGTTTCATTATAGAGATGTAGAATTCTACAGCACAGAAACAGACCCTCTGGCCCAACTCATTCATACCAACCAGATATCTTAAATTCATCTAGCCCCATTTGCCAGCGTTTGACCCGCATCCCTCTAAACCCTCCCTATTCATATACCCATTCAGATACCTTTAAATGCTGTAATTGTACCCCCCACCACCACTTCCTCTGGTGGTTCCTTCCATGCACATCCCGTCCTCTGTGTCAAAAGGTTACCCTCAGGTCCTTTTTAAATCTATCCCCTCTCCCCTAAAACCTATGCCCTCTTGTTCTTTTTGCTTATATTTACAATCTAAATAAAACAAATCTCAATTCCATATAAAAAAAATCCAAAAGATCCAAATTGCAACATATGATCCTTCCTACCATTCTTCTTTTCATCATAGTTAGAACCACAAAGGTGAAACCATAACTGAAAGAAAGACCGTTAAAAGAAGTGTTGTCAAGATTTGTCAGAAAATTTCCTAATAAAGTTAGATCTTAACATTTGGCTTGTTAAATGATAAGGTATTTCATATGAACAAGTTCTAAATATTGCTGGAAAAAAGAGAAATATTGCCAAAGCTTTCTCATCTTGCAGTTAAACTGAGTAAGACCTTAAGACATAAGAGCCAAAACATGCCACTCATGGAACTGTAACTGATCTGATAATCCTCAGCTCCACGTTCCTGTCTTTTCCACATACTCTTTATTCCCTTTCTGATGTTTGATGGATCTGGCGTGTTTTTGCAGTTATACAGGGCCTTGGTGAGGCCACACCTGGAATATTGCATGCAGTTTTGATCTCCTTTTCTGAGGAAGGATGCTCTTGCTCTCAAGGGAGTGCAGCGAAGGTTTACCAAGCTGATTCCAGGGATGGCGGGACTGACATATGAGGAGAGATTAACTAGGTTAGGATTGTTTTCGCTGGAGTTCAAACAAATGAGGGGGGATCTGATAGAGACTCCTAAAATTCCAATAAGACTAGACAGAGTAAATGCAGGCAAGATCTTCCTGATGATAGGTGTGTCCAGAACCAGGGATTCAGGGTGGACGATTTAGGATGGAGATGAGGAGACATTTCTTCACCCAAAGAGTGGTGAGCCTATGCCAAAACATTGAATGTGTTCAAGAGACTGCTAGATATAGCACTTGGGGCGAATGGGATCAACGGTTATGGGGAGAAAGCAAGATTAGGCTATTGTGTTTGATGATCAGCCTCATAATTGAGATGAATGACCTCCTCCTGCTCCTATCTTCTATGTTTCTATGATTTCATGAAAAGCGGGCACACTGACAATGACTTCCTTCCCTTGCTGTGGGTCCCTGCCTTGTGATACTATGCCAAAACCTCCATCTTGCTGTCACTCAACTGTAGCCTGGGTCAATTGTTGATCCCACATCTCCGGTGAGAGTTGTACTGGCATCAACCACACCCATGGTGATACTGCTGAATAATGGATTACTGCTGACCTTCTGAAAGTTCAGCAGCTCTCTTAGTTCGTAGGGGAGTTGGGAGGAGAGGTGGTGTAGTTGATGGGATTTATTACTCCATGGACCTTGATCCCAGAAAGGGAGCGACACTTAATTGTCATGCTTTCCTGAATGGAAATATGTTGAGATTTTTGCCAGGTCTGCAGCCCAGGTTGCACCCAGAGGCTTGTTGTCTTCATTAAATAGTGCCTATTTTGCATCCTTTCCACAACTTATTTTACTTGGGATGCAGAGTCCAGTATTGCACAGAATAGTCTAACTGAGACTATTTTTTGCATTATTATTTCCTGACTCATACATTCTAAGTCTTGTGCTATAAGCTACACATTTGTTAGTTATTTTTATCATCATTGTGTCATGTCAAAATCTGATTCTGATCAAATTTTGTTAGCTTGCACAAGAACTAATGAGACCATTGTCCACATTGTGCTGTCTTAAATGTTTTGTACATTTCTGGTTCTATTTTGTCATTCACAAAGCTATAGGTCTTAAGTAGTCATAATTTCATACCAAAATGAAAATGAAAAAAAATGTTTTTTGTCATGGGATACTGAAGGAGTAGTTTTTTTATACTGTTAAGAAAGTGTGGAGTAAATTTTCTGCTTGTGTGACCAGTGCATAACCTCACTTGCACTTAATGGGAAATTGAAAACATGCAGTTCATAATTTACTATTCATGAACATTAATGGATTTTTTAAAAAAAGCTATTGACCATGCCTGCATCATTCCTTCCAGCAGCAAATAAGCAGAAATTTACTTCCATATGTATTCAAAGTTGCAGAGAACTTTCACCATTCAGTTCAGGTCGCCAGGCAATGCAAAATCCTATTCAAATGAAAATTGTGGGAAAATAAGCTAATATAGTGAATTTCCAATGTACACTTAAAGAAATTTGTGTTCATTAACTATGAGCAGAATCTTCTCACCTTACTCCTGCCAGTACTGTGGATCAGCTTTCAGGGTTATGAAAACCTGCCTAATAGTGCTCTTTACCAGTTCAAAATAAATGTCATCCTGTCTGAGACTCCCCAACCAACTGGGAAGTGGTAGTGAACAAAACAATTCTATCAAGGAAGCATTCCTAATTAGTAGGATCATGATGTGGATCAGAAAAGCTCAGCTGGGATTTTCAGGCTGCAGCAGCTACAGGGATGGAGAGGAAACCTGGAAGCTGGACTTTGGATCACTCACCATTCCTGGAGATTCTCCAGTATCTGAGAGGCTACAGTGAGTTGAGTGCTCCCAAGGGCAGTAAGCAGAGGATAGCATCCCCATCAAATAGTTGGGATATAAGTGGCTAAGGAAGTCAGCAGCAGGAATATGGAAGACTATGCGCCAAGATGATCCTTAAGAAGTTGAGAAAGGTAAGTGTATAACACTTGCAAGTGCCAAGCCCCACTTTCTCACTTGCATCGCATTCTTCTACACAACCTGCCCGAGAACAACACTTTACATAGCTCCACTGATTCCTCCCTCTACAGGCACTTCATGAACTGCCAAAGGTTATTGTGTGTTGATGGGAATGTGGAATTTAAAACACAGATCAGCCACGATCTTACTGAATAGTGAAACAGGCTCAAGGAGCTGAATGGTGACTTCAGCTCGGATTTCATTTCCATACAGCCTCAAGCCATTGTCATCTCACATATATGCTTCAAGTCACTCTTCGGAAAGGTGTTCTGCTTTCTTTCTCACAGAAGCCATTTCAAACACTCACCCTCTGTGCATTGTCTCCTTGCAGCAGAGAAAGGCAGGTAGGACATAAGGACGTTTGGACTCCTGTGATAGGATCCTTGTCAGCCACTATCAGTGTTTTTTGCTTGCTCCACTGGGAGACAACAGGTATTGGCGATCTTATGAGTGTCTAATCCTCTTGAGACACAGTGTGGTGCTCTGAAGTGTTGATGATCCTTCACCTGTAGTCCGAGTGTTGAAATTTTTGCATCCCTCCAATGAGATCCAGGCATCCATCCCATCTGCCTTGTGGGGACCACGTGACTGAGGAAATACGTGTTTCCTTCCAAGAAGTTGACAGTCGGAGGGAGGCACTCTCTCAGAGAATTAGTTTGAGCAGTGCTCTCTCAATGACCATGGCTGGAGGTCTTTGTGATCAAAGCCTTCCACAGTTTGAGCTTCAATGAAGAAGCTCTTCCTACTGTGCCCTCATCTTGGTGACCCAGGTGAGAAACTGGTTTATCAGAAAATAGGTTCCAGAGTTGATAGATTGAAAGTTTAAGTCAAAATCAATGTATAATTGCCATCTTAAAGTTCTTAATATCTGAATTACCTGTCGAACTAATCTAAGGATTATCTGTTTACCTCCCCAGAGAATGCAGGATCCTGACCTGATATAAACTTCTGGGGCATTCACCATTCTTTGCTCCCAAACCTGCTTCACCATTCTGGGAAAGTGCTTCCCTCTTGTTGATATTTATGTTGCTTCATGATATTAATAGATGAAAAGTCTCATCATATATGACAAACGTTTCAATAAAACAGATATTATCTTTACAATAGTTGACTTTGGAGTGGTAAAGACATGAATCAGTTTTAACAACAGATGAGCTGAGATTGAGGCAGAGGCACATGATATTGATATGGTGGACAAAATTTAATGCCCTTAACAGATGTGGGAAGGAAATTGGGTTAGTGGTGCTGTCAAATGAAGCAGAAAGGATCAGAATGGTGATTCTCCTACTTACCCAACTTTCCTCTGTTAAGTTTGAACTGGACTTTCCAATAATTATAGATCATTTGTGGGTCTTGTACCAGACATGGGGTGGGTGGGAATTGTAATAAAAGACTAACTTTTGGTGTCGAACAAGCTCAATAATGTGCTATTTAGTAATTTCAAAATGATGGATGGTATTCTGGTTACATACCTGTAATTTGGAAGTCTGATGTTATTGACATTGCATTGCCGTCGTAGTATCACTGCACCCCGAACTATGGTCGCATTATCTAGCCCCATGACAGGAGGAAACTCATCACATTTACCAAGGTTTAGGCTGTAGGCTATTACTATGAATATGTAACTTTAAATAGAGTGAGAAGCTTAAGAAGGATAGGAGGGCAGTGAATTCGAGGAAGTGGAGACAAAGATTTAACTAACTAAAAATGAGGAGCTGTGCGGTGCTAGGAAGAGCAGTTGATAACAGAAATTTCTTCATTGTACTGCATTCCCATTTGCCTGTTAATTTGAGAGTTACTCTAGGTAAGCACTTTGATTACATCGTTGCAGCTAATGGGGTTTTTATTCTATTGCTTCCTCTTTTATTGCTTTTTATACTCAAGCATAAAGTTTGCAGCCCCAAAAACCAGAGGACATGATGTTTACTAACTACTTTGTCATCATCACACATGATGATAACTGTGATCATTCACATGGATCATGTTTCCAGTTAGTAACCATCTTAAATGCACGATTCCATCTAATGTTCCATTTGTTGAAATTACAAAAAGTGATAAATGTAGTTGTGTAAAAGCACAAGAATGTTGTCAAGAACCCATCCAAAGATGAGATGATCTTATTGCATGGACATAAATTCTTAAAGCTTGGGATTATCAAGAAGTTGTCTTCTTCAGTTTTCAGCCCCCATGGTCTCCAGTAAGAGTACAGCTAGGAGGCAAAATCTGAAGTGTCACTAGTTGGAATGGGCACTAAACCCTGTGCTGTTGGCAGCAATTCAATCCAATCCAGCCAACTTGCTTCCCATGGAGTCTAAGTTGCTAGGGCAAGTGCAATTTCACATGCATGCTGTAGTCAAAAGCTATAGATACTAATGATCGAGGCTTCAATTTTTTTTCCATCGCATGGCAGATCAGGAAGCTTTCCCATTCTTACCATTGCTACTGGCTTTTGCTGGAAGGATTTCAGATTTGGTTAGGTTATGAGACACCCTCCTTGGCCACCAAATCATGAAGAGGAACTTGAATTGAGACCGCTGGCTCAGAGGCAGGGACCACAAGACCACCTTGTCAAGAGTGTCCAGAAATAAACTAATTATTGATCTTGAGCAACATTCAGGTTATAATAATCTGTAACAATGCATGAAATCTCCATATAAGATTTTTATCCTCAAATGCCATCAAATAAATATCTTGTGTGTTGTACTTGGGATTTTTCTCGCATAATAATGGCAGAAAATTAGCCTTTAATATCGAACATCTCTTTTGTTAGGGAAATCAGATTCAAACCACAAAACTAATAAATGTTCTTGACTGAAAACAAATTAAAGAGAGAATAGTAATCAATTGTTATTCATTTGACGTTATTTGTCTGATATGTATTATGGGTATCAATACAGAGGAAGTATTATCCTGAGGTCAGAAAGCATAAACAACTTTCACTAAGCAAAAGTGCTTCCCATTTTAAAACATACTTCATTGTAATAAGAAAAATACTACTTTGTTGTTAAACCATTGGCCTCTTGGCCATTAACATTATTTGTACATTGAGACATTCAGCTTAGTTTGGATGTATATCGGAATGTCTATCCATCTTTCTGCAAGAGAAAACACACTCAGGGCAACAGAAACATTCAATAAACTGAAATATATATTGTCTATGTGGATTGTCAACTGTTATGATTTGATTCCTGCAGAACTGAATCTATTATAACATGTTGAACTCCAATTATTTTTATTCCCTTAAGGATGTGAAGCAGGCAGACTTTCAATATATGGAGCCAAACCATTGTGGCACATCTTTAGCAGGACCTTGTGCTTTTAAAATTCCTTATCTGATCCGACAGAAGATTTGTAGCAGTCTGGATATTCCAAATTCAAGAGGAAGTGACTGGAGAATGCTGGCATATAAATTGAAATTAGACCGGTGAGTCCCAAAAGATTTATACAATCATATGAAATCACAGGATTGTTACAGCATAGAAGTCAGCTTTTGTATCTATAACTGAACACTGAATGAAAATTTCACCTAATCCCCTTCCCGTATATTCTCTCTACAACTCTCTACTCCCTTTCTTTTCAGATAACAATCCATTCCCATCTGAATACCTTGATGGAATCTACCTCAACCACAATCTCAGTCACTACATTTCAAATTCTGACCACTCACTGCATGAAAAGGCTTTTCCTTATATCACCATCGCCGTCCTATTCTTGAATCTTCCACCAATGAAAGCAACTTTTCTCTATCTACACTGTCCAGCCCTCTTAATATTATGAAAACATCTATAAAATCTCCTTTTCTCCTCGGAAAACATCCTAGCTTCTCTAGCATAACGTGTTCCACATTATAAGACCATAAAATGTAGGAGCAGAAATCGGTCATTCAGCCAATTGAATGGCAAAGCAGACTCAATGAGATCAATGCTGATCTGATAATCCTCAATTCCATTTCCCTGCCTTTTCTTTATAACCCTTCATTCCCTTACTGATTAAAAATCTGTGTATTTCTGCCTTGAATATACTTAATGACCCAACCTCTGAGATTATGCCCTCTGTTCCTAGACAGTCCCATTAGGAGAAACAATCTTTCTGCAGCTACTCAGTAAGTCCCCTAAGAATATTGTGTATTTCAGTAAGATCATTTCACATCATCTATATTTCAATGAGTACAACCTAACCTACACAGCCTGTGTTCATTAGACAGTATGTTCATACTCCGGCATCAGCTTCGTGAACCTTCTGTGGCATGTGTCCAATGCCAGTATATCTTCCATTAGTTAAGAGTCCTAAAACTGTTCACAGTTTTCCAGATGTGGCCTGACTCATGCCTTATATAGTTTTAGCAAAAACTCCCTACTGTATTTTTAAATTTCAATCTCTTTGAAATAACTATTATGTTTGCCTCAACACAGTTCTGAACACAGTTTCAGTTCTGAGGAAGGGTCACCGGACCCGAAACCTTAACTCTGTTTTTTCCTTCACAGATGCTGCCAGACCTGCTGAGCTTTTCCAGCAACTTTGTTTTTGTTCTTGATTTATAGCATCCACAGTTCTTTCAATTTTTATTATATTTGCCTTCCCTATTGCCTGGTAAACATGGATTCTAACTGTTTGTGATTTATGGATTAGGACTCCCAAATTACTCTTTTTCTGTAGCTTTCTGCAATCTTTCTCCATCTAAATAATATTCAGCTCTTCTATTCTTCTTGCCAAGGTGCATAAATTCGCATTTTCCCAAATTATATTCCATCTGCCAAGCTTTTGACCGCATGCTTAACCTGTCTATATCCCTCTGCAGATTCTTTGAGTTATCCTAATCACATGTCTTCCCATAGATTTTTATATCATCCGCAAGCTTAGCTATAATGCATTCATTTTCCACATCAAAGCCGTTAATATATGTTGTAAATAATTGTGGCCCTAAAACTGTTTCCATCAGTAACAGATTATCATCCTGAAAATGCTCCCTTATCTAACCTCTGTGTTCAATTATTTAGTTAATCCTCTATCCGTGCTCATGTATTACCTCAAGCACCATGGGCTCTTATCTTATTAAGCAGCCTGATAATGTAGAACCTTGCCAAACACCACCTTAAAATCCAAATATATTATATCCACTGCTTCCCTGATATTTATCCTGCTTGTAACCTTCTCAAAGAATCCTAATATATTTGCCAGGCAAGATTTCCCCTGCATTAAGTCATGATGGCTCTGATTGGTCATATTATGTATTTCTAAATGGTTTGCTATTACATCCTTTATAAAAGACGAACATTTTCCCAGTAATAGATGTTAAGCTTTTTGTCAACTTGCCTTTTAAAATAAAGCCATTACATTGGCAGTTTTTAGTGACTTATTGGTCTTTAGCCCCATTAGTTTCCCTAGCACTCTTTTACTGATAGTAATTATTATATGTATATTCTCTCCTCCTATTCCCCCTTGATTACTTAGTAATTTTGGAATGCTATTACTGTCTTCTACTGTGAAGACTGATGCAAAGATATTTTCAATTCCTCTGCCTTTGTTGTTTCCCCATTATTATTTCTCTGGCCTCATTCTCTGAGGGACATATGTTCACTTTGGCTTCTCTTTTCCTTTCCGTATGTTTAAATAAGTTTTGCCGTCCATCTTAATTTGATTTGTAAGTTTACCCTCATAGCTAATTTTCTCCCTCTGTTATTTTTTGCCCATCTTTTGTTAGTTTTTAAAAACTTTCCCATTCTTTGGCTTGCAAGGTGAGGAAGATTAGTGGTGTGCTTTTTCTTTCAGCTTTTCTGCTATATTTAACTTCCTTGGTTAACCATTGTTGACTTATCTCCTTCCTAGAATCCTTTTCCCTCACTGGATTACAACGTTGTTGTGAGCCATTTGCTAATTCCTTAAATGTCAAACATACTTCCTCAACTGTCTTTGCTGCTAAACTCCTTTCACAGTTCACCCCAGCCAGCTCTGTCCATGATACTCTGTAATTGCCTTTATTTGAGGTTAGTATAGTTGTTTCCAACCCAAGCTTTTCCCACTCAAACTGAGTGTTAAATCCTACCATGTTATGGTCACTGTTTTTTTGGCCTTTTTTTTTACTCCGATGTCATTTATTAAACTTGGCACTTTATACATCATCAGATGCAAAATAGCCTGATCCCTACTTGGATCCACCACATATTGTTTGAGGAAAAAAACCTGAATACACTTCAGGAATATTTCCTCATAGCTTCCTTTGCCAATCTGACTATCCCAATCTACATGGATATTAAAGTCACCCATAATGAATGTACTACCATTGTTACAACCCTTATTATCTTCTGATTTGTTATTTCGCCCACCATATAGCTACTGTTATCTACTATTAAGATATATTTTCTCCCATTCATAAACTCTTCATGAGTTTTTTGAAGATTTTGCATAAGCTCTAGGGAAGGTAGATTACCTGAGTTTTAGTCAGTATTATCTCAGCTTCTAAGACTTAAAGCTCATCAAAGCAAACCAGTGAAAGATGTGTACATGTGGCGAATTTATTTTGTGAAATTACTGTATAGAGAAATGTCAAGGGGAACCATATCTACATGATTGTCTTTTCGAACTGTCAAGTGCTATAGTCATGAAAGATGTTCTGTATTTGCACCATTCTGAAAGTAAATGTTACAGTCTAAGAATACTCAAACTTACTAATGTATCAGCTTTGAAACATTTTTGATTTTGTATTTTAACAGATATCTCACTTACTTTGCATCTAAAGCTAGTCCGACCTCCGTGATTCTTGATTTATGGGAAGCTCAGCACTTTCATAATGGCAACCTGAACCATCTTGCCATGATCATGGCAGAAATGGGAAAGCAAGAACCAATGATATTTGTTGTATCAGAAGCAGAATGCTGAGTTGATTGGAAAATGTCATTGACATGTTTTGAAAATTCATTTTATGAGAACATTCATTCAGAATTCACTGAAGTCTTGCTTAAGCAGTAATCAATTCATCCTAAACAAGATTAATATATTTTCAGTGAATTAAGGCTTCTATGTAGATTTGCTAATTTTGTGAACAAATATTCACGAATGAATTTGATTTTTTATTGTTAAGTATGTTCATTACTTCAAAACAAAACTTCAAAAGTATTTCTATTTGACTCTTTAAGGCTCATATGATAAACGTACAAATTGAAGTGGCACAGAGCAAGATGATAAGGAAATGCTAGAGCCAATCCTTTCCCTGTTGTTAAATTAACAAATTTCAGTTGCAGTAAAGCATCACAAACCTCAACTAGAGAATGGAAACATCAGCCAAGGTGCCTACTCTTGATTAGCTAATTAAATTTGCTTTCCACACAAAAACTTTTAGCAATTAAAGACAAGATTGACTAAGCTAGTATAACCCCATAGTAAAATATTCCACAAATAAGAATTGGCATTTTGTTGAGCTGATGGAATAATTCTATATAAACTCAAGACAATAATTAAACATTATTGAAGAGTATCTTCAGCATCATTATCTGGCTGAAATGGTGCAGCAGATAATAAGCCAGTTGGTGAACACCCCTAATTTTTGAGAATCATATTCAACATCTTCATTAAGATGTTCTATTTCCAACTCTATGACATCAGCCAACTTACCTTTTGTTTCTGCTGATCTGTTGTAGAACCTACCATTCATGCTGTATTCCCATCTATTCTGGACTATTCTACAACACCCCTCATTGATCCCCTATGTTTTACCTTCTATGAACATGAGGTAATCTAAAATTCTGGCTGTGTCACTGCTTGTGTCAAGTCCTGTTCTTTGATCACCCTTGTGCTCGCTGATCTTCATTTGGCTCCTGGCCTAACAACATCCTGATTTTAACATTCTCATTCTTGTTTTCAAATCACTCCCATGAACTCACATGTTCCTGTCCCTATCTCCTCCAGTCCTACAAGACTGAGTTAGAGTGCTGCTCTAATTCTGGCCTCTTTTGCATCACAGATTTTAATTGCTTCGCCATTAATGGCCCCAAACTCTAGCATACTCTCCCTACACGTCTCAAAATATATACTGCAGTTTTCTCCTTGAAGATACTCTTTAAAGTATATCTGTTTGCCCAAGCGTTTTGTCATCTGACCTGATATCTCCTTATCTGGCTTGGTGTCATACTTGGTTTTATGATCTTCCTGTGAAGTGTCTCAGAATGTTAACAACACAATACAAATATAGGTTGTTGTTGCTGTTGTTCAATATTGCATAGGCAATCTACCCTTTCAGCTAATAGTTTGGATAGTGAAGTTGAAAATGACTTCTAGAGTTATTGCCAATTGCAAGGTTGGTAATCTATTTTGTTCAAAAAGGTCAGTATGTCTTTTTTTTAACAAATGTACTTTAAAACAAGCATATGCCATGCTATCGATAGTTATCTCAGTTTGTTTTTTTTTTGACCATCTCAGCAAAATTTATATGGCTTTTCAAATTAAGCTTATTTTCCTGTGAACATGCAGTGACAAAACAGCACATGCATTCAGGACAGTCAATTTTCAGTGTAAGAGATCAAGGAAACTATAAGAAAGGTTCTGAGGAAGGGTCACTGGACTCAAAACATTAACTCTGATTTTTTTCTTCACAGATGCTGCCAGACTTGCTGAGCTTTTCCTGCAATTTCTGTTTTTATAAGTTAACTATGTCTACAACTATAGAGTACACCAAAATTTCCTCAGTATTTTGGAATCCATTTTGGAAAACCTTCACTAAAGCCCTCTGGTACTAATGCTGCCCAACCTAAATGGAAAACCACAGAGCGCACAAATGTCCTGAAACAAAGACTGAGAAAGCTGGAGGAATTCAGTAATTCTGGCAGCATCTGTGAAAAGAGAAACAAGAGTTAAAGTTTGGAGTCAGGTATGAATCTTGAAAACAAAAATTGCTGGAAAACCTCTGGCAGCATCTGTGGACAGAAATCAGAATTAACATTTTGGGTCAAGTGAGTCTTCCTCAGAACTAATGACAGCTAGGAAAATGTCAGTTTTCTCTTGACAGATGCTGCTAGACCTGAGTTTTTCCAGAAATTTGTGTTTTTGTTTCTGATTTACAGCATCTACAGTTTTTTCAGTTTTTATGACTCATCTTAAGTTTGGTTCTGAAGAAGAATCGTACCAAGTTGAAATGTTAACTCTGCTTCTCTTTCCATAGATGCTGCCAGACCTACTGAGTTTCTCCGTCATTCTGTGTTTGTTTCAGATTTCCAGCATCTGCAGTATTTTCTTTTTACACAATATTCTGAATTTATGGAAATCATAAACAGTTTTGCAAATTTTTACCTAAACATAGTCAGAGCTCTAGTAATATTTCTCCTTAATGGCAATTCTAAGGTCATTTGATTTAATTTTATTCTCACTTAAACCAACCATATGTTTTCTGTATCAAATAATGCATCTTAGGAATTGGAATGATTGGCATTAAGAACTTTAAATCTTCCATGATTTAATTTTCTTAAAGTCTAATGCACATTATATAATTCACATGCATAGAAGAGATTCAAAAAAGAGAATCATGTAGGTCATGCTTTCTTTGGGTCTCAATTATTTATGTTGCTTTCTACCAGTTACCTATCATGTGAAGGTAGGAAGAGTTACTGTGTTGGCTATGTTAGTCTTTAAGTTTTAGGTGGCATTTAGCTCTGCTGGCTTGTGATGTAGAATGATGCCAACAGCATGGATTCAATTCCTGTACCAGCTGAAGTCACCAGGTAGGTCCCACCTTCTCAGCTTCACCCCTCATCCGAGGTGTGGTGACCCTTGGGGCAGCTGGTGGTGAGATTAACCTATGGTCCTCTGGGATTACAACAACTCTTTATCTTTTGGTCTTTTTTTATACAGAACAGTATTTCTCAAAACCTAATGGATAGATATCAACAGGATATGATACACAGAAAGGGAATGGCCCAAGGAAGAATTTTTTTTATGAACGTGGAATTAGATCTGCATTCTGGAATTTTAAAATTGTACATTGATATTAATTGGAAATACAATGAATTGACTTTATTTTAGAATGTTTTGGATCATTTTGTTTGGAATGTTGCTTGTGATAGGATGTTGTGGATTGTCTAAGCTCTCAAGATGGAATTTGTCAGTATTTTCAGAGCAGGTTGTTAGACGTGGATTCATTTGAAGTCTCCTCAGTAAGAAGGAAGTTTTTAATATTTCTCTTCCATCTTTACGACTACATGCAGCAACCAGGCAGAGGTTAGCAGAATGAGAGTCTATTCCATTCATCTTCGCAGTGATTCTTAGACACCAAAATTACAAGAACGAAATACACGCATCAAACAGGATTCAGGTTAACCTTAAATTTATTAAACCATCAATACTGTGTACAAACACTTTATGATTGAATGCCACTTGCAATCATTAATGTGGTTGTTTGATACCAGTATTAATTGTAGGCCTGGATCTAGAGATCTCTAGAGCGATCTCTCTCCACTTCTCTCCTCCTGACTGTAGTGATCACCCATTGATGCTTGGTTACAGTGTCCCAGCCAAACTATCATTTATATGGGCCTCAGGGATGGATTCTGTCAACAGCCTGTTGGATTGCCTGTTTTTTCCAAGCTTCTCTATCCTGGTTTTTAATGTCCTGACTTGTGCAGTACTGCAAGAGCAATGACAATACACTATCGCAACCACTGCTGTTCGCAGCAGAAAGCTATGTGATTCCTCCCCCAGCGATGAGCTTATTGCCAGCTCAGTTGTTCCTGATCCTTCCATTCTTGACAGAAACTGATTGTGGGTCATTATGGCAGTTAACTTGTATTAACTTGTCATTAATGTTCTCCAAACTGGTCATAAATTAGAATTTCAGTAGGTTCATTTTCATCCGCATTGAGGTTAACCATTCCATGTCCTTCAAAGGTTCAAAGAGCTGTGATGATGTTGAATTAACATGGCATGGCAAGATCTGCACTCTATTGAGTGCCTTCGTCCATTAGGTTTATGCTGTTTTTGACATTCTGACAAATGACCATTATATTCTCAAGAGATATTGATTTAACCCTTAAATAAGAAGATGGCTGTAAGTATTGGCACAGTCTGCCAATTGCACTATTTCAGGAAGTTTTGGAAAATTTGCATAGATGCTATAGTTTATTTTAATTATTTTCTTCCTGTCAGGAATGAGGAGAGCCTCTGACAACACTAAACATTTTTTTTTGACTAAACTGATAGAGACTTCATAATTTGCTTTAAATCAGGAGCCTATGATACAACTAGGACCATTTTTAATGTGAAATCATCGAGGTCTTGCCCAGTGTCTGACCCAACAGTAAAACCTAGAGGGCCTGGTCTCTTGGATGCATTGAAGCAGTACTGAAATGAACATTCAGCTATTGGACTTTTGTTTTATTTAGATTGCTATGACATTTTTTTTGTTTCTAACATTTTTTTGGTATGTTTTGCTCACTGAATCTCAGAAAGAGTTACATATTTGTATTTGGATCCTTCAAAAATTGGAGTAAGGGAAACAGTAGCAGCAACAGTGTATAACATAATGGTCCAGATTCCTCACATTGACATCTGCTCCTATTCGAGAAACATTGTCTTTTCTATCCAAATGCATAACTAAAACCTCCAGTGTTATAATTGTAAACTTGGACTTGTGCAGCTCTGACATTCAGCCAACATCAGTAGAGGAGGCCTGTAGGCATTTTCCTTGCACTGAGCATAGGATTTGTTTAAAGAGAATCAGGTTACCTTTAAGAGAAGCACACTGGCTGCACACTTATTGCCTCTTGGTCTCCTGTTGAGTGCCACGCAGCTCAAGTGCAGACATCGAACAATGTTTTTGTTTTTTTTTGTTCTTTAGCTCTAGCCACATCAATTTTGTCCTTCGAACCCTCTGGAACATTCTCTTTTTCCAACACTGTCATGTTCTCCTTTGCTACCACCACTTCTCCATTCTTATTTTATTGAAATGTGTTATATCAATAATTATTAGCACACTGTCCTGCTCTATCGAGAGCCAGACCCCTCTCATACACATATCACCATAATTCCACGTAGCAATCTGCATCTGTAAATCACAAATCTTATTTACTACATTCTGTGCATTTATATGTATGCTGGAACATGAACCCTGGTTCTCTATTCCAGTGTTAACTGTCTTTCACAGTATTTTGTGCACCTTAATATTCACTGTTGATATTCTTTCCTGATTCTCTTGTTCCCACACCCTTGCTGATTTTGTTTAGACCCTGGCCATAACTACCGTTGAAACCTCTTGCATGGAATTTGATCTGTGTTCTGTTCAGACACAAACCATCTGGCTTGCACTGATACCATCTCCTCTGAACCCAGTCCCAGTGTCCCCAGAATTTAAGGCCCTCTCTTCCACACTGTCATTTAAGCCACTTATTCATCTGTCTTTTTTTTTGTGCTCTCTTGTGCATGGGGTTTCTTATTTTGAGTTCTTGCTCCCTAATTTTCTACCTAGCTCCATAAATTCTGATTGTAGGACCACATACCCTAGCCCTCCCATTCCAATTTATATTGTTAATAATAATGTGGACCACAATTATCATCCACCTGATCACCTTTTCCCAGAGGAAAAAAATATCCTTTAGCCACTCTGGAGCATCTTTGACCTTGGCACCATAGAGACAATATAACATGCTGGAGTCACATCTATGTTCACAGAAATGCTATTTCCCTAACTAACAAATCTTCCAAAATGTCAACCACTTGACTGGCTTCATTCCCTCGGATTAGGTCTAACACTGCCCCATCTCTATTCGGTCTATCTACATACTGGCACAAAAACCCTCCTGAATGCCTTTTAAAAATTCCACCCTGTCTAATCGTTTCACACTAAGGCAATCACAGTTACTGTTAGCAAAGTTGAACTCCCCTACAACTATAATCCTGTTTCTTTCTGTCACTTTTCTGTGATTTGTCTACGTATAGAGTCATAGAGTCCTACAGCACAGAGACACGCCCTTTGGCCCAAACTAGTCCGTGCTGACCAAAATGTCCATCCACGCTAACCCCATTTCCCTGCGCTTGGTCCATATCCTTCTAAACATCTCCTATCCATGTATTTGTCCAAATGCCTTTTAAATGTTGTTAATGTACCTGCTTCAAACACTTCCGCTGGCAGCTCTTTCCGTATGCGTACCACTGTTTGTTTAAAGAAGTTGCCCCTCAGGCTCCCATGTATTCTTTCCCCTCTTACCTTGAACTGATGCCCTATAGTCCTCAATTCCCCAGCTCTGGGGAAAAGATTGAGTGCATTCACCCTATTCATGCCTCTCATGATCTTATACACTTGTAAAAACCCCCCCTCAGTCTCCTATGCTCTAAAGAAAAAACTCCTAGCTTCTTCAACCATTCCCTATAACTCAGACCCTTGAGTCCTGGCAACATCCTTGTAAATTTATTCTGCATTCTTTCCATTTTAATAACATCCTTCCTATAGCAAGTTGATCAAAACTGAACACTATACTCCAAGTGTGGCCTCACCAACATCCTGTACAACTGCAACATAATTCCCAAATTCTATACTCAATGCGCTGACTGATGAAGGCCAGTGTGCCAAAAACCTTTTTCATTGCCCTGTCTATCTATGACTCCACTTTCAGAGAACTGCGCACCTGAACTCCAAGATCCCTCTGTTCCACTACACTCCTTAAGGCCCTACCATTCACCATGAAACTCCTATCTTGATTTGACGTTCCAAAATGCAACACCACACACTTATCTTTAATGAACTCTATTAACCATTTCTCGGCCCACTTCCCCAGCTGATCAAGATCCTGCTACAATTTCTGATAACCTTCCTCACTGTCCACGATAGCACCTATTTTAGTGTTGTCTGCAATGTATCTGCTCCTCTATCTCCCTCTCACTGTTGGGAGGCCTGCAATATAATCCCAGCAAGGTAATTGCCCCTTTTTTTTTCCTCTCTCACCAAGTGGACTCCTTTGAAGACCATTCTAGGATGTCCAAACTTAATATAGCAGTGATGGTTTCCTTTATCAATACTGCAATGCCCATCTCTCTTAGTTGCACTGACTCATAAATTAGGCCAGTGAACCTATATTTTTATTTTATTTTCCTTTTGGAGGTATATAACCGATTCACTTTTGAAAATTGCAAATCAATCTACTCCATTATGCTTTCAGCCAGAACATTCCAGATACCAGCTTGCTGTGTTTTAAACAAAAAAAATCTCTTTGACTCTTTTTGCCAATTCTTAGTTTTTTATCAACTTACTGAATCTTTCATCTGTGAAAATGTATTATTATGTTGTTCAAAATATGGGAAGAATATAGGGACCTGATTAGTATTTCACATCTAATGCTTCATTAGTTTAATCATGTTGAACATGGAAAAGCAGTACAGTTTGATGGAGTCTCATTTTTTAAATGTCCTTTGGTTGCATCAGTATAGTTTATGTTAAAGGACTGCATGGACATAAACGTGTTTGTAAAAACAATTGTAGCCCAGCACCTGTTACACTACTGGTCAATCACTCGAAAAGTTGAATCAGCCTTTAGATAACTGTGTATTAAGACCAATTTTAATACTTCAAAATCACAACAGAAATTGTTCAGAAAATGTAATAAAACACCTAACAACATATGGCAATGATTAACTCTGCATTGTTCACATTAATAATCACTGCACATTTAGTGTGCACAAGAACTGCTTTGTAATAACTATTATAAATTGCAGGGTCTAAATCAGCAGTAAATTACTATTTCTTATTCCTTTCCCTTTTACATGCCTCCTCCCGTCCCGCAAAAACATGCTAAGCAGTATAGCCACTTCTACTTTATATTGAAAAAGTAATTTAGTAGATGGGTGGTTTTACAAATTGTAAATTTTTTGCGATGGAATCGCTTACATAATAGAAGGCTTTTGCTGGAAGGTCTTGGGAATACATGTTTTGTAGTGTTATTGTAGTAAATTTTACAACTGTGAGGATTATTAAGATGTGTGTTATTATTTTCTACGTAGTTTTTTGCTGCTTGCTGTCATTTGCTGTATATGATGTAAAAATGCTTCAGAAGTGCAAAAGCATTTCATGTAAATTATCATTGCAACACCACCTTTAAATAGAATTCTTTGTATGAAAAATGTTCGAGACAAATGCTTACATTGTTTCAACAGTACCATTTTATACTACTTACTATGTATTAAGTGTATATCCTTTTCAATTAACCCTTTGAAGATGACATTACAACACCAAAACAGTAATAAAATCCACTTTATTTTAAGGCTACAGGGTACAAAACATTCTATTCAACCTTTTAAGTGAAGCACTGAAAGTATCTCCAGTATTCAAAGAGTTAATTAACATTGCATTGTTTCATCATATTCCATAGTAATGTTACTCTGTTTTCAGTTTAATCCAAATCTTCAAAAGTTGACTGTATGCACTGGGTACTCCAATTAGTGTCCATTCTCCATTGAGCAGCAAGATCAGCCTGCTTTAAATTAGTTTCTGTGTTTGTGCACTTTCCTGATGTGTAGAAAGTTAACAAGAAACAACAGCTGAGCATTATAGATTGTTACCAATACACCAAAAGCCTTCACAAAGCAATTTGAGGCTGATAAAGCAAATTTATGTTTAAGTGTTAACCAACAATGTAAATTTTGGTTGCAACAAGTAAAATTGCATTTTGTTCAACAAAACATAAGAAATAGTCAATACATTTTACTTAGGACTTATATTTTTCTTGTTTTGGCTTATGGTTCTGTATCTTTGTGCTAAGAAATCTTATTGCTGTTTTCAATATGACTGTTTTTAAACCCAAGTTACTGTTTATAATGCTATATAGTTAAACTTTAAAGAATCCAGTGGTAATAAGAAATCAATGTTTTTCCACATGCGTTTTGTTGTCCAGCTGTTGTGAAAACTACGTTGCATTTTAGATCACAGACCAAGTACAGTACTGAATTAATTTGGAATACAGCAGTCTGTAGATGTTCTATTTTGAAAAGTAATTCTGAAGTGCTTTCAAATATATTGGCCTTATGTATATATTCATCCACTACAGTAAATTTATGTATTGTAATTTAACCCAAGACTCCAGTAAATTAAGTATATATTGTTAAATTTGTTGATTTGTTCTTTTCTGCCTTTTGTATATTGATTTAATATTGGAACAGAAATCAGGTCATCCTTCCTCAAGGAAATGAAAGGTAACCTTCTTAACTCACCAAAAATGACTTTTAAACTATTTAACTGGGTCAGCCTATTCTAAAGTATATGCTTTTGGACTCAAGAGGTTGCAATGTGAAAAAGAATTTTTTTTTTAAAACATTCACGATGAGGGCATCACTGGCTAGGCCAGTTTTATAGTAATATATAATGTCTTTATTATAGAATATATTTGTGATCAAAAAGCACAAAAATCTGATTACAAGCATATGGTTCAAAGTAGTGTACTTCCATATTAGTGACAGTACTTTTTTGGTGGAGAGGAATTTAAAACATTGGTATAGTAAATACATTTTTTTCCTATTCTTTGAATAAGTATCTAAAAACAAATCTAACTTGCCGGCCTGAACTTGTTATTGACAAATTTAAGCCATTCAGCAGTACATCTGAAAGAAATTTGTTAGTAAGATGAGTGTTTGGGGCTATTGAAAAATTCCTAATTTCATGGCATTCTATTTGTATTAGCATCAAAGATAGGAAAATAATTTCAATCAGATCATGACATACTGATTTGATTTATTATTGTCACATGTACTAAGATACAATGAAAAGTATTGTTTGGTGTCACAGATACAGAGAAGATGCAGAGAAAGATCAACTCTTATTATACAAGAGGTGCATTCATAAATCTGATAATAGTGGGGAAGAAGCTGTTCTTGAACGTGTTGGTATGTGTTTTCAAACTTTTGTATCTTCAGCCCAATGGAAGAGGGTGGAAGAGAGTATAACCAGGTTGGGAGGGGTCCTTCATTACGTTGCCTGCCTTCCCAAGGCAACAGGAAGTACAGCAGTGTAAATGGAAGGCAGGCTGGTTTGTGAGATGGACTGGTCTGCATTCATGACTCTCTGTAATTTCTTGTGGGCTTGAGCAGAGCAATTTCATACCAAGCTGCGATACATCTGATAGGATGCTTTCCATGGTACATCTGTAAAAATTGGAAGATTCATTGCAGACATGACAAATTTCCTTAGCCTTCTGAGGAAGTAGAAGTGTTGGTGTGTTTTCTTGACTGTAGTGTCAGGAAGTCCTGGATGGACCAGGACAGACTGGTCGTACAAACTTGAAACTCTTGACCATCTCCACCTCAGCACCATTGATAGATACGGGCATGTCCTCCATTCCACTTCCTAAAGACAATGACCAGCTCTTTCATTTTGCTGACATTGAGGAAGAGATGAGTTTTATACCATGCCACTAAGCTGTTTATCTCTTTCCTGTACTCTGTCTCACCGTCATTTGGGATCTGACCCATTATGGTGGTGGCAACAGCAAATTTGTAAATGGAGTTGGAGCTGAATTTGGCCACATAGTTATGAATGTATATGGAGTATAGTAAAGGGCTGAGTATGTAGTCTTTCTGGGCACTGGTGTTGAGGATTATCATGAAGGAGGTGTTGTCGCCTATCCTCGCTGATTGCAGTCTGTGGGTCAGTTGCTGATGGGGGAAGCAGAGTCCTAGGTCTTGGAGTTTGGAGATGAGTATTGTTGGATTATGGTATTGAAGGTGAGCTAAAAGTCATTAAACGGGAGTTTGTCGTTCCAGGGATGAGTGTAGGGCCAGGGAGATAGTGTTGGTAGTGAATTAAGGCAATCTGGGGGGCTGGAGTTGATGTGTCCCACTTCTAACCTCTTGGAGCACTTCGTAATGATGTCAGAGCCACTGGTTAGTAGTCATTAAAGCACATTGCCTTATGTTTTTTTCTGGCACCTACAAAGTGGAAGGTGTTCTTAAAATATGTAAACTTGTGGGTCAGTCCTGAACATCAGAAGAAGATAGCCATTAACCAACCAGTTGCAAATTTTGAGACTTCCTTACACTGAGAGTAATGAGAATATGCAAGTCTCTGCTTGAAGCAGCTAGCACTACAAGAGGAAGCTTTACAAAGTTATAAGGGGAAAAACAGAATGGAGGAGCGTTAATGTAGTAAATTGCGTGGAGTATAACCACCAGAATAACTCTTCGGCCTTTTTCTTAGAAGAATGAGGAGGGATCTCGTAGAAACCTATAAAATTCTATTGCACTAGACAGCATAAAGGCAAGAAGGATGTTACAAATGACCAGGGAGTCCAGAACCAGGGGTTTTAGGACTGAGAGAAGGAGAAATTTCTTTACCCAGCAACTGATGAGCCTTTGGAATTGTCTGCTGCAGAAAACAGTTGAGGTCAAAACAGAGTATTTTCAAGAATAAATATAGTTCTCTTGGTGCTATAGGGATCAAAGGCTCTGGGGAAGAAGGGTATTGTATTGGATGATCCGCTATGATTATTTTGAATGGTGGAGCAGGCTCGAAGGGCCTCATCCTGCTCCTATTTTCTATATTTTCATGTTTTTCAATTGCCTGGGTCAAAATCCCATAACTCACAATCAAAGTCTGGCAGCATCTTCGTCTTTCGAATTTCAGCAATTCAAAAAGGCAGCCTATCACCACATTCTCCGGGAAACTCTGGATGGACAATAGATATTGCCCTTACCAGCCATGCCTATATCCTGAGAATGAATGACGAGTTCTTGTTTAGCTATTTCAAAACTATTTATGGAAACGGAGTTTCTTTTCATTCCTATATGCAGTAACCTTCAACTATATTAAGCTGCATTTGCAGTTATTTTGTCCACTTATTTCATAGTCCAACTCGCCGTACAATATGAACTGCCTTCTCAGATACTAGTTGGCATCTGCTTTAATATTATCTGCATGTTTAACAAATTTCTCTTAATATCCATAAATCTGGAATAATTTACATTCTTTTGTGCTGAATTTCATGCTTAACATAGACGTGAAATACTAGACTGATGTAAGTGCACTTTTAGCATAATCTTTTCCTACAGATAACTCAGTTGGTCATGTGCTGGGCTGGGCCACCTTTCCTCAGTTAAAATTTCAGCAGGGGCTACTCAGCTTGTCACCTGTCCAGGAAATGAATGCTGCATTTTAGTAAAAATCAAGGTTAGGCTATTATTCACCTACATGCCTAATGTCAACACTGTAGTGTATTTGAGACAACAAGGTG